>NW_022900927.1:35102494-35177638 GCF_012274545.1 Fukomys damarensis
TGGTTCAACTTTTTTTTCAAATGTTTTCCCTTCTTTGTATCATTTTACTTGCTTTCTGCAGTCACAGTTTAGTTTCCTTTATAGGAAACATTCTTTGAATACAAAATTGATTCTAAATCTTGGGCTAAAGATCCCCCAAAAATTAATAGGGCAGCCAGACAAATATGGCATATTTTACTTTGCTTCTACAGGAATGATGTAGGGCTGAGAGCTTATTCCCTGCCACATGGAGGAGAATTGCCCATTCTTTCTTGCCAATGTCTTGGCTGATCACGTGCTTTCATTTCTTCAATGAAATGGAACTTGAAATGCCCTTGTATTGCTACCACAAACAAGCAGCTTCCTACCTATTAATTGTTTCTAGGTTAGGTTGAGTCTGGTCCATGTGTGTGGACTAAAACCCCAGAGATGGGGCTCAGATTCTATCAGACAGATCTGGTAGCTTTAAGGTTTCAAGATTCCAGGGCTGGAAGCTCAGTGGCACCACACAAGCTCAAGGTCCTGAGTTCAGTCCCTGGCACCAAAAAAAAAAAAAAAAGACTTCAAGATTCCAACCTCAAAGAATTATCAGAAAGCTAAGTAAATGAGAATTACATAGAATATAATTTTACAGCAAAATATGAGGAAACTGGATCACACCAAGGCAAGAGAATTTGAGTGTGAAGTATGACACGTGAGCCTTGTTTTCGTATTGCTGGACATCTGCTAACTGCTTCACATTATGTTTTCATGTAATTTTTGGCTTTCTTCCAAGAGTTAATAACAACATTAATTAAAGAATATCCCAAATAAGACTGATCTCAGATTGTATGTGTTGGCTATTTTAGTATTTAAAAATGAAATTATGCTCATCTGTTCTGTAATGTGGAGTCTATGAAATTGTACCAAACGATATAAAGAGATAAAACAAATAAGAGATATAATCACATTCAACTGGCAAGGCAAACATACTCAGCAGGGAGAGGGGTATATAGTGAAACAGTGGGCATCAGAGGTGCTAAGGGACGGGAAATTACTTAGGACAAATATGTGTAAGCCCAGACAGGGAGGCGAGTCTTTGAAAAACCTGATTCAAGAGACAAAAAATTGGCTGCTTTCCAAAGAACAACAGAATGATAACACAAATCTCTTTAATAAGAAGAGATTAAAGGAGTTAATAATAAGGGACTTAGATAAATACTTATTAAGATGCAAGACAGAACTCTCCTAAGATGTGATAGCTCAAAAGCACTTTGAACCCTTGATGATTAAAGTGCACCGCACAGGTGCACAGACAGGATGCCCACCAAGACAGGAAATGGAGCATTTACCGAGACACAGCCACATGATTCAATTAAATGGAAATATATCCAATTGAAGGGAATGTCAAGGAGACCTTTTTTAAATTTTTTTCTAAATTTAATAAATAGATTAACTAGATTATGTATTTAGTCTTCCTGGGAACAAGAAGGATAGCGTTACTTCGTTGCTAGGGAGATTTAAAATTAGCCGCGGAGTAGGAATCAATATTTCTTGGGTTAGACTAAAAGAATGTAAACTTTCCTCCATCACATTCATTTCTGCAATTCTGATTCCACCTTAGATGTTGTCAGAGCATATGTGTGCTATTTACTGTTACAATCATGTATGTTTTAATAGTTATTATTTCTGGTTTATATAATTTATTGCTCTCTCTTCTGGATCTAGTGGTTTGCAATTGGAGCAGGCTCAGCATTTGTCAGTGAATGGTCTGTAGAAGGTGACTGCTCTCCTAGACTGGCTTGTGTATCTCAAGCCCTCACCTAGGCTCACTTAAATTCACCTGAAAACAGTAATGAAAACCCAATTTCATTATTACCACACATCCACTTTCTGTGGATAGAAACATGGAAAATCTGGAACAGTGCCTAGCAGGTTGTAGGCACTTACTAAAGTTTTCTGAGTGAGAAAGAAGTCGAAAATGAGTTTATCTTTCCAGGTATCCATGAGCAGTGTTAGTTAAAAGTTGTTTTGTTTTTCTCTTGATTTTCTTTTTAAGTGTAGGAAAAATGATCCCTCATAGATACCACAGCTCATAAATTTCTGACCTCTATTTTTTCCTGGTGTTATGTCTGCAACACTGAAAGGTATGTTGTTCAGTTTCACTTCTATAATACACAGTTCTCAGATTCAGGGTCAGATCCTACAGAGTCATTTTACAAAGGAAGAGGGATAACAAAGCTGTAAAAACTTTGCATCCTTTAACTACTCTTCAAAAGTATCCTTGGGCCGGGGATTTAGCTCAGTGGTTCGGTGGCCTGCCTTGTAAGCGCAAGGACCCGAGTTTGATCCCTGGTGCCAAAAAAAAAAAAAAAAAGAAAAAAAGTATACTCATGTAGTGTCCCTCTATTCTTATCAGCTTTAAATAACACCAAGAAGTCTTTTAGCTTGAATGTGAAATAATTATAAATTGTTATTTATATTATTTTCAAATTATTGTGTCACTTAAGCGCATTTTGTTACGTATGGAACTTTATGATAGGTAGCAAAAATATATACTTTGAAAAAAAATATATTATTTTCGAAAATGAAGTTGTGGGATCAACAAATGTGACTGCTAGTTAAAGCCAAGCATCTTCAGCTAATTTTCTCATGTAGCTATGAGGATTCCAGATGCTTTTCAAATTTTTGCTAGGAAGGCTCTCATAACTGCATCTTGATGAGGGTAACCCACTTTCTGACTCAGAAATTTTGTAAGAGTCAAAATAAGGCATACATATTGAAGATAAACTTGGTAGAATATTTAGTGCTCTTTACATTAAATGCCATTTTAGATGATTGCTTGGCATTTGACTTCATTAACTTACTAAAAAATGTCTCCTGTAAAATTTTATCCTAAGAACTACTAGCTTTTTGATTTTATGACTTTTGCTTTTTAGTTAGCTACACATGATATTTACAGATGTCTCTATAACATTGTTGGTGTTTAGTCCTTTGATTAGGAGTATAATCTGCCACCATATTTCTTTAATGGAAAAACCAATCGTGACTTTTCCAGAAATGCAGACCACCAAAATGAGACAAAGACTAGAATAGGTCCAGCAACCAACTTTAGCATGGATTTGCATGTTCATATTCCACACTGTGGATACAGCAAAATCATCTCTAATCAATGTGGATAATATTCTTCTTAATACAAGAATTCTTGTACTTGTTTGGATCACCATCTATCAGCATCCTCAACCCTGAAGCCTGGGCCTGCAATGCAAGTTATATGACCCCTGAGCTGACTATTTTGGATTGAATTCTCTGTTGGAGAAAGGGGAGAGGACTACTAGTTTAGGCACAGTGACCTGGCTCAGCTTTCGTGCTGTCTAGCCTAGCTTTTCTTTCTTTCTTTCATTCTTTCTTTCTTTCTTCTTTCTTTTTGTGCTGGAAATGGAACTCAGAGCCTGTGCATACTAAGCATACATTCTCCAACTTAGCTATACCCCCTGCCCTAATTTTTTCATTGGTTGTTGCAGTTTATATTTGTCCTAATAGCATCTGGGTCATTTTTGGATATCAAGATTCACGGGACAGCAATGAAACAGAGCTAGACATACTATATATTCTCTCTAGTCTGGCCCTGTATCCTGACCTGTGAGTATTTAGATAGATGAAAAAGATAGCCCAACGGATTGTTTCTACAACCACCTCCATAAACATTTCACTCATAGTCCTGTCATACAGGTTGGACCAGTTTATATAGAACAAGCCATAAACACTTTAGTGTGGAAAAATAGTATTATATAAAGCTTAATATTAAACATTATGAAAAATACATATTTACAGGAGAAACTACAAAATATAACTATATACAACAATATGTGTTATCTTTAAATTACATAAATTCTTTAACATTCTCCAGATTAATAAATTATACACAGTATTAACAGAAATAGCTGGCACCTTGGTAGGGCATGAAGGAAGTTTTTTGTTTTTGTTTTTGTTTTTTTTAAATCACACAGTGAAAAATTTTTATCCAGGAGAACTTCAGGGACAATCTTAATGTCTTGAATAGACTGCATCTGAAAGGAAGGACAACATATTTAGAGACTCTAGCACAGTGTGTGCCACAAAAATCTGTTTATGAAAATTACAAATGAGAGAGATTAGCAAAAATGACTAAAGCTGAGTATGTTTTAGGGTGAGACCATCTCTATGGGACCAGGTCATTCCATTAAAAACAGAGCATCAGGCTTTGAAGGGAGTAGAGTTGCTAGTCCATCCCTTCTGGTTTTACAGGTGAAGCTAAGGGCCAAGAGAGTCAGAGTAACTCACTCAAGGTTACACAGCTCATTAATAATAAGGGGTAGTTCATAGTTCTGGAGCTAAGATCTGTATTCTAGCCTTCAGATATGGGTTATCTTTTTTCTATCCTGTAGTTAGTTTCTTTCAGCCTCTCTCAAGATCCCTCTAAAAAAAGACTCTAAAGGCAAAACTAGACAAAGAACTTGTAAGATTTCCCCAGAGCTCTCTCCATCCTGAAGCTTCTTAAAGAATATGAATATGCAAAAACCTTAATTTACTAGACAGATAAATTAGGGTGTAATTATTTACAATACAAAAGGATTATCTGATTTACAAAAGACTTCTCTAAACAGTAACTCTTTATCTGTGCTTTACAGATTATTAACTCTTTAGTATACTGGTTAGACTGGTCAGTATAGTGGGTATAGAAAATTACAAATGTACCTTTATATTTGCAATTGGCCTGTGTGATAATGATGGCCCAAAGTAGGAAGAGGCATACTTTTCTTTTGTCAGTTAATTATGGCTTGATCAAAGCAGTGTTTTAAAAGATTTATACTTTTTTTCTATAAAAGTTTATACTTGAAAAGTGTTACTTGCTTGTTCTAGAAATATACTTACAATAGAAGAAAAATAATCACATATTTTTCTATTCAGAGAAATATATTTTAGTATAATATTTTCTCCCAGTCTTTAAAAAATTTTTTTGCCTTACGAACTGTTTTTGTCTTACATTCTGCCCTTCTTGCTTAACTCACGCTATGCCTCAGGTATGGTTTGTCACCCAAAGATTCTTGTGTTGGAAACCTGGGCCTCAGTATAATGGCACTGAGGTGGAGGTGGGACCTTTAAGAAGGGGGTCTCAGTGGTATTTGAGTTTCACGACTCCCCTTGTGAAGGAATTAACCACTGGTCCTCCAGAGTGGGTTAGGTTTTCTAGGAGTGGATTAGGTCTAGATTAAGATTGTTATAAAAGAGCACACCTGGCTCCTCTATAGCTTGCTTCCTCTTTTATCATGTGATCTCTTCCACTGTCTGCCACATGTGGTCCTGCTGTGTGGTGCTGTTACCGCGTTGTGATTCAGCCACGAGGGTTCCCTACAGGCTGAACAGATGGGATCTGCCTGCTCTTGGACATCCAGCCTCTAAAACTGGGAGCTAAAGAAAACTCTTCTTTTTTTTTTCTCTTTTCTTGTTCTGTTTCTTCTTTGTGATGGTTAAGCTTAATTGTGTAAACTAGATTGGCTTGGGAGCTGTCTAGGGGATTAATAAAACACACGTCTGGGTGAATCACAGAGGTGTGACCCTGGGTACTGTATCTAGTCCCTCACCTTTTCCTCTCTGGTGCTATATCCCTGTTCTGCTTCCTGGCTGCCATGAACTGGGAACTTGGCTCCACCCCCCTTTGGCCACCATGTTCCTATCTAGCCAGGCTGGCCATGCCATGTGCCCCCTTAAATTTTGAGCTAATTTAAATCTCATCTTTTTTAATTTATGGGTGTCAGGTATTGTGTCTCCAAGCTGACCAATACATTCTCCCTCTATCTTTGGTTTATTTTGGGTGTGTGTATGTGGTTCGGGGACTTGAACTCCTTCTAAGTATGTGCTCTACCACTGAGCTGCACACCCAGCTAAAACCTCTTTTCTTTGTAGATATTGGCCTCAGGCACTAAAACAACTGATTTATAAGAAAATCCATATTATTATAATATCCTCAAAAGCATCATTATTGAGCCAGGTATGATGCATGTGTCTATAACCTCAGCCACATGGGAGGCTGAAAGGGGAAAGATTCTTGAACTCAAGAGTTTGAGGCCAGCTTAGGCAATACAGTGCGATTGCATGTAAACAAAATAAATATAAATCTATATTTTTATCTATCATTCTTAATGACTGCATTATATCATATTAAGTTGAATATGGTTTGTGTCTGTCAAGGGTCCATTCTGATGGAAGGCTTGGTCTTTAGGGTGTAGCAAATGCCACCATAGAACTTTTGGGAGGGGCGGCTTTGTGGGAGGTCCTTGGGTCACTAAGTGTGTGAACTTGGAAGGTAGATCTCATGCAACTCCATGGTAGAGCTCATAAGAAAATTGATATAAATAGGTGATATGTGCTTCGGTGGCTGTGTCCATCATGAGATCGTCACTAGAACTGGTTCTACACCCTTCGATTTTCCAAACTGTGAGCTAAGTAAACCTCTTCTCTTCATAAATTTAGCTGCCTCTGGTATTTTATTTTGGTGATGCAGAGATAACCAATATAGTCCTACGAACAGTTTTTTACTCAAACTTTTAATTGTGAAAAGCTAAATGCATAAAGCTTTTGCTGTACTTAGGGTGGTAAAAGAAATACTGGGTCACAAGATAAGATTAAGATCTCCACAGTTTGCTAAATTATTCTGCAAAAAAATTTTACATTTTGTACTGTCAGTTGTGATTTCAATGCATCCTCTCCACTAAAGCTTATTGCTTGGAAAAGAAGTGGTAAGCAGAGTTCTCAGTAGAGTGCACTTAGGCTCAGTAGGTAAAGATACCACAAAGAATTGCTGCTCAACTGTGGGTACCTCCTCCCCACTTCTCCTTCCTGTTCCACACTTTCTGGGACCCTCTGGATAAAAGAAAAAAGAATAGGTGGTACATGTTAGGAATCCTCTAGGTTATTAATAATTCCTAGGATGACCACATTTTGAAAAATGTACTTAAGAGTAAATGAAGTAACATCTTACCTCTGTGATACTCTGGATTCACATTTTCATAGATTGGAAACAGGGGGTTTTCTTGTTCACTCCGTAGCTTCCTAGCTCTGAGTACATCTCTTACACACTGATGTAGGTATATGTACTGACACTGGGAAAGCAGAGAATACATCAAAGATGAGGAACTGCTACAAAATATAAACAGTGATGCAATTCTGTATACCTGGCAAATGTTTTGATCACTTTTCTCATGGTCTCTGGTATATAAAAAAATGAATGCTTTTCATTACCACTGAAAATAGGAGAATGTTAGTAGGCAGAGACGTATTTGTACATCTCTTTAACATGGTGCATATCTATTTTATATGTATTCTAAAGGCCTATAGCATGTCTGGCACACAGTAGATCCCTCACAAATATGTAGATGAAAGGATGCTAAGCACTCTGTTAGGTAGTTTATATGAAATCATTTCATAATCTCAATAACCTTTTGAAGTAGTTATAATTATCAACATAAACTGAGACTTAGAAGTTCATCAACTTTTTCAAGGTTGCATAGCTAAGAAAGGGAGCCCTAGGATTTGATCCAGAGGCTGTGACCTCCAAGTTCATGTTTTCAGTGCACCAATTTTCTTATGAGAAAATCATGGTTGTTTTGTTCCCCTTTTCTGGTGAATTGGTGAGAAAAATGAAGTATGTACCATAAGCCTCACTGTCATTTCTTTGACTACAAAGGCAGTGGTTAGCTCATGTCTGTTCTTGTAGCATCAAGTCTGGCCCATGAAGAATCTCAGAGATGTTGCCTAACTGCCAAGAAGTACAAAGGGTTACTCATTGAGGATACTGTCAGCTATTGGGGGAATTAACCATTTCAGAAACAAACACATAGAAAAATCAGTACTTTAGCGACTGTAAAGACAACTACAAAATGTTCACTGACAACAGCAGTCAAATTTGTACACTGAATCCCCTTCCTTCCTACCAAGTGAGCTCTTTAATAAGGGGATCAATGTCTCTGTAACCTTGGTGATTGGCCTTGGGCTCCCTTACTGATTCAGCAATTGCTCGGAAGCCAGGTAGCAAGGAGTTTGGGAGGGGAGCAAAAAAAAAAAAAAAGTAAGGGAGACTGGGCTCTCAGCCTCTGACTGGCCTGGTTAACTCATGAGGCCTCTTGGGACCTGAATTTTCCCATCTATAAAAAAGGAGCCTAAGATCTCTTCTACAGATAACATCCTTTGTTCACTAAAGGGTGTAAGTCTTGGTGTTGATGTCTAATAGATACTGAAAAATATTTCTGGACCCTCTGTTTAAGGCAATCAATGTAGCCAGCCTTACAGTATCTTGAAAGTTTGAGATAAAAGTGGGACTAAAATATGTTCTCTCTGTAACAGTATTTCAAAGTGGCTAAGTGCTTATTTGCATGAGTCACCCCTATACATTGGTTCCGATAGGAAGATAGTCTGGTTATTTATTCATGGGACTTTAAGAGGTAGATCTGGAATAATCAATAAATTAAGAAAATTTTTAAAAGTGAGGCTTGCACTAATATTAACTGTTCTTTACTTTTCTGCTCATAGACTGTATTTATTTATGAGTGTTTTATTGCCATCTTGATGTTGAATATTCAAAGAAAGTACTATTCTAAGTATGGTTGTTATTCCAGACTACCTCTCTCTTTGGCATCTTAAAATGATCCACCAAATTGTAGACTGATCCCTTGCTATTTCCTCAGACCTAAATTCCTTTCTACTGAGATATTAAATTATTTTGGAAAGTTAGAGGTAAGCCGTGAATTAATTCTATTTTATCTGAACAAACTATGTTATATAAGGCCTACTAATAAATTATTCATAGTGGGCTTTGAAACCAGTTAATATCTATTAATTTGCCTTGTCTTTAATATAAATTCATCTTTTCCTAATAGACTCTCCCTTAGAAAATGATTAATGTACTTCTCATTTTATTCATATAAAAAGTTGAAAAAAATTTCATAGATGAACCTCAAATCATGAAAGATCATTTGTTGTTGATGGACAAAGCTTTGGATTTGTTGTAACACATTCAGTTTCATTTAATTTCACTAATACTTGTAGTATTAAATAGTATTTATAGTATTAGATGTATTGCCTTTCATGGTCTCTGAGTGTACAGTTTAGCAGAAGGGCAGACATATGAACAAATACCTAGAAGATGATAAACATAAAATAGAATTATGTGTACAACTTTGTATAAAAGAGGAAAGCCTTAGGTTTACTTTTGGGAAAGTATCAAGATAGAAAGTAAAGGTGATAACTTAAAGAATGTCAACACGATAGGGTATTCCAAATTATATCAATAACATGCAAGTACACACATATTTTGGAGATGAGAAATACAGTGTAGCTAAATGTAGATTATATGGGTCATGAGAAAACGCCAGCATCATTTCCCAAATGGGACTTGAGACTCTTAATCTTACAACACTTTAGTGTTTCCTTCTCTTGAGAAGCAGATTTGAGTGACAGATTCTGATTGTCACCTATTGTTTCTTAAGATGTTGCTCTTTGAGTGTTTCCCTCAGAATCAGGCTGTAAATTTGCCCCAAGGCAAGGTAAAGGGAGGAACAAACTTGTAAATTATCTGTCTAATGCTTTTTGTTTAGAATTTCTTGTTCTTTGTTATGTTCATCAAAAATTGTGATAAATTGCATTCCTTGGAGAAAATTTAGGTCAATTTTCAATGTCACCATGGACCCAGAAAAATAATACAAGTGATGAGAATGTTTTTTTTCTCTTCTGTTGAAGCATTTACCCCACAGGGGCTTGGCTGTTGATTATCCACCTCTGTTCTCTTTTCCATTACCAAAAAGTCAGGCCAGAGATTGTGCAACTTCGGCATTCTCTTAGACCAGTATCAGATCTGATATTGACTGGGATTTTGTTTGACCAAGTAAAAAGGGGAAGAGATAATTTCTATTTTACTGCAATGTTTATTTCACCATGGTGAGAAGACTCAAAGTTCATTCAGGCCCCGGGAGGGAAAGATTCCTTAATTTTACCAGGTCCTAAAATACTGGCAATGAGTAGACATGAAGCTGGAGAAGCAAGTTGGGGCCAGGTTATGAAGAAGAAACTTGGATAAAGGATGAAAATTTGAACGTCATTTTACAAGCAATGTGAACTTCCTGGACTTTTACGCGGGGAGTTAACAGGAGCTGTGAGGGACCTCTCGTGACAGTAGTGATAAAGTAGGTCAGAAGCTGGAGGCGGAGCTCCCGCTGCCTCTATGTGCAGATACGTGGATAGCAGCACTACGGACAGGAACTGGAATGGACACAAGCTCAAGTGCTCTTCATGAAGGTTGTTTTTTTAAAAAAGATAATTAGTTTGGTGTTGAACATTTTGAATTTTATTTATTTACTTATTCCCCATTTTGAATTTTAGATCACTGAAAGGCTTCCAGGTGGAACTAACTGGCAGGCAGGTACTTAGGTAAATGCTAGTGAAGGGGGATTAGATTTAGGGACCAGAATTGTGTGCAACCCCTAGAGTGGAGGACATCAAAAAGAATAAAGATCGAAAGAAATAAGAGCCATACTGTGAGGGTACAACCTGGGGGAACTCAAATATTGAGAAGGCAAATTGAAGAACAAAGATATTCTTTGTGGGAGGAGGAGGAGAAAACATAGAAAAGAGGGTCTTATTTCTTTGAAGGAGGAGGAGCTTTGGTACACTGCTGTTACCTTTGCCCTGAAAGTTAGCCAGGGACATGTGTAATAGAGTTCTTGCTTTTGGTCAAAATGCAACTCTAGCATTCTGAACGTGGGTATGGAAGTGAAACGTGGTGCAAGAAGCCTTTGACAGTAACTACAGAGCCTAAACACACACACACACACACACACCCCCACACACATGCACGCGAGCACGCGCGCACACACAGGTGCACACATGCACATTCGTTCTCAGAAACAGGACACACATACACTCACGACTATTTGCAATGTTACAACCTCTTCCTTCCCAAATTACAAATAAACTATAGTCTGAGTTTGTGGAAGTGACAGTAAACAAACATCGATTCTGACTTTTTAGCCAGATAATTTTAGGTTCATTCATTTTATAAAAAGAAATACTGAAGATATAGAGAAGGAAAACAAAGTCCTACCCTCTAGGGACTCATAGTTGTGGTGATAGCTGAGGAAGAACAATCATGATACCGGGTGATACAATTCTCTTAATAAAATAATAGAACTAGACAGCAATCATGAATGACTGTTAATACACGAGGCTAAAGGTTATTGGGAAAACTGGCCATGGATGGTTCAGGCTGATGCCTGTGACTCCACTTTTAATTTGCCTGTACTCATAGAAAAGTGCAAAACTGATGATCAGCTTCCTCATGTGATGAAACAAGAAGTACCTGGTACCATCAGGGAAGAGCTGTGGTGGGAAAAATGAGTTTAATCACGCTTCTTGCTCTAATGACCAGACAATGGAAATCATGCAGAGCAGAGGAACATGCTACCACCAAGAAAAAGCAATCATCCACATCCAGAAAGTGGGAATGTGTATTAAACAAGGGGGGTGGTTTCTTTGACAAATAAATGGCATGGAAAACAAATGGGAGAGGGGATTATTATAGACTAAAAGAGATTTAAAATATACTTCAGTCAAATGAAATGTGGACTTTGAAGTCAACAGAAATCAGCTATAATTTTTTACAACAGTAACTAAAAAACATAATTAGAAGGGCTGTGGATGTAGTTCAGTAGATCATTTGTCTAGCATACATAAGGCCCTGAGATTGATCCTCAGCAACTCGAAATAAGAAAATAAATAAACAAACAAATAAGACATTTAGCTATAATTGAGGCCATATTCTTAAGTGAAATAAATAGGACACCCATGTGTAAATAGCAAATAGTTGCTCTGGTATGAAAAACTAAAAATGTAAATAAGGATCAAAATGTATAATTGATAATGTGAAATGGGAAGAAAAGGCCTAAAGGAGTAGGGGAAGTAGGAGGGGTAGAGGAAAGGAAAGAAGGAAAAAGAAAAAAAAATGAGATGAGGAAAAAATGGAAACAAAGTCTTTGTAAATAGGGGAGAGTGGAGGGGGTAAAGGGAAGGCAGGGGAATGGGGAAAACATAAGAACCAAGATACATCATGCAAAGGTACAAGATCCCGAGGATGAATGTAACTGTACTGTATACCTAAAATGTACCAAAAGACTTAATGGAAAAAAAAGACATTAGGGATATTTAAATATTGCCTGGGGATTAGATGATATTTGGAGATAATAGTTAAAATTGTTAGGTGTGGTAAATGGCACATTGATCACTATTTTTAAAAATCTCTAGTACCTTTACATGATATTATCTTGGTTCTTATTTTTTTCCCCATACCCTTGCCCTCCCTTCACCCCCTCCACCCTTCCCTATTTACAAAACTTTTTTTCCATTTTTCCTTTTCTCATATTTTGCTTTTCCCTTCTTTCCTTTCCCCTACCATTCCCACTTCCCCTACTCCTTTAGCCCCTTTCTTCCTATTTCACTCTATCAATTATACAATTTGAACCTTATTTACACTTTTAGTTTTTCACATCAGAGAAACTATTTGGTATTTACACGTGTGTCCTATTTATTTCACTTAGGGGTACGGCTGCAATATGCATCCATTTAGCTATAAATGTCACACAGAGACCTATTTAAGAATGAATGAAATAATATGATAAATAGGATTTGCTTTAAAATATTCCAATGGGGTCATGGCAGTAGGGGAAATAGTACATGTAGGATTCAGAAGAGCAAAGAATACAGGATACTGATAACTGTAGAAGCTGGGGCTTGGGTATAACAAAACTCATTATCCTATTTCTCTAGTTGTTATATGAACATGCTGTGTGTGTGTGTGTGTGTGTGTGTGTGTGTGTGTGTGTCTCTGGATCCAACCCACAGCCTTATGCATGCTAGGCTAGCATTGAATCCCATTTTTATGTACTATTTTATGTTTCAGCAATTTTACAGTAAAATGTTTGAAATATGGTAGATAAATTGTTATAATGAAAGTACCCTCAATCCAGGACAATGGCAGTAGCAGAGATCAGGACAGTGGGTCCCACCTGCAGGAGGCAATGACTTGTGTTTTGCCAAAAGTGCTGTAGAATGACAGTACTGCAAGTTATGAATGTGTGCTACACAAGAAAAGAATTCAGGCATCAGAATGGTTTTCAGAACTGTGTGCTCATCCAAGTTCCATGGGGGCCTGTACTGGAGGATGTCCACGAGTGAGCATGGCATTAGGCTGACTGTGCTGTGCTCTGACTCTCTGGTGGGACATGGAAAAATAGAGAACGTTTCACCTTTTCATATTTTTAAAAAATATTAGGCATTTATAGAATTATTTGGGTGAAAATTTGGGAAAACCAGGGTAAGAGAATCTGAGTTATACAAAAGACATGTCTGGTGTATGTGGGGCGCAGAGCTGACTAAGGCTGTCAGAGCAGTAAACTTGGTACTCAAGGGTCTGGTAACTTCTAGAACAGAGTCGAAGCCAGCTTGGCCATTTCATAACTATGGGCTTTGTGCAAAGCCCTTTAGTCCCTGGACCTCATTTACCTGGAAGTGGAATATAGTGCCTCTCTTACTTGGTTATTATGAAAATGTAATAGGATAACATGTTTTAAAATGACCCATGAGCTAGGTGTGGAGGAGTATGCCTGTAATCCTAGCACTCTGGAAGTCTGATGCAGGAGGATGGAAAGTTCAAGCCCAGACTTGACAGCTTAGTAGTTTAGTGGGACCCTGTCTCAAAATAAAAAATAAAAAATAGGCTGGGGATGTAGTTCAGTGCAAAGGCTCTGGGTTCAATCCCTGGTACCACAAAACCAAACAAAAACCTGTGAGTGTCAAAGGGCTATAGAAGCAAATGGAAGTATGAAGCTTTACAATGGACAGTCTTTTGGTGTCTCCAGAGTTGAAGATGCAGGTACAGAAGTTAAGGCAGAGGGAGTGTATAGCTTAGGATATTCCTCCTATAAGTGAAGTTCTTGTATTCATTCACCAGCTTATTTTAAACCAGACTGCAAGATAGATTGACATATCCTTTCTACCATGAATAGTGCATAGATTTAAAAGAATGTACCTTTCTTCTTACCCACCTAAATTCTCTTCTGAGCCAAGCAACTAGTTAAGTAAAAGTAAGGATAGGCATCATCCTGAAAGTCATTGTAATTTATGTCATAATAAGTCATAGAAAATGTCTATATGCGTAGTTCTCTTTTTCTTGTCCTATTGTGCCATAGTTATTTCTCTATATTTGATGAAAGCATATATATGTGAAAACACATATATGAAACATATATATATGTGAAAACATATATATTATGTATAAATATATTTTTGTAGGGGGAAGGGAAAGTGGTCTGTGTCCCTCAGCCTCTGGCTCTTACCTCAGTCTGGACCATGTGAACCCTATGAAGTCTTAGGTCATGCACTGCTCCATAAATGTCCACAGAGTCTTTGGAATCTAATTGCTGGAGAATTCGGTCCAATGCAATAAAGGTTCCAGTCCTACCCACACCAGCACTAGAAGAGATAGTAAAAGAACATTTCATTAAAATTGCTTCTCAGAATTGTATCCAGAGATTCTGGCCCAATCTTTCCTTTTCTCTTTCAATTTATGGAAGAATGTAGGACAGCTTCTTTTTCTCAATGAGCTCTGTCTCTTACAGAAATGTTACCTAGAGACCCAGTATTCCACCTCTTTCCCCTTCTTTCCTCCCTCTCCCTCTATCAGCGGTAAGTGCTGTTCTGCACTTGATGGCTATCATTTCAATATAGGTTTTTATACTTTTCCTACAAACATATAGATCCATCAACAACATATTCATTTTATGCATTTAAAAAATTTATTGAAATGCCAACTTGTTTAATGTATTCCTTTGCCAATTTTTGATTCAATATTGTGTTTTGAGATTTATGCACATTTTACATGTAGATCTAATTTCTTTTAATTCATAGACCATTGCTGACATATTCCCTACTGATAGCCAATGAAGCAATTTTAGTTTTTCTCTATTACAAAAGTGTCACCCGACACTTTTGAGTATCATTGTGAACATATGTGGTGATGTGTTGACGCCTAGAAGCAGAACGGCTGGGTTGATTTGAGAGTATAAATAGTTTCAATTTTGCTAGGGATTGTCAAGTTGTGGTTGTATAATCTGGGAGTTAATTTTAGTACCTGGGTGTTGAATCCAGGGTATTTTGGCTACCTCCTCAGACTGTTTTTTAATGTTGAGATCAGGTCTCACTAAGTCATTAACTTGCCCTCACTGGCCTTGAGTTTTCAGTCCTCCTGCTTCAGCTTCCTAGAGTGCTGGGGTACAGACATGAGGCACAACACCTGGCTACTCTGGGGATTTTGGATGCTGTGCGAGGTGCTGTCACCAAGATGAAATCAACCTTATCAGACCGAGGCAAAATTAGAGCAGCGAAGTTATGAAGGGGGAGAACTCATGTTTGCCTGTCTGTGACAAATACTTTCCTGAGGTCTTTCTAAAGGCCTGAGAAAGTAGCTTCTTATTCTATGTGTACCTGATAATTTGCACACCCTACACATATGTGTAGGTTTCTGTGACAACAGTTTTAAAAAACTGCAGCTCTTCAGATAAGATGTTCTTGACAGAATACTTGCTCAGCAAACGCATCTCTAGCAACATGCTGACATCAGCTCCCACCTCCAGTCTTGAAGACAAATGAGTTTTGTGTCCAAGTAGCATGTGTAAATCTCCTTTTTGCCTTAAAAACTTGCCCTTGCTTAAAGTTCTTTAAGTACACCTACCCTTTACTATAGTACATATATTGTCATTTCAATGTTCTTCTCTTCCCAAATGAACACTATTCTTGGGAGAATCTCTGGTTGTTATTTAGGTTGACAATGCATACATTCATAAGGTAAAAAGAACAATTGTGTAGTGTTCTTGGGCAAAAAATGTCTGCCATTTTTCCATGAGAAAGTAGGAAGCTCTTGAGTACCTCACATTCTCATTAAAAGCATTGGGGTTCCAATGAAATATAAAAGCAAGGCTCATAGGGTGTTGGGTTGATTGGGAGTAGATTAGCACACTTGACATTTCTCTTACTGTAGGAATTCACTGCTCTTTATTTATTAGTGCCATCCAGTTAGGACTGTCAAAGTGCTGTTGCAAACATTAATTAGTTAAGCACCAGTCTCCCCGGAGAGAGAATGATGGCTTGTTAGGTGGATTTTATGAATATACTGTCTGAAGCAAGAACTCAAGAGAGAACAGAAATTTAAGAGCAAAATTGGTGCTCTTAGGCAAGTGCTATGCTATTGTTTGACTTTGTGTCCTCTATAATTAATGCTTAAATTTAATGCTTAGTGCAAGAGTGTTAAGAGATAAGATTTATTTTTTTATTTTTTAGACAGGGTCTCACTGTGTAGTTCAGACTTCTCTGGAACTCACTGTGTAGCCCAGGCTGGTCTCAAACTCACAGCGATCCCTCTTGCCTCGGCCTCCCAAGTGCTGGGATTACAGGCATGTGCCACCACACCCGAGATAAGATCTTTAGGAAGTAATTAGGCCATGAGGTCTCCACATTATGTATGAGATTATTGTCTTTTAAAAGGGCTGGAGGAAACTAGCTATGTCCTTTCGTCCTCTGTTCCTTCAGCACTGTAAAGACAGCCTCCCTTCCAAGGTACCATCTTTGAAGCAGAGATTGTACCCTCACAAGGCACCGAACCTGTCATTGCCTTAACCTTGGACTTCCCAGTCTCCTGAACTTTGAGAAATAAATTTCTATTTGTAGGCTATTCTGTAGTTCTTTGTTACAGCAGCAGCAATGGGCAAAGGTATGTGACTAGACATGAGAGTAGTCTAAAGCAACTTTGTTAAAGGATGCAAGGGGCTTATACAGGTGGATGACAGAAATAAGCCACCCCAGGGAATAAGAATGGCACAAGGCAAAACTGAGCTGGTGAGGCCACGGTCCTGGAGAGGATGGGAAAGGAGTGGTAGGGAACTTGGATGGAGTTAGTCCAACTCTCAAGGGCATGGAAGTCACTTACAGACTTCGTATTCCGTACAGTGGGGGAAAGAATAAGAGGGAGAGAGGAGGATGGAGAGTAAGGGTGAGGGAGAGGTGGGAGAAGAAGAAAGTGGAAGAGAAGTTTACTGAAGAGGCGTGAAGTTGGAGAGCAGAAAAGAGAGAATGTAATAGAATGCTCTGGGAGTTAGGCAGCTGGTGAGCCCAGACCGATCTTCCACCCACCACTGTCCCCATATTTATGCTCTTTTTTTCCAGATTCCATGACACAGTGCTCTCATGGAGGCCATTTTTCTGTCTCCTTGGTTGTCACATACATACCTGCAGTGCACCACGGTGGGCCCGGCACCAGGGGTCCTATTGATGTAGTCCCTGACAGTTCTCACGAACTGGATTAGGGACTGCGTGGTCTCAGGGACTCCATGGTCTGGCCACACTGTATAGTGAAAGTGACGGATGAGTCTCTGTACATCGAGCTGTTCTTCCTGCAAGAGAGAGAGCAGGATAATAAAAAGAAAACTAAAAATTGACAACAGTGTCATGCAGCAATTTCTGTGGTCTGAAACTATAGGAGAGCAATCAGCAAAAATAGGATTCACATCTTCCCAGATTGGGTTATTAAAAGAAGCCAAGCAAACTAACATACACTGCATATCTTAAACTCCCTGATGGTCCACTCAGGCAGCACAGACTCTGAGAGCATCTGCAGAATGAGGTCCCCATAGTACAGGGAGTCTTGATCCGCTGGCCAGTAATGGTCACACTTCACCTACAGGAGGACAGACAGAAAAAAATGGTCAGCCCAGGATCATGATTCCTGTGAAAACCTGGATTTTCACTTTGAAACCTTCCCTGAGTTAGGAATCTGGGATCAGCTGCTAAAACAATTTAGCATCTATTTTTTATTAACTGGCTCATGACCAGTGTTAAAGCTGGGCTAATGCTCCAAGAAATGGGGCTACCTACAAAGAACAAACCCTGAGCTCCCAAACTGCATTCATTCACATTTCAGACAGTATTACATGGCTAGATTTTGTTTGTTTGTTTGTTTGGAACCGGGGATCAAACTCGGATCCTTGCGCTTGCAAGGCAGGCAGCAGAACCACTGGGCCAAATACCTGGCCCATGGCTTGATTTTTTAAAAATCGATTTTCTCAGCATTCCTTTCCGCTAGCAGATAAACCATGACTTTATTGTTTTTTTCTGAAGAAAGATTCAGTCAAGCAGAGGAAGGCATTGTCTTCCTGGCTTTGTTTTGTTCATATTTTTTATTGTTTTCCTAACATGGGCCATGTGCCAAGAAATCTTTGAGATGTTATAATGGATAGCTTGTATTCACAAACTTGTATTCACATGTATAGAGAAAGGAGAAAGAGGATTATGTACACTTGTTTACCTATTTTATATTTTGTTTGGTGGTATTTACACATTGATTTAAAAACCACATATTTTATAAAGTATGCATATTAATTGATCAAGAATATATATTTGCTTGTATTTTTGTATAAGTATGTGTGTGTATCAAATAGTATAAACATGGCTTTTATTCTACTAACTGGTGAGGCACCGCAAGTAGGCCCATCGGAATGTATATATGTATAGAAATATTTGTTTTTGTGGTACTGAAGATTGAACCAAAGGCCTTCACACTGAGCTATATCTCTAACGCATTTGAATTTTGAGGCAGGGTCTTGTGGAGTTACTAAATTTCTCAGGCTGGGCTCAAACTTACAGTCTTTCTACCTCAACTTCCCAGAGTGCGTGGATTACAAATGTGCACCACCACACCCAGCCACTATCTACATTTCATGCATAAACATCTGCATGTGGTTATATACATATTTCTAGTTGTTTCATCTCTCTGTACCTATTTACATATATGTATAAATATAAGGCTAGTTTTGCTGAAGAGGCCATAAGGGGTCAGTGTAGCATAAATAACCTTAGAGAATCCCAATATATTTTTTTAATTAGTTCATTACATGTGATCTCCCTTTTAATCCTATAAAACCATATAAAGTAGCAGATTATAAATGTATTACAAGAGGCTTGCTTAATTTGTCCAGACGACTATTTTACTTGCACCTAACAAGAGAGCCTAAAACTCACATCCCTGATTCCGGCAGGGTCTCCCTGCCCACTAGGCCATACACCAAAGGAGGGGGCAGATGAGTGGGCAGATTCTCTTTCTGTGTAACCGGCCCTTACGATAATCTCAATCATCATGTGGTAACATTTTTTACTGAAACTTCAGACCCAGAATCAGCCACCTTTTACAACTGAGGGGCTTCAACATTCTCACATTGCCTCTACTTGGATTTGTGGGATACAAGCTCAGATTGGGGTGGGTTAGAATTTCTTCCATGATGTGGAAAGCAAAGCTTGGGAGTCAGAAGACTATGTACTCACTCGACCCTTCTCAACACACTGGGTCACCATGACAATATTGAGGACATTCTGTTCCCATGCCATTTTCCAGAAGTCATCCTTGGTGCCAGGAAGCGGTCCCTGAGTGGCGATATATTCTCTTCTGAAGTTGTTGCCCTGCGATGAATTTACAACAGGGAGAGTCAGAAACAATGGCCTCTTCAGAACTGTAAACAAAGAGTTAGCTCTGCAGATTAGATGATAGGGAGGTCTCTGCCAGGGCCCTGGCTTGAGAAAATGAAATTAACAGAAGTGTTAAGGCTTGGGAGGAGGAAGGACAAAGGCCAGAGCACTGAACTATTCTTAAGAGGCACATTTCCCTTTCAGACTGGAAAAGGCAAATGGAGGACTCAAGTAATAATCTAGAAAACACTTCACCCTTAATTATAATTGTGTGTGTGTGTGTGTGTGTGTGTGTGTGTGTGTGTGTGTAGCCTGTCTGAGGGACTGAGTTATATTCAGTTTGGAGGGATGACTTTAGTCCTGTCGGATAACTGACATTAGAATAATTTGGTAAGAGATATCATGTAAGGAAGCTTAATAGAAGAGAAACCTCTCTTTGTTAACCTTTCGTCACATAATGTGCAGCAGGTCAAGATTTCCAAGGATCCTACTTAATCCTGTTTATCTCTTACTTAATCCTATCCACCATCCTATGAGCTGGGATCTTTTTATTTACTCATTTGGTACTCTAGCAATACACAATTACTTGTAAATTCTAGTTGAAGATCTTTATCTCCTTGTTTCTCAGAGTCTCTTCATTATATTACCTCTGCCACACAACACTGCCCACCCAAACAATGCCTCCCATCTGGCCGATCTTCATTTATTCTGAACACATGGCTTGCTTTACCTTCCTGCTGGGTAGTAATCTCCCAAATGTCCTCTGGCAACCTCTAATCTCTTGCTGTCTGAGTGTGGTTCTCAGGGCAACAGCAATAGAATCACCTGAGGACTTGTTAGAGAAGCAGGGTAACAGGCACCACCACAGGCTTCTAGCATCAGAATCTGCCTTATAATGAGAGCCCCAGATGATACTGGAGTATGTTGGAGAAACACACCAGCAGGTTTCTCAGGGCTCTGCCTTGTAATTTCCTGAGGCCTTGACTGTTCTAAATATGTTATGGTCAGGATCATGTTTACTCTCTGCCTGCATATAGCTCAGTGTTTGACTTACAATTAGTGTTTAACTGATAGGTGTTTATTGAGTGAATTGAAGATTTTTGAGGTAAATATTATTTTAAGTCTTTGGGAAAGGAAATGGAGGCTCAAAGTAGTAAAATAATTTTCCCAAGGTCACAGAACTGACACAGGAAGTAGGATATGGCAAAGCTGGCTGGGGAAATAAATGGGACCTGTCAGTTATAATATCCTAGGACAGCAACCAGTAATTCCAAGGACGCTGTATGTGAAACATCTTTCAGGCTCCCAAGAAATGCGGATGGCATAAAAGAGACAAGATGCCACAAGGAGCCTGCTATTGTGACTCTTCACGGTAGTCCACTCTTTGTTAGGAAGCAACATAACTTTTGCTTTTATTCCTTCTTCTCTGTTAGGGCCAAGTTGACTCTGCAGAGCTAGTTTTTCTCGTATGCCTTTACCCCTCAATTTTCAAATAAACTTTTGGTACCATTGTTGACTTGTCTCATTCAATTCTTTGTTAGAGGCAAGAAGGACCTGGAATAAGTTTAACTGGTGAGTTATTTCTAAAAGAACTACCTGATCACAGAACCAGCAAGGGACACAAGTGGGATTTCAATTTGCTTGATTCTTAAAATGTCTTCCACTGCAATGAGCTATAGGCTGTTGCAAGATGCTACAGAATCAAAGACCAGAGATTTGACACAGGGTTCAAGGTGTGACTGTGGCTTTCAAAAATCCACATGAGATTGATTTCCTTACCTAGGCAGTCTTTGCAGGAGAGGCCAATCTCCCCTAGGGAGCTCTAATCTCACTTAAGGGCCACAAAGAGAAAACCACCTTTGACATGCATCCTGGCCTTATGACAATTGTAAGTTACTATGGATACTGTAAAAAAAAAAGGGCCTTAAAGTAATTAGAGAACATCCCTGTCTCATGGCAATCAGATGTGAAAATCTACAAAAATCTACAAATATCTCCAGAGCTGAGAATAGTAGGAACATAAAGGAGTAGCATCATCTCCAGAACAGGCACCTGTCTCAGCTTCATCCTAAGCCTACAGATTCACTTACTGGGATGTAGCTTGCATTGATGTAGTCAGAGCAAGGGTCGTCATCCACATTGGACAGCTTCACTCGTGAGGCATCATCTGGAAGAAAGTTAATTGAGAGATTTGTTGCTATGCCTTGGGGTAGTTTTTCCTTGTTTGTGTAAAGTGAAGATTTGATGTGTCTCATCTCTGATCCCAACAGCAGCCACAGGGAGGATCCTAATCTCTGCTGTACAAAGCAGGCCCAAGCAGGATGACTAACTTGCCCCAGGGTGCATACGGTGTGACCTCCACGTGTACTTCCTTGGCACCTTCATGACCCTTGCCCAATGAAGTGGCCAGTTCGCTTTAACTGCAGGAATGAATACCATCCAGAAAAATGACCTTCTAGTGCTTTACCTAATGGTGTAAGGATAATTTTTTTTGTAAGTCACTAAGCTAGAGATTTCATTAAGCAAACCCTGGTCAGCTTAATGTTATAGTCCTGCTGTTAACCCACTTAAAAGCTCTCAGAGTGTAAGCAGGCTCTCTAGATGAATGCTCATAGTCAGAATTTAAGCTGGTCATTATGCTTCCAAAGAGCAGTGCAGTAATGAAGAAGTCATTCCTTATTAAAATCATCCAGAGCCCGAGAGCTTTCATATCCAGCTACACCATATCTCTTTAAACCCCTTCTTTTCCTGGGACAGAGCAGAAATGGCTAGAGGAAGATAGTGTTTTACAAATTGCACCACAAAACTTACATGGCAATATATTGTTGTATCGATTTTTTCCTCTATTCTCGGGCAGGAGTGCAATATCACAAGGCTGGTTTCGACCCACGTCTTTTAAGTCCTGTTATGTCAAAAGAAAGTTTGCAAGTGAAAAATATAAAATAGCATAAGGTAAATTATATAGTCCTCGAGTATACAATAATATAAAAATACACCAGTTACTACTTATGGAATGACGCCTCGGGTTCCACACGCATTAACTCAGATCCACAGCCCCACATGGGAGGTGCTCTTATCATCATCTTACAGTTGAGACTTAGCCAGGACCACGAATGGCTCCAGGTCACACAAGGGAATAAAACACAAAGTCTGGGCCCTTTTGGCCAAACTACATTGTTTCCCAGCCAAGCATGTGGCCAGGCTGAATAACTGTCAGTCTTAGTTGTGCCTTTGAGATTGATGAACTCTTCCTTGGCATTTGATCGATGCAGTTTGCTGTACTATTTGGGAGCTCAATCTGTCCCTGAGATTAGGTGTAGATTACATTAGGTGTAAATTATATGTGCTGTGCAGGGAATGGTTTCAGGCATCAATATCACTCAACTGAAATGCTAAGCATCATTTTAACTTCAGAGATGAATCAGCCTAGGATTCCACAGTAAAGGTTAGGAGGGAAACTCTGCTGAGGACCAGGGGGTGTTCACACTTCACTGTGCTTGAGTTGTACCTCATATTCCTTGGATAGCAGGTAATTGGAGTCAGCCTGAAGCTTCATGAAATGCCCTTCAAACTGATTTACTTTTATGGGGCTGTAATTAAAAAGAAAAAGAAAAGAAAGTTACTGAAGAAAAGGCAAAATGCCATAACCAGTATGAGTTATATTTCAAAAGTAGGTAATATAGTAATTAATGAGTTCTTCCTTACCAAGAGTTTTTCCGGCTACTATGAAGAAACCAAATAAAGAAAAAAGACTATGTCAGCAAACCTCACATTATACCACCTTTCAATTAATTCGATGGAAGGAAATATGGCACTTACCCTTTTTGGCCCAGATTCAAGTGGACAGACAGTGGTCGATCCCTGCGAATGCTCAGGCGTGCAGAGGGCCTTTCTCTACTGTGGCTGAAACATAAGGCAGAAGATTTATTTTTCCATTTTGGTATTGAGGACTGAACTCAGAGCCTTGCACATGCTAGGTAAATGCTCTACCACTGAGTTACATCCCCAGCCCACGGTAGAGCATTTTTATTCCAATTATGACACTTATTTCAACAAATTTCCCACTTATGGTATGGCTGTGAATGTTTGTGCAAATCTGGATTTTTCAAGATTTATGAAGATTTGCACTCTGCCAACATTTCCTTGAGGGTAGAAGAGGGAAAGAACATAAAAAAGTTGATCTTTCCCACTTAGACACAGATCTCTATAATAACTATAGATCTGTCTTCTGCTTTTTGGCTTTAGGTCATAATCACTTCCCACACTCTCAACAAAATTGTCCTTACAAGAAAACCCAAACCTATAAATCTCAGATGCCAGACATGACTAAAAGAGAAAGTATAATGTGCCAAATAAAAAATTCACTAAGAGAAGAGAGCATGGCAATGGGGCGCTTGCTCTTTGGTTCTTTTGAGTTCCTTCTTAAATTAGGATGGCAAATATAAGCCACAAAATAGTGATGTCAACTCTATTTTTCAGGATATGTCAGCAAAGACCTGAGGTACACAATTTACAAATATCTCCACCCATATAAGGATGTGAACCAACATTTTTTTCTATGCAAAAGGAGTTATTTGGTATTTAAACAAAGCTACTGATGGGCTCATAGTCATTGGTTAATATTCATCAATGGTATATAACAGAGCCAGAAAGCAAATATGTTATGATTTTAGAGTGTGACTCTTTAACTGCAAAAACAATGGTTATTTAAGTTGGAGAAGTTGAATTTATTTGCCTTTTTTACTTTCCAGGGTAAAGGGCATTTTTACTTGCATACCTAAAGTCATTGGCTTGATCACCAAACAGATCATTGTACTTACCTCACTTTCTGCCTGCAGATGAAAAAGGCAACAAGTGCTACCAGCATGCCAATTAGAAAGAGGCCAGCACTAACACCTTCGATAACACCGAACAAGGGCTCTACAAGAATCCAGATGAAAACAACAAACCCAGGTAGGAAAGTTAGTGGCAGAGAACCAGTAAAAAGCTTTTGAAGTTGTATCTACTAAGCACTGTTATCATGAGTACAATTCAAGTGATGCCCACCCTGGCTGTCTGGTAGACATGAATATGCAACAAAGGAGATGAATTTCTGGTACCACCCTGTTAAAGCAGGCTGTTTACACAGTAAAAAATGCATTAATGTTTTAAATTAATCCTGTATGGCTAGTAAAGGAAGTTTGGACTTTGTGGCATGTAAAGCTTGGGGCACCCATGATAGAAACCATAAATTTGCCACCAAAATAAAAACGCTCTTTCATTTATATGAAATAAGTTACATAGCATCTGGTGCTTTAGCAAATCCAGTGAATTGCTGAGTGTAATATTAACAAAATTTCATTTTTATTACGTGGTATCACACTGACATTGGGAGTTTATGAAAAAGTGACAGTAACAGTAGCCACAGTAGCTATTTTTTTTTTTTTTTTTTTTTTTTTTTTTTTTTTTAGATTGTCTCATTATGTTGCCCAGGCTAGTCTTGAACGCTGACATTCAAAAAATACTCCTGCCTCAGCCTCCTTAATAGCTGGGACTATGGAAGTATACTGCCAACCCGGCTTGCCTATTTTACAAAGTAGTTTTATTGAAATATCATTCTTCACCAGCACTGCATGATGAATGTAATCACTATGGGCTGCAAACATGAACTAATAAAAATGAAAAATAAAGAAATACAATTCACATATCATTCAGTTCACCCATTTAAATAGTACAATAGTCGTTTTAGTTTAGTCACAGAGTTTTGCAAACATAACTACAGTAAATTTTATAACATTTCATCATCTGCGAAAGAAAAATGTGTATCTGTCAGCAGTGACTCTGCATTCCTCCTTCTCCCTTGCCAACTCCTGGCAACCGGTAATCTATTTTCTATGTCTATAGATTTGCTTATGCTAGATGTTTCATATAAATTGAATCATAAATATGTGGCTCTTTGGATTGGCTTCTTTTACTTAGCATAATGTGTTCTGAGTTCATCCAGAGACCATATATCAGTATTCTATCCCTTTTAATGGCTGAATTATATTTCACTGTATGATATATCACTTTGTTTACCTATCCTTCCATGATAGATATTTGAGGTGTTTCCCTTTTGTTTCTAATGAATGATGCTGATAGAGACATGGAGTATGAATTAGTGCATGGATATATTTCCATTTCCCTTAAATATACACTTAGAAGTGGAGTTGCTGGATCATATGATAACTCTATCTTTAATGTTTTGAGTAAACGCAAAACAATACTGGAAAGGAGTTGTACCATTTTCATAATGTATGAGGGTTCAAGTTTCTCCATATCCTCACTAACACTTATTATTTTATTTTTTATTGTAGCCATTCCCATGATTCTGAAGTGATATGTTATTGTGGCTTTGATTTGCATTTTCTTAATGATTAATGGCATTGAACATTTTTTCATATGCTTCTTGGTCATTTGACCCTCTGCAGAGAAATATCTATTTAGATCCTTTGCACAATTTTAATATATCTTTTTATTATTGAATTGTAAGATAAAAATCATTTTTATATTCTGGGTACACAACATTTACCAAATACTATGTAAAATTTGCAAATATTTTCTTCCATTCTGTGGGCTGTCTTTTCATTTCTTGATGATCTCCTTTGGAAGTACAACAGCTTTTAATTTTGATTGACTCTAATTTTTTGTTGTTGTTATTGCTTGCCCTTTAGTGTAATACCAAAGAACCTCAAGCTATTTTGAAATATTGACACAATTATCAGGTGTATAGGTTCAAGAACCTGAGTAGCTATGTGCTTGTGTGTGACTATTGTTAAGACATAATATTTAAACCACTAGTTTGGTTATACAACAGGTATTTTTTAAGGGTGTATGATATTCAATAGTGTATTGTCTACAAGAGATACCATGAACTCTGGTAAATATTGTTGTATTCCTTTGTTTATTAATGCAACAGAAAATAATCATGCATTTTGGTATATAAATAAAAAAGAAACCATTTCATAACCTCAGGTTCTGAAGATTTACTTCTATGTTTTCTTTCAAAAGTGTTACTGTTTTACCTCTCACGTTAACTCTCTGAAGGAGCCCATTTTTGAAGCTTTTTGTTTTAAGAGCTTGGATTTATTTATTGCATGTTTCTTTTCCATACTAAAAAAAAATCAGCAAAGTCATTTTTGTTTTAATGTGTTTAGTATTCTCTTTGAATGTTTCTTTAGGGTACCCCTTTACTGGACTAAATACAATTTTTGTTGTATACCAGTATTTCAGATATAAAATAATTGTGTTTACGGAGTCCCTGCTCAACATTAAGTTATAGGCAAATACATGTAAATCCTCTTAACTGGGCACTGATCCTTCTTTGGCCTGAGAAGTGGGAGATTAGCCCTCTATTTCTCATAAGTAGATAGGGATCTTTATGAGAGACTGAGCCATGTGTTGTCACGCAGCAGGAGAAACTGTTTAGCTCTAAAGAACTCCAGACCTCAGCAAAGCACAGTGGCTGCAGGAAAGCTGCAACAGGCAGTGGTGTCAAGGAGTAAGGTGATGAAAGTGGTGCTATTCTTGTCATGATGGACATATCCAAGCAGTGCAGTGCAGGCAGAGGCTATGTGCCAAGGCAGAAAGTGGCTATACAGTCTCGGCAAGTTATTTGACCTCTTGGTGCCCTGGGTCCTCATTTTTAAAAATGGGAATGATAATAGCATCTACCTCAAAAGGTTACAGTGATGAATTGACAATTTATTGTATGTGCAATGCTTACAACTGTAGCTCCAGAGAGGTGACCAGCAAGTATTAGCTACTATTATCACTAGGACTTTCCCTCTAACACACTAGAGAAATTTCTTTCATAAATATATGTAAAGCTCTTTAAAGTAACATTTAATTTTAAAAATATTATTATTGATTTGTTTACTGGGATTGAGCCCAGACCCTGATGTATGCCAAGTAAGTGCTGTACCACTGAGCTACACTCATAGCCCTTTAAGCTTGCATATTTAAATAGTGGGAAAGCAAACACCCAATAAACAAAAGAAGGAAAACTGCCTATAACCCCAGTACTTTGAGATATTCAGCATTAGTACCATGGGTTTTTTTGGCAGTCTCTTTTGCTGTGTACAGTCATCCCTTCATATCTGAGGGGCATTAGAGCAAGGATGCCCCCACCCCCAAATCCATGGATGCTCAAATCCCTTGTATAAAATACATAATATTTGCATATAACCTATGCAGATCTTCTCATATGCTTTAAGACATTTCTAGGTTACATATGATACTTAAAACACATAAATCCTATGTCAATAGCTGTTGTGCTATTTAGAGAATGACGCCATGAAAAGCTCTACATATTTAGTACAGACACATTTTTTTTTCTCTTTACTGTTTTTGGTACACAGTACTGAACCTGTAGAAACAGGCGGCCAACTGTATATGTATATATACATTCCAACTTCTAACTGAAAGCTTTTGCATCATTTTGACTGTGTGAGCACTTGGTTTTAATGTCTTTCACTCTATTTTATTTTTAAATTTCAGTTTTTGCTTTTGTTTCTGTCATTTTATTTAAGGTGCTGAAGACTGAGCAAAAATTAATTTTTAATAGAAAAATTTGTACATCTTATTTTCTAGATTAATTGCCTTTCGGTCCATTCTCCTGCAAAAACAGTGCAATCTCTCTAATCCACATCACGCCACAATCACATAAAGATTAAGTTCCAAATGAAAATAAATGTTTTCCCTATCACTGGCCAAGTCACCGGATCTCCCTCTAGAGGTTCTTTCACGAGGGGTGTGGGTAGATAGAAGGGTTAGCCTTACCTGACTCCGTGGTGATAGGCAAAGAGAAAAATGTGTCTGAATAGAGGGGCTTTGTGAACTCTTTCAGGTCCTCATCAAATAACTGAGTAAATGCCCGAATGCTGATTCTGAAAGGAAAACACATTTATGTAAGTGCAAACTAGTGACTGAGCACAGTAAAAATGGGTACAAGGACAAGTGGTAGTTTTGTTTCCAGGGTGGGACATAAATTATGCAATCAGATAGGTCTAGGCCCATGCATTCTTTCATTGATTTATTCATCATATATTTATTGAACTTCTGCTGTGTGCCAGTCCTAATTTTGGGAGCTGGAGATACTGCAAGGGACAAAATAAAGTCCCTCCCATTCCAAAGGTCACATTCCCATGGAAGAAGTTAGACAAACCCCCCACAAATATATGTCAGATGGTGATGTCCTTTTTTATGAAAAAGAAAAGAGCAGCATAAGGAAACTAGAAAGCAATGGAGACCAACTATGTGAAGCTGCTTTATTCATCGTGGTCAGTGAAGTTCTCTTTGATAAAGAGACATATGAGGAAAGAGAGGGGAGAACTGGGCTCACATTCCAGGTAGAGGGAACTTCGGATGCAAGACTCTGATGAAAGCTGCAGCTACATAGGGGAAGGATTGCAAGCAGACAGGAGAGTTGCTGAAGTACCTGTCCATCTGTCCCTGTCAGACAGTGCCTGATGATCAGTTGGTCCTAAATTCAATAAGCAAGTGAGGTACAGGTACTACGTCAGATTTATAACCTCTGTTTGAATGAAAAACCTCTGATTCCATCATAGCACATGTGCCTCATGCTCTTGGCATGAATCAGGCCAATCTGGAGGTATATTTTAGGAAGAGTTAAAAACCACTTCAGGTGAGCAATCATGATGATGATAGAAGACTTAGAATACAACATAATAGTTGACTTCAGATTTAAGGAAAGAGCCAATATAGAAGAGGAAAGAGATGTTATTATCTTTCTTCTTGAAGGTAGAAGTAGGTGGAAGTCATTGGTAAGGAGGAATTTACAAACATATAACTGTTCTCTAATCAAAAGCCTAGTCTGCTTCTGAGATGGTGAGCTCCCAGTCATCAGGTGGTTTTGGTCAGAGGCTGCAGGAGAATGAGCTCTCAGTGAAGATGTAAGAGGGGATCCCTACCCTAAGTTCAAAACTGTTTGGTGTAACTTCTTGAATTTCTTCTGTTTTCAAGACTCTTTAACTACAAGATTACCAATAGAGTATTAAGCTTGGCTCATGTAAGGCAGTTTCTGCTAGTGTTAATTTAATTCTGTGAACACAAATGGAAGACTTCCTTTCCTTATTTAAAAAAACCTATTTATCAAAGCATGTGCTTTGATAATGCCGGAGCAGTACTGAGCCAGGACAAATAGTTCTGACCCTTCACCCCCTTGTTCTAACACAGACCCAGGTCCAACTGTCATCTTTGAAAATGAACATCATTGGTTCCAAATATTTATTATCTCAATCAACCACATATATAATATGCATTTCCAAAAGATCCCGGAAATATATTGGGAAATGTCTTCAAAGGACAAAACAAAGTCACTGTGTAATAAATGAGACGTTCAGGAATTGGCAGGTGAGAATAATTATTTCAAATTCAGATCTGTCAGAGTTAGAATTCTATAACAGAAAGTTAGAGATCATGTGGTTCAGTTTCTTTTCATTTGAGGAAAATGAGGTCAAGGAAACTGACCACTTTACTAGGGCTGCCTTGTTATTCTATTGAGAATAAAAATAAAACCAAATCAGAATTTTTGTAACCTGCAAATTGCCTCTCACCATGATGATCTTTTTTTAAAAAATATTTTTTATTGGTACATTTTGGATGTACAATACAGTTACATTCATCATTGGGGTCTTGTACCTTTACATGACAGGTCTTGGTTCTTATTTTTTCCTCATTCCCCTAGCTTCCCTTCCCCACTCCATCCTTCCATATTTACAAAGACTTTGTTTCCATTTTTTCTTTTCTCTTACATTTTCTCTTCCCTTTTGCCTTTCTCCCATTTGCCCAATACCTTTAGAACTTTACTTTGTATTACAAAATATCAATTATGCATTTTGACACTTACTTACACTTTTAGTTTATCACACCAGAGAAATTATGTGGTATTTACACATGTATGCCCTATTAATTTCACTTAAGAGTATGTCCTCAGTGTGCATCCACTTAGCTATAAATGTCTGTAGTTTCTCATTCTTTATGGCTGAGTAGTACTCTATTTCATAAACACACACACACACACACACACACACACACACACACACACACATCTTCTTTATCCCATCTTCAGCTAATGGGCAATTGGGCTGCTTCCAAGTTTTAGCTATTAAAAACAGTGACACTATAAACATGGGTGAGCATATATCGCTGTGGTATGATTCTTTTAATTCTTTTGGGAAGATACTGAGCAGGGGAATATCTAGTTAAAATGGGACTTCCAGTCCTAGTTGTTTAAAGTCTTTCCATATTGATTTCCACAGGGGTTGCACGAGTCTGCACTCCCACCAACAATGAAGAAGGGCTCTTTTCTCCAAAACCCCCACCAGCCTTTGTTATTGGTTGACTTCTTGATAGCAGCCATTCTTTCTGGGGTGAGGTAGAATCTCAGCATTGCTTTCATCTGCATCTCTTGAATGACCAGTGATATTGAACATTTTTTGTTATGTTAATTTGCTGCTTTTACTTCTTTGAGAAATGTCTGTTCATTTCAGATGCCCATTTTTGAATTGGATCTTTATATTTAGGGGGCCTGATTTTTTTTAGTTCTTTATATATTCTAGATAGTAGACCTTTATAAACATTTTTTCCCACATTATAGGTTGTCTCTTAGCTCTGTTGGTGATTTCTCTTGCAGTGCAGGAGCTTTTTAAAAAGTTCAGCTGTTGATTCTTTGTGCTAGTTCCTGTGCTACTGATGATTTGTTCATAAAGTCTTTTCCTATGCCAATGTCTTCCAGAGGTCTACCTAGCTTATCTTCCAACAAGTTTAGTGTTTCTGTTTTAATATTTAGATCTTTAGTCCACTTGGATTTTAGTTTACTGTATGGTGAAAGATAGGGGTCTAGTTTTAATCTTTGGCAAGTTGAAATCCAATTTTTCCAACACCATTTATTAAAGAGACTACCTTTCCTCCAGTGGGGATGGTTGGCTCCTTTGTCAAAGATGAGGTAGCTGAGTATGTCTAGAATTGTTTCTGTATCTTCTTATCTATTCCACTGATCCTCAGGTCTCTCTCTTTGCCAATACCACTTTGTTTTTAATACAGTGGCTTTGTAGCACAGTTTCAAATTGGGGATTGTGATATCCCCTGCCATGTCTCTGTTGCCTAGAATAGCAAAAGCTATTCTAGGTTTCTTCTGATTCCAAATGGATATTTATATTGTTTTCTCTAGTTCTGTGAAACATATCATTGGGATTTCAATCAGGATTGCATTGAGTTTGGACAGCAGTTTTGGAAGTATGGCCATTTTCATATATTGCTTCTTCCTACAGAGGAACAAGGGATATCTTTTCATTTTCTTATATTCTTTTTGATCTCTTTTTCCAGAGTGTTGTAGTTCTCAATGTAGAGGTCATTTGCTTCCTTTGTTAGATTAATACCTAGATATTTCATTTTTGGGGACGCTATTGTGAAAGGATTTGTTTCCCTAATTTCTGTCTCAGTGATTCTGTTATTTGTGTGCAAGAAAGCAATTGATTTTTGAGTGTTTACCTTGCATCCAGCAACTCTACTGTCAATTAAGTGTAGAAACCTTTTGGTGGAGTTTACCATGATGATCTTCTATTTCTCTTTCCATATAGAACATGGCTAATGATGCATACAGATAATAGGAACCCAACAATGAATGGGAACACAGTACACTCACTGACAAAAGAAACTTATATGTCACCTAAACCTACTATTTGCCATTTTTCCAATCCCAATGTTTCTTTTTTTGTTTCTCATTTATTTATTTATTCCCTTAAAAAAAGAAATGTACCCGGCAGTGTCTGTGGTCACCATGGTGATTATCAATTTGAGACAGGCAGAATTATTCAAGCTTCACTGAAGCATGTTTAGCAGCCACTACACAAGAGGCTTCTTAGTATGTGGCTCTCTCACGCGCTTTGATTTGAAAGCTTGTGCCTTCCCTTATTGAGTATTATTATTGGCCTGGCATGCTCTCAACAGGCAGAACCAAACATATATTTTAGGAGCACAGGGAAGCGCATTCTGAGTTGTTTATGACAAGAATGTGTAACTTTCTCAGAGTCTTGGCTCATTCTTTTATTTATTTATTAATATTTCATGAGCATTTGTTTTGTGCCAAGTACTTGATATACTTTTCTCTATTTCATGACATGCCTGTTGCTCCTGTTAGACTATGATTTCTCTCCATCTAGGGACCAAAGCAGAGAATTTGCTAAAGGATGATAAAGGATTAAAAAGCACAAGTAAACGCAGGAGTAGAGCCAGCCAGAGAAGAGTGGGAAGGGTCCCAAATAGAGTAGAAGGGAGATGGAAAAGGGTCAGGGTAGTAGAGAGCCATGTCACACTGAGGGAATCTGGAGCAGAACAGTGGCCAGCAGGAAGGAAGTACTGGCACAAATGGTAGGAGATGAGCTATTGTAAGTGAATACGAATCACAAGAAGTACTTAATCTACGAAGGACACAAGAAACTCAATCTGTCTTATACTTTACCTCTCAAGACAACCCTGTGATGATCTGAAGATGAAAGCAAAGATTAGAGAGCTGAAATGCTGCTTACAAAGTTACATAGCTAGAAAGCAGCAGAGCTCGTACTCTAACGCTGAGGTGTTTCCAAAGACCTCAGCAGCTACTGTGCACAGAAAAGGATGCTTGCCCAGGTATTGGCAGGATTGGATCCAGAAACAAATTGTACATAGTTTCTTACTTGATTCTCTGTGAAACGTACTACAGTTTTTTCCTCCCTTATTCAGTGTCATTTTCTGCTATTTCAGTCACTCAAAGTCAAAACTAAAAATATTAAATTGAAAATTGCAGAAATAAACACTTCATCCGTTTTAAATTTTGTGCTGTTCTGAGTAGCATGGTGAAATCTCACACTGTCACATTCAGTCCCACTGAAGATATATCATCCATTTGTCCAGTATCTTCCTGCCATGTATGTTTATCCACCTTTTAGTCACTTAATAGTCATCTTGTTGTGAGAGTGACTGTTGCAGAATCTCAGTTGTTTAAGAATGGCACCAAAGTGCAAGAGTAGTAATGCTAGCAATATAAGTATACCAAAAAGAAGCTACGGAGTGTTTTCTTTAGTTAAAATGTGCAAGTTCTAGACTTAATATGGAAAGAAAAAAAATCCGCATGCCAAGGTTGCTAAGAACAAACCTCTTTCTGAAATTGTGAGGAAAGAAAAAGGAATTTGTATTAGTTTTGCTGTTGCATCTCGAAGTACAAAAGTTATATCATGGTGCATGCCTTACTTAGTTAAGTTTGAAAAAAACACATCAACATACAGGGTTCAGTATTAATTCACATTTTCAGTTGTGCACTGGGGCCTTGAAAGGTACGCCCCTCTGAGAAAGGTGGATTAGTGTCATCTTTCCACTTTCTACATGTAAATGAGAAGGCCTCAATTTTCCATCTCTAAAGGAGAAAATGGTTCTTGGTGGACTTTTGCTCAGATTTCTTGATCTCAAGTAACCAAGGATGTGAGGCTTCTCTTGATTCTTACAAGAACTGAAGAGTCCCAGTTTTCTGATCTGAAGGACTTATTTTCTGATCTCTCTTGCACTTCCTTCTTTCTTTGAGACCTTATCTCCTTCAAATAGGCTCTTATGTCCTCTTCTTGAGGTAAATATCACTAATAAGTTTGTGTGTGAGTTTACTGGAGGTGCTGACCTTGCCTGGGAGCTAACAGCAAGCTTGTGATGAGTCCTGGGCAGAGGTAGGCATGCAGAGTTCTTGCCAAAGTGAGACTTTTGTTTTAGGGAAACAGGCTACCTTTCTTGATGTAAAGGAGGTGCTAGGAATTCTCTTACATGTGGTTTTATGTCAGGGTCTCCTCTTGGAACTGGCAGAAGTATTTTTCCCACTGAGTCAATATGACCTTGGCACTGACCAACCAGAATGGACACTGGCCCACGGAGAACCTGACTGGCTACGATACTGGCTGGATATCAGCTCTGCCAACACCTGAGAGAGAAGGCATATCCTTTGCAGCAGTAATAATCTTAGATGCCTGTAGCCCAGACAATAGCCTCAGTTACCTTTCTCTTGAGAACTCTGATTGGGATGATACATACTTTTGCTTCTATTTGCTTTCTGGGAACACAGTGCAGAAAAGAGATCACTAATTTCTAGGACTAGAAGGGTCTGTTGGTTGCAGTAGTGCTTCCTGGGATCAAGGCCAAACAGCTCCTTCTTTTGTCTACCATCTCAGGGGAAGGGAAATGTGTCCCTATTCATTCAGAGGGCCCGTCTTCTTAAAAGTTTTGTCTGGATCACAGAGCACTTTCATCTTTGCATACCTTAGAATAAGTATAATCCCAATCTTCACTAAAAGTAGGAGCTATAACCTCATATTGTTAGGGTTTCTCTAAACTCAGTCTTTTGGGTTTTTTGCAATTTCACAATATTTTCACAATTATTAGCATTACAAACCATTTGAGTCACATTAAAGAAGTTCTAGGAGAAAGAATAATCTATTAAAAGCTTTCATTCTCCACATAATGGTTTTGTACAGTGCTGAAAGACCTCTTTAAATATTACCTGTGAATGGAAACCTGACTTTTACAAATTACCCAGGAAATGTATAATACTCTTGTAGCATAGGCTGTTAGTTTACAGGCGCTCACAGGCAGCACATGTTCAGACAACTGAGCACCAAGTAATAAAGCATGTCTCTCATAATAAAATGACAATATATCTAACCTGTAGGCAGTATGTGGCTTCAGCGGTCCGTCACAGAATTTTTGCTGATTGGGATCACATTTTCCACCTAGGCTGTCCATCTCTGCTCCAAGCTTAATGTTAAAACTCCTGGAATTCCTGTCAGGACTTTCGGCACATTTGCTGGCAAAATAATTGGTCTGATACACTCGAATGGAGGTATTGTGCCTATATTCCAGGTAGGAAGGAAGAGGGTGCTGTTGTTCTGGCTTCAGCTCATCACTGCCTGAAGGAGAAAACCCAAAGTTAAGGCTGGCCTTTCTTGTGCCTTGAGTGATTTCAGTGACATTTAACTAGGATTCTGAGGTTGCAACCTTGGCCACTATTTCTGGCCATCTCAGAATACAGATTCTGTGATCTAAAGGGATGCTGTAAAATTCTCCTGATGAAATTAATTGTAATTCACTTTTTCTAAAATAAATATTATACACACATATATAATTATTTTCTAAGAAATAAAATGAGGATATCTCACTGTATCAATAGATAATGTAGCTAAACACCAGCAAGCTGGATATCTCAACAAGTCAACTCATTCAACTAGCTCTCTACCTTGCCAATAGCCACTGTAGTGGAGTTAATAGGGAAATCCCTATGACCTGGGAAGTAGGGAAGAGATAGCAAAAATCATGTCCCAGGTCATAGCAGTTGTTCCACAATGCATGATCCACATGTCCTGCCCAGTCTGTTAATTGCTCTGTGTGTGGCTTTTTGTTATCTTGAGTACAATTTAGTCCTGGCTCACTCTGAGCAGTTCCCAGAACTCTTCCCTTGTTTACCCTCTGCTCTGTGTTTTGGCACTATAAACTAGTTTTGATATTGGTTGGAGAAAAGCATAATTAGGAAGATAAATATTATGGAGATCAGATACCATTTATAAAGAACTTCAAGGAGTGGTACTATAGGGTTCATCACAGCATCCTGGACTTTTACTTAATTATTTTTTAAATTTTTATTGAGATGGACTTTTACTTAAAAAACATTGCTCACAATGAGTGGATCTTAAAATATTGTTATTTTTCTAGTTTATTGGTCTTTTACATATGCCACGTCGAGGATGCAGGTTGGTGTGTAAGGGAGAAGGAAATGATTGACTTCAAAACCAAGGTCCTCATAACATCACTTTCCTAACCCTCATTTTAGAAACCTCCCAGATAGAAATGTTTATGGTATTTTCTTTACTTTGGTCTTCCTCTCCCTGAGTCACTGTACTACTGCCTAAATCCTGAAGCCACCTTTCCAATATTCTCTGGTTCTTCTCCCTTCACATATCCCCTCTTCCCTAGCCTCTAGCCAGCAGAGCTTCCTTTTGACCAGCAAATCTAAGACCCGGATGACAGGTGACTTCCTGCATTTGGTTGATTGGTTCTTTTGTCAAACATTTTCATTTCTGGAAATAGACATATTATTTTGTTAGTAGCAGTTGAAAATAAATGTTGCCTTAGGATAAGTGTGTATGCTATGCATGATATTTATAGGAGATGCTCACCGGGGGATTACAGCCCATCTCTGTGGACACAATGCAAATCTATTTGCTGCTTTCAGGGATGTGACTTCATGTATAATTAAAAAGTAGTCTTTTTATAGTTCACAAATTTATCTTTAATTATGAGGTTTAAGAAAATCTGGAATGCACCTTGAAATTATTTAATTAACTATGCACAACCAGATTTAGCACAGATAAATAAAGTGTAAAGCACATGGACTGTTAGATACACAGAATGAGAATAAAATATAGCTTAGCCTGGAAATTGTTCCAACTGTTTTTTAGGTTTAAAATTTCTACTTTATCCACAAATCAGTCAAAGTTGTCAGGGATGCTTAAGAAACTCACTTGTGGCACCTTAAATAATTTTTAAAAATATAAAGAAGGTAAAATATATTAATGTCATTGCAGGAAGAAGCATCTCTTTTGGAGAATTAACATATATAACTTAAATGGCAAATTCATACAATATATGTACCTCAAATACAATACTCCTACAGTCATTTGAAAAATGCTCTATAGATATAATATAGATAATAATAAGCAAAAGACTGTTTCAAGGCTCTTTTAGTGATCAAACCCATTATCCTTGAGGTTTAATTATTAAATGGGTTCCATAGAATGTTGCAAAACTATTAGGTAGTATTTGTCTAACCTGTAGGAGTTAGGTAGCTGCTGAGTAATTTAGGAAACTAGAGAATAAAATATACCATTCAAAATTTACTTGAGAAAGAAGAAATGTTCTTCATGAAGTTTTCTCTCTCTCAAGCTTTTGAATATTTTTGTGAGTAGGTGGGTGGATTGGGAGTGTATAGTCAATCAAGATATTTGAAACAGGGCCAGAAAAGTAGCTCAATGGCACCATACCTACTTGGCAAGCACAAGGTCCTGAGTTTGATCCCCAGTACAAAAAAAAAAAAATTGAGAGAGGGTTAGAGAATTAAGACATATTGTAGTTTAATGGTAGAATGAACAGTGAATACCATTTATGAGTAGTGGGTGGGCTGGGGTAGGCAGATAAGACTAAAGATTAATGAAAAGGATTTTACTGGTCAGTACATGCAGAGCATTTCCAACAATGCCTGTCAAATAGAATTCAATAAGGACTGGTTATTGTTATCATTATAGTTGATATTCTTTTTCCTCTTCTCCCATTTAATAATTAAACCTCAAGGATAATAGGCATGGTCGCTAAAAGAGACTTGGAACATTCTTTTGCTACATTTCCTTGTATCCAACGGAGACAGAGCTAAATGATACCAAGATTAACCTTGGTACTCTGAAGAACTTGTCACAGAAGGAACCTCCACACAACCTTTGAGAAGTCAACTCTTCATTTTAAGCAGAGTTCATTAACTCATCCTAACTTACCATCAGCCTCTCTCACCACCACTGTAAAGTATTTCACAGCTCCGTTGGTGTCGCTGAACCAGCTGCAGTTGACAGTAAAGTTGATGGAAGATTTGCTAATTAGCACATCCTTTTCATTCACACGAATATGTGGGGGTGGAGGAGGTGGTCCTAGAAAAGAGTTGATGGAAGCATCAGGGGTCACAGCACTGCTCTTACTCCCTAACAAGAAGTGGAACAAAGGCCTCCAGTCACACCAGACACCAGACTCTGTGTGTGTGTGTGTGTGTGTGTGTGTGTGTGTGTGTGTGTGAAAGAGAGAAAGTGTGTGTGTCTAAAGCTTGTGATCAAGAAATTGTCCCCTCCTTTGAAAGGAAGCAGGTAGAGGATATGATTTCCCAGTGGCACATTAGACACAATGAAAGAGACAGCTCCTCAGTAGGATTTCCTGAAGTTGCAGCATCAAATTGCTTAAAAGTTCCATTATAGCTCTAACTATAACAGGCAAAGTGATGTATTTAAACACTAACTCATTCAGGTACTTTAAAATCATTTAACTTGTTTATTTTCAGCCTACTTTACCCATAAAAATGTTTCCATTTTCTGGAGCCTTTTGGGTCCTTTTCTCCAAGTGATAATGATACAAGCTTATGTACTAGTGAACTGTATGCAAATGAGTAGTGGAGATGGTTGGGCTAGAGAAGTGCAGAGCTCTTACCCATGTAGCGGGAGGCCCAAGCGATCCTATAGAGACACTTACGATCTATCATTGTGATGGTGCTGTCTTCAACCACCTCGCTGGTCACACCGGCTGACTGCACCTTGATGGACACCAGGTACCTCTTATGGGGTACCAGCATCATGATGTTGAGCAGAGATTTTTCTTTCTCCAGCTTTCTGGAAAACTCAATTTCTTGGGTATCCATTTTGCGGCATTCAATGCTATACCCATCAAAGTCCGAATCAGGGGGGATCCAAGAGCAAGCAATGGCCGTTGAGTTCTGAGGGCGGCAGTGAAGATTTTGTATCTTGTCTGGCTCTAAAGCAGAGAGGGGAGAACAATTCAGCACTTTGGCAGATATACACTTTTCAGCTCCTTCAGGTTCAGCTAACTCTGAGATGTCAAGAAATAATTCTCACATTTTTCTTAGATTGTTTTGGAGGAGAAAATGCTCAAGGGATTTCTGGCTGCCCTGCCCCGATTTGAAAAAAAAAAAATTAAAGTTAAAATGTTGTCCCTTTAAAGAATCACCAAGTGACAACATGTTAGAAATACAAATGCACGTGAAATCAAGGGACAGAGGTCAGATAAAAGGCGAGGCAGAATAGCTCGGGGCTAAAAGTGCAGCTTGGCCAGTTGGATTATAATTTCTATTTACTTGTTGTGCACTCTTGAGTAAATTACATCTCTATGTCTCATCTGTCAAGCGAGGATGTTAAAAGTATCTTTGTTATATGGCTATTGTAATGATTCAGCAATTGGATCATGTACAGCCACCTAGAAAAGTACCAGACACAGTAATGACTCAATAGACGGGAGTTCTTCCAGGGATGGAGTTACAAACTGGCATTGCTGACTTGCTACCCCCCACGCCTGACTTCTACCTCCCGTCTCCACCCTTTGCCTGTCCTTCCCTGCTCACATGCCATGCCACAGACACAGACATTGCTGCGGCTCCTCACATGTCATACTGTTCTATACCACTCTGTTTATCACAACTCAGTTTTCTTCTGTCGGATCCAGTAGCTGACACACAATAGAAACTCAATAAAGGGCAGCTAGTCTGGTTTGTGGTTGTGAATGACACAGCACTAAGCAAAAGATTCAGTCTGAAATAGGAGCACTTATGAGACCATGGAGGTTAATAACCAAACTCCTAGGCTTCGCCAGCCCACTCTGTATGTTGACCATCTCTAATTACATGCTCTGAAGGTAAACTGTACAGTTTAGATAAATAGTTTTTGAATTTCAGTTGGAGCAACTGAGGCATTTAAAAAAGAAAAGTTCTCAGCTCCCCAACATGTAAAATCAAAGGGGCTGTGGTCCTGCATTTTCTGTGAATTGGGGAATCAAAGGTGTCACACCAAAGTGGAGCCAAGACTTCTTGTTTTGTACCCTTTTTCTTCAGGAACTTCTGAGAAACCCTCAGGCTCTGAAACAGAACTTGAAAACCTAGGGCTAGACCAGTAATGGTGACCTATGGCATGCAGGATTCAGTGGGTTGTTTTGTCACTGAAAGCTCTATAAAACGTTCGCCGTCACTGGTCTAAACCATCCAATTTCATTTTAGGGGTCAAAAGCTTTGGTAAAGAGATTTGAAATCCTGCCCATTGTTTTTTTGGCCATAGCATAACATACAATAACAGTTCTCAGACAGCAGCAATCCATGAAGTCAATTCATTTAAAAAGCTCACAAAAATGTTGCATGTTGCAGGGTGTGATAGAAACAGAAAGGCAAAAGCTAGAAACGATGAACCTTAGGGAGAAAGAACAGAAAAAAAGCCATTCAATATCCTCGTTTAGTTTTTATGGTCTCTGTTACAAATTTTATGATTTCCTCTTTACTTATTCTTCCCCTCCCCCAAATTAAAATCATATATTCTATTATAAGCCTTTTAGATATGAAAGGCTACATAATTTTCAGGGGCTAGTACCAAATGTAAATGTGATGTCTCTTGCTCAAAAATTGCTAAGAATTTTGATGCATTGCAGCAAAGGAAACAAAGACTGGATCAAACAGGACAGCGAGGTGGAGCCGGTAGCAGAGTGCTTGCCTAGGATGCTCCAGGCCCTCAGTTCAATCCCCAGTACTTCAAATACAAAACAAAATGCAACACCACCTCCAAAGCCAGGACAGAATATCCATAAGCTTTGTTGGTGTTCTGCTTAACAGACTGAAAAGACCCTGATCATAGTAAGCCACTGAAAACTCAGCCTGAGCTTGCTATAAACTAAAACTCTTAGTTTTTTTCCTCAGACACAGCTATCTGATCCCAAACTGTTCTTTGGGTACAATGTGGAACACAAGTTATCTCTGTCGTGGCTTTACTATTTATTGAATGTATGAAACTATTTCTTGCTTAAATTTCCAATTTTCAACTATGTATTTTACTGATAACCAATAACTATCTGAGCTGATCTTGAAAGCTACATTTACTGGATACTAACTGGTTTCTCTGCTTCTAGTCTTGCCCCTTTCAATTTATTGTCTGCAGTGCAACCAGAGTGTATTTCTAATATGATTAAGCATAATCTCTGCTGATGAAGTTGAAGTTGACACCATGGCACACAAGACATTTTACAGTCTAATTCTCTTTATCCTCACCCTTCAAGCTCTGGCCAGCTAAGCTTTCTTTTGTCCCTTAGTCTTGCAATATTTTTTTCTCTCTACCTGGAATGTTCTCCTCTTCTATTCCCCAGTTCTAATAGGTGAATTCCACTCTCTTTAGGTTTCAATTTGGATGTTTCACTTTTTCCTTTTTTTTTTTCTTGGTACGAGGGATCAAACTTGGGCCCTTGTGCTTGCGAGGCAGGTGGCAGAACCACTGAGCTTAATTCTGGGCATGTATATTTCTTCCTCTAGGAAGCTCTCTTGTATTGAATTAGTTGTGCACAACATGATTTTCTATAGTACCATTTATTTTCCTCATCACATCCTAAGTATAATTGTCTTTTAAATAATAATGATAATAATACCCTCAACCAAAGCTCCATGTGAGCAGAATAATTTCTTCATTGTCCAGTTCATGTGTAATGAATGAACAAATTTATATCTCATCTGTCTGAATTCAAGTCCAATGAATCTGAAATAAAATGTGTGTTCAAATCAAGCCTTACTGAAATATATTTCCTCTCACTCCATTTAAAACACAAGAGTAGAAAAACATGTCATACTTGTCCTCACAGATCCAGAAACTGGTTTGCTGTAGGTTTTCCAGGCATCACCACTGACGGTCTTGACACTGAACTGATAGGATCTCCCTGGACGAAGACCATAAACAATACGTCCTTCCGATTTTTTGTTGCTGTAGGGGTTGAAGATTGTGAGTGGATCCCTGGGGAGCCACTGCAACTCAAAGTCATTGTAGTCTGTCCAATCTGGGGGTCCCTTCCAGGTAATGGCCAAGGATGTATTCGCAACATCAGCAAATGACAAAAGACTGGGAGGACTTGGGGCTGTGTGTAGGAGGAAAATGAAAAGCCACATAATCACATCAGTGCTCAACGAAAACAAATAACATCACTGAATGACATCAGACATATTTTCAATGTACTTTGTTGGAAAGGTCAGCTTGGTTAAAAGGCAGTAGGAGCTTTAAGTTATATTATTTACTATGTACAAGGCACGGTCCTCAAGTGTTACACATACCTTTCAGATTTTATAATCAGAATTTCCTTAGCCAGGCTACTGTAGGGCATGAATGTGTGCCAAATGGGTTTTAGGTGTGGGACAGTGTTGATTCCATTAGTGTTTTGGGTTAGGGTGGGGATTCATAGATAATCATCCCCCATTTTAGATGGTCTTATTGGCTGACCCCAGGGTGGTATACAGATATCATTTATGTGTGCCCAAGACATAAAAACATTCAGGAATTACAGGCCATAGCAACATAATGACGATGTATATTATTATCTTCATTTTAAAGATATGAAAACTAAAGTTTAAAGATGTCTAATGACCTACTAGCTTTATACAGGTAGGTTGCAGTGCTAAGATAAGGACCTAGTTCTTAAAGTGTGTGTATTTTATCCTCTATACCATAATGCCTTTGTAAGGGTTAATACACGGCACATCATCATTGATTTTATTATTATTAAAATCATAATGAAAAATGTGTTTAAATTAAAATAAACTACTTCCCTCTAACACTTGGCCACTGGTGATTGGGCTTCTTACCTGTTCTGCCCTCCCCTGTGATCCTGTTGCTGAAATCTCCACTATGAGTTACCACACACAGTGTGTACTTCCTTCCAGGGACAAGGCCATGAAAACGCCACTCTTTCAGGTCCCTGTGTTTCCAGTTTTCCTTCTTAGTGCCATTAGGATTGTAGAGAATCAGTTCATAAAAGTCGAGGTCTCCGGGGGCTGGACTCCAGGTGAACCAAAGGCTATCTGTCATGTTCTCATTTAATCCCTTGAGATGACTCACTGGGGCTGGGACTTAAACAGAAGAAAAGCTCTTACTGAGAACAAAGCAGAACCAAAGGCATCTTGACCTACAGTTGAGAATATAAGCTATTCCGGGCATATATATATATATATAGATAGATAGATAGATAGATAGATAGATAGATAGATAGATAAGCAGTATGTATTGTGGGGTCAGTTCATACTTGCATTTCAGATCAGTTATATTAAATGTGGTAGAAATTAAAACAAAACAAAACAGGTGGTGACTTCTATATGCTTGCACTTTGATAAAGAAGTAAAATAAAATCTTCATAAATGTTTAACACTAATCAAGTAATTTGCCACTTAGGTTATAAAAGACCCAGAAAATGTTAATAAATGGTTGTGTCTCTTCTCACGTTGACCCATCCTGCTGGCAGCCACCATCCCACATCTCTCTATATACTTTTATTTCTATTTATTTGTCTTTTGGCTCTGCATTTTTTCCATAATCTTTATCCAAATCTGTGTTGCTATATCTTTATTTAAGAAAAGACTCTTTAGCCACTCCTACCACTTTGCAAGTACAAACTAGTCACATTACCACCTGCTCTACGGGTGCATGAGCTTTTTTATTCTTTGGACAGTGAAGGCTATTGCTCCCTTTTGGTAACTTTACACATGAATGAGCAGATAAGGGAAGTGGCACAGGGGACAGGTTGCCTTGGAAATGATAACATCTAGGTAATTCGATTTATGCTCTAAGCATATCACTGAGCTTTTTCATCTTCTTCAGAACTCCTACTGATGCCCTTGAGATATGTTCTTCACATAACTTGCTCACCTTCACGTCTCAGCTGAAATGCCTTCTTTGTTTAAAGCGTTGTTTTTTCTTTCCAAGTCACTGTCATGACACATTTTCAATTTCTTTTGTAGCATTTAAGATATTCTAAAGTGATAGCCCTTTAAAATCTACTGTCTTAGTTCTTTTCTCCCTTAAAGTCAAGCCCTCTGAGACAAGGGGTCTTTCTGCCTTGTTCATTGTGGTATTCCAGGAATGAGCCATACATTTGGCATGTAAGAGCACTTGAAAACTATTGTTAAGCCACAGTAAAAAGTTGAATAGGAGAAAAGGGACTGAAATCATGTAAAAAAAAGAGATCCCATTTCTCATTTGCAGCCAAGAGACCTTTCCTTTTATCTAGTACTATTTTCTTCTATCTAGTACCATGTTTCCAATTCATAGCAATGTGTGGTTGCCTTTCTCTTGTACTGCCTTCTGCTCCATCTACGTCTTGTATAAACCCAAAGAACATTGAATAGAACCATGATGGGTTACAATCTTCTTGTATAGTTTGACAGGAAGTAGAGGAGCCAGATTCATTTTTCACCAAATTCTATGAGGCAAATAAATGGAGGTGAAGTAGAAACCAGTACAAAAACTGCCCACAAATTACTCACAAATAATCAAAGGCCGCAAAAGGCTAAAGGTCACACATTCCTATAAAGCTACCTGCCCCCTGGATAGAAGAGGGAACTGAGACCAAATCAGGAAAGAGCCAATGAACACAATTTCCTTGGTGTTCATCACTGCTGGGTCCAAGTCTTACCTGTTCTGCCAAATATGAATGACTCATTAGACAGTTCCCCACTGTGAGTTACAATCACCATTTTGTACATTCGGCCTTGCAGCAAGTTCTGGAAAGAGAAGCTCTGGACCAGTGGGTCAACTTGTGCTCTTTCCTGAAGAGTTCGATCCGGGTTGTACAGAAAAATGTTGTACCAGTTGAGTTCCCCCTCTGAAGCAGTCCAGCTGAAGGATAGATGTCTAGTGGAATTTTCTGTGATCCTCAGATTGGTGACAGCTGCTGGGACTGGAAAAGTAAAGGAGGGAGAGAATAAGACAAAGTTCTGGTGTGTCAGTGCCATAGTCTAGGATTAATATCTGCATAGACACACTCCACCCAAAACACATGGTCCCTGCATTAAAATAAGTGGACTTGCAATGGCTGTAAAAAACAAAACAAAACAAAATCTTTTTTATAGTGCTGGCCACCTGTTGCTTGCATGGAGTACCCTTGCACGGAAGCAACCCTTTCCAGTGGATGTTCATGTCTGTGATCTTATGCTATTCCCAATGTTGGTTTCAGACAATTCCGTAGGGTACTGTCATGAAGCCTCAGGGCATGGTGGCCTGGATTTATACTGGCTAAGTCACCATGTCCATCCACACCAAACAATAGCACAGGTACTTGAGGCCCTATGCAGGATCAAGTTTAGTCTATATCTCAAAGTGAGGCTTCAGCAGCTTAACATGGAGGAAACTGAAGTCATGATGGCTGATGCCCGATGGCTATGGGATCAAATACATCCCAATCATGCTTGAATGAGTGGCATGCCCTGCACTCACAAAAACTTCTTCTGTGCTACTCCCTCCTCCTTAATCATGCCTTCCAATAAGTCCTACTTCAAATCCAAAGCAAAAACAAGAAGAAATGCTGATATCACAGAGACTGGAAAATAAAGAAATCTTGAAGTTTGTGAGTTACGAATTCCGAAAGTATTATTTTTTTAAAAAATACATAAGAGATCCCAAAACAACAGTAATGGGAAATTATCTTATCATTTCCCTTGTTGCTGGGATGAAATGACTGACACCTGCAACTTAAAGGAGGAGAGGCTGGTGTCGGGCTCACAGTTTCAGGAGTTTCACTCAATGTCCATCAAGTTCAAATGCAGAATCATCACAATAGAAAGGGCCTGGGTGGGGGAGGGAGGGAAGCTGCTGACTCTGCGTGGCCAGGAAGCAGAGAAGGAAGAGAGGAGCCAAAGAGAGAATTATACCTTCCAGGTCGGGGACCCAGTGACACATCTCCTCCAACCAGGTCCCACCTCCTAAACATACATGAGCCCACCCGTGAGTGTGGCACCCTTAGGATCCAGTGACCTTCCAAAAGCCTGGTCTCTGAGTGTACGAGGCTACGGAGGGACATTCCAGATTCAAACCACCACAGAAATTATCTTCACAGACTTTTATTTTGGTTTAGAATAAATACGAGTGCAGTGTAGGTGAGTAAACACTTCTCTAATACCGAGAATTAGATCAGGGATTAACAGACTAAGACATGGCTACTGGAAGTAAGGAAGAACGGTAAGAACAGAGTGGGTGGGAACAAAAGGGGAAAAAACGAATAGAAGAAACTAGATGTAGGAATATGGGAAAGAGAAACAATGCAGAAAACCAAACCCATTAAAAATAGCTGCTAGAAATGACCAACATTTAGACCAGTGGAGCACATGCTGCTCGATTCCCTGAATGTCAGAAGATGCCTATAGAAACAGAACAGGACAAGTGTCGATTCTGACTTCCCTTGGATTCTCTTCCCTTCATCCCAAATAATCTTTCTCTGGCTCTTTTCTGCTTTCTCCTCTCCTTATTCCAATCCCCTAAAAGTTTCTTTTTTCCATGGTTCCATCCTTCATCTCTTTCCTAGTCTATAATACTAATTAAGCAATTAATCTCATTCCTTTTATGGATTTAGCTAGCGTTTTGGACCAAATCTTCATGTCCATCTCACTTATCTTCTGAGTTCAGATCCATTTTTTTCCCACTTGCCTATGGTTCCCTCTCTTTGTAATCATTTTGATATATCCAGTTCAACACAGACTGCACAGATTTCTTCTTGACCTTCACTCTTTGCTCTTCTTCCTCCTTAATTAATGACATTACCTTCTATCAGACACCCCAGGCAGAAACTCTGGAATCTACTATTCCCTCTCTTACAATGAGTGCAGCCACCGTGTGCAGCCTTACCTAATGCTGAAATATTTTGTTAACATAACCACGAGCAGACTTTTTACTGTTCTTCGCCCAGGCACATACCTCTCAGAGACTGGGCCTTGCTATTAGATCTGCTTTGAGATACTCTCTATCAGGTATTTACATGGGTGTCTCACTTATTTTAGATTTTTACTCAAATAGCATGCTCTCAATGAAGTCTTTGAGGACCGTATTATCAAAATTTATAACCCTCAGCACTTGCTATCTCACTGTCTGGCTTTAATTTTTTTCTTGAATCTCTTGTATGTTTTGCTTATTTGGTTATTGCCTTTCCCCCTTACTAGCACATAAGCTTCGTGACTCTGAGAGTTTTTAATTTACTTCTGTGCATCCAGCAGTTGGAACAGTGTTACCATATCGTAGTTACTTGGTAATGACAAAATTAATAAACCAGTTTCCCCTCTTCTGGTAACTTCTCCATTTAATCCATTCCCCTATTGCCATCTCACTTATCTTTTCTAAGGTACGATTTATTTTTACTCCAAAATGATTACTCTTTAGCTGAGATTTTACTGTTTTCTCATTGCTTACAAGTTAGAAAAAAAAAAGATAAACTCCTAAGGAAAGGTATAATTTGGCCCTAATCTGGCTTGGCAACTTTAGATTTCTGTCGTGCAGCACACACTTTAGTTACACACAACTTCTTATTCTCCTTCTCCCACCAACTGGCCTCTGCACAGATTAGTCGGTCTGCACAGGCTGCTTTCTCACATGTCTGCATGGAGAACTCCTTTGTTCTTCAGGACCATTCGGAAACCTTACATTTTAAAAGATTTCTCAATTCTACCCTATGTCTGTGTTTCCCCGAATGTTGGGCATTCTTCTTTTATATACAATCCTTATCACAATATATCATCATTTGTCTATGTGTCTGTCTCCCTCACTAGTTAGTCCTTTGCTTGCAGATAAGAAGCATGCTTTATTTATCTTTATGTCCTATAAATATCATCAGACTCCTTCAGACTTAAGCGCTTAATAAGTAAGTACCCAATTAGACTAATGTGGTTGTTGGAATAATGCCCCCCAAATACATATCTTACTGGCCAGAACCTGTGACTATGTTACCTTGTATGGCAAAAAGAACTTCATAGGTGTGATGCAGTTACAGATCTTGAGGTGGGAAGATTATTTTGGACTGTCAGGAGTGACTGACATAATCACAAGTTTTTTTTCTCTCTGCCTCTATCAAACCCAGGACCTCACACGTGCTAGGTAAGTGCTCTGACACTGAGATACAACCGCAGCTTTAAAAAATTTTGTAGTTTTTAATTGTACAATTTCATGGAATACAATGTGATAATTTAACACATATATACTGTATAATAATAAAATCAGAGTTTATGTATCTTAAATGTTTAATTTTTATTAATACATAATAGCTATACATATTTTGGGGCATCGTAATAATTCAGTGGAAGTATACAATATGTACTGATCAAATCTGGGTATTTAATATTTCCATCTCCTCCATTTTGTGTCAGGAGCTTTTGAGCTTCTCTCTTCAAATTATTTATTAAATATGTTATAGGTTAAAGAGAACTATATTCTTCCTAATTGTGTTTTAGTACCCATTATCCAACTTTCCTCTATCTTCTTCCCCAACTTTCCTAGTCTCTAGTAATCCTTATGTATCTCGAAAAATTTGTTGGCCATTTGAATGTCCTCTTTTGAGAAGTATCTATTCATATTCTTTGCTCATTTTTAATTGGATATTATTTAATTGTTTGAGTCCCTTTAAAATTCTAGCTATTAATTCTTTGATAGGTGAGTGGTATGCAAAAATATTTTTCCCATTTTTTTTAGGCTGTGTCTTCACTCTAGAGATTGTTTCCCTTGCTGTGCTGAAGTTTCTTAGTTTGATATAGTCCCATTTGTCATTTTTGCTTTTTTATTCTTGTACTTTTGGGATTGCATAAAAAAATCATTGGCTATACTGATGCCTTGAGCTGTTTCTCCTATTTTTTCAGTTGTTTCATAGTTTTATTGTTTCAAAGTATTACATTTAAATCTTTGATTCATTTTGAGTTTATTTTTATATAGATGAGAGATAGGGATCAAGTTTCAATCTTTTGCATTGTATATCAAGTTTTCTGAGTACCAGTTATTGAAGAGGCTGTCCTTTCTCCAATGCATGTTTTTGGTACCTTTGAGGAGATCAATTGGCTATAAACATGTGGGGTATTTCTGGGCCTGCTAATTTATTTCATTGGTCTTTATGTTGATTTTATGCCAAAATTATGCTGTTTTGATTACTATAGCATTGTAGCATATTTTGAAGTCAGGGAGTGTGATGTTTCCAGCTTTGTTCTTTTTTGCTTAAGACTGCTTTGGCTATTATGACTTTCAGCTTCCATATGAATTTTAGGATTTTTTTTCTAGTTTTGTAAAGAATGTTATTGGTATTTTGATGGAAATCACAATGAATCTATAAATTGCTTTGGTAGTATGGACACTTTAACATTATCAATTCTTTCATTCTATGAATGTGGGAGACCTTTCTATTTTTTTTGCGTATATATTATTCAATTTCTTTCATCAGGATTTTATAATTTTTATTTTATTTATTTTTTTCCTTTTTATTGAGTTCATTGGTACATTTTAGGTATACAGTGCAGTTACATTCATCATTGGGATCTTGTACCTTTACATGACAGGTCTTAGTTCTCCTTTTTTCCCCTTGTCCCTGCCCTTCCTTCACCCTATAATTTTTATTGTAGAAGTCTTTCACTCCTTGGCTGAATTTACTTCTAGATATTTTCTTTTCTTTCTTTCTTTCTTTTTTGGTACTGGGGATTGAACTTGGGTCCTTGCTCTTGCAAAGCAGGCCCCCGAACCGCTGAGCTAAGTCCCTGGCCCTTAGATATTTTATTTTCTTTGTAGCTACTAGGAATGGATTCCACTCATGATTTCTTTCTCAGAAATGTCATTATTTATTTAGTTATTTATTTTTGGTACTGGCTATCAAACTCAGGTCCTTGTGCTTTCAAGGCAGGCGGGAGAACCACTGAGCTACATCTCAGGTCCTGCAATGTCATTATTGATTTATAAAATAATAACACTGATTTTTGTATGTTGGTTTTGTATCCTGCAACTTTACTTAATTTATCAGTTCTAATAGTCTTCCAGTGGAGTCTTTAGGTTTTTCTATAGATAGAATTGTATCATCTACAAACAGAAATAACTTGACTTCCTCCTTTTTAAATTTGTAGGCCTTGCTTAATTGTGCTGGCTAAGACTCCTACTACTGTGTTGAATAAGAGTTGTGAGAGTAGACATCTTTTCTTGTTTCAGATCTTAGAGGAACGCCTTCAGCTTCCACCACCATTAGGTATGATGCTGGCTAAGAAATTGTTATAGAAAGCCTTTATTATATTGAGGCATGTTTTTACACCTAATTTGTTCAGAATTTTTGTAATGAGGGGATACTGAATTGTCCTGAATGCTTTTTCTGCATCTACTAAAATAATTTTGATTTTCTCCTTTATTTTGTTCATATGATGTATTATATTTATTAATCTATTTATGTTGAACTACTCTTGCATCCTTGCAATGAATCCCAATTGATCATGACAGATTATCTTGTTGCTCTGTGGTTAGATTAGATTTGCTAGTATTTTTGCATCTGTATTCATTAGAGATGTTGATCTATAGTTCTCTTTACTGTTGAGTCCTTGTCCAGTTTTGTTACTAGAGTAGTTCTGGCTTTGTGGAATGGATTTAGACAAACTTCCACCTTTTTAGATTTTTCAAAAAGTTTGAGAACTCATGTTGGTTAGTCCTGGCTGGGGGTATAGGCTCACGAATGGCTGTTCTTAGGGGAAGGTGGGCATAGGGAACTACAGTGGTAGAAAACTAAAACAGCGAGCTTCCACTCCTGGTGGTGGTGAGGGCCATCCTGCAGCTGGCCACAGAGGCTGTAGTGGAGAACTGTGGATTCCCACTCTATGGCGCTCACTTTCTGTCCTGGTGCAAGAGTCCTTAAACAATGACAGAGGAGGGGAGAAGAGCAGAGAAAGAGACATAACAACAGATGCTGAGGTAGGAACGAGATTGTAGCTACAAGATGACATAGCTGGGGACTGTGGAGTCTCCAGAAGTTGAAAAAGGTAAGGAATAGACTTTCCCCCAAAAGTCTCTGGAACATTCATAGGTCTGCTGACACAGGACAACTTGATTTTAGTTCCATTTTCGGACTTTAACTTACAGAACTATAAGATAATAAATTTGTGTTGTTTTAAGCCATCAGTTTACGGCAATTTATTACATTAGCAATAGGGTTCTAATAGTGCCAGTTTTAATAAAAAATCTGAATTGGAGTGTGGTGGGCTGCAGCCTGTATACCTGACTGGTGTGGGATTATCTGATACAAAACATTAAATTATGCTAATTACCTGTTCGGCCTTCAGCTTGGGCTTCCTTGCTAAAGAGACTTCCGCTGACAGTTAGGATTTGTATCTTGTATTTCTTGCCTGGTGTTAGATCTTCAAATTTGTGCTGCTTAGCAGTAGCTGGCTCTGATGTGTTGCTCAGAAGGATCTCATTTTCATTTAGAAGCAGGATATCATATCGTTCTGCCACACCAATAGCTTTTTGCCAACTTATTATTAAGGAATGACTGCTATATGCATTATCTGCACTTATTCCCTGGACAGATGCTGGGACTACAAAGAAACAAGAGAAGCACGAAAATTCAGCTTCAGTCCCTCTGGTAAAGTAACTAATTGAGAGAGACTCTTGATTGAATCAAATCAAATTGAGTTAAATCAGACTCCTTATCTCTCTGCCCAATCATATTATTATCTTTTGTTTCTGTCTTTTGGCCCAAATCAGAAATATAGATTGTCACTCTCACCCTTCCACATGTAATCAAACACAAATCTTGAAGTTCTGTGTCCTAAATATTTCTTCTTTTGAATCTGTCTCCTCTCTTCTCTCCTGTCACTATATTAGGGCAATGTCGTCTGTTTCATACGTTATTGCCCCAGCTCCTCACCCATCCCCTTGCTTCATTACTCCCACTGTTTTAAATTCCACACCACACTTGGCATCTTCTTACAGCCAGTCCATGCCAAGGGTGCTTCAGGGGCTCCCTGTAACTCTAAAATGCCTTACCAGCCACACAGGCTCTTCATGATTTTGTTTATCTGCTTACTTGGGCACACACCTTACATTCTTTAGTATTCTAAATGCCATGTGCTTTCTCTCACCTCTAGATCTCTGCTTTTTCTACTGAAACCAAGTGAACCTGTACTTCACCTGGAAGACTTCTTAGTCTCTGTGTAACTATTAGTTCCTCCTAGAAGACTTCCTTGACTCTTTTTATTTGCTTCCATAATATCCCAAATGTGCACAGTAATTCACTTCTACATCTTCTTTGTTACACTATAAAATTATTGGTCAATGGCTCTATCTTCCTAATGAATTCTCACTTTATAAGTGAGACATAAGGTCAGAAGCACATAGTATGGCTGTAGATATGAAATACATGCATAGTAGGGCATGGCATAGAAGCCATAAGCCCTGTTGCTAAATAAATGGTCAAGAGAATAGGAAGCACCTAATCCAGATGGGCCTAGATTTAAATTATGGCTGTAGTTTGTATTACATGTAAACATGTTGATGTTTAATACACTCAGGTAGTCTTATTTTTCTCATCTCTAAGACAGAAACAATGATCTGTATCTTGTAGTGTGACCAGATGTCATTTTAGATGTCTAGCATTTTGTAGGTACTTATTTTTGTTTAAAACATAACCTATTAATAACGACATTGACATAAACAAATAGGTACAGTTCATTCATTTGATACTTATTCTTTAGCTAACATAGGTATAGCAGATGGCAAAGTACTTTTTTTCTTAAAAATTTTGAGAAAAGGATAAAATTTTAAAAGATGCATAGTTATATAAATTGGTTAAAATAAAAAAATGTATATCCTTTTAGCAAGTATAAAAATTTACTCAAGTGATTTGGTTTCCAGTTATTTTCATTTGTTTAAAAAATCCCTAAGAAAGAAAAATGTAAAGAAAAAATGAGAAAGCTTCTTGAAACCATAGTGAACTGTGCAAACTCAGGAGATGTAAAATTTGAACTTTTTGATTTGTATACATCTAAGTCCACTAACTGTTCTATTACAGAAAATCATGGCGCATTTCTGCCATACAGCCCTACTCCAGGTGGACACTCACCTGTCCGCCCAAAAGCATCTCTCTGGTTCCTGAGGGACCCGCTCACTGAGGCAATTGTGACCCGGTACTGCTCCCCAGCCTCCAGTCTGTGGAATGTGTGCTCAGAAACATGCTTGGGGATGGTCTGAGATTCCACCTTCTGATTCTGCCTGAATGCAGACACCACATAGGAGTCAACATCCCCACTGCCAGGGGTCCAGGTCACCTTCAGGCTATCTGTGGCTCCATTGGGAGAAATGTGAACATTTTTGACAGTACTAGGCACTAAAAAAAAAAAAAAAAATCAAACTAAATGTCATCATATAGAGAATGGTCTGTGGAAATTTAGAACTAGAATTTTCATGCAGGGCGGGGTATATAGTCACTTAGTGGTAGAGTGCTTGCCTAACACCTGCAAGACTGTGGGTTCAATCCATAGCACTGTGAAGGAAAGAAAGAGGGCGGGGAGGAAGGGAGGAGGCTAAGCTGAGTTGTCATGCTTTTTATATTTTGGCATTTTTGAGAGTGCACATCAAAGAAAAGGTATCACTCAGCTGTTTTTCTCTGACCTTTCTGCCTAAACTGAAGTTGATGGGAACATTTAGAGAGAGAGAGAGAGATCAAAGCCGAGCACCAGAAATGAAAAATGCCACTAATGGAGCAAGGGACTAATTAGGTTGCCTCAGTCTAAGTCTTGTTTTACTCTTTTCCTAGCTATGTGACTATAGGTAAAATTTCAAACCTCTATAAAATTTTATCTTAAAAAATGGCAATGATAACAGTAACCTCACACCAAGTTGTGAGGGTTGAACAGACTGTACACAGTGCTTTGCTGTGGCTCAGGGTAAACTGTCACTAAATACTATGCTAGTAACTCTCCCAAGAGGTTCAAGGACGTGACACCCATGTAAGAGTTATTTATTAAAATGTAAGAATCTGTGAGCCGCACAAGCACCAGCTATGCCTCAGCTCAATGCTAGTTCTCTTAAAGTTTGTCTCTGTCCACCTCATCATCTCACCCTTTGTTATCCAGCATGGACAACATCACTGTCATCATCATGATACCTTTCTCCTCCTTGAAATCTCCCTTTAATTTTAAGTGCCCGGGGTTTACAACCATCCAACACCATGATTACACTACTATTTCTGTGCTGGTTGAAAAACAGTATTTCAGATTACCCGTTAAGCCTTCAATGAAGGCTGACTGCTGTACGTCTCCACTGATGGTCAAGACAAGGATTTTGTACTGGCGCCCTGGTGTTAGGGAGGTGAACCGAAACTCGGTTGCAGTATTTACAAGGTGAAAAGAAGGAAATACTTTCATGTCATTGAAGAGCAGCTGGATCTCATACTGGTCAACATCCCCATCAGCTCGTGACCAGGTCACATGCAGGTCCTCAGTGCTCCTGTTCCTCAGCGTTAGATCCTTCACAGGCTCTGGGACTGAGGAGAAAAATGAGAAGATACTTCAGGAAACTAACTGATCAGAGTTTACCTACACGATAACTTAGGAATCACATTCGAGGAACTGGCAAACATCTCTCTTGCGTAAATGAAACACTCGATCTATTTTATGCATAATTAAGAAAAATTGGAAGCAACCAATAAAGTTGTGATTTTTCCTCCCGTCAAAATTCCTATATTCTACGTGTTGGTAGAATGGAGTAAAGAGTAGAAGGAATGGAGTAAAAGGAAAGGAATGGGGTAAAAGGAGTTAAGCGCTCAATCCTAAGATAAAACAAGTTGTTCAGAATTTTAATGCCACAGTGCAGGAAGACAGAAGAAAACTGGAGTATTTGGCCTTCTATCTCCCTCATCATGCTGGCTTTTACCTAATAATAAATATTCTGCAATGATAGGTCATGACAGTTACTGAAAATGTAAGTTACTAGTAAGTTAAAAATATTCAAGATTAAGATGAGTTAGTTACGCAGTGACCTTCACGTCCAGTCAAATTGCAATCCTTTCACTTACTTGTTCTCCCATTCCCTTGTTCGCTGGCTTCATATTGTCCACTTCTTGTACTAACAGTGATGCTGTACAGCCGTCCAGGAATTAGCTGAACAAATACACACTCATTTTCTGACTTAGGAATGCTTTTGGTTTGGATGAAGTTGTTTTTGTTTTTAATGGTGACCTCATAGTGATCAAAGTCACCTGTGGCGTGTGCCCAGGACACCTTCAAATAGTCACTCCTGGCAGAGTTGCTAACACTGACTCCTTGGACCTTCTCAGGCACTGAAAAAGAGATTAGAGAATGGCTAAAGATTTAGTGATACTGATTGAGCAATCAATCACAGATGACAATCTAGGACAATAGAAGAAAGCAACTAGATTTTTTTTCTTTTTATTGAGTTTATTGGTACATTCTAGGTATATAATACAGTTACATTCATTACGGATCTTGTACCTTTACATGACAGGTCTTGGTTCTCATTTTCTCCCCTTGTCCCTGCCCTCCCTTCACCCCCTCCTCCCCTCCTCATTTACAAACACTTTATTTCCATTTTTTAATTTTCTCATAATTTTTCTTTTCCCTTATTCCCTTTCCCCTAGCAACTAGATTTTTAATGTGTGCATTTTAAAGAAAAATCTTCAACTTTTAGATCACAAATTTCTGGAGTGAAAAGATTATCACACTACTTGACATGATTAAATGGATCTTTTAGCAGAACCTGATGAGAAAGATTTTTTTTGTTTGTTTGTACTGGGAATCGAATTTGGGTCCTTGTGCTTGAGAAGCAGGTGGCAGAACCACTGAGCTAAATCTCTGGCCCTTACAGAACCTGCTATTGTTTGCCTACGCAAAATGTCACATATAAAGTGGAGCATCAAACATGAAACTGCTGATTAATGTGAATGATGGTGAAGATATTAATAATTGCAGCATACGTTAGTGTCTTGAGATGTGATTAAAAAGTTACCAAGAAAAGAATAAACTCCCAAAATAAAAATAGAAGGGAAAACATATATGGTTAATCAATATATAAAGAGATGCTTTACATTATTAGTGATAAAGGAAATTCAAGACCACAATGAAATGCCATTTTCCATTTATCTGCATATTAAAATTGAAAAACCTATCTCCTAAGTGAAATAAATGAGTCACACATGTGTAAATACCGAATAGTTTCTCTGGTGTGAATAAACTATAATAGTACATAAGATCCTAATGATATAATGGACAATGTGAAATAGGAAGAAAGGGGCTAAAGGTGTAGGGAAAGTGGGAAGGGTAGGGGAAAGGTAATAAGGGAAAAGAAAAACGTATGAGAAAATGAAAAATTGGAAATGAAGTGTTTGTAAAGGGGGAGGTTTGGAGGGGTAAGGGAGGAAAGGGGTAAGGGAAAAAAATGAAACCAGGACCTGTCATGTAAAGGTACAAGATCCCGTTAATGAATGTCACTGTGCTGTATACCTAAAATGTACTAATAAACTCAATGAGAAAAAAAAAAAGAGCCAGGTTCATTGCAAAAGCACTGAAAAAAAAATCTAAAGAAAGAGAGGTATGAACAGACAATAAAAACTTTAAAGATCTTTAAAAAAATTTAAAAATCTAGTAAAACCAAGGATGGGAGAAATCTTTCCATTGGACAATATAATGGTCACATTATATGATTGTATAATTAATTTTATAGTAATATAATATATAAGCGTGAAATATTATATAATAGTCATAACTAATTTCTTGTAATTAACTCAAAATAAAAGTGTAGATTTCTTGCCCTTAATATCAAAACATAAAATATGGCAGAATCTGATCAATGTAACAACTGAAAAATCTAAATCTAAAGGAAGCCCAAAAGATTACATGTTGCATAAAAATAACTTTTTTAATTTCTAAAGGTGTAGGGGAAGTGGGAGGGATAGAGGAAAGCTAAGAAGGAAAAAGAAAAAAATAAAAGAAAAGGAAAAAAAATGGAAACAAAGTCTTTGTAAATAGGGGAGAGTGGAGGGGGTGAAGGGAAGGCAGGGGAATGGGGAAAAATGAGAACCAAGATACATCATGTAAAGGTGCAAGGTCCCAATGATGAATGTAACTATATTGTATATCTAAAATGTACCAATAAAGAAAAAAGAAAAAAAAAGGAATCTAAGGCTAAAAAAACCAACCAACCAACCAACTAAACAAACAAAAAAACAAGCCTTTTTTATAATATGTTTTTTATTTAGTTAAAGCAACTATAAATTAAAACCCCAAGTTTTAGGCCTGTACATAGATCCAATCAAACTATGCAAGATAGAAAGCAAGGAGATATGAACAAGAGTTGAGATGTTATCTTGAATGAATTAGTGAGGTGGGAATAACATAATTTCATACAGGTTATTGTCAAGGTCTTAGCTTTCATTTTAGTTAGCAATTCTTCATGTAAATTTTGAATTATTAAAAATTACTAACCAAATGGCTTAAAAGTAAGTATGAACTGATACATAGTTTTCTGAATCAAGAATTATGATTAATGCTATTTTGTGTACCTGAGGCTATTTCCAGTAAATATCTAAACAGCTTGGCATATCTATGGTTTTCCCCTCAAAAAAATATATAGGTAAATGCATACGACTAGGGACATTACAAAATAAGACAACTCTGTACTCAAAGAATTATCTTAAACTTATTCTTAGAGTTCTTTTAGAACTAAATTTGACTTATTGGCTTACAGATTCTTATCTCTTTGGACATAGCTAAAAAATATTAATGAGGAGAGTTGAAAAGAGGCATGATCTCAGATCTAGGATATAACTTCTGTCCCAATATTAATACATCCTTTAGGCCTGTAAACTTCTGTATGTGTTTAGTATACCTTAAAGAATTTCTGTTCTGATTACATACCAAACCTGTATTCTTCTCTTCCTCTTGCCCCAGAATCATGAAATAATTCAGAAATTTCAGTATTTGGGTATCTAAGCTACATTACAATGCTCTCTACACCTACAAGTTGTACTAACATTTTTTGTGGGATTATATTTACTGATTAGTTTTTATATTACACTATAGCTCACCACAGGCTTAGAGCAAGGACAGATAAGCTTTTTTCTCCAAAAAAATATTTGCCTGAAGCCAATGACAGCAATGCTAGGATTTAGCCACTGTAGAATTAAGAAGAAATTCTGAAGTGGCATTATATGTATGGGCTAAGAAATGTCAATGATCCAGGCAGTTTACTGAAGGCAAAACAATTATTACAAGAAGAAAAGCTAGACTGAATACCATGTCAGGTCAATAAGGAGCTCACCAGGTAGAGCTGAAGTAATTGGTGAGCACTGTCTTGCTGCATGATAAGATGGCGTGATACAGAACAAGAAACATTGGCATTTTCACCCAAAATGTAGAAGAAGAGCATTAGAAGAGGAAAAAGAAATTAAGATGATCAGCCAAAATCAACAAAACAACAACTCAGACATGACTCTCCAGTTAAAATAAATTTCTTCCGTTAGTCAAGCACCAAATCTAAGTTCATGCTGGTAGAAGAGTCAAGAGGTTGCTTTGAATAGGGGCTCTCTTTTATTAGATTTAGAAACAACCTTAACAAAAGAATCTTGCATTATTGAAGTCATACGGATAGGGCACATTCCTGAGTGGATGCTATTAGGAAGCAAGGGGTTAGCAATTGGATAAAACAGTGTTTAATTTCTAGTGACTTTTCGGCTCCAAGTTGATCAGTATGATACATTGACTTAAGACTACTTTGTAAATGGAAATCAGCTTCTCAGATTTAAGGCATTATTGTGATCATTAGTGTAATTAGACTTTAGATTGTTGGAAAGTATGAATATACCTTTCCGGTATAGATGATGTAATGGCTGAGCTCTGCTACTGATCACAGCTATGTGGCCTTAGAGAAACCACCCTTTCGCTGTTTCCAAATGAGAAGAGGGGATTAGGTCATTGTATCTTCTCAATCTTAGCATTCTGTAATAATGTAAGGTAAGGGTTCTACACTTTTGGGACAAAACTATGAAATCTGAGAAAAATTGTGCACACTTTCTCCAAAGAAATGCACAGACATTTCTTATTCTTGACAACTTCCCTGGTACTTTTCAGGGGTTACTTCATGTCTAAAAACCACCCATGGCCCACAGCGTGAGTGAAAACCATGGCGTTCTGGTTATTCCTTCAACAAATACTTGTTGAGTGACTGCTAAGCCTCAGATTCTGTGTTAGGTAATAGGATAATGACAATTGTCCCTAATCCTTATGAAAAAAAAGACATTTTTATTTTTATTTTTTTAAATTTTTTGAGACAGGCTTTCACTATGTAGTTGAGACTGACCTGGAACTCACTATGTAGCCCAGGCTGGTCTTGAACTCACAGCGATTCTCCTGCCTCAGCCTCCTGAGTGATGGGATTACAGGCGTGCACCACCACGCCCAGCAAAAAAGGACATTTGTAAAGGCAAAATAAATAAATAAATAAATAAAAAATAAACAAATAAAAAAAATGATTCCAGAGCTCAGGAAAAAGACTGGACAAAATATTGATGTCAATTTTAAGCAAAAATCTCAGAAGTCAACCCCAAAGCATAAATATATTGGGGAAATCGTAGCAATCTATATTTAGTTCTTTCTAGCACATCAAAGACCTGACATTCATGTGCTAAGATTTTTGCTCCCCAATCTCAGAACTATACAGGTTCACATTTTCACCTTATATGAAAAAAGATAAATAGTAGTCTCGACCAACACACATTTCATAGAAGATTTTTTTTTTTTTTTTGATACCGGGGATTGAACTCGGGTCCTTGCACTTGCAAGGCAGGACACCGAACCGCTGAGCTAAATCCTCAGCCCTCATGGAAGATTTCAGCACAGAAACATTTGTAGGCTCTTGAGTCAGTCAGAGTAAGATTTAAATCCAAAATCTGAAACGTTAACAATGCTGTTTAACAAGGTGGACAGTTGGGCAAGTTACTTAACCTCCTCATATCTTGATTTCCTAATATATAAAATGGGAATCATAACAGCTATTTCACTTAGGCATTTATAGGGTTAGAAAAGCCAGTTACTAAAAAGTACTCCCTAAGCAGAAATACTTGCTACAATATTTGAATATAATATGAATTCTAGCCATACAACTTCTGCTAACCTTCCTGTAAAGGTAACATCTGGTCACAGGAGGAGTTTCTGGGATCAAAATACAAAGACTCCATCACAATTTTGAGATCTCATCTGCCTTTTGTGCTATCAGCATGGGACTGCTACTACTACATAATGCCTTGAGCTACACATCTAGGTGGTTTTTATGCCATCCTGCGCCTTCACGCATCCTTACCTGTCCGCTCTTGGCCAAAAGAATGATTCTCATACTTGCCACTCCTGGTAGTTATGGTCATGTTGTAGAGGCGGCCTGGGGTGAGGGAACTGAAGGAACATTCACTGACAGATTTAGCAATGATGAGGGACTGAACCACCTTGCCATAGTGAGAGAGTGTCACCACATAGCTATCCACATCACCAGCTGCTGGCAGCCACGATACGCTGAGGTAGTCATTTCGGCCTAAATTGTTCACCGTCACTCCAGTCACACTGGAAGGGACTGTAATTTTAAAAGAGGAGAAAATATAAAAAGAAAACACAATCAAAAGATTTTGATCAAAAGATCAAAAGAAATCACAATCATCTGTTGTGTTGTGCTTATGGAAAACTACGGACTAAGGACATCTAATCTGATTACCTCAGAGGTCAAGGAAGAGTGAGGATGTCGTATTAGCACACATTAGCATCTGGAAGCTGAGTACTTTCTTTTTTGGTGGTACAGGGGATTGAACTCAGGACCTTAAGCTTGTGAGGCAGGTGCCACTCCAGTGAGCTAAATCCCCAGCCCTAGCTGAACATGCTTACATCAGGAGACTAAGTAAAACAAAAGCAAAGGGAGGCCATTTGGGTGCCTCATAAACACTGCATTTTTAGGGCTTACCTTGTGTGAAATATTTTTAAAAATTAATTTTATTAGTACATTTTTGGTATACAATATAATGACATTCATCATTGGGAATTTGTACCTTTACACGATGTATCTTGGTTCTTATTTTTTCCCCATTCCCCTGCTCTCCCTTCAACGCTTCCAGTCCTCCCTATTTACAAAGATTTTGTTACTCCTTTTTCATTTTCTCATATTAATTTCATTTCCTTTTTTCTTTTCCCCTACCCTTCCCACTTCCCCTTCCCCTTTGCACCTTTTCTTCCTATTTCACATTATCTATTATACCCTTTGATTCTTGTTTTTGTTTTGTTTTGCTTGTTTTTGTATTGGGGATTGAACTCAGGATCTTGAGCTTGTGAGGCAGGCAGCAGAACCACTGAGTCAAATCCCCAGCCCTCTGATTCTTATTTACACCTTCAGTTTCTCATACCAGAGAAACCCTTCGGTAGTTCCTGTGTAAAATATTTGAAATAGGGACATTTTTGTACACATGTATTCAGATGTTCCCTGTAGGAAGGGCCCCACACATCTTAAGGAACCAAATGAATCAACTCGAACCAAACCAATGAAGCCAAGGCGTTTGAGGGGAAAGGTGAAGAATGAAATAGCTTTCTTAAAGAGCTTAGATTTTGGGGTATCTTTGCTCTTCGTGTAATGAAGTTATTTACTCCTGGGGAGTTCAATAGCTGACAAAACTAGAGGAATTGTTTTCCCTTTGCAAAGCGTTTCCTGCCCTCTAGTGGTTAGAAATAAGACTAAACGTATCCTGAACACAGTCTGGAAACTGGTCAGAGACAGCACTTATGGTGATAATGGCCTTTCTAATGGCAAGTATAATTACTTGTTTATATCGCCTGGGGATCGATGCACAGACATTTGCTGAGAACTTTCTACTTGCCAGCTGTACAAAAATGCGAACAGCATGGATACTTTCTAAGAACTCTCTTGCTAAAAGTACATAGATTGCAAGTTAGTAAATTGTGGTGTTGAATAAAAGGTGTACATAATGTATTGGAGATAAGTATCTGAGGATCAGATTAATGTCTGGCAGCGTCAAGACCGCCGCACCCATCTCTCTTGAGAAAACTCCGAGGCTAATAGGAAGGGAATAATCCGCCCCTCGGGTGTGTAGAGATCTGACCTTAGACAGATAAACTGTTCGTCTCAAAAACCTCTAAAGTCCTGACTCCATTCGCCTCAGCCCCTAAAGCATACAATCCAAAAACTAACATGTGGCCAATAAGGATGTGCCAGATATCCCGACTCCACCCTGGTTCCAAACCTGCCTTATCCTATCCAGTAGCGATCCAGCAGCGCCATCCTGGCTCCACCCCCGCCTTACGCTATATAAACCTGTGCATTTCCCGAATAAAGCTGAAGCATTCCAGAAAGCTCCCCGTGGTCATTCCACGCCTTGCCCTCCCAGTCGGGCCCCTGAACCTTGTTCCACGAGCTCATGGACGAAAACAACAAGTATCTAATAAATAGTATTACCGTTAGTAAACATAAGAATAAAATCTTTCAGTGTGCATGAGTTGCATTATCGTTTTCACCATTAGTTGATTAACTTTAACTGATTATTACTATTATTATTATTATTATTATTATTATTATTATTATTATTATTTGCAGTCCCTGGGATTGAACTCAGGACCTTGAGCTTGTGAGGCAGGCATGCTGCCACTAAGCTAAATTCCCAGTCCTTAACTGATTATTTTTATATAGTTGCTAATATCAGTATGTTACATATAAAGGATAGGATTAGCTGAGTAACTTCTGAGACTCCTTCTAATTTTAATATGATCTAATTTTGTGAGTCAAGCACCCAAATCAATCTTAAACCAAAAGTTATATACAGCAACCTATTCAGCAATTCTTTTAATTTTATTACATTTTATGGACATGTCCTAAATATAAAGTTAAACTTTTATCCATAAAATTTATATACTGGTGTATTTCCTTCCTTCCTTCTTTCTTTCCTTTTTTCCTTGCTTCTTTTTACTATCCACACATACCTTGGTTAGTCTCAAAATAGTATCTTTTCTTTTGTCAAACTGTTGGAAATACTTGTAATTACTAATACTTTATTAGAAAAGATACAATTATCAAAAATTTTGTCAAATATTTAATTTATTTGTTTAAGAAAACTATGTAACAAATTTGTACCTTTTTCCTTTAGAATGAGCATTTTTTCATATTAGTGTTAAATTTGTTAAACATATAATATCTTTACTTTCAAATACTATCTTATCTAGGTTGGAAGGATTTATTTATATGTTTCAACTCTTTGGAAACATGTGAAAGATAAGAAAAGCTTTGAAAAATGTTTTTGATATTGACCAATATTTTAGCATTTGAAAAGGTGGTAACCATTACTTAGACACTTTCTGAAATCACGAGTTATTGTGTTTCTGTGAGTGTCCCATTTTTCCATAATTCTTGGATATAATAATACCTGCTTATACTTAATAATATTTTGTGTTTTCCTACACATTTGTGGTCATTCTTCAAAGAATATATTTTCTCATTTTTGAATACTCCTACCATATGAGTCAAATACTTATTCCTCTGTTAGACTTAAAATAGAACCATAAAAGTAATTACAAATCCCATTTATTTCAAATATCCACTTATTTCAAGTGATAGTAGACATTAAATTATTTTAGTATATCACAGTGAATTGGACAGCCTTTATGGCATTTTATTAGAATTTTTTGTCAGTTCTGCGAAAGAGATCCAGGGCCTCACATACGTGAGGCAAGTGCACTACTTCTGAATTATACTCTCAGACCCCTTGTGGTATTTTTAACATGAGAATTAACCTGTGTGAAAAAACATGACTCATTGTGCACAAAATATTTCCTTTTCCTCTTGACACACAGCTAGACTGTATTTCCCAGCATCCACTGCAGTTAGGTATATCTAATTGTGGCCATGTAACTGAGTTCTGGGCAGTGCAATGTGAATATAAGTGATGTGTCTGCTTCAGGCTTGGTAATCTGTGCCATCCTTGATCCTCATCTCCGCTTCTGTTCTTAGAGGAATGGGGAGAGCTCTGAGAATCTAGAGGAATGGTGAGATGGTAGGATCCTGGTTCCCTGGCTTGCTACTTGGAGAAGAATCAACCAATGGAGCTGTTCAATGAGAAACACCCGAATTGCATAGTTCTGTATACCTCTTTCTAGGGTAACTGCATCTGATGCTCAGAATTAGAGCATTGGGATACAGAAAGAAAAGCCTGAAATCTCACCTATGTTAATCATAAAAAATTAAGTAGGCAAGGCCATTGACTTGACTCGCCATTCACCAATAATTATTAAAGTTTCTGTTTGGTTTATATAATTTTTTCTTAAGAAACTAGAACATAGATTTTTATGTATTATATGAAATGATATGTTAGTATGTTTAGATTTATGTACTTTTCTTGCATCATGTAGAAAATTACATTTGGTGCCAAGGATCTCTGATATACGTGACCATAATGATACTTATTTCTCTACTTAGCTCTATTGCCTATTTGACTGGATACACTTTAAGTCAGGAAGATTGTTTAGGTGGCATACAGTACTAAACACTTTTTAATATTGCTTATAAAAATACATATGGCTTTTAGCCAGGCACACTGGCATATCCCTGGAGCCCTAGTTACTAGGGAAGCTGAGGCAGGAGGATCACTTGAGCCCAGAAGTTTGGGATAGACTGGGTAACACCGACTCTATATACATCAACTTTTAACCATGTAAATTAGAGATCATTTCTTTTCTAAGTCTTAAAACCAATAATATAAATACAATGGACGATCCTTCATTTTTTGTTTACCTTAATTGGGCCATAAACATTTCAAAAGAAATCAACTAAGTGAGAGGATTAGTTCAGGCATCAAGTGCTGAAATGTTTGTTGGAAAGTTTAGAAATATCGTATTTATTCTCTCCCATTCTTAACCACCAGTTAATTTCCATGCTACATGCACTGGGATGGTATTGAAATTTGGCTTTTATGAGGAAGAACTAGGTCTGTTTTCAGTATGTTTTCAAAATTCTGCTTGGGGTCAGAGATCCTCATCTATTCAGATTTCCCTAAGTTACAGATACTTACGTCTCCTCTTCTTACCTGTTCTTCCTTCCACCACCACTTGTCGGGATGAGATCCCTCCACTCACTGTTGTTACCACCACAGAGTAGAGGCTGCCCGATTTCAGAGAATGGAAGCTGTATCTATGAGTCTCACTGGTGACACTTTCATTTTTGATAACCACATTTTCATGGATCAGTAAGAGTTGGTAGAATTCTGTGTCTCCCAGTGCCTCTGTCCAGTTAGCAAACAGACTACTTGTCATCCCTTGGTTGGCCACATGCAAGTCAGTCACTTGGGCAGGCACTAAAACACAGTAGACAGAAGACAAACAAAAGATACTTACTCACCGTAAGAAAATGCAGAAATATGGGTCAAAAAATGTAAACAACTTGAAAAATGCTAAAAAAGTGTTTTTGGTTGTTTTAGCTATAAACTGTCAGTTCTATTTCTTGTGGCACATGGCGAATTACTCCTTTCTTGAGGCTCTGCTACTGTGATACAGCTGTTTTTATGGTAAATCAAAACTATTTGTGGTCCAAGGATGAGGTGGTGCATATTTGTTAGATTTTATTTTAAATAATGAGGAGCTGCTATTTTTGAAGATTTATTTAATGTGATTTTTTTTTTCTGTCCTTACATCCATGACAATTCAAAGCCATGTGATCTATCTGAGCCACTGACTCTTATGGAGTGCCTAGTGATGAGGTCTAACATACTGATTAGTTCTTTACTGGTACATTCTCAAAGGGAATTATATCATACACAATAGTGTTAAGAACAATATAAACTACATTATTATCTATAAAATAATAATGATAATATATCAGCTACTGAATGCCTACTCCACACTGAATGTGTTATAGGACAAAGTTGTCTATTATTCTTTTTACTAAAGAAAAACCAAATACCATAAAAAGTAAGTTTTTAGCTTATATTGAAGTGCAGACAAATAAGCAACCCAGGAATATGTCTAACCTCTAAGTTTGTTATGACCTTTTCCTAATTAACAACTACTGCTACTTCCAAGCTGTCCATGACCAAATCTTATATACAGATATTGACTTGGCACTTGGTCAAGATATATTCTTTGTGCTTCTTTCTTCAACCATAAGATCAGAACTTTAGCTTAGTTCTTCTCTGAGTTTGTTGACTTTTGCATTGATACAAATATACTCATTTAAAAATGTCCTATACATGGATCAGAATATTCTATCCCAACTTTCTAATTTTATATAGAAACAAAGAACTATATGACCAAAATAATTTTAGGAAAAGAAAGCACAAAGTTGGAGGACTAACATCAACTGATTTCACTAGAAAGCCACAGTAATTAAGCCAGTATGATATTAGCAAAGGACAAAAGGGCATACATTTGGTGGGACCGAACTGAAAGTCCTGAAATAGAAAACAAATATATGGTCAACTGATGTTTTTTAAAACAGAGAGGCAAAGAAAATCTAGTGGAGAAAGGACAGTCTTTTAAAAAACTAATTCTGGAATTACCAGTATTAGATGTCCATATGCAAAGAAGCCTCGATACCATATATTAAAATTTACCCAAAATGTTTGATAGATCTACATTTAAAGCCTAACACTAAAAATCTTCTAGAAAAAATTTTGTGTGATCATGTGTTAGTCACAGATCTTTTTTTTTTTTTTTTTAGGTATGATACCAAAAGTGTGACTTATGAAAGAATAATTTATTGGACATTAAATTGGACATCATGTACTTCTATTTAACAAAATATACTAATAAGATGAAAAAACAAGCCACAGACGAGAAGAAAATATTTTTAGTTTCCATTTCTGACAGAGGACTTGTGTCTAGTACGCAGAACTCTCAAAACTCAGTGATAAAAGAGCAATTTACAGGAGAAAATGGGTAAAATACTTCAAAAGAAACTTTCCCAAACAAGATAAACAGATGGTGAATAAGCACATGAACACATTCTCACATCCATTAGACATTAGGGAAAGATAAATTTAAACCACATGAGATACCACCACCCACCTATAAGAATAGCTTAATTATAAAACAAATTGATAATGCCAAGTGCTGCCAAGGATGTGGGGAAACTGGACATCTCATATTTTGTTGATAGGGATTCAAACCCTGGAGTTTGAGACTAGTCTTGGCAGCATCTAAAAAAATGAATACACAAATGAATACGTAAAATAAAATTTCAAAGCCAGAGTGGAAAAAAGATTGGCAGTTTCTTAAAAAGTTGAATGTACACATACAATATGACACAGTTGTATGGTAGTGGGGATAAAGGAAACAATCTTAGGTCTAATGCAATGCCCTGACTCTCCTGTTTTGGCAGTATGATGAGCTAGGAACATGAAAACTCTGGAGATAAACACAACATATACCTTGGATTAAATATAAAAAAGTAGTTAGTTGGGTGTGGTGACACATTCCTGTAATCCCAATGGTTTAGGAGGCTGGGGTGGGAAGATCGCAAGTTTAAAGCAAGCAAGGACAAATTCTTGAAACCCTATCTCAAAATAAAAAATGAATAGGGTTGGAGGTATAGTTCAATGGTAAAGCACCCCTGGGTTCCATCTTTAGTACAACACACACACACAAATAAATAAACAAACAAATAAATAAATGAATAAATAAATGAGTTATTAATAGTATAAGCAGTTCTAAGATGCTACAATGTAAGCAAAAGAGAGGTAACTGGATCACTGAAGCAAACTTGCCTTAGGGACATCTTTCAAACATAAATTTAAGTTTTAAAAGCATCTCGGAATCTCAAAAATGAGATATAAAATGTGGGACCTTTTTAGGCTGAGGAGTCTTATAAATGACTGTCTGCATAACACTGGATCCTGAAAGGCTACATTCCAAGTATAAGTGAAATAAGTATTCAATCTCTATTCCTCACACTACCCCTAGCCTTCTTAGCCTCGGGTGGAGAAAAATGATTTCTTTGAGAATTTATAATTTTAAAATAGATTCAAGGTGTTTTTAACTTGGAGTCATAAAATCTGGTGTTCAAAAAACCTCAGGTTGACAACTTTTATTAAAGTAGGTGATGGTTGACAGTGGTCCTGTGCACTTGAAAGATAACATTAAAAAAATCCCTCTTTTGGGAATCCACCTTCAAACAAGGCCTCACAGAATTCTCATAGAATAAAATTCCAAGAAATATGAGCTTGTGGTTTAAAAAAAGTCCAAGGAATAAAACACTATGAACAAAAGGCAGCAAAGTCAAGAGTGCAAGACTTAACTCCCGAAGATGTCACATATTATAATGATCAACAGAATGTAAAACAGATTTTTTTTTTCGGTACCAGGAATCAAACTCAGGATCTTGTGCTTGCCAGGCAGGTGTGGTGCCACTGAGCCACATCTCCAGCCCCTAAAACAAAAATTTTAATTTCCAATGCTAATAAAGAATGAAAAGACAACTAAAGAGCAAAAGATCACAATATAGATTTGAAAGAGAATCAGGGAGGGTATTTAAAAGTGAAAAGCATAGCAATTAAAATCAAGGGGTACCCTTAACGTTGAGGAATGATATTATCTGAAAATAGCAAGGTAACAAAAATATTTGTACACGTAGATCACTACTGTGAAATAAAAGGATGTCAAAGGTAAAGAGTAGATCTTAAAAATACTCATACCAAACAGACAGATTTCTCATAGTAGAATAGGATTAGGCTGACAACTGACTTTTCAACAGTTACAATACTGGGACAGTGGTGCAAGCCTGTAATACCAGTACTCAGGGGAATCGTTGTCAGTTTGAGGCCAGCCTGAGCTACGTAGTGACACCCTGCCTCAAACAATGGAGACGACCAAGACAACAACCAGCAGCAGCAGCAACAATAAAGTCTAGAATAACATCTTCAAAGGGCTGAGGGAAAATAGCTTTCAGCATTACATCAAAACATAAGATCATAGGGCCAGGGATTTAGCTCAGTGATTCCGCTGCCTGCCTTGCAAGTGCAAGGACCCGAGTTCGATCCCTGGTACCAAAAAACAAAAACAAACAAACAAACAAATAAACATAAGATAATACCTTGCAAGACTGTGAACTATATAAAAACATGCTCAGAGAAGCTAAAGTGGCGAGAGTTTTTCCCTATGAACTCTCAATAAAGAGATTTGAAGACTGTCCTTCAGGATGAAGGAAAAGGATATCATACGTAACTCAAGATACAGAAAGGAGGGGAAAAGTGGTAAATTGGTAGACAAATCTAAGAGGATAAAACAATTCTTCTATTCTGTATAAAACAATTATTATATTTTTAATGCAGTTCAAAAAGGGAGAAGGAAATACAGGTTACCAATAGCATGTAAATTTGAAAGGTGCATTGCTGAGGACATTGTTCCTATTTCACTGAGAAAATGAGAGCAATTGCAAACAGCTCTATAGCACCTCTATCCACCTTCCGGTATCTGTGCCCAGCCAACATGAGTTAAATTACTCATGCTCCTTTCTAAGGCTAATGCCTTCCCTTGTGCTCTAAACCCAATGCCACCCACTACATGCAGAATGAGAGCAGCAGCTTCCCCTCTTTACATCATCATCCTTTCTCTCTCATCCATTCAGTCCCATCAGTGTAAAACATATTACTTTTTCTATGCTTAAAAAAAAAAAACCCACCTGAGGTGTTGGTTTATGGTTTTAGTTTTTTTTTTTTTTGGTACCTGGGGTATAAAAATAAAGAAAAAAAAATGATCCTCCTTGCAACCATATTCCCTCTTCTCTATGCTGTTCCATTCCTCTTCTTTCTTTGGTAACAGGAGGGGATTATTCTCTATTGTGTTCCAGTTTTAGCCAAACAAACCCAAGAGTAAAAAGAAGGAATTAATGAAGATAACAGCTGAACTTGGTAAACAGAAAACACAATAGAAAGGGTCTCTAAAAACAATGTGAAGTACATATTAGTCATGAAATAAACACCTGCAATAGCACGTTAAATAATACAGCAATCAGAACACTGTAAAATTCAAAATTCATAGAGATTATTACCTGTTCTTCCTTTTACTGAAGAGGAATTTTTCAAGTCTCCACTGATGCTGGTGACTGTGGCTGTGTACTTTCGTCCAGGCACCAGATCAGTGAAAATGAATTCTTTGGTGTCTTTGGAGAGTGACTTGTGGATGAGTAAGAGGTCTCTGTCAGCTAGGGAAATGATGTACTTCTCCCACTCCGATACAGGTGTCTGCCACATGATGCCCAGTGAGCTTTCATTGGCATGTTTGACCCGAAGCTGGAGGACCGCCAGGGGAACTGAGGAAAAAAATCATTGGAGCCTTGGAAAAAGCATTGATTGCCTTGGACAGAACTTCTAAAGTAGTTTTTAGAGAGTTGTTCTCTTCCATTCTCAGTTGTGTTCCAGTTCAACATTTCTTTTCTAAATGCTTATGAGTATTAAGAGGAAGTGGGATCTTATCACAAGAAACTTGGTTTATGAACAGAACCAGAAATAAGGATTCAAGACAATACTGTTGGAAAATACCAGCACTTGCTGTAAAGTCATTTATTTTTGATCACACATTACTTTTTTAGGTTTATCTTGTCCTGTGTATTCTGTGACATAAAAAATTTACCACAACCCTATCACCCACAACACCATAAGGAAAAGTCTATGCTTGAGTGTTTAGGTGGAAGGGGGAGTATTTACTACCCCCAGTAATTTGGAAAGACCAAGTGCTTCTTTCCATCATTTCTGAGGATGGAAAGCTATTTGTCACAAAAGAGAGAGGTGGCTGGTAAGTAACAATAGCATCTAGTTACAAACACCTCTTACCAAAAGGATAAAAACTGTTTTCGCTTCTTTAAAAGATTTTATGAACAAAATTTTTAGAAGATATTAGTAACAGCAAGGTGTTGGTGCCACAGACTAAAAGGAATACCCAATTATGAAGTAATCAAGTGTTTAAAATTATACTGTGATTTCTGCATCAAAAGACTTTTTTATAATTCTATCCCAATTGAACATCTTTCTTCTCCAGCTTATTAATGATTATTTACACCAAAGATTTACTTTATTCATCATATGCAAGTAAAGCTTAACAAAAAGTTCTAAGAGTCATACCAGCATGAGGAGGTCTCCACTCTGCCTAGATCTTACATTTCCAAACTATTTGAAGTGAATGATAAAATGCTGTGGTGGAAAAAGATGCCTGTCTTGTGACTACTAAAAGTAGCTTTGTTTAAGCTTATATAGCTCTTTGATCACCCTCCGATGGCTATTAAAATTCAGAAGATTTTTGAAAATTCTTCGATAATTACAATTGGCAAGCCAAGGGGGTGTCTTGATCACTTTATTTGGGCATTCTTCCAATAAGGATATTGAACGAATGTAGCTATTTTCTTATTATTGGGCCAGATTGAGAGACAAGATATTTGAATTTCACTGCAAGTGCAGAATATTTCAGATCCTATTGATTAGCACAGATTTGTTAAACTTGAAAGTCTCTTATTTGAAAGCTGAGAAAACAGGCTCAGAGGAGTTTCTCGAGAGATTGCACTGAATGATGACAGCAAGAATACCAAGACCCACGTTTCAGTGTCCTTGGTCTCCCTTTCCCTGATATACAAGCACATTCTTATCTCCTTTCACCACCCTTTCTTGGTACCTGAAATACTCACATTAGATCACCAGCAAAGGTTCTTCCAGAGAGAGAGAGGATCTGTCTTTATTCTCAGATCCTCTACTTATTCTTTTGGCATTGAGAATATCATTCTTTAATGAAATGGTGGTATTATGAACGGAAAGGACCTCTGATGCTCTAATTTAGCAATATTAAATGTTAGAAGCCCTATGCTAACCTGAAAATCTGCGATGTCTCGAATTCATGGAATCCTGGGTTATGACACTGGTGGTTGGCCGGGTTGCTCGGAGAGGGAGCAAATTAAAATTCCACCAGTCATTAATACCTTCACATTTGCTTACCTGTTCTGCCTCGGCAACGCTCAGAATTCTTTAGATTTCCACTCACAACTGTGACCTCTACCTCATACTGTCTTCCTGGTACGAGACCCTCACCACCTACGACGTAACGAGTTTTCTCCTTTCCCACGGTGGAGTTCAGCAATATTGAAGAGTCATTGAGGAGCACGACGCGGTACTGCTCCCAGTCTCCAGCAGGGGGAGACCAGCTCACTAAGAGGGAACTCATTCGATCATTGTTTTTTGCCTCAAGGTTCCCAACTTTGTCTGGAACTAAACAATGAAATTATGTCAAGAAGAAGGTACTAAAAACAAAAAAATTAGAATACTCAATTACTTTTCATAGGCAGCAGTAAATAGGAGACACAATGTCTGCAATTCAAAACATTTCTATCCCTTCCCGGTGTCCGTGGAAGATCAATTATTCCTCTTCCGTTTTGGAGATTTTGATACTCAAGAATGTGTGCTAAAATAATTTTTAATAATATAAACAGTACACACTCTTCTGTAACATGGTTAATAATCTAGTGATGTAACTGGTGTCTTCTGCAAATTGCACCCCAGCCCAAGAGACAATACTGATGCTGCTTCTAATGATGGTGACCATGATAGATGTGGCGTCCTTTAGAAGAGATCTGGATGTTGTGGTCATGAAACATTTTTGGTTTTCCAACTGAGAAAAACAATCTTCTTGCACTATATCTCTGGTTACATTATTGCTTTGTTTACAAACACTCAAAGTCTCCTAGAAAACTACAGGATAAAAAAAACCCTTCACTTGCATTTGTGGCTCTTCAAATTCAAACTACATATCCTTTCAGTCTTCCTCTGAAACTTCCCTCTCTCCTTCCTTCCTGCTTCCAGTATTGGCTTCCACTTGTATATTCTGTAGACCTGTAGGTCTCCTGGGCTTTCTGACTCTGTGTCTTTGCTTATTTATTCTTTCCACTTTAAGTACCCTTCACTTCCCCCTTCATTTGTCAAGAAGTTAACACCTTTTAGATCCCAGGCTATTTCCTTCAAATTTTCACTGATCTTTTGAGGGACATTTTGACCTCTTTCCTTTTTGAGCATAAAGCTCTTACTTGAGATCTCTAATACCACAGAGATTGGAGTCTGGAATCAAATAGCACGGTTTAAATTATAGCTCCACCATTCACTGGCTGGATGGTTAGGAACAAGTTATTTGACTCTTGATTATCTGGAAAGTGGTCATCATAAGAGAACATCTCTCATAGTTTTTTCATGAGAAATAAATGAAATAACGGGTGTAAAGTGTTTAGTCAATGACTGAGAGACAGAAATATCAGTATCACTACTAATTATTGAGATATTATTTTTAGTTTTGTTTGTATACATTCAATATCCATAAAATTAAAAATGTAACCTCTTTTAAGCAAGGGTCTACAATTGCTTTCTGTAAGGGCAAAATGGTAAACATTTCAGGCTTGCAGGCCACATATGATCTGTATTTCATATACTTCTTGGTGTTTTTGTTAGTTTTTACAACCCTATTTTGTTTTGTTTTTGTTTTTGTGGTACCAGGGATTGAACTCCAGACCTTGCTCTTGTGAGGCAGGTGGTGGCACCACTGAGCTAAATCCCCCACCCCTACAACTCTTTAAATACATAAAAACTTCTCATCTTGGGGCAATACAAAAAAGCTACCAACCAAGATTAGTGATAGAGTGGTGTTCAGAACCTTTTGTTACCGTAAGCGTAGTAGCATGTCTTATCCATTTTAACAGTGCTCAAAGCTCATAACACAGTAATTGATTCTTACAAGGCACTGGGTAAATATTTAGTGACATAAATAAATGAAATGATTTATAGAAAGCCTGGTTAAATACTGACTGATATTCATTATAAGAATAGATCAGCAGGCTAGTGATTTGGCTCAGCAGTGCTGTGTCTGTCTTGCAAGCACAAGATCCTGAGTTTGATCCCCAGTACCAAAAATAATAATAATAGTAGAAATAAAGAAGATCAGAAATGTTTTCTTTATTTATATCAATTCTAATGTATTTATGGTACTTAAGTCATGTGACATTGAAAAGCACGGGACAGAGATAATATGCAGACCATTCAGAAATCCATATATATTTGCTTAAATAACTTAAATTAATTCAGTTAACCCTCCTCTTTATTTATTGCATGTATTGGATACTGGCTCACAGACATTGTTGGTCAAATGGACTGCATCTCAAGAAAGTTTCTCTTCTATCTTATTTTATCCTATTCTAAGATGGATCAGAGAATGCCTTCAGTAGCCAGAGAGTATTCTGGAGCCCAAGACTTACCTGTTCTGCCTACTGCCATCTTCTGAGCTGATAGTTCACCAGAGATACAGTTGATGATAACTTGATAAAGTCGTCCAGGGGTTAAGTCTTTGAAGTGAGTTTCAGTAACCTGAGGTGCTAATATTTTGGATTCTTTGATGGTTCCTTGGTGAGACAGGGTAATATTGTAGATATCTATGTTTCCAGGAGGTCTTTGCCACTTGACTTTTAGAGAGGTTAAACTGCCATCATTTGTCACTTTCAGATTTGAGACTTCCATGGGGACTAATTAGCAAAGAATGGAAAAGAGATTTTACTCAGGATTTCATACCAGTCCTACAGCTAAATTTTGACCTCTATTTTAATTCCTTCAAGCCCTACTCACTGATATAAAGAATATAACCACTCTGAGAGACAGAAGTAATACCTTAAAACAACAAAAATAATATTGTAAGGCTAAAGAAGGCTGCCTGGCTCATGGCAAGAGCACAGACCTGGCAGTCAGGATCCTGAATTCTGTTTGGGACTTCGTCAGCTCTCCACAGCACTCTGGCAGCTCTCTCTGTATCTCACTGAGTCTAGAGTTCCCTATTGGCAAATAAAGCTTGGTAAAAAGACTTAAAATGGCCCTTTCCACTCTGAAATTCTTTAGGAAGAATGTACAAAGATGTCCGTCAAAATTTTTTCTCATCTTAGTGTGTGTATATAT
>NW_022900927.1:35177673-35193362 GCF_012274545.1 Fukomys damarensis
ATATATTTATAATATCAACAACATAACTGATTAATTTTGCATGCTAAAATATCTTCTTTTTACATTAAATCATGATAAATTTAAAGAATTATGTTATTGTTTCATCAAAGAAAACATGGTGAAAAAATAAAAAGAAAACATGGTGACAAAGGAGAAACACTGATGAGAAATTTTCTACCTCTTATACATGTCGTAATTTAGGTCTCACTAGTGGCATAATATAAATTAACATGGTTTTGGTAAAAGAATGGTTATAGCATAGTGATTTTTCTTAAGTCATTTACAAGTGTAAATTGCTTAGTATGTATAATAATTCTTAAGATTACATATACATTTTGTCAGGAATGTCTGTATATTTTTGAGGCATTTATAAAATGTAGGTAAATGTTTAGTTGTCTCCAATATCTTTCCCATTAGTCTCTTATTTTTTAGGACTTAGAATAAGAGTACTACTAGAGTAATTTCTGAGGTATCACATAGCTTAGAGTTTATCTTAAAATTAGATAGCTTATTAAGAAAGTGGATTTATTAACACCACAGACTTACTAGAAACATTTGAATATACTAGAATGTAAGATCTATGAGGGCAAAAATTTGTCTTTTTGAATGTTATTATGTCAACAATGCCTAGCATATAGCTTATATTCAATAATATTGGTTTAATGAATGAATGAATACATGTATGAATTGTTAATTAATACTTAGCACAGATTATTTTATTAGTTTATGTTAGGCTGAGATAATAGGTACTTTGTTATTGGGACCTAGAACAAAGTGTTTTGGAAATGGCTGTCACATGGAGTAGGTCTACATATAGCACCTAGAAAAGTGATCCTTTTTCACTGTAAGTGATTTTTAAGAGAAGGAAGTAGAAATCCTTAGCAAGGAAAATGGAGTATTAAAAAAAGAGAAGCTGGGAGCTTGTCTACTTGAAAATATTGCCAAGGGCTAGCCTAAACTCTAGAATAAAATGGAATTGTTCTTTTTCTGCATAGGAAAGTGGATAAATAGGGTGTTTCTATAACTTATACAAATTTCAATTTTTTTACATTACCAATATTTAAATAACAATAAATTCCATTCAAACTTGATTTGAACCCTATTCTTTTTGTTCACTTACCTGTTCTGACTAGTTTCCATCTGTGGTTTTGCAGTCCTGCAGCCATGGTCACAATAGTGAGGTTGTAGAGATGGCCAGGTATCAGCCCATGGAAAGTATAAGAAGTATCCTGTTTGTCCACAATACTGTCTTGAACTAGAATATCTCTATCTGCTAACATCAGCCTGTATTGTTCCACCTTCCCAGAACCATGGGACCAGGAAACCAGAAGTGAATTAGTTTTTGTGGAAATGTCAATATCTTTTACTGGAGAAGGCACTAGTGGGATAAAATGCAGATGTGCAAATGTTATTCATTAATTCCCTCACAGGACACAGAAACATATTTAATTAGAAGTCACAATTCACTGATGTTTCTTTGTAGATCTTAACTTGTTTAACAGCAATAACGAATACTAGCACTCTTCATATTTCACTGAATTTTCAGTAGTGATCTTTTCAAAAGTCCACAGCATAAAGATGCATCAGAACTCACCTCCCCCCCACCTTTTTAAAAAATTGAGTTTATTGGTACATTCTAGGTAAACAGTACAGTTACATTCACTACTGGGATCTTGTACCTTTACATGCCAGGTCTTGGTTCTCATTTTTTCCCCACTCCTCTCCCCACCTTCAAACACTTTAATTCCATTTTTACATTTTCTCATATTTTTTTTCCTTTTCCCTTATTCCCCTTTCCCTATCCTTCTCACTGTCCCTACACCTTTTGTCCTTTTCTTCCTATTTCATGTTGCTAATCTTCCTGTTAGGATCTTGAGTACTATTTTAGTTTTTCACACTAGGGAAACTATTCAGTATTTACACATGTGTGACTTATTTATTTCACTTAGGCGTATATGCTCGAAATGTACCCATTTACCTATGAATGAACCTACTTTCTCATTCTTTATGGCTGAGTAATATTCCATTTTATAGAAAAAACACATCTTCTTTATCCAGTTTCCAACTGATGGGCAGATGGGCTGTTTCCAAGTTTTAGCTATTACAAACTGTGCCGCTATAAACATGGGTGCGCATATATCACTCTGGTATGATTCTTTTAATTCTTTTGGAAAGATACCCAGCAGAGGGATGGCTGGGTCAAATGGAACCTCTAGTCCCAGCTCTTTGAGGTATCTCCACAACGATTTCCATAGTGGTTGTACCAGTCTGCACTCCTACCAAAAATGGAGAAGGGTTCCTTTCTCCCCACAACCCCACCAACATTTGTTGTTGTGTGATTTCTTGATAGCAGCCATTCTTTGTGGAGTGAGGTGAAATCTGAGTGTTGTTTTCATCTGCATCTTTTGAATGATCAGTGATGTGGAGCATTTTTTCATATATTTACTTGCTGCTTTTATTTCTTTGTCTGAGAAATAGCTTTTCATTTCAGATGCCCATTTTAGAATTGGGTCTTTATATTTGGGGGGGCTGGTTGTTTTGAGTTCTTTATATATTTTAGATAATAGTCCTTTGTCTGAGGAGCAGCTGGTAAAAAGTTTTTCCCACATTGTAGGTTGTCTCTTAGTTCTGTTGATGGTTTCTTTTGCAGCACAGAAGCTTTTTAATAAGATGAGATCCCAGTTGTTGATTCTTTCTGCTAGTTTCCATGCTACTGAGGATTTGTTCCCCCTTTTTAATAGGTACTAAGGTTGTTGTTCCCAATGCAGTATAACATGGCATTGCAGTAAACGAAAAAGACAAAGAAAAGAACTATAAGAGATGAAAAATGGAAAGAGAGGGAACTAAAACAAGAAAGAAAAAGAAGGGCGAGCAAATGATATGGAAGATAGGTATTTTGTGGAAGGAGGTGGAAATGTGCTGTGGGTATCACAGAGATACATGGATGTACTTACATCAAGGGAGAAAAGAATTGTTTCAAATGAATATTTAGAAAACATCATGACTTGATATTATGATTAGAATGTACAAAACAGAAAAAAACATTTATGAAATAAGCTTTACAAACATAGAAAATGAGGAACAAAATCTTGTTTGCCAGAGTTTGAATTAAAAGGAACATTAGAGAGCATCTACTTCAAACTGGAGAAAACTCTAGGTCCAGAGGAGTCAAGATCACCCAACCAGTTAGTGGTATAACCTCTACCCTGCATCATTCTAGTCTTTCATATCTATATCTATGTCTATGTCTATGTCTGTCTATATCTATATCTATATCTATATCTATATCTATATATCTGTATATATCTCATACAACTGCCTTCTAAGAGGTTAGTGAGCTTATTTATTTATAGTCTGGGTACATTCTCATTTCCATTCCTTAAAAAGCATATAACTGCAAAGGTGTGACAGATTATTAACCATGGACAATATGGGTCTTACCTGTTGATGCATTGGTATAAATTGTAGAGGAGCGTTTGTCTCCAGAAACAGCTGTGATGGCAATATTATAATTATTACCAGCAGTGAGGTTTAAAAAAGTGTATTCATTCCATGAAGTACTTGCTTGAATTTGGACGCCTTGTATCTTTTTGTTATTATCAAATAACTGCACCTCATACCAGGTGACTTTTCCAGGAGAATGAGTCCACCAAACCTGCAAGCTGGTTGAAGTAATCTTCTCTTTATTGACTTCAAATCTAGCAGGAGGTAAAGGATCTGCAAAACAAGTTTCAAGAAAGAGAACATAGTTTTGAGGCTTTTGTAAATAAATGCTTATGTAAATAAATGCTACTACTTATGTGAATTCTATTTTCTAATATAACTTTGTTAAAGTATCTCTGACCTTGAAAATTCAAGCAAAATTATATTTTCTTTGGCTTACATATTTAGCAAACTTTTCCAACACTGACAAATATCAAAGCTGTGCCTGGATAAAAACTGAAGATTTGAATAGAGAAATATAGATATTAAGAAATAATTTGGAATTCATACTGCACTTTTCCTAGGTTACTGACTGTTGGTGTCATGTATACATGACCTTGGATGGTTTTTAGCTGTTAGACAACCAAAAAAGTTACAGGTCTGATTATTTCACTAAGGTAGGTTTGTTGGCTTACCAAAATGGATTCTCCTAACAGCTGAGCTTCTCTATGTCCCTAGAATTTTAATAACTTAATTTTGAAGCACTTTGAAGTCCCCAGAGCAGGTAGTAGTGGAGAAGTTTTACATCAGATGTTCATTGCAACTCTTAAAGCTATGGTCAGTTGAGGAATACTGCTTTGCCTGTGTTGATTGTTCACTATTGCACTTTAACTAGATGAAGAGCACATTGCTGGATTAGAAACTAGGTCAATGATGTTTAGTGGGCAGCCATACTTTTGGTAGAGTGAAAAGTAGAATACCTAACCCACCTAAGCCTCTATTTTCCTACCTGCCTGGAGAGTATAACAATATAATACTTACATTGTAAGAGGGCTCTGAGAATTAACAAGACACAGAGGAGATGTTAACTGGCATGGAATGAGCATTCAGTAATATAAACTTATTTCTATTTGATTGTAAAAAACATTTTCATCTGAATCACTGAGAAAATAGAGCCAAAAGTATAACAAAAATTTTCTTTGAAACTAAAATGATGATAGTTAAGTGCATCCATCACAGCAAAGCCTTGGTAGAACCTTAGAACTAACTTTCCGACCTTTAAGATAAACTAAAAAATCTCCAGGTTGATTTTTATTTATAGGTTCTTGAGAAAAAGCTAATGTTTCTTCTGTGGGTAAATATTATTTAAAATTTGTCTTCTATAAAAATGAATGATGCCATAATAAAAGGAAAGAAGATAATCTCCTCTCACAGCAAGTTTTCTTGTTGCCTGGCAAGAATGAGGCATTTCTCTATCATGAAATTCTAATAGCCAGTCAGCCTCAGGAATAGCTCTGTGGTACCCAAGCTGAGAAGATGCATTTTTTTGCTGAAGTAGCATGGTAACGACAAGGATGAGAGAGACAGCTGTTTCTAGTGGTAGTCCAGAAGGGATAAATCCTGTCATCCGTCTCCTACCAAGTCAGATGAAGATTAAAGAAAATAATGCAACAGACGTAATTTAAACATACACAATCTGCAAAATATGATCTATAGAAAATGAATTTTTAAAGTTTGCATGTCTAAAGGGTGAAGTTCAAAAATGCAGACTTTATCTAATCTCTCTGAGCCAGAAAACAAAACAGTCAATCCTTCGTACATCCGTTAGAACAAAGGAACAATGAGGCTGGGAAGTGCCTGGACGGGGAGAACCTGCCCTGGAAACAAACACTTAAAACCCCATTTATACTGTGATAAAGGCCTTTGCTGGCACAGGTCCACTATTGCTATACATGCTGCAAAAAAGCGAAATATTTTTCAGACTTCTTTCTCATCTAAACCTAGGGGAAACCTGCTGTCATAAAAAGTTTTAAACGTTTTATTGGGTAGAAATTAGATACTTCTGTTGGGGTGCAAATTTCATATATATATATGTATGTATTTCATGTATATATGTGTTTGTGTGTGTGAGATGGAGATTTAATAATACCTGATAATTAAATTATATCTCTGTAAATTTCCCATCATGCATATTAGAAAATCCTACTTATATAGTTCATGCTGATGATTAGAAGCATCAGTACACATACGTGTGTTTATAGTCTTTCTAGTTTTTCTATTAATTACTCGTATAGTTACAGAACCCTATAAAGTATAAAACATGGAGACCGTCAAAAGCCCTATCAGTACTTTCAACCTCATCAGTATATTAAAATTTACCATTAGCCATTTATTTAACACATCTTTGCTATTCATGGTTCAAACAGAGTCAATTGTGGAATTTCATTGCAAATCCTGCAGGATTCATCTTCACGCTTACAAGGCTAACAGACCATAAGGGGTCCCCTAAATTTCGTAAGTAGATTTTATAATAACCTAACTTTTTTGTCTTCAAAGAAAAAGACAAAGCCAAATTGCTAAACTAAAATGAAATATTTTTTTAAAAATGTGACTTTTAAAGGAGAGAAAATTTAAAATGCCAATGATATTTACTTTTAAATTTTTATGGAGTATTGGCATTAAAATGTTAGTATTTATTGATATCAACATTTCTATGAAGCTTAGAATTTGGAATCATTAAATTCATTTAAATTATATTCAAACTTATAATAACAGTGCAGCCAATATGGTGGCCAAATTTTTCTTGAAGGCATTTTAGACTCTACACCATATCTGTATAGGATCTCACAGATTACAGTGTGATTTCTCAGTTTGAGAGAGGTTCATGTATATCAAATGAGTAGTACAACCAAGCTTCTAATACCTGGCTGCAAAGTGTGTGTTCTTTCTATACTCTGTCCTATATGGGAAATGATGTCAAGTACTATATAGTCAGTGCAAAACCAAGAAAACAAAATAGGTGTTTATGGAAAATGATAGGCATATTTTTGGGTTTTTTTTTTTAGTTGGTAGCTTTGACATTGCAGCACATCTAAGTAAATCAGAGCAGTAATGATAGCTAAATCCAATTGTCAGCCATGAAAGTTCTTTTGATTTTTTAAAAAATACATTTTTCTTGAATGTTCTTTTTCTGTCCATGTTTATTACATTTACCCAGTGTTCCATCACCTTCTGCTGGATCACTTCACTTTTTCTAGGTATCTTCCTTATTTCTAAGTGTCTTTCCTCCACTATTGCCAAATAACTTCTTTGAACATTGATCCATCTCTCATCTTCCTCCCTCCTGAAGCATCAAGAACTTTTTATGAGTTCCCATTTCAGGACAAAGTCCAAGCTTCTTCACAGGCACTTATAGTCTTCTTAAACTGGATATTATCCTTCTTGGCAATCTTATCTTTTACCACTGTCTCATTCCCAACCCAAGAGATCTTTTTAGTAATTATAGAGTCAACTTCAGTATCTTTATAGAAGTTAGGACCCTATTCTAGCTAAAAGCAGGGTGATTAGAGGGCTTGATCAGAAGCTGCATTTATGTAGTACTTTACATTCAATGGAATAAATATTAACTATTCATTTAAAGTAATTGGAGATTTTCTCATAGAAATCAGGGTAGGGGTGGAGGGAAAAAGCCAAACCATTCCTGGTACAGATTTTTGAAAATGAGAAACAAATTAACATAGAAAAGGAATTGCTTTCAATCTCCAGCTCATTAAATACATTTCTAGGAAGATAACTTCCTCTGTTATTGTCATTGTTTGACTATAGATGGTTTTCTCGCTTAAAGATGATGCAATGTATTAAAGCAATATATCAGCTTGTGACACATAAGATTTAAGATCTTTATACACTAAATGTAAAATTCAACCACGACAGAACTTTGTAAAATTTTAACATTCTAAGCCGGGTGTGGTGGCGCACGCCTGTAATCCCAGCACTCAGGAGGCTGAGGCAGGAGGATCGCTGTGAGTTCAAGACCAGTCTGTGCTACATAGTGAGTTCCAGGGCAGTCTCAACTACACAGTGAGACCCTGTCTCAAAAAAACAAAACAAAACAAAAAAATTTAACATTCTTGGAAGACACTGAAGCGATTTCGACAATCACTTGCATCAGCACTTTAAGTACTGGAATATGAAGTGACCAGCACTCCAAGAATCTGCAATCTGCTTGGCGAGTTACAATATACATGAAATGGGTAAACAGAAAGATGAATTGTCAGAGAAGCTGACTTTGGTGTTAGGATTAGACCTGAGTTCATCCCAACACTGTCACTCACCACAAAGGCAGCTTTAGGCAAATTATTTCACCTCCTCAATCTTCAATCCTTTATCTATAACATGGAATTAACAACACATACCTACTTTGCAGAGTTGTCAATGTTAAGAGGTACAGTGGACTCTCAAGTTACAACCAGCCTGACATATGAACAACTTGGGTTAAGTAGATTAATGGGTGATTCATCTGCCTCTTGTTATCTATAGTGTATATGCAGGTAAACACTCAGATCTCAGCTGTGTTGACTTACAACTTGAGTTACAACCAGCCCCCTGGAAACTGATCGAGTTTGTAAGTCAAGGGTCCAGTGTAATGAAGGTGAGGTGATAAGCTCAGTCCCCTGCACATAATGGGTCTCAGTAAAAGGTAGTTGGCATGAATGTTGCTGCTGCACTTGCTGTTAATACAGGCTGAGTATCCTTTATTCAAAAATGCTTGGGACTAGGGATGTTTCAGTCTAGATTTTGGAATATATGCACATACGTATTAAGATATCTTGAGGACGGAGCCCACATCTAAATACAAAATTCCTTTATGTTTCATTACATCCAAAGGTAATTTTATATACTCTTAAATTATTTTATGCAGGAAATAGTTTCGTGGTGTGAAATTTTCCACTTGTAGCATCATATCATGGCTCAAACTTTTCAGTTTGGAGGATCAAATTTCAAAGTAGGTATGCTCAACCAGTAGTAATCCAGGCAAACATTAATGCTAAATTTGCAACATGGATAATGATACCTAAGGTCTTAGAAGTGGGCTACATGAAGGAGGTGAAACTGTGAGGACCAAGTTTTCAGGTCAAGGTGGGCTCCATGCCCCTTACCCAAAATAGAGTGAATGCAAAAGTTCCTTTCTGTAAAATTCCATTCTATGTGACAGTCTCTCTGTGTTTCTGTTCCTCTTTTCAGGGCAAGTTATCCTAGGGCATCTCCACCCTGTTTCTGTTCCTCTTTTAAGATCCCAAGATGAATTCTTTTCTGTTTGATTTAATTAATATAGGAATATTAATAGCTGACATAGGTAGCCACCTGCTAATATTCTGGCTTGCAAAATCAGATGATCTAATAAAAAGAGGAATTGATTCTTCGAATGTAGGCATTAGGTAATTTTCCAATAAGTGCCCTCCCGGTGCCCCTTTAATATCCAATGATATGTAAAAGCCCTCCCAGTATCCCTCAATTATCCAATGATAAGCGAGAGCTAAAAATAGAAACTATATAAGCAAAAAGTTTCCTTAATCCTATATAAACCCGCTTCAAAGATGGATCTGGGCTCTCGGTCTGAAGCCGCTGTGACGGTGACACCTGAGAGTCCAGGCTCAAGCTTGCAATAAACTCCTCTTGCAATTGCATCGGACCTGACTCCTTGGTGGTCTTTGGGGACTTTGCGACTTGGGCATAACAAAACTAAACAATTTTGAAACGTAATTTAGAACTTGAAGAAGTTCTGTGAGAAGAAAGCAGTTGCACAGTGTCAGAGCAGTTTACGCTAGAGTACTGAAAAGCTCACTTCTAGTGAATATTAGAGAACCATGGCAGAGCTAGCGCACCTCGACAACTAATGGAGATGCTGTGCCCTCATCCCTCCGTGTCCTTTAGCAGTCACATCTAATTCTTTGATATTGATAACTGGGACTTTGTCAATATTATCTAATGTGATGCATGAGCGCAATATAAAGAGAAATGCCCTGGCCTCCATTTCTGATCAGTCTGTGGCCCAAAAGGAGTTTGTAAGCTATCACTTGACATATATTTTCACACCTGGATTTCTAAATACTAAAGGATTCTCATTAATATTAAGGACGATGATTACATTGTGGTTATGTTAAAAATCCTTATCTTAAAGAAATATAGGCTGAAATATTTATAAATGAAATTAGATGATGATATCTTGGATTTAAAAAATGATATCCAGTGGGGGAATAGGGGAGGCTATAGATGAAATAAGGTTGGATGTAATTTGGTAAGTTTTGAAGGTAGGTGATGGCTACAATGTAGTTCATTATAATACCCTTTTTATCTTTTTATGTGTTTGATTTTTTTAAAAAAAGGAAGAAAAACAAAAACGAAAATTAAAAATCCCTCTACCTTGCCTATTATGATCATTTTAGCTGCATATTATATGCTTAAGGGCATATATGTATCTTCATTAAATCATTCATTTAGAATTAGCTTGATTTTTTTCTATAAGATCAGAAAGGTGTAAGTATTATCTTCATTCTCCAAAGGGTTCCCAAGAAAATGGTATATGATATCGAAGGTAAAACACATTTTTGTAGTTCTCTCATTTTGTCTGGAGAAATTTAAGTGGATTTTTAAAAATCTCTGTACATCAATCAGCTGGACCTTAAAATTTCTGAAATGTACAGACTGCAAATAGCTTATTGCCAAATACTTATTGCCAATTAGCCCAATTGAAAATCAATGGTAGTTCGTAATTTCTTTGCACTAGAACACATTTAATCATTTTTCTCCCTTTATATAGGCACAGAACATGCAGATTTAAAATATATTGTAATATATTTGTTCTCTAGGAAAGTAATAAAATACCAGTTTGGAAATACTAACACCAATGAAAAAGATAATATCCTTTCTTCAGAATAGTGGAAAGAATATTAGAATTGGAATCACTTAACCAGGGATCAGGTTGTGACTATTATATATTAGCTGTGTAGATTTCTGAAAATTATCAATTCTTATGAAGATCAATCTCCTATCTAACCTGAAAGTAAAAATTGTGAATTTACTACATACTTAGTATATTACAGAAATTATTCCAGGTTGTTTTCATGGAACAAGTAGAATCCTATAACACATGTGAAGTAGGCAGTATTATTATCATCATCATCCTCACTATATAATCAGAAACAGACCGCGCTGTTAACTCAGCTTCAAACCGTTATGAAACCTTCTCTTCACCATAGCCTCTTCATAGGGTTGGTATGGGAAAGTAATCAAACAATATGTGATCAGTATAATATATATTTTATACTTTTACAAACCAAATACAGAAGGCAAAATGTTTTATATGTTATAAAATAAATACAAAAGTATTATTTCTGCTTTTCTGGAAAACGCAATAAATATTCTTAGGCATCATGGATTTGGCTATGTATAAAGAGACACAGTACCAAAATCTTAATGTTAAAAAATAATAGAAACATTATGTCAGTAACTCTTGAACCTCAGTGTACACTGATTTACTCTGATATTTAAAATGCAGATTTCTTCCAACTCCTTTCCTTCCAAATTCATTCCATGTGAGTTGGAAATCAGGAATAGTTCAGTAACAAGCTCTGCAAGACATTTTGATGCAATGAACTTACAGTTCTGAGAAATAATCACTTAAATTTAAAGCTCTATAAATGTTATGGGCTTAACTCTGTCTCTATCAAATTTTATTTGTTGAAGCTATAAAGCCTCAGATTGAGACCACATTTGAAGACAAGGCCTTTAAAAAGGTGACTAAGTTAAAATGGGTTTTGTTGGGGATGGGGGAACTTACTCTATGACCAGTGTCCTTTCAAGAAGAGGAGCTGAAGACACAGACACTCCATATATTATGCTCCAACTAGCATAATAAACAATATTTTGCAGTGGAAATAATAAGCTAGTAATTAAAGTTTGCCCAATTTTTTTTAATTAAAGACAAAGGAATTAGACTTATTAAAATGACTAAGTCATTTGAGAGTATTTTTTGGCCATTGTTTTCAAGGCTGCTTAACAAACAGCTAAAACCAACTAACAAGAAAGGAAATGTTACTGAGAAACTTTTTGCAGATAAAGTTCTGTACTTCTACACTATTTTCCTGAGCTCTATAATGTACCTGTTGACAAAGGAGATTTGATATTTTTACTTTGTGTACAATATTCCATAAAATATTCATCACTTAATCTCCTCTCTTTCTGAGTCTCTGTCCCTTTCTCCTTCTCTTCCCCTATTCATCCAATCTGTCCATCCATCCATTTAGACAGCATTTATTAAATACTTACCATGTATATTAAGCGAACACCTGTATCACATTGCTGGTATAAAAAAAGAGCTCCAAATGAAAACTAAAGAAGTCACAAATTCAAATATCCCTAGGGTGGATTCAAGTAAGGAAATAAGTGAAGTGATATTCTAGTAAACTGGTATCTAGAATGAAAAGCCATCACTCAGCTCTACAGATTCTAGGTAGATGTTTTTGTCATATCTTCCGATAATTTAAGAGAGTTCATACCTTTGTGTTTTTATGTGAATTTTCCACTTTTAGTGCTAGTGATCCTATATATCCAGAGGCAGCCTCTACTCTAGACTCCAAAGACACAATCTTTCAAAAGTGTTTGATAGTCAATATTTGGCACATTCATTTTGTTATTCAATGACCTAACAACTAAACCACTTGAATTTCAAAGGATGTTATTGTTACATTGATGCTTTAATGATTAAAAAGACCTGAGAATTGCCAAGTAGCTTTTTCTCTTAGTTATGACAGCATGGTATGCATGAGGCTGGGCAAGCCCTCGACCAGGAAGGTGTGGTAAAGTCCTGCTGCCATCTTCATAATAACCTCTCCCATCTGCTCAAGACCATAAGGGAAGGGTTCATCTTTAAAAACTCACCAATCTTTATGTGGCATTGTTCCCTGTACTATTATGCCCAATAAATGTTTGCTGCATTGAATTTGAGTCCATATTTTTCAACTCCAATTTTAAAACCAGAGTGGTGATTCTTGCTAAAATACTACTCATTCAATTAGAAATTTTCATCCTTAAGATCAGATTTCTCTGACACCAAAATAACTAGCTATTTTAGATACTTTATTTTTTTGCCTTTTAAATCATTAAAAAAATGATTGATATGGAAATCATGTGAGCAACTACTGCATCTCTATCATGTCTTGTGTTTATTCGAGACTGATAAGCCAGGCAAAATAAAATAAAGAAAGCACATACATTTTGATTGACATTTTGTTTAAATTGGTTTTAGACTTAATATTATATTCATTGCTATTGTTTTAATAACAGTAAGATATGATTGAATATCACCTCTGTGGCTTAGAATTAATATTGAAGAATATTAGTATTTTCTTGTAATTAAATGAAAAATTCACATGCATGAAAATATAGAAAGCACCACTGGAAAATTAAAAAACAATTAAGCAGCTATTTAAATAACCTCCCTGAAACGATTTTAAAAATAACTCAATTTTTAAATAAGTTTATTTAAATATATTTATTTAAAAATGTACAGAATTATAAGAAGGGTTATACCTTCACACAAATAAGTGTGGCAAAAAAATCATCATGTTTTTAACACTATCTGCAACTTTCATCCTTCACGTTTAACTTTCAGCTCATAAAATGTGTGGTGAAAAGTACTTGTAAAAGGTACCTGCCTGGGAAGCGCGGTGAGCATCCTGCATGTCAACACACTGTAGGTGCTGATGAAGTCTTGTTTTACTTAACATAGTCAATAAGTTCCAAATATTTCTTATACTTCACAAATGTCTCTGGATTTGAAACAGCTAACTAAAGTCAAAACTCAAAACCTGTTCTATACTAGCATTACCTCCACTAAAGTCTTTTTCTCTTACCATTTTTCTAAAAAAAAAGTAAATCCTTTCAGTGAAACAACTGCATTCTGGCTTCTTAAGGTCATCATCTATTCTCTGAAAGCTCACCTGTATTTTTACAAATTGCTTTCCTACACTGAGCACATACAATTGACTAGACACCTTTTCAAGGATAATTAACACATATGAAAGTTCTGCTATAAATTTTGCAGTACTAGTAATATGCATTTTCACAAAACTATCTTCAAATACCAAGAAATCAACAATGTTACATACAAATGAAACACAGCCACTTAGCCAAGTTCTGTAAAATGTTCTGATTATGTGGTTGATTTTAGTCTCCTTTTGGTTCCATACAAATAACAAGTCCTTAACAAGTAGATCCTTTTTTCATTTTAAGTTCCCGCATTTCTCATAAATTATCTAAAAGTTTCATTTGAAGCAAGCTGAGTGATATAACTGAGTATTATGAATTGTTTTCTTTGAAAAAAAGAAAACTTTTGATATTTGGTTACATGAGCCCAGTTACACTTCCTGAGCTGGCTATGACTGCCCTTCAAACTGAATGCCCTCACATCTCTTTCCAGAACTCTAGCTAAAGAAATGATTTTTGTTTAGGTTGAAGTGAGAACACATAGTAATAATGATAATGCATTTCTAGATTTAACTTTTATGATTTTTTTCACAAAATGTTGAATTTCTGGCTGAAAGTAGGACTTTCCTTTTGCATAAATTATGATACAGTTAAAGATTTATGAAGTCACAAAACAGCAAAGTTAGGGAACATGGAACACATCTTTGGGTATTTGGGAGGATTAGATGATGTAATATACATGGCAGCCCCAGTGCTTCATAAGGACTGGAACCTGAAAGACCTAGACTACCACTCTCATATCACAGGTAGGAGACTGAAGACAAGAAAGATGAACTCCTACCACACACATGAATGGAGTAAGAAAAACAATTGATTTGAGGTACAGAGTAATCAAAGAGTGCTGTCTAATACCATACTGTTTTAGGTATTCAAGAGATATAAAGTAATTTGTGCACCCTCATCTTGAGGGACTTTTCTAATTTGCTTCTCTCAATAGCTTTACTCTGTTCCTGGAGATTTTATGTGTTGGTTCTAAAAATAAAACTAAATGGAGGAAAGGCATATCCTTAACCGTGGCACGTTCATTATTTATTCTACAAACATTTCCTTAGAATTATTCCAGGGCTTGACAATTTAACATGATGGAAGTGCAAACCACGTCACATTAACAAACTCCCTCTAAAGCCCGAGGTTTCTTTTTGCTGAAGCCCTCTCCCTCTTCCAGCAGCTAGTCAGTCAACTGCTGTTTTCGGCAATAAAGGAGTCTGCAAGTTAACCAAGCCGCTTCTAGACAGATCTGACGAGAATAGAAATCCTTGTCAATATTTATCTTCCCAGGTATTTTTTACTTTGATATTTTGTATGCTTGGAACTCACATGAACATTGGGTGGAAGGCAGGGCCCAGCCCAGAGTGGCTTGGTCATCCAACTGCACCTGTCACACGTTACCTGTTTGCAAGACCACACTTCTTTCTTCTCCATCCAGAGAAACAATCCTGAAGTTGTAGGTGGTTCCAGCTTGTAAATCTTTGGGATTACACCCATAGGTGGTGTTGTCTATCCGACTGACGTGGCACCACATGGAGCTCGAGGTGTCACTGCTGTAGATGACGCTAAAATTACAAGGTGACCCTAAAGTTCTCCACTGGACAGACGCCCACAGGCTGGAGGTCCTGGACTCCCTCAGGGTGAAGTTACATCTCTCTAACTCCGCCAGTCCAGTCTGCAAAGGAATCAGAGACCACTGTTTAAGCACGAAGTCTGCATTGCCCAGGGACCTGTCCTCAGCAAGCTCCCCAGCCCCCCCAATCCCTGCCACAGCCACAGCTGGTCCCTTTGCCCTCCGGCTGCGGCTAGGGGTGAGGGTACAGGGAAGGCCGTGGCCACTCTCTTCCTAGTTGCTCTCCCTCAGGAGCAGCTGGAGAGAAGGTGGCTTTTGCCTTTGATATCAGTATGAATTCCAAGTTTGGCTGGGGGCTTCAGAAGAGCCCGGCTCTTCCCAAAAGAACTGTTGCCATCTCCCCCCATCAAAGCACAACCTGGGACAATGGCAAGTAGAGTGGAATTTGGTTCTTGGTGGGAAGGGCCATCAGCCCTCCACCCCTTGTCTGGCCACTCACCTGCAGTAGGCTCAGTGTGATCCACAAGGCCAGTCCGGTTCCATGGCTCAGCATTGCGCTCAGTGCTCAAGACCCAGGCTGAACTGAGGGAGAGCGCGGAAGCCACTTGTTGCGCGCTCAGCGCGCCCTGAGGGCGCAGCGCGCTTCCCTCGGGGCCGG
>NW_022900927.1:35193591-35204695 GCF_012274545.1 Fukomys damarensis
GGCGAGCCAAGCTGCCCTCGCTGCCCCGCAGCCTCGCCGGCCCGGCCAAGGGTCCTGTCCTGTCCGGGTCCGCAGGGCTCTGCCTTACCCTCCCGGACTTTCACTTTTCCCCACCCTTTGGTTCTCAGCCCTGTGATGTTAGCCACAATTAGTGCTCGCTCCCTCTCACTTTTCAGGCCCCACCCCCACCCCTTCCTCCCTCCGCACCCAGCGTCTCCCCCTCCCTATCTTCCTTCCTATCTTTCCCATCTGCTTTCTCCAGGGCCTCTTTTCCCAGGATTAAACTTGACCGCAGCACATTTCCCTAGGTCGGCCGCATTCTTTCCTGGAACCTTTTATTAGAGTGCTTTTGCCCTTCTCACCTCCAAGCATTCATCTGTCACAACGCTCATCCCCTTGACACCAACCCAAGAAGACTCCCCAAAGAGCCCGGCGTGGTCAACTTGACCTTCATTCTTTTTTCCATTCGTTGTACCCTTTCTGTTGCATAGGTCTGTGGGCTCCCTAGATCTTATGCAGACGGTGCCAAGCGGCGACAAATACCACCATCCCCAACTGTGCAAACCACAGCAAAGCAGTTGCATCACTGAACATCCGGAAGTGAAAGCCATTGCATCCAGAAATTGTCCACAGTAGAAGAAAGCAATATAAACCTTTTGTTCTGTTTTCTTCTCTCTCCTCCTCTCCTGTCTTCTCTCATTTCTTCCCTCCCTCCTTCCTTTTCTTCTTCCCTCTCCTCCCTTTTAATACTATTGATGGCTCAGCCCCCCACCAAATGTGCAAAGAAATGGCATTGACAGCACTAACTTTTACACGCGCCTCAGAACATCAATGATCTTATTTCTAAAAAAAGCTTTTTCAAAAACTCTCAATATCCAAACAGCAAAAAAATTAATTCTACACAGGTCATAATAGCAAAAAACTCCAACAAAAAAATTTTTTTTTTGGCACCACTGATTGAACTCGGGTCCTTGTGCTTGCAAAGCAGGCCACCGAACCGCTGAGCTAAACCCCCAGCCCTCAACAATTTTTATAATTTTGATTTTTGAAAGGTAACATAGCTACGAAAAAAAGAGGTGAGTGTTTACATTTTAATTTTTAGGTGATATATTGAATGGTTGGCCTCTTCCCTTGTTTTTCATATAAATTATATATAAAGCTATGTTCTTTCTTGGCTATTATCCATTCTATTGCTACTTAGAGGATAAAAGTAGAAAGGAAGAAAAAAAGTAAAAATTGTTTCAATTATTTTAGAAAACATGCTTTTCAAAAACCCCTTAATGAAAAATCAGAAACTGTTTTGGCTTTTAATCTGCAGCCAGACCAGAGATCTCAAATCTCCCTTTTAAGTTAACAAACACTCAAAGAAGGTCAAAGCTGCAGCATCTGTATATTTCTGGGAAAAGAGAATCTTTCTTATTTCTCTGCCCAGGTTGTCTGTCTTACTAAAGAGCTCTTTCCTCCCTGTTTTGCCCCAAGTTGAGTGCTTTGCATAGCCTGGTATACCTTTTAGCTCAGCGGACAGCCCTCTTCTCCCTCCATTAGCTACTACAGGCTTTATTATAAACTCCAGCTGCTTTCAGCCCTTACAGAAGTTCTTTCTCAGTTTTGTTCCTTGCAACATTACCTTTTTCTTGTCTTGCTGTATTCAGAAAACAATGTGGCTACTTCAACTGTAAAACTAGAATAATACAGTAAACACTTCCCAGAGCTGTTATAAGTGAACAATATCAAATGTGTTAAGCACCTTAATTAGTTGTATAGGTGTCAGTTTGCCTAGTAATACCATATATGGCATACCAATTGCATTTTTTTTGTTCTTGTTACACAGATATCACTTACTAACTCCTGATGCTCATTTTTTTTGTCTTTTTCATTAAAATTTGAAATTTTTCTCATAGGTTGGCTCTCAGATTTAGAATCTTCCCATTTAAATATGCTGAACACCCAACAACTTTCTGTCCTCTGTGGAAATCTCTAGTTAATTCCTCCTCCCAAGCTTTCCCAAACATATTTTCCTTAATACTACAGCCACCAACATACTGCACTCTATTGGTTAATTTAAGAGCTAAATTTCTAATATGCTATTTAATAATCCTTCCTTATAATGTAGGCAAATGTACCATAAAGACAAATTTGAAGAGGACAGATAAAACAGAGAAAAGATAAAACATCTCCACAATAACACAGTTTATATGTTTCCAAATTAACAGTGACCTGCTAATATTGCCCTTTGGAAAAGGAATTAGGAAAGGAAGAAGTGATTTACTTAAATACAATTATTTTATTTTTGATCTTTCAAAGAGGGACACATATATTTAGAATTTAAAAAATCTATTTTAATAATCTTTCTCTATAAATTTGTATGAAGACTCAGAAATCCATTCAGGAAAGGACAGATAGCTCTATATATTTCTTTTCCAAATGTATATAACTATTGGTTTGCTTGTATTTATTTATTTTTAATTTTAAGGCTGACAGAGAGCTCTCAAGTAATTAGCAAGTCCTAAATAATCCATAAAAATTAGAATGCTAGTAAGGGAGGTTTAAATTTAGGTGTTTACTGATTATATTTTTCTTTTAAAATCACATATACAGTATTCATATGCAAAATTTGAGACAGTGGTAACAGATTCAAGAGAGTATAGAACTGGGGAAAACTGACAGTCTTCTTTTCTATGATGAGTTTATCTGAAACTGGAAAGTATAAATTGATTTATTTTGTCCTTTGTTTTCATCTACTTTTGGAATTCCTCAAATTCTTTTGAGCCTGTTCATTCACATAGTAATTCATTTGTTTTAGAAGTTATCACATTCCAGGAATTTTGGATCATCTACTGTGTACCATTTCAGGGGTAACCCTTTTTCTCTGACACTAGGAAACCTTTCCCAGACTATAGGGATTGCTGGGGCTGTTTGGATTAGAGGTCAGTGAAGAAACGACTGTTTTTAAAAAATAGCGATAGCAATTAGTAACCATGTTTCAGTTAACGCAACTAATTGTGAATTCATGGTGGAAGCATGGATCTTGTCAAATTATTGATGGTGAATGATATAATTGATTATCATGGGTCCAGGAGCCACTCTTAGAACATCCTTGTCATTATATTGTTTTGGCAGCAGGAACCAGTTTCATGGAAGACGGTTTTTCCCGCAGAGATGGATGGAGTGGGTGGGATGATGATGCGGATAGTTTGGGGACTTCTTGACCTAGATTCCTTTCAGGAGCATGCGTAGTTCACAGGGTTTCCTTGCTCACAGCTCACCTCCTGCCATGAAGGCTGGGTTCCTGACTTATACTGTATATGTGGCGGGGGGCAGTGTTTTGGGACTTGTGTGTTTTGTTTTAAAGGATACAAATAAACACCTCAGTGAAGATATGCATAGGGCAAGGTTTAGAAGGATCCTGAGCGCAAGTGCTTCTATCCCTGCAGAGTTGTGGTGTGTCCAACTCCCAGCACATGGATGTGCTCTTTCTCGCCTTTCTAGAAACTCTTGAACTCGATTCTTTGAGTTTTTATGAGGCTTCATGAAGTAGAGGATGATTGATTGAATCATTGTTCATTGGTCATTAATTCAACCTTCAACCCCTTTCTGCTCCTATGAGTTCCCTTCAAGCCTCTGAGCACACTGATTGGTTCCCCGGCACTTAACACCATCCTGCAGTCATCTGGGGCTTTCCAAAAATTACCTCCTTTATACAAACTCAGGTGTAGCTGAACAGGATTGTGTTTTACCTTTCTCATTCTGAAGCTATTATGGACATGTTTCAAAAATCAAGGATCAAAGGCCAAATATCTTTAAAAAAGACACTCTTAATGCTCTAGTTATGTGACAATTGCAAGGACTATAGGAGCTATGAACCAGGAATCATGGATGAAAATCAAAATACAGATGCTCCTCATTCTGCTTTAGGATTATGTCTCAATAAAGCATCATAAATTATAGATGTTGCAAACTGATAATGCATTTAATACACCAAATCTACGGAATATCATAGCTTTGCATTAGAACTGTGTCAGACAATTGGTTGTTTACTACCATGATCACAGGGCCGACTGGGTGCTGTAGATTCTGATGCAGCCCAGCATTGCAAGAGAATACTGTACTATCCTGTGTATTGCTTCCTGGGAAAAGATCAAACTTCATAATTTGAAGTATAGTTCCCACTGATTGTTTTTATATTACTCTAAAGTTGAAAAAGCATAAATAGGGGCCATTTGTTTGCATACTGTAATATTGTGGGCCACTTCTAGGTCTCAAATATAGATCCCTTACAGCAAATCATATGTGTCAGAGCATTTACATTTGTTGTGGCACTTATAGAATTGATATAACAAAAGTACTAACATAAATACACCCAGCAGTTGGAGAAGTCAGTGTGGGGTAGAGGGGTAGAGATAGATTTAAAGAAATAATTAACTTACTTTATGAAGTCATTACAAACATTCTCCTATTCTTGTGCTGAATTTATTATTCTTTCCCCCTGTTCTATTGCTACTTTAATCTTCTAATAAACATATACGGAACTGTCCAGCACAGAAATCAGCTCATGGTCAGTTAGATCAGTTCCTCCTGAGGCCAGTCATTTCCCATACGCATTACATTCAGAGGAGCTTTAACTCAATTGCTCAATCCATTTGACCGTCATTATCAGTATCATCATAAGACTTATTTACAGATGGCACCATGAAACACCAGTATTACACTGTACTGAAGTAAGATCATGAGAATACAGTTTCATTACAGAGGAAATGAATAAAAATTGTAGACATATTTGCTTTGCTTTCCCAACAGAATGTACCCTTACCTGTAACAGGTGAAATAGGAAGAAAAGGGCTAAAGGTGTAGGGAAAGTGGGAAGGGTAGGGGAAAGGGAATAAGGGAAAAGAAAAAAAATATGAGAAAATGAAAAAATGGAAATAAAGTGTTTGTAAATGGGGAGGGGAAGAGGGGGTGAAGGGAGGGGAAAAAAAACACAAAAACAAAACAGGTGCCATTACAATGGATCATGACTCAATTACTTCCACCTTCCAGATTACTTAGGGACAAGTAATTATTTAGCATCATTTGCAAGTTGGTCAGGCCCATTTTGCTAAAGGCTCTTCATATTCTAGGCAGACTCATCCTTTGGCTTCCTTCTGGAAAAGAGCTCCATCTAATCTACCTGTTCTCAGTCATAATCATTTTTCCTCTGGCTGCTACTTTTCACTGAAAACAAATTCAGTTTGTCCTTGGATTCAGATGTCCTGCACCTGTTTCCCCTAAGTCCCTTCCCCGTTCTGTGGGCCAGTGTTTAATCTATCATGTGTGTTGTTGCTATTCCACACTACTGGCCAGAGTACAGTTGGGATCCATGTTTTGCACTCAGACATGCTGGGTGCCCTTTTCTTGGGTTAGATCAACGGTGGTCACACCTACAGGTGATTTAGTTTGAGTATGGCAGAGTCCTCCTAAATTCTTCCTTGTCTGAACTCTGATCCACTAAGTGATGCCAAATGCTTCAATCCCATCAGGAGCCTAGTGCTTTCCCCTCTTCTGCTCAACAACTTTTCATTCACAGAATGAGTGGTGATATGTGTTTATACATTGCATGCTGTAGCCAATTGCATTTTCTTCTTTATAATCAAGAACATTTCTAAGCCAAAGGTTGACAGTTGCACAGTCATTAGCCAGGTGGGGGTTGTGCATCACACTGTTTGTAGTTCCAGTAAGAAGCAAGTGGGTTGCTGCTATAGACCAGGATTTGAACTGGGTGTGGGGATAGAGGATAGGGAATGGGGAACCGAATGACAAAGAGTAGGGCAAAGTGGATTGATAAAGTTCGTCAAAATTCCTCCCAGGCCCTTCATTACTTGGCCTCTGCTGCTCCTGGTCTGTCTCTTTCATGCTTCCTATTCTCTGGTCTGGTAATTCATTTATTTATCTATCCATTCAGCAAACACTGACTGACCACCCACCGTGTTCCAGGTTCTGATTTAAGCTTCGCAGACACTCCCATGGAGCTGATATTTTCTTGCCCCAAAGCCTTGGTGCCTGCCACTTCCCCTTCTTGGACAGCTCCTCCTAAGGCTCTCTGCTCCTGCTAGGCTTTCCTTCTCATTCTGTAGGTTTCATCTTAAAAACACCTCTGTGGGCCATGCGCTGTCTGACTTCATAAGAAAGAGGTATTTCTTCTATTCTTCATCCTAGACACTCATTTGTTTAGTTCAGACCATTAATAACATGCTCTGACCATTATTTATGTGTTGATATAAATGTGTATTTTATAAAATAGTTTTATTTATATACATATCTAATTATTTAGACATTTTTATACTGTGTGCCTCTCCTGATCATTTGATGAGGCAGAATGTCTCAGCAAATGCTTGTTTAATGAATGAACAAGTCCTTGTAGCTGTTCAGTAAATACCGTTATATGAATAAGATTTCTAACAAGTCATTCTAAATATCGCCCTGCTAGATGCCTCAAATACCATCCTTGAAGGAAAAGGGAATACAGAGAAAAAAAAAAAAGAAGGGAAAAAGAATAAAAAAGAGGAAGAGAAGATTGGTTTGGAAGGAAAAAGAAAAAAACATGGGGAAAGATAAAAGTGAGACAGAAGACGGGAAGGAGAAGATGAGAAAGGCACGATATCCCTTAGGTCTTTTCAGTGTCGGGTATTAGCAATCATCTGAGAACTTCCTAGAAATCCACGTTATAGGGCCCCAACACAGACCTAAGGAATCAGAAATTTGAAGATAGAGCCCAATATCCTGTTTTAATAAGCCCTCCTATTCCAGTTGCTAAAAACACTCTTCCCAATTACAAATGAGTCTTAAATCATGTCTCGAATTCTAAATAAATATTTTATATTTAGGAGAATTAATGTTATTTTGTTACTATTTTTTTTCCCTTAGATTTCACTGAGCTCTATAGTTTCAAGAAATGATACAGATAATTTAGGACAATTTTAGAATAAGTAAATTGGTGACTTTCATAGTAATAAGCATACTTTGACATTTATAGCTTCTCATTAGTAATGTGTGGATGCAGGGATCAGAATGCAGTTTAATGTAAAGTAAATGTTAGACAAAAGGCCAGTGTGATGATACTTTTCCATTTAGGGTTTGTTTACAAATCTCACTCAAGGCTCCCCCCTCCATTTTTTAAGGTGAGACAATCAGGGGAAGGTGTCAACTAAAAACAGTTATAAGATAGCAAACCCTTTTCAAAATTTTAATTTTAATAGGCTCAATAGTAAGTTACGGCAAAAGTGAATCAATTTTGGGGTCAGGCATTTAAAAAAAGCACTAAAATGTAAGAAAGCATAATTTACTAAGTAGTTTTTTTTTTAAAAAAATGAGACTTTGACCATTCTGTTTTGCATTTAGTGGTATAGTTTGGAGTGCTTCTATTTCAAGGAATCTTTTTAAATAAATTTTCTGGATCACAGGTCTCTGGGAAATATCACAAACACTTGGGAAGCAGTTGAATGAGAAAGTGCATGTTAAATGCACAGTACATTTCTGAGCGAATGGGCTCAATAAACATTAGGATGTACGATTATGCTTTCTATCTTGTAACCGAGAGCAACTCTTCACTAGATCTGCAGCAAAGACACTTAATGGCTGCTTGGTCTGTTGGCCATGCCAAGATTTTTTTAAGTCCTGGAGGGGAAGAGTGGGAGGGAGTTTCTAACAGCAAATTCCACCATCTCTCAGACACATCTCTAAGTTATTTTTTCCCAGCAATTTCTCACTCTCTTCCCCTCCACTTTAAAAAAAATTTGGGGAAATGGACTTCACATAGCTTTTGTCATAACTTTGATACCATAGACAGCCAAGTGACTCACAGCAAGGTATAACTGTAAAACAATTACTCTGTCAAGGTTTTTGCCACAACTTCATCCACCCAGTTTTGGAAATGAGTGCTCACAGTTGAGCCAAGTCAAGGTATCAGCACTCACAGAGGGATTGTCTAATGGCTGCTGTCTAGTCTGGTTTCGGGAGCTAGGTCATGATTTCAGAACATTTATTCACCAAATCTTAGCAGAATAGATGAAGAAGACATGATTTAAGATAACACTGAAAAGGAAAGGAAAATGAAAACAATCCCGCATTTTATCTGCCTTAGGAACCAATGATTACAGGATACAGGCTGCCTTCTTTTTATTCTTGTATCATATTATCTCCCATGAATTATCTGTTTGGCCAGCACACAGAGGACTTTTTGGCTTTTATGGTGAGATTTTAACATTGTGTTAAAAACCTCAGAATAAATAGATTGTATTGAGAAAGTTAGATTTTGCATGTAAGAAAATCTGCATTTTGACTTCTTTTAAAAAAAAAATCAAAAGATGGAAACTTCTGGGCCCACATTCTGCTTGCTTCTTACTCAGGTCTAACTCCACACATCTCCTCCCTTAACCACCTTGCCTGCTGGATGAGGCAGATATATGGCAGCACAGGGACCCCGTGTATTGGGACTGACAGTGGTCAAAGCAGAAGATCAAAGGATCTTATCATGCTTTTCCAAAATATAATATTATAAACATCAGCTAGATTATAGACCCGTTGAAGGAAAGAATCCTATTTCTTCATTATCTTCTCCACATCCCTCCGTCATGCCGACTCAATGTCTATTATATCTTGACAGAATAAACATTTACAACCCACCACTAAACAAGAGCATGGCTAAGTATTTTGTTCATAAATCTTAAAGAAAATAGTATTCTTCAGCTACTCCAAAGCAGAAACTCTTAGCCTCCTAGACCCCAGCATTTATCTTAAAAATGTCCACGCAGCACATGTACAGACTCCCAACTCCAAGAAAGATCTAGTTCGTCTGAACAAAGAGAAGGGCATTCCTGAATTTGTTGCTCCTGCCGTAAGATCACAACTCTTAGAATAACCCACACATGTTGTATTTACTCCACAGCTCTGTTGTCTTAGGAAAAGCACAACTTTGTGGAAAAAACAGCAAAGACGAATGTTCACAGACAGAGATGAACAGCAGGCACCTAACAAACTACATCTATGGTTGTGCTCCTGCCTCAGATCTGTTTGAGATCCAAAAGCAGCATCCAGCTGTGATGAAGAAGCAGGTACCTCCAGTTCCAAGGAGAAGGTTCCTTGGCTGACTGAGGGTCACCTCTAAATTTAGTGACGATAGAACCTATTCAGATGCCAGCTCCCACAAGAGTAAGAAAGAGTGACAGCGAATTTCTGCATCAAAGAGCTCCAGGAATTCACTGTATTTCTCCTTTCAGCTACTTTTCACCATAACTTTCAATAACTGGGTTTTAAAGCTGCTATTCTGCTAGTGGAATAGGACGTTGCAAGCAACAGCTGGGGTCAATTATAGAGACTTAAGTACTTAGCACTTTCTTCCAGAGACGCTTTATCTTATCTTCAAACTTATCAGCTGGCTCATCTGCCAGTTCTTACTCTTGGCCTCGCTGCTCTTTTCTTGTAAATGCGTCATCATCGCTCTCTGTGTCCAGTGTCCACTCGGCTTCCACCTCAGCCCCTCCATGACCCCACCTGCTCTCACCTTGGTTTTGGCAGAAGACAGACCTCGGCATGTCTGAGTCATTGTCTCTAACTCAGTAGTGCTTCCCTTGGGTTCTACCTTTGAAAGCCCTTAGAGAAACTTTTCAATTTCTTTTATTTTTAGAACATTTTACTTTGAAATAATTTCACATTTACAGATAAACTGTACAACTTACACAAATGCTTCCACGTACCTTGTTTTTGAACCACTTCAAATGGGTTGCACATATCCTGAATTAAGCATGCAATCTCAGGAAAGTAATCAGTTCAAATAATTTAACATTGATACAGTACTTAAATCCACAGTCCATATTTCAAACTTGTAAATAATCTCAATCATGTCCTTTTTAGTATTTGTTTGTTTGTTTGTTTCTCTCTAGTACAGGATCCAGCCCAGGATTATGCATTGCATTTAGTCGTCAAAACGCTTATCATCTTTAATCGGGATTAATTCCTCGATCTCTTAAAATAATCTTTATGACATTGACCTTTTCTAGTAATACAGGTTGATTATCTCTATGGTGTCTTTTTCTATCTGAATTTGTATCGTGTTTCTTTGTGATTAAATTCAAGTTAAAGATCCTCAGCAACACTTTTCCTCTTTTCTCTTTTTAAATGTTTTTCCCAGCAGGCCAGTTATCCATCTATTCTCCAATGGATCACAATCCTAATTACATATTGGAATCACTCTAGGAGATTTGCACATTATTGGTCCGATTCAGTAGATTCTGATCTGGTAATCTGAGGTAGAATCTTAAAATCTGTGTCTCAATAAACTCAACAGGTGATTCTGATGTACCTGGAGCCAGGGCTAAAAGCCACAAACTTCTCTTGTTGGGCACACTCTGACTTCTCCTTTGACCTGTTTCTTTTTTTTTCTTTTCTGTTCTCTCTTCCCACTGTACCAGCCTTTGCCTGAGGTAAACTTCATTTGCCTGGGAAGATTTAGTACGCCAGAGAAATAGTGGCATATAAAAAAACCCATTTCAATGCATATTTTATTTTGTGGCTTCATTTTTATAAATATAATTTTACTGTTGATAAAATATCAACAGTCTTTCTGTGTAAAAAATAGAAAGAAAATGCAAATTACCTAACTAAAAGAAAATGAAGGAAAAGAGCTGCAGGGGGTTGAGTGAGTTATAACCCATATGTATGCTACTGGCACATGGTAATTCACTTTAGCTGGGAAACCAGGAAACTGCAGCCCATGTCCGAATTAGGTTTGAATGATGCTAATTATAAACCAGGGTCTTTAGAAACACATCCCTCCCACAATACATTACTCCTTCGCCTGGCCATTTGTTGACGAATCAGCAGTCTGTTTATATATTATCCCATTTACACTAGATAGTCTAAGAGTCATGAGGGGTGATTTGGGGATTTTTTTTTTTCCTGCATGGCTGTGCTTTTCCTTCTAGGCAATAGCCTCAGTGAAGGGGGTGGGGTGCTGTCCAATGTTTAGATCTAGCTACAGAACTATGGTGACAATGGGATATCTTCGCTGCATACTCAAAATGACCCAATAAAAAGGCTACCCCAGACTTGCAGGGGTTAGGGGAAAGTGATA
>NW_022900927.1:35204718-35226818 GCF_012274545.1 Fukomys damarensis
CTTTTTGCTTCTGGCTCCTCATTTGTTTGGAAACTCACACTGGGCTGTGATCTCTTTGAAGGCCAAATGGAAGGAAATGCAGAACTGTGAAAGCCCAGACCAGTACCACAATAGCTATTCATGAAATGAGGAAATGCAGTTCCTCCCCCAGGCGAGGACAAGGGTGGGGAGGGGAGGGGAAGGAGGAGGTGCACCTCCAAACAAGATTTATAGATATTTAGCAGTATCAGAACCAGCCAGTAATATTTTTAATGCATGTTCAGCATTGTATTTCTTTCAAAGCATTTTCACCTAATATGCTAGCTCATCTGGTTTCTACAACCGTGTGAAATAGGCAGGGCAGAAACATGAGGCGAAGACAAAGAGAAGCTAGTATAAACTGCTAACATTAGTGAATACATACCTACCATGCATTGCCAACACACTAGGCACTTAATCAGATTTTAATCCTTGCATCTGTTTTATGAAGCCTAGGAGTACCATAGTGATCCTTATTTTAAAGAAGCAAGTATGACTTCAGTAACTAGTAAAGGACACCACCCAGACTTGAACAGTTTGACACCAGAACACTAGCTCCTCACCTCTCCCTCTAACCACATGCCCTGAGGTCATATGGCCAAGAATGTATCCTCACAAGACCTCTCCTGAGAGCATATTGCTTGAAAAATGCATCGAGCTTGGTTAAGTGAAGTTCAAGGCCCAACTGTCCCCTTCTTGGAGGCCATTTCTCCGTGGTTAACTCTTTTTCCTGCGCATGATTGCTCAGCTTCCCCAACAGCTGGACCTCCTACACCCTTGAGCTAGCAATCCCTGGCCCTCACACCTCACCCACAGTGCAAATAAATGGAGAATGACTGGTCACATGCTCAGCACACTGCTGATCTCTGAATCTGACTTGATCTACAGCTGGCCCTGTGCACAAGGACATGGTGTATTTTTCTGTAAGTTGTAAAGAGGATGCTTTATTGACCAGGAAGGACTCAATAGAGCTCAAATTCCACTACAGAGAAAACTATTGTACACTTACAAAGATGCCTGGAAGCATCTTCTAATTAACACAAAAACCCTGCCTGGACTCCATTTATCTACCCCAGGTCCCATACACTGCAAAGCAACAGCAGGAGGCTGAAATTAGATAAGTTGATTTCTGCTACACGACTGTTTACCTTTTGTAGCACCGTCTCCATAACTCCACCCTCCTTAACACACTGAATGAAAATGCCATTAATGATGGGAAACACAGGTCATCTGGAAATCTGAGGGGGAGATGTTGTGGGACAGAGACCAGATTTATCTTGATCAGTGATTCTCAAACTTTAAGTGCACAGTAGGCTTAAAGAGATTAAAATACAAATTACTGGTGGCCATATACCCAGCGTTGCTGAGTCACTAGGTCTGAGGTAGAGCCCAAGTACTTGCATTTCTACTGAGTTTTCGGTCTAGGGCTCATGTTCGGAGAAGCACTGATCTAGATATTTCTTAACTCAGGCTAGAAACAAGCTTCCTCTTTCATTATCTTTGTACTTGTTAAGACACATACATAATCCAGAACGTCATCAGACATGGAAGTCTACTTTTCTGCAAATGTATTTGGGAGATCAATTCAAAATTTGGAAGATCATATCCTTCATTCCTCCTTTGTTAGTTGCTTTCCTTAGCTACTAAGCCACACAGGCTTGTTCCAGTCAGGTAAACAAGGAGAAGGTTACTGTGTGGGCACACCCCATATGGGGAACTGATTCTTAATTCTAATAGTGATAGCAGTGGCTAACATTAATCAAACACTACTTCACTATTTCCCAGGTGTTTTTCTTTTATTTAATGTCCAGGGTTAACATTAGGGGGGGCGGGGGGAGAAGGGAGGGAGGGAGAGAGAGAAAGAGAGAGAGAGAGAGAATATATGAGAGTGAGTGAGAGAGTTTTGAGTGCAAGTACTGGCCCAAGCATACACATTTCCACAGCCAGATACCTCACAGTATCAAGTGAGGATGCAAGAAAAGAGATGGAAAAGGAGGAAAAAGAGAAAATCAAGAAATATGCTGTTGCTCTCAAGATCAAGCTAGGACAATTTTGTAGTAATATTAATGAGGAGTGAATTCTGTATTTCAAATCATGTTCTCTCACTAATAGGTGCTATGCTATATGTGGGGAATAAGGTAACTATGAGTTCAGGTGTGTGTGTGTGTGTGTGTGTGTGTGTGTGGTGTGTGTGTACTTTTCTTGCTGTGTCACTCCCCCGGTCATCTGAGCAAGTTTTCAATTAGCATCTATAAAACAGAGATGATGAATCGTGATGATGATGATGATGATAAAATGGTAGATAGTTTAGAGGCCACAGACTTCCCAACTGTGATAGTTAAGCTTGCTTGTGTCAACTTAACTGGTTTGTATACTGCCCAAAGTTTTAGTAAAGCACATGGGTGGGTCATGGAGGTGTGACTTTGGTGTCTGAACCTGGTTCCTCACCCCTTCTTCTCTGGTACTATTCCCCTGCTTTGCTTCCTTGTTAGTATGGGTTGAGCGGCTCTCCTCTGCCAGGCCTTTTCACTATGCCATTTTTGTGTCTTGGAGCCAGCTGTGTGTGGACTGAACCCTCTGAAGCTGTGAGCCAAAATAAACCCCTTCTCCTTCAAGTTGTGGGTGTTGAGTATTTTTTCCTAGCAAGAGGATAGTGACTAGTATATCCATCAAACTTGTATGCCCCTTTGCAGTGTGACTTTGCAGCTCTTGTTATCAAGAGGTGGAGTCTATTTCTCCACATCTCTGTGTAGCTTAGCTTGTGGTTTGTGTGACCAGTATAATTATGTGATTCCAGAGCCTAGGCCTCAAGAGCCTTGTAATTTTTCCCTACCGTTAAGCTATGGCAAAGCATCATGAAGAAGAAGCTGCCGTGGCCTTACTGAAGGATGAGACAGCCACTCTCTAGTTTATGCAAGTCATGCTAGGGAGGCTATTTTCAATCTGACAGCTCAGCTGCACATCCAAGCTGGATGCAACTACAAGAGAAAGCCCAGGAGACACCAGGAGAGGAATCACCTATTCAACCAACAAAATCGTAAGCAACTGGAAACTGCCATTGTTTTATACCACTAATTTAGGGGGAGTTACAGTGTTGGTACAGGATGGAAACAGATGTAAGTACATTTGTACCTCCTCCAGAATATATGAAAGAGCTTAGCATAGTTCTGCCACACAAACTTAGCTACTTTTTCATCTTCTAGATTTTCTCCTTTCTAGCTACTATAAAGCATTTCTTTATGTTTTATGCCTCATCACTCAAAGTTTTTGTCAATGACAGGAAGGAAACAAATACTGTACATGCCAGTTTTTTTTTTTTGAGTTAGGGTCTTGCTTTGTAGTTTAGGCTGGCCTTGAGCTCACTATGTAGTTCAGGCTGGCCTCAAATTCATGGTGATCCTCCTGCCTCTGCCTCCCAAATGCTGGTATTATAGGTGTACACCACCATATCTGGCCCATGCCACTTTTTCTTTGGAAGTGTTTTGTGACATCTCCACCCATTTCCAATTTCAACTCATCCTTTGATTGTGGCTCTAGGACGCTATGATCACTCCATAAGTGATAATTGTTTTTTTCCTGGCACCGGGGATTTAACTCAGGATCTTGTGCTTCTAAGGGAGGTGTGGCACCACTGAGCTAAATTCCCAGTCCACTGTAACTGTTAATTAGTGGTGCTGCCATAGCATTTCTACACATAACACTATCTCCATTGTTACTCTGTTTCACTCAACCCCATCCACGCCACTCCAGTCTGTTCCGTGGCATTTCACTCTATGCCGTGACGCTCCACTCCATGTCACTCTCCTCACCTCCATTCCAGTTGGCACCAGGCCACTTTGTCCCTCTCTTTTTATTCTCGTAAGATTTTATTATATATCAAATGCAATTTCAAATGTTGGCAATACATTTTTCTTATAAGATACAATCCTTAACCTGCAAAACTCATTCAGATTTTTCCTGTATTCACTCAAGAACAGATAACTCTGAATCCACAGCTCATTTAGATTAGTGAATTTGAAATCCTCACCGACCAGGTGTTCCTATGATAATGAAAACATATGTGCAGAGATTTTTTTTTACACAATTTCAAGAAACTAAGTTGAATGATTTTATTCTTTTATCCTTTTCTAGGAACCTTTGTCAAGGTTAAATCTTTTGAAATTGCTTTCAAAGGATTGACATTTTATATCCTAATTGGCTAATTTTTATATTTCAAAATATTTAACTAGGGCTGGGGATTTAGCTCAGTGGTTCCGTGGCCTGCCTTGCAAGCGCAAGGACCTGAGTTCGATCCCTGGTACCAAAAACAAAAAACAAAACAAAAAAAAACAATGCAAAATCAAAATATCTAACTATAGCTGTTTATAGATGACTGTTGTAAAGTAAATGCTGAGTTAGCAAAGATATCCACATATCTTTACAGACATAGAGCACTACAGTTGTATAAACTGTCTTTGGAAAGAGCACAGCTTTTACATACTAGTTCCCCAGGACAACATTTTGCCTGAGTTTAAAAAAAAAAAAGCTACCATATGAGGTAGTTGGCTGCATAGTCATGCTGGTGTCGCATCTGGAGCTCATATATACCCAAGTCGATTTCATTCTCAAAAAAAGGCCTTTAAAAAATCACCTGAATGATTGTTGTGATCCAAGGCTGAAAACCCAACTCGGGGCTGGATCATGTGAGTTCAGTAATATAGTGCTGGGTTTGTTCAATTTGTAGAGTTCCTGAAACAGAGCTCTGTAACTTGTTGTCTGGGACATAATTCAATGAAGCCATCTACCTCTTGGACATTTCCCTGTGTTTCACTGCATTTAAACCTGGGGAAAATTCTTTTTGCTAAAGTATAATCTTGTAGTGTTCCGGAGGATATGATTTTATGGTAGTTTTCATTCAATATGTTTCTTAATATGAAATATATGAATTAATACATATATGTGAATGAATATATGAATGAACTAATGTTACAACGTAAATTTTGCTTGAGGCACAATCAGCCAAAATAAACAGATACTCCACCAATAAGGTGTTCATTTTCAAAAGTAAGTAGTAGGTCTCTCACATTAGTGGCTGAAAGGGTTCAGACATAGGAGAAGTGGAGAGAGCATTGTGCCAGTTCATGACAGCATTCTTAAATCTTTGCTCTTCTGCTCACATTTCCTTTTCCACTTTCTGAGCCCAGAAAGATGTGAACCATAATTATCAAGCTCTGAGCTGTGGGTGAAAATGTAGGTGGTGAATAAGAAACTTTGGTCATGCTCTCCTCTCCTTACTTTAAGCCCAAACTGGGTGGAATGATGTGAGAGGAGGAACTAACCTTTAAGTCAAATTTAAAGTTTAGGTTACTGGTGTGGATCATTTTATTAATGGATAGAGGTTGAGTGCAGAGTTTTAAAGTGCTATAGTTTCCAGGAAAGTAATGGGATCTCACTAACTTCTATTCGGAGGCAAAGAAAGAAATAGGTTAGACAGAAGGAGGATTCATGGTAAATGAAAAGTGGAGGTAAAAATAAAGTCCATGAGTTTGCTGTGATCACTAATGAATTATGTGCTCACTAGCTGGCATCCACATGTGCAATGAAGTTCTACACAATGCAAAAGAAATGAAAACATCAAATGGATGTTATGTCATTGAGCTCTGTTGGGTCTTTATTTCCTTTAAATTATTCGAGTTGCATATTAGGAAATAGCTAAATATTGCCAAGTGAAACCTAAACTTTATTTTTTGTTCTTTGTTTTGGTGCTGGGGATTAAACCTAGAGTTGGCACATGCTAAGCACATGCCACTGAACTATACTCCCACTCCCCAAATGTGAGCTTCTTTAATTTGCTGTAATTATATTTCACTGCCTAAATGGTGATTCAAAACTCTGAGATGAAAGCAGAACCAAAGTGATGAGTACTGAAAACGGAAATACTATTTGAGCGCCTTCTTCTGACCCTACCATTACTGCTTCTCAATTTGACTTATATGTCACTTTATGGATTAAAGATCATAGGTAAGTCATACTCATAGGATACTGATGTAGAAACGGCATGCGACTTTTGCTTACCTTTGATTGTGCTCTCAAATGAAGCATAGTCATTCCTGAACCTGCCATTGCTTTGTGACTCTTTGCTCTCCCTTACAGTATAAACAGTTATGACATACATGCAAGATCATTTGCAAGGTACTGATTTCAACTCATATTTCCTGGTTTTAGGTCATGTGTAAGACCATGCTCCCTGGTTCAGAAATAAAGCAAGTTCATAGGATTGCAGTCATGTCTTGATGGTCTAAATACATTTACCTTATAAAGATGTAGACATTTCAATTTAACTTCAAGGATTTTCTCATTGTGCAAAATGCATTGATGTACAATTTGTAGCTAGGACACAAAGTGCCTGCTCCCTCTTTGCAGTGAATGCATTTTAGCAGAGCAAGTCTTTGCAAGCAGTGGGCTTTCTGATCATTTACAATCAACCCTCCCCCACTCCCTTTACCTCTTTAGTGGTGCTGCAGCAAGGCTGAGTCGTCGATGGAACCCATGAAGTGTCTGCAACTTCAGTCATTTGTAGATTGGGGCGATGCCTCTGGCTGCTGTTCTGGCTGTTGTTTTCTGTGGTATTCCTGAAGAAGGCCTCTGTGGTGTTCCTAACAATGTGTTCTGGGCTGTATGGAACTGCATTCAATGTAATGGAGATCTGAGGAGGAGTTGTGTTTCTAGCGCTCCTCACTGAAACTTCTGCTTCCAAATGAGCTGAGGTAAAGGAAGGACAGTTGCAAAAATTATTCACGTATTTTATGGATTCATCACATGAAAGCAACTTTACTTAAAAAAAAGAAGACCCCTTGGATAAGTTCAGTAGCATAATAAAGCAAAAATCATGTGAGTGTATGACAAAGTTCGTTTGCCTGTCCAGCCCACTCATCCTTTATGCATCCATCAATTTTATATGGTGAAGGGAGAGATGTAAAAACTGTACTATTAAACAAACTCCAACTCTGTGCAGAAGGCAGAATTCAGTTGACTGCGTGAACATCCAAGGGACCATTGAGTTCATGGGGCATGGTCATTTATTTCCAAAACTGTAAAATTCTGAGTATATGACATATGCTTCTTTTATAGCGCAACATTGCAGCGTTCATCAACTTCTCAAAGGAGCATTAAACAAAAACAGCAGATTAAGAGTCACTGTTCATGATCTTCCTAACTTTATTGTAAAGACTGAAATTCTTGGAAGAATAATGACATTTATTTCTTTAACCATAGCACAAACATTTTAAAATATAATTTTCTGTTTTTGTTTTAACTGACGCATTCAAACATTAAATTATGTGTCTTAGGATACCAATGATGTTTCAATACTAGTATATATTATATAATACATTAATCCAGTTAAACATATCTATCTCCTCAAATATTTATCACTTCTTTATGGTGAAGACACTTAGAATCTTTTCTTCTAGCTTTTTGAGGCATAGACAGTACATTATTGTTATCTATGATCACCCAGCTGTGCAAGAATATACCAGAACTTACTTCTATCTAACTAGAACTTAGTATAAATTACAAAGTTTTTTTAATTCTAGTTGTATGATTCCAAAATCATGGGACCTCTGCATTTTCTAAGCTATTTATCCTTTGGAGGAATAGTGAATTAATTTAGAATGTATGAATTGGTGGGATTAATTTATAACTTTGGTCTGCAATGCTGAATTTCCCATAATGAAAAAAAAAAATTAGACCAGGCGTGGTGGTGCATGCCTGTAATCCCAGCACTCGGGAGGCTGAGGCAGGAGTTTCCTGTGAGTTCAAGACCAGCCTGGGCTATGTAATGAGTTACAGGTCAGTCTCAACTACATAGTGAGAGACCCTGTCTCAAAAAACCAACCAACCAACCAACAAACAAAAAAACAAAAAACAAAACAAAACAAAACAACTCCCCCCCCGCAAAAAAAAAAAACAAAACATTGGTTTCTGAATTAGGTGCACTTTGCCATGTTTAAAAATGTGCTCTCTATCTCTCAGGACCTTGTTAACATTCCCACTTTGAGGTGGTAGGGATTGTTACATTCAGCCTTTCAACAAGTTTTATGGTGATGGTGGTTTGTGAGGCAAGACTTTGCAACAAGGCTATATAATACGAACCATTGGAAAGTTCTGTAAATTACGGGTCAAGGTGGTATGTTCAAATGTCTCTACTGACTCCATAGATGGTGGGTTTTCAGAGCTAAAAACTCCTCACAAGATCTTATGAAATCAGATAACCACAACTTTGAATGGTTTGACTTGAAGACTGTCAGAGTAAAGACTTTGTTTTTCTCTATTCCTTCACTGCTTCATGCAGTCAAGCAACTATTTATTAAGAACTACTATGTGCCAGGTGGAGGTCTCCTAAAGATGTATTTAATCATTACACTTTCCTTGTTGTGGTCTGTTTTATTGACACCTCTTTTGAGTCTCATACCTTTTTATTTCAATTTCATTTTAATGTGTGTCACATGATAATTTGTGTAAATAAGAAGATAAGCCAAAAAAAAAAAAAAAGGATCACAACAGAAACACTACTTTTACAATTTAGCAAGATGTGGTGGGTAGCAGCAATCCTCTTAAAAGATAATAAAATAATCGTGGCTATTAAGTACTATTTCCTTGAGGTGTAGAGGGTTGTGCAAGGCACCTTGTATGTGGAGTTGACAAATTTAACAAATAAGAATATGTGGTGCCCAATTAGAACTTCAGCTAAGCAACAGAATATGTGATATGTTCCCAATAATATATAAAGATTATACTACATATTATATATTACAAGTATACTGATACTAAAAATTACCTATATATCTGAAATTCTAAAGTAACTGAGCACTGTGTATATTATCTGGCAACTCTCTTTGTGGATCTACTAGGTTTAAACTTTGGCTTCTGGTCATTTCCTTTAGCTCCTGTTTTTATCTTTCCAAATCTTTTGTCACTATCACTACATTTGTGCCTAGGTTAGACACTTTGGACCTAAATTAGGAGATTTATCCTTGAAGTGTTCTCTACATGACAAACTCAGCCATCTCATCAGATTTCTTTAGAAAAAATTCCCCCAAGCAGTCTTAATTTTGCACTTAAATTAGGTGCTTAAATGTTCCCTTAAATAGACATGTGTCTCTTGTAGGAGTGTAAGACCTTCTGTATATGGAGATCAGCATTTTGGTCATTTTGAGTTTTGGCCAATGTTAAGCCTCTCATTTGACTATTATATATGAGAATTTTAGCTTTCAGATCCTTTAAAAAATGTTTAATGATGGGATTAGGACAAACAACAAGCTTCTGAATACCTAACATACAATTATATTTCTTAGGTTGCTATGTTTACTTTTTCTTCTCTAAGGATTAGTGGATACATTTTTATCCTAAGAACGTTTATTTAATTAGTCAACTTACATAACCAATTGGCTAGATGAAACTGAACTCCCTCAAAATAGAGAAATGATTAAAACTTGATTTTTTTCTGCAAATAACAGTTTATTATTGTTACTGCATAACTACCTTAATGGAAAAATATCAGTCTTCTCTCATTGTATTTAATCTTCTCTACATATGTTTAAAACATCTGAAACCAAACAGGTCTATTTTCAATTTAGGATACACCCACCCCTTTTTTTTTTCAAAAGAAAGAAATGACAAAATTCTCAGGACTTATACCCCTTCATTTTGTGTCTGTGTTTTTAACTATGCTATTTTTTGCTTTGTATTTTTTGAGACAAAGTTATGCTATGTAGTTCGGGCTGGTCTTGAACTCACTATGCGGCCCATAACTGCTATTTAAGAAACAAGAAAGAAGTTTTAGCCTTGATGTTCAACTTCCACTCTTGTAAATTTTAAAGCTGTGTTTTACAAACCTTGATAGGTGTCCAAATCATCTTTGGAGTTTGTTTGCCTTGGCCCTCTTTCTATAAATTGTGATATGGGAGACTTGGTGTCAGACCTAGAACCTGCATTTCTAACAAATTTCCCAGGTGATTCTAAGTATATGGCCTTAGCCATACAATGAGTCAAATGGAATTCTAAGAATTTCTTATGTGGTTATCAAAAGATTATCAAGTAGATGGTAGAAAAGAAAATCCATTATAGAAATAAAAAAGGCTATCAAGATAAATTTATTTTTCTGTCTTCTGAACTCTTTATTGAAATAGGTGCATGAAATTATATTAAAAATAGATCTTTGGGTGTCTTGCTGTCTGTGAATTCATCTGATATTCTTAAAATGTGCATTTCATACTTCATGAAAAAGCAAGACGTTTTAACAAACACAAGGAAAAGGCCATATACAATGGAACAATGTGATAAAGCTATTTTAAAGGCTATATTATACCATTTCTACTGTATTGTTTCCATATTATAATAAAATTCCTCCTTGAACACAATTTTAGGACATATTATAATATAATTCCTCCTTGAACACAATTATAGCTCTTCAAATGAGGAAGTATCATCTATAAAATGATTTGCAATGATTACATTATATCAAGACCATCTCTTTTTATAAAAGGTTTACAAATAATTCATTAATTTCTAAAACCTAGTTTTATAAGTTAAAATCTTTTCAAGATAATTTAATATAAACTTTTAGGTCTGAATAGACTTCTGTTAATGGTAAAAAGGACAGCTGCTAACTTAGGAAAAAAAAGACTATCTCTTGAACACATTTTAAAAAGAGCAACGTGTATTTAGTTGATAATTAATTGATCTATGATCAACTCAGATAAAATAATTAATAGAAATGAGATTTTTATATAATGATAATAAAGATAATATACAATTTGTTTCTATTTTTAAAATGATATAAATAACTTCTAAGCATAATGAAAATATAATATGTCTTCAAAAAATATTTCTCAAAATGAACATTTTGGAGATGGGAAATGTTAACTATATTGACACTTTCTATTCTGTAGGAAGATGCCAAATATAATGTGGCTTTTTTTGGTGGAACTGGGTATTGAACCCGGGGTCTTCACACTTAGCTACATTTCCAGCTTTCTCCACTCCTCTTTAATTTTTTAAAAATTTGAGATAGGGTCTTGCTAAGTCATTAAGTTGCCCAGGCTGGGTTTGAACTTAAGCTCCTCCCATCTCAGCCTTCCACATACTGGAACTACAGTAGAGTACCTAGAGTACCACCACATCTGGCATAATGTACCTTTGGAGAGTGAGAAAATCATCTGGAAGACATAACAAATTAAATGGAAAAAACTTCAGAAAAAGAATGATACCTGCATATGTATAACACACACAGACACACACACACACACACACACACACACACACACACACACTTTAAACAACATTGAGGTCTAGTAAAGGTAAAGTGAAAATGGTAAGTATTACAGTAGTTAGATATTATGGAAATGATAAAAAGAATTTTTTAGAACGTGTAGTCAGCTAAATAAAGAGTATACCATATAGTTTCTCAGGTGTGATAAATTAAAAGTATAAATTAGAATTAAAATGTATAATTGATATTGTGCAATAAGAAAATATGTCTAAAGATGTAGGGGAAGTGGGAGGGGTGGAGGAAAACTAAGAAGAGAAAAGAAAAAATAAGAGAAAAAGAAAAAATGGAAACAAAGTCTCTGTAAATAAGGAAGGGTGGAGCGGGTGAAGGGAGGGCAGGGGAATGGGGAAAAAATAAGAACCAAGATAAGTCATATAAAGGTACAAGGTCCCAATGATGAATGTAACTGTATTGTATACCTAAAATGTACCAATAAACAAAAAGGGAAAAAAAGAGCATACTTAGAACACATACCAGAATTTAAAATATTCAAGATTAGAAATAAGTAAAATGAACAAATGGATATTGATACCAAGACACAGTATAGCAAAACATCAAGGTATAGCATAACAGATAATTTAGATTAAAAAGGAAAGACTAATGAAACCAAAGAAATAGTTTTCAGCAACCAATTATTGCTAGCTATTATGCTGTAAGTAGTGCTATATTATGAAGATGTCTCTGTTTTATCCAAATCTCCATGTTTTCTTTTGGGAAAAAGATGAAATGGTTGGGGAGAAGGAAAGCAGGCCAAATGGAGGAGGAGGAGTGGCTTCTTTGTTTAGGGATATCAGGCTGTGCCAGAGATGCTGAGCCAGAGGCTACTTCTCAGGGTCATGGAATGGGTAATGGGAAGGGGGTGCACAACCTGGCACGCGCAGGACTGATTTACCCAGTAGGCACAATAGTTACAGTGCATGGGGTCATCTTTAGAGCCCACTGAATGATTAAATTTCCTTAACAATGAAAAAACGAAACTTTATAATAGAACATTTTTAATTTTTTCACATACTTTGAAAATTTAGGGCCCATAAAAATCTATTAAATTATTTTCATTTTTTTAATAGAGGAAAGGGCTCACAGAGGCAAAAATGATCCAAGTCCACAGTAGGTTACAGGCTAAGAATGGTTGGGAAATAATGAATCTGTGCCACTTATTTTCAATGATCATATAAACTACATATAACCAATTACGGAGGATATTAGTTTCCATGATAGTATTAAAAACATGTTCCATTATCAGATCCATGTTGATGATGCAAAGAGAAAGAGATAAAATATCTATGAGAGCTAACTTGGTCCACCTAGGACTTGAATATATGAAAGACACTATTTCCTCCACAGACTGTATTCACAAGTACTTCTGCCAGACACTAAAGCAAAGAATTTCTGCTAAAATCTTTTCTCCCAGTAATGTATGTGATTACTTATATTTTACAGTGCTTATGAATTTTATCCTCTCACCTGAATTACTACAATTAAACAATGACTTTAACCAGCAGTTATATCAGTCTGCTAATAATGTGGCTTACTGCATCATGGAAGTCTTTTTCAGTGATTTGGTCAACTTGTCCACATCAAGGACACTTGAGAACTTGCTTGTCCTCAGGTAAATATGATATTTGGATGAACTGATACACAGGAAGTACTGAATAAATGTTGATTGGTTGGTTGAGATCTTATACTCAACGTTACTCTCAATATGAAGCATCTGAGTGAAAGTAACAATTTTAGGCACCACTGGAGAAGGTATTCAAACCATGGATGGGATTTTCCCCTCTTTTCCTAGAACTACTTTCACACAGTCTGTTAATGGGTTTGTGTGCATGTTGTTTTTGAAGCCAGTTTCAAGTTTACAATGTTTTAATATCCTCTGTCGAAGATTATTTTCTTAGATCTACTCTCAAACTAATAAGTTCCTTTATGTAAATTTCTTTCTTTCCTATATAGATATGAAAATCAAGTAATGATCTATTTTCCCTATTAGGTAAATTCATAAAACTGCAAGATTGGGCCACTGTAAATTTTGTTGTCTACCTGCTAGGCCAAGACTATTTCCTGTTGGAATAGATACAACTGTATGTTTTGATGGCCTGGGTTTAAAACTTATGCTTGGATTGGATAAAAGTCAACAAATATAATTTTAATACAAAAGTCTTCAAAGTAGTCTTCAAAGCTTTACCATTCCTTTAATATTTTCTACAAATTTGAAATTCAGCACTCTGTGATAGTTGCAACATTTATTCATTTAGTCAGAACTTGGTGAGCCTGGCTGACAAGATAAAAGTCCCTTTCTTTGGTTGTAGCTCAGTGGTAGAAGACTTGGCTAGTGTGTTTGAGCCCTGGATTAAATTCCCATTACTCCACAAAAATTCTCCCTTTTTCAGTTGTTTCACTTTCTATTTTAGCTATTTATAGTCCAAAAATATTAACTGGAAAATTCCTGAAGTAAACAGTTTATATTTTAAATTGTGCATCATTCTGAGTCATGTGATAAAATCTTCAGCCTGTCAGTCAGCGCTGCCAAGACTTGAATATTCCCTTTGTCCAGTGAATCTGAACTGTATGTGCTACCTGCCCAGTAGTAACTTAGTAGCCACCTTGGTTACTAGATCTACTTGTGGTATTGCAGTGCTTCTTTAGTAACCCTTATTTTACCTAATAATGGTCCTGAGGTGTAAAAGTAGTGACTCTGGTAATTTGGGTATGCCCCAAAGAAGCCTTAAAGTACTTCCTTTAAGTGAAAAAATAAAAATACAAAGAAGATATTTTAGAGATAGTGATAATATTCATGTTTGATCACAGTAGAGTGATATAATTGCTCTACCTTATTATTACCTATTGTTAACTTCTTATTGTGCCTAGATTAAAAATTAAGCCATATCATTAGTATGTATGTACAGGATATACAGGAAAAGCAGTACATATAGGACTCAGTACTATCAGTGCTATTTAACAAATTTTATTACATTATTGATGTGTACCTTGTGTGAATTTATAACATGAGTGTTTTTAAATATTTGGTGTCTGATTCACAAGATACATATATGGGAAGAATGATATCTGTTAAGTTTTTAGCCAGATAATTTGGTATTTTGGAGCAGTATTATTATTATTATTATTGTTACTAAGAATGATAGTTGTATGGTTCAAATTTTTAAAAAAATATTTAAAATGTGATTTTTAAAGAAAAAAGTATATCTGACACAGAGACAGTCTTTCTTTGTCTAAAATGAAAACATACAATTATTCTTTAAGGTACCCTTGAAATTCAGAGGAAACAATGAAAATCTCAACCCAGTATTTACTTTGGTCATCTGTTACAGACAAGTGTCCCTGTGCCATACAACCCACAAATGTTATTTAATTATATTTCTACCAAGTAGGTTCCATTAAGTTTTATTCTGCTATTCTATTTGTACTGCTAACAGGTGTATGAAGGGGTTTCAAAGAAATATGATTATATGAAAAATTTAAAAAGACAGACTAATTTTACATCCTTACCCTAATGGAAATAACCAGAGTTGGAACAATTGTTTGAAATACCTTACTGTACCATAGACACTCATCTAAATTTTTTTCTTAGTAATTTAAAATTCAATTTTAATGTAATTTGGAATTCTATTCAATGAGTAAAATAGAAGATGAAGAAAAACAATATACTCTAGTGAGAACTGAGATAAGTATGATAAAACCCAGTGAAATCTCAAAATGCAGTTTATAAAATGCACAATTTTTAAATTACCCTGGAAAAAATTCTTAAGGAATGAGTGCTCAGGGTGACATAGAGACATTGTGTATTGGAAGAAGGGTACATTCTTTCTATTTACTCTAATATAATCACATATTTACTTATCCATCTTCTGTGCTACTCTAGGGAACAAGAAGTAATTACCGAATTTTAAGCTTGGCTGAACATTAGAATCACCTAGGAAACACTTGAAAGTACAATACCTGAAATAACTGGTCTTGAGGATGAGGATCAGACATTAATATTATTGAAAAGCTATCACCTAAGTTTAGTATAAAGCTTAGGTTGAGAGTCACTGGTGTCAAGTACCTTAGCCACCCGCACAAACTCTGGCACGTAGTAGGTGTTTAACGATAAATATTACTTGGATGCTTGAGTGAAATCATGAATGCTTCTTTTATGAAGCAAACATGAAAAATATAGTTTAGATATTTACCTTCACTTTCTTCTTTTATTCTACTAAAGAACTATTCATATCCTATGTAAGAAACATTTAAATCCTATGGAAAAATAAAGCAGATATTTCATATTTGTGCAGATTTAGATTACAGTATTTGGTTGTCAAGTTAAAAAGGTATTTGGAATCATCCATTGCAAACATATGAATGCATTTTAGTTAATTTTTATTGTGGCTACTCTAGCAAAATAAAATCATTAGTCAATAGTAAATTGAAAAAGGGGCAGAAAAATATGGTTTAAAGCCAAAGTATGTATTATATTTACATATATTCAAATCTAAGATTTAAAAGTTTTAAATTGCTTTTTTCTAGAAACCTGTGATTTTATTTTATTTTTTCAGACAGGGCCTCACTATGTAGTTCAGTGTGACCTTGAACTCACTATGTATCCCAGGCCGGCTTCAAACTCAGTGATCTTCCTGCCTCTGCCTCCCACGTGCTGGGATTATAGGTGTGCGCCACCATGCCCAGCCTCCTGTTGTTATTTTAAAATTCACGCTATTGATTATGTTTTGGATATGGCATGTTAGTAGCTAAGTACAAATGATCTATTCTATGCATTTTACTCTTGAAGTCCATAACTGGACATATTTTCCATGAGTGTCAAAGTTCAAAGGAGATGGTATGTTTATGAATTTTTTTCTATCTTGGGTAGTGGATCCATCTACTTTTTTGTAAAGTTCCAATTAAGGAATCTTCAGCTAAGGCTTGGGGAAGCATCTTACTTCCTATGTATAGCAATACAACTGGGATATTTACAATGTTTCTGTGCTGTTGGTAAATAAACCATAGGAAAGGAGTTGTGTAAATAGGAACTATATGTTGCATATTTTCTGATAATGTTGACTTTTCTACCTGGCATTTAAATTTTTATCTTCTTTGCAGAACCAGAAATGATATAAGAGCAAGAGCTATAACTCTTACCTTTTATTGTAGAAGATTCCATTGCATTCAATTGGTATCTAATTGTTTAACTTAATGAAATAAATAAATGACAGAATGCAAATCTTCAAAGATTAGCATGGTGGGGAACACATTAACAGCTTCAAAAAGAAACACTTGAGAAGAAAGATTTAAGGGAACAGTAGATGTTGATCCCCAAATGAGAATTATGGATTCATTATACGGGAAGCCTTTAAAAAACATCAACATTATGTACAAATCCAGATCCTCCTTCCCTAGGAATTCTCATGAGGCCCGTTGCCCAAAAGTCTATAGTCATACATTTGAGAACTTCAGTGTCATGGAATGTATATTGAACAAGAAGTTATGAAACTTTGGTTCTATTCATAGCTATTTTACGGATGATCTGAAACCATATACTTAACCTTGACAATTTTCATTTTCCTAAGTGAGGGGCTGCATTTCTAGAGAATTTCTCCAGTGATTTGTAAGGTCCTTTGTGCCTAATATGCTGTGATTCAGTTAGTTTATCTTTTATGACTTGCTAAAGAAAACCTCTAATAGAGAAAGAAATTCACAGTAAAAATAGTTTAACTTAAAGACATTCAGTAGGACTTTCAGAATTGATTCTGAAAGGAATAGCTCACCTTTTTTTAAGCAGAGGTTTTCATTGATCAGTTTTCCTTCCTCATTGGCATCTATTTTCATCCAGCTATGGAGGTATTTCTTGCCCTTCTTGATCACTACCCTTGGGCCTTGTTTCTTGAGAAAGAATGATGTATTTGCCACCTCAAGGAACCCTTCCTGCTCATAGCAGGTCCATTGGGGTGCCCAGGAGCAGTGGGTGAAGATAGCTGCTCGGATGGGACCACCAGAGGAATTGGAGACACCCAGGCACAGGGCAGATTGAATATGCTGGAGCTTTCCGTCCTCAGTCCACAGCCACTGCTGGTTCTGGCTGGTCCCATTGCATGAGCCCACAATCACTTTCTGATTTAGGAAAAGGCACTGTTGTTTCTGGACATGGACAATCTGAAACCCCTCTGGAAGATGAAAAACTTATAAAATACTGCGTCACAGATAATAAGGACCATTGAAAACCAAACCACCCTTCCACAAATTAGTTAAGTAAAAATACTAGGTGTACTTATATTGTGCTATTTTAATCATTTCAGTGAACATTCCCAGATTCAGCACCCATAATTTAAAATCTCAGGGTGAAAAAAAATCATAAAATCCTAAAGCTGACAATGAAAAATGTCAAAATGTCACACTTAAAGTATCCCCTCTCCCACCTTTTAAAGCTTTTGGGTGGTTTAGGGAAGAAAACATCCACCCATTGGAAAAACGAAAGGAAGCTTGGAGAAGAAACAAAATCATCTAAAGAATTTGGTTTTCCTTTGGATAAGGAAAGTCACATCCAAAGAATATGGTATTATGTCTTAGCCCAGTTAGTTACATGTGCCATAATTGTGTACATGTTAGTTTCTTTTTTAACCATATGACTTGCTCTAGGTTAGTTTCTCCACTATTAAAAAAAAATACTCTCCTTCAGTCCTTAAATTCACACTGTAATAAGTAATTGTATACAGATCACATAGTTTGGCCAAAAATTTCAAACTATATACATTTATTAAAAGATAAACATAAAACCCATTTTCTCACCCCTCTAATCACCACCTCCAGCAAATAATAACTAAAGAAAGAAGATCAATTCTCAAACCAAATTTTCTATAGTCCTGGCAGAGCAGCATTTATTTTTGTGACAAGGTCTACATTTCCCTGAAATGCCAGATTAAAAAAAAAATCAGCAAATCTTAATGTAAGAAAAGTTAAACCCTCTTATGAAACATCCAAAGTGAGAAGTGAGATATTTAGACATATAAACCATTTCGAATGAGTTTTTACTTCAATTTCCCAGCTCTCCCATGCAAATATTCAGCTCTTCCAAATGACAAGTTCCAAATAAAACAAATTTCCTCACCTCTTTAATTATATTCCTTAAGTTTTTTTTCTTTGACATGAAAGAAAGTAAAACTGTAAACTGAATAGAACCAAACAGGGGGAATGTCACAGCCTGCTACATAATAATAAAAATTTTCTCCTGAGCGTTTTTCACTGTCTGTTGTAAAGATCCCTTTCAGAAGCTGTGCTGCCTGTGGATTTGGGGGACATGAAGACAGCACTTATTTGCTGTTGGAGAGCAATCTCAGCAGTGTAGGCACAGCTGACTCCTTTCATTCCCCCTCCTCACTGTTTTTGGCTACCCTGCCATGAAGATCACACTGCATTTCTGCCTCATTTTAGACATTTTTCAAAGGTCCAAGGACTCCTCCGTTAGATTTGGGAGCTATACCTCAGGAAACTGAGGCAGACCCACTCACCCGAACTTGTGAAGATCAAGCAGGTAAGGATCGCCATGTAAAATTCAGCCTCCATTTTCCACTTAACAACTGTTCACGCTTCGCTTGGGGAGAAAAAAAAATTCTCCCAGATAAGAGAGGCAAAGACTAGGAAGGAAATATGCCTTCATGGTGAGGGGAAAAGTCAGTGACGAGCACTTCCTCCAATTGAATTGTGTGAGGGAAGTTTTACACCAGTGTCCTTTTGTCTGTTTCCTTAGAAAGAAGGGATTATGATTACTTCTCTCTTTTTAAAAAAATGTAGCTCTAGCCTCCAGGAACAGAATAAGCCTTCTTAAGTTGTCACCTACCTACCGTCTCGTTGGCACATGACTTCTTAACCTCAAGAGGGAAGAAAGGAATCATAATCTTAGATAATTGAATGCTCCTGTAACATTACATCTTTTCAGGTGATGTGATTCTGCTGAATATATGCAAACCAGGTAGTTTATGAGGGTGTATGACAAGTGATATAAAGACATAAACATATACTGTTTGTATAATGATATGCTGGGAGTCTATGAGGAAAACCACATAATGATGGCACTTTTAGCTCATTATCTCTCAAGTAATGATAATATTACATTTGGAGAGAGTCATCACCACTGGGCAGATGCTGAAAGTAAAATTAAACCCATCATGTTACTTACTTCAGGATTCCCCAGATAGATAATAGCCTGTCTCTAACTAGAAAAGGAAAAGAATAGACTTTACTCAATATTTAGTATTAAGAGTAGTTTATTGGCAGTATGAAACAAAGTCAACATTGTTGCATTAAAAATTCATATTTGAGCAGAACAGGTGTTTGCTGAGTGTAGTTATTTTAACTTTGTCTCGAGGGTTAAACCTTTCAGAAATGTAAGGACATATGAGGGACCTTTCTTAGGAATAACCTCTGGAAATAGAACAGGTTACGTCAACCCCAAAGGCATCAGCCTTTTAGTGGGAGAGGGATTCCTAATAGGTAGCATATTCAAAAATCCCTTCTTAGCAAAAGAGAGACAATTATTTAAAATTTGTGGTACCTCATAGTTGCTACAAATTTGTTTTTTTTTTCTTCAAAGTAAAACAAGTCTCAATGTAGAAATATAGTGGATAGAGTTCCAGAGTGGGGGCCACCTCTATGCCTAGTAAGAGTAAGTACATATATATCCATTGACAACCATTGTGCTCTGTAATTGATTGATAAGAGGTACTGTGAATACATATTTCATAGATAATATTATCAAGTCACATTTCCATATAAAATAGTTACTGCTTTTGATTTTTTTCAAAAACAAAAACTTATTTGTTAAAAATCCATTATCAGTCACTTGCAATGTTAGCAGCAAGGTTCTGTTAACTGAGACAGGTAATAGCACTTGACACAGGACAGGTGAACAGCTGCCAGTTCACTCACAAGACAGACTTTGCAAACATGAAAGCATCTAAACACACAGTAATGGTTTCTTCAGCAGCTCTTCCAGTCCATCACCTGATGACAGTTATCACCGGATATCACACACCTATATTTTGGGTGGCAGACAGTCGATATAGACAGAAGGACATCTGCCTCAGGCTGTGTGAGAAATCTATCATACCTCATCAGCATAGGACCTTCAGAGTAATTTGGGGGATGCTTACGAATGCTTTCTTATACACAAGGGGAGGGAAATCTCTCACATGTTGCCAAGCCTTCCTCAATCCATGCCACAGGTTGGCTTCAGAGCTCCTCTTTCCTTCCACTGTAGGAAGCTTCTCAAGAAAGGGGTAATTTGATAAATCACCCTAAGAGATCGATGATCCGGTCAGTCTTCAGTGAGTCATTGGACAATTTCTGCTGAAAGTCTGCTCTCATAGAGGCACAGAGCATGGTGCACAAACTCATACTGCTCACTTGTTTGAACCATTCCACCCCTGCAAGAAAGACATCATAAAAGAACTTCATTTCACCATCATCGTATGGTCACATGACACAAAGACTATGAGTACAATCAAATGAGCATGTTATACCAAATACACACAGAATAATGATTTGATTGTTATCCCTCTTACTTGTATCCAAGTGTCCCAGCCTATGAAGTTAATGTGGTAATACAGTCATGTGCTGCACTAACAACATCATAACATGAGGTATTGATGGATTACTCACATGTTTGTGGAGATCCCAGTGTGAAGTCATGTTAAAGTATAGCACATACAACTACATATACTACATAATACATGAAAATTATAATAAAGGACTTTGTGGCTGGCTGATATATTTACTTAGGTCTCATTTTCTGTTATTTTAGTGTGTCCTCCTGTTTATACTAAAAATATAATTGCCATACAACAGGATGCCATTTTATGCCAACAGCAGCCTCACACATCTTGTGCTACTGCATCTCTGGATTGCATCATTTTCTCTTGTGCTTGATCTAATGTCACGTGGATCTGTTCATCATGGTCCTAGGAGCAACGGACTACATCACATGTACAGGTATACAATAGGCTAGGCTATCCAGGTTTGTGTAATACACCATATGATGTGTGCTTAAGAAAACTGTCTAACTACATATTTTTCAGGATGCATCCTTATCACTATGCAGCAATTCTCTCTCTCTCTCTCTGTCTCTCTTTTTCTCCCTACCTATGGCTTCACACAGTGTTTGGTACATGAGGAATGTGATTAATTTTAAGTTTTACCTAGGTATCATTACAGCGAGGTGGTATAAATACATAGACTTTGGAACCAGCAGGCTATCTGGATTCAAATTCCTCCCCTGGCAATTCTTAGCTGTGTCATTTTAAACAAATTCCTTAAAACTCTTTGTACTCAGTTTCCTCTTCTGTTAAAGCAGGATAGTAACAGAACTTACTTTGGAAGGCTGTTATGTAGGTCAAAAAATTCAGTATAGCTTAATTGTTAGTATTATTTCATAGCTATCTTATCATTCATCTATTGTTAAAATGGTTTATACTGTTGGATTAAAGTTGATTGAAGTAGGCTAACCAAATATAACTCAGCTGTGAAATGTCCTTTTTAGAAGTGTCGTTTGTTTATGTTTCATAGGGAAACAATCACATTTTGGATATCCTGTGTATTTAAACACAACATTGAGTGGGTCTTTAAATGATTTGGGTAAAGGGGATTGGCTACTGCTTTTCCGCTTTGTTGTAATGATTGGTCTTCATAATTGTTTAGCTTTCACTTTGTCAATAATTAGTCACCTGCTTCACAAGCACAAGGTTCTGAGTTCCATCCCTGGTACCAAAAAAAAAAAAAAAAAAAAGGG
>NW_022900927.1:35227273-35382534 GCF_012274545.1 Fukomys damarensis
GTGTGTGTGTGTGTGTGTGTGTGGAGGGGGGCTGGGGATTTAGCTCAGTGGTGCTGCTGCCTGTCAATGAATTAGTGGAAGGCATCTGCCTTCTTGAAAAAAAAAACCAGTGCTTCGCTTATAATTATGGTTCTTTAGTTTGATAAAGTTATCAGATATTGCTATAAATATCACGTATATTTACTGCTCACTGTAAAACAGTATCACTTCTAATTGTTAGTAATTATTTGAAGTCCTATAAAAGTTTCTGTAACTCTGGAATCGTACAACTGATTTTGTTTTAGTTTAATTTTTTGTTTTAGCTAGTTCCATTCAAAATAATTTTCAGATCATTTAAGTTTTTCAATTTAGAAACAAGATACATTGCCCAACTGTCACATGACTTCTGGTTAATGGTAATAGCTAAAACCGAGCTTGTATCTGTGTTTACTTGTCAACTCTATAAATATTAAAGCAGTAAATTCAACCTTGTAAACTAAACAGCGATTCATCAGGCAGGTTAAACATAAAGCTTAAATGATATATTTGGCAAGAAACAAAGAGGTAAATTCATAATTTTCAGTGACAGAAACTTAATGGCAGAAATATTTCATTAGTCTTTCCCCCTAGAATTGTACACTTTGTTGGCTGAGTCTTTCTTGGTCAAAAGTTTACTGCACGAATAGCCAGCTGAGGACATGCTAACTTTTTCTTTTCTTAGCCATACTGTGACAGCTGGGCACATCTGAAAACATAGCAAGTGTCCAGAAGATGCCAGCCTGGGCTGTGCAGCTTGGGAGATGCAGTAAATATTAGCACAGCTCCAGAGAACGCAGAGCTGCCTCCCTCCCTCTGGTATTTGAATGGATCAGAGGACCGTAAGACCTGCCTTGAACTGTAGGATGTATAAGGAACCTTGCATGTGCTCCATCTTTTGGATTCTGGACTGTAAACTTTCTTTCACCATTTACCTCACATTGAAGCAAAAATTTCCCTTTCTTGTGTCCTGGTCAGAACAGGTATTTACATGTCCTACTGGTGGATGAATGGAGTCACATTTTACCCTAAGTAGGTCAGCAGTGTATTTGAATGGATGGAACAGATTTACTATGATGTTCTGTTAACTAAGTCAAGGTGATTTCAGCCAGTGAAGGGGAGGAAGATGGCAAAACACGGTTGTAGCTAGCAAGATTCAAATTGTTCTGAAGGCTTCAGGAAAGTATATGAAAAGTTCTGTTATTTTGCACTTCATTTGGAAAATGAAAGAACTGGCATCAAGAGGGATCCTCAAAGAGCATTCATACCAATTACTGAACAACTCTAATTTTTCCAGAAGGAAGCTGGGTATGTGATAGATGGTCAGTTAGCCTCTGCTGGAATTCTCAGGCTTTTCTGAAGTTGGCAGAAAAACTTCTGAAGATATCAGAATGAACCTGTCCTTCTTCAACTTTCACCCATTGGTCTAACTGGAATAACCCAAATGGGTTTTAAAGCTTCCCTTGTAGTCACACAATAGCTCTCTAAATTCTGGAAAACAACCATCAAAGTCGCATAATCTTTTCTTCTCTAGACTAAACATCCTGTAGTTACTCAATATTTCTGTCCTGCCTGGTTTCCCTGTCACTCACCATTCCTGTCTCCTCCTTCCATAGGCTGTTTTATCAAATATGACCTTCTTTGAGTGTTGTGTCTACTCCTGATGCTCTCCAACCTGTGAACACATTTTCTCCATTGATGTATGAATTTGCATTTGCAGATGCATGAAGTGGTAAGGTCCACCATGTCTACATGGCACTGGTGCTCAGTAAGCATTTTAGGGTTTGGATGAAAACTCAGGTTAATTAAAAATTCAGCATAATTTCTTTGAATGTGAAAATAGATTTCTCCCATACCCTACTTCTGCTATTGAAGTTTTGAAAATAAATACAGGGCTTCCTATTTGTTCCGGTTAATTTAAACTTGTTAGTTACTTGTTCTTAGCGCAAAGTTCTTGTGTACTGAGTTATTATTTTTATCGGTCAATATATCCCTCCCTTCTACAGTTATTAGTTATATCTCATTTAAGTCATTTATAAAAAAAGAAAAGAAAAAGAGAGTCTGGTTCAAATTCAGAAATTTCTGGCAATCATCTTGGAAAATAGTCATTTCTCTATTTCATATATAGAATATAGTATATAGAATATTTTGTCACCTTTTGTAAGAACAGAAAACCTAGGATTGCTCTTCAGATATTACTCTATTATGGGGCAGGCAGACTTTTTTTAGCCTGGCCTAAGTAAGGAAAACCCAGGAAGCTAGCCTGTACGCAAAGCACTTTTATGGAATAAATGAATAAAGTTAGATTGAACTTTCAAGAGACTTCAGTAGCAATTCACCCCCTCCAGTGTAGCTCTGACTGAGTCTCTGGCACCTCTTGCGTCAGAGGGGAATCCATGAACTTCCTGGAATCTAAATCCGTATCATGCAAAGTCCTCATGCAAGCTGGTTCTGGGATGTAAGAAGGAGGGCTGCTCTTTTTATTCCTTTAAAAGGCATCATCATCCAACTGCCATTTAAAGAGCAGGCACTAAAACAATCCTTTGCTCTGGTTATAGTTTAAACTTCACCAAGGTTAAGACTTTAAAAGATTTCTGTGGTGGAGATGATATTTCAGTGGAGTAGGCTACTGGGCCCATAATAGTTGGGATATCATTACACAGAATGCCTGAAATTACCACCATTGCCAAACATATTAAAGTATAGTCCCTGCTTGGAAAATTCTCCTTAGTACAAATCTATTTCTGAGGAAAACTAACACCTGAAGCCAGAGTAACTACTACTGAGGTCAAATAAAAGTGGCCAGGGAACACTAATTAACTATGAAAGAGTTTGGAATGCAGAGTCAAGTTCATCACCAGAGGGAACAAAGTATATTAGGTAAAAAAACAAAACAAAAACCCATATACTACTGTCAAAGTGAATCCTACCTCTAACACTGCTTTATCTTATTATATAATGTTTACAGTAAGCAGTTTTCCTGTCTAAAACAGTGAAGTAATAAAGTAACAGAATCTCTCTCTCAGCATTTGTGTAAGAAATAAATAGGACGATCCATTGAAAGTGTGTAGCATGCGGGCAAGTTCATATAAATTCCATAAATCTTAGCTATTATTGTTGCTAGTGTTACTCTTTGGTACTATGTGGTCAAAGAAGACTGGGTAGGAGGTTCTCAGGTGAAACTTCTGAAGGCCTTGCAAAACTAAGAACCAACCTGGCAGAGACTATAAGATTGCTCAGGTCTGGTGAGTCTAGATGGGAAGATCCAAATATTTTAAAACTTACTCATTAGCCTGGATGAGAGCATCACTGGGTGCAGTTGGTGCAGTAGTAGAATTGGGATCTGGCAGACTCAGGTATAAGTCCTTACTTTTGAATCTACTAACTGTATGATTTTAGACGAATCACTTAATTATTCCCAGCCTGGTTTTCCTTGCTTATAAAATAACATTAATGACAGATGTCACCTGCTTGTAAAGGTTAAATAAGTGACTGATCAAGGGCTAGCCACAGGCTGTTCTCAGAATTCCCAGGAACCCAGGGTCCAGGCCCTTAACAGGGCAGACGAAGAGGTTAGGTGTCAGGACTAGCTACTAATCTCAGCTTTCATTCACCAAGGCAGTTGTGCCTTTTATTAGTCTTCCTCATTGGTGCTTCGTGGAAGATTTTGTTTGCCAAAAGTTTTCCATTTTTCACAAAAGCTTGAAAACCATTGGCTTGGCAAGTAGTATTTACCTAATGAGGTCTCAAGTTGTGCAAGGCTTAAATGAGATAATTCACAAAATGCTTAGCATAGTGGCTGTACTTTATTAAGTAGTAATAGATGCTTGCTATTCTTTTTCTTACTCTTCTTGTAGGTGCTTAGTTAACTTTACCTAGGCTGATCAACTCTGGGGTTCCTTGGAGCAGTCATGATTTACTGCTGTTATTCTGATGTGCCTATTAATAAGGTCACTTTTCACTCAGAAGTGCCTTAGTTTGGGTGATAAATTATTTGTTCACTTTAATTATGGCCCATCCTATGGCTTGGAAAAAAGTAGTTTCCTTTATTGCAAAAGGAGTGTTGGCTGTGTGGCTCTGATTTATTGGAGATCACAGAATATGAACACTACATGTGATCAGGCCAGAAAAGATTCTAGAAATGTCAGATATCTCATACCGCATTAGCCCTGTCAAGCCCTCACATCATTTTCCATGCTAGGCAGCACGTAGCTTTCTCAGCTGGGGGTAAACACAAGCTCGAAGAGGAGGGGAAAATGAAGATTTTTTTCCCTTTGCTAGAAGGAGAGTGTATTGGAAAAAAACTCTCCATAGGCCCAGGAGAGAGATTTGGTTTTTAACAAGTTAAAACTGTGACCTTTTGTGACTATTAACTTACACACACAGAGAGCTGCAGCCCTTTCCTGCTGTGCCGCCCAGCCCGTATCCGGTCTAATCAGTAGACAGAAGAAATTCTGTGGTGGTGACTCACTTCTGGGCTAACAATGGAACTTATGCTCCTTTGCGTTTTATTATTTTCAAATCTGGAATTCTTTTGGTAAAGTTTGGTACAGTAAATTTAGAACAAAAGGTGTGGATGTCAATGTGCCTCATGGGTAACCCTCTGATAGCTGGCGTGTGAGTCAAGTCTGTTCCCTCACCCGGATCCAGCTGTAAAGTATGTCTGAGCTGATCCACCAGAGGTTTTTTTCAGGACTTTACACAGATGTCATAAGAAGGGAGAACTTATAAGTGTGACTGACTCTGACCAAGTATTGTGAACATTTCTCTGAAATAGGTGTATCCTAACATGTTGTAGTGCACAAAAGCCAGACCAGATCAAATGATAATTCAGTGACAGCTATAATATATCTTGAGTTCTACTTACTCTCCTTGAAAATTGGTTGCTTTGTGAATACTCAGGTTAACCTCAATTAACTCCTAGCAGGGAAGAGAGAGTGAAGAGGTTGCCCTGGCCAACCTCCTTGGAAGACTCCAATGGCATAACTCATTTTACAAAAGGCTCTCCTTATGCACCAAGAAACTATAAGGCCAATGTATCAATTTCTAGGGATTTCTCTCTAAATATCCTTTAAATAAGAACCAAAATGCTGAATTCCTGATCTTCAAATGAGATATTTAAAATTTACTAATTAAGAGTAAGTTTGTGATTGGTTGGGAATGCAAAGCCATACAGGTAAATATAAGACTACATTGATAAAATTATAGCATCAAACAGAAAGTTTAGATTTGAAATTATTTTAATTAGATTTTAGAATCAAAGAATATTTGGGGGACACACATCAGCCTAAGAAGTGGATTGCATGTATATTCCTTTTAAAATTGCCATAGATAAGGAAATAAGAAAAGAAAATCACTGAACTAAAGTGACTAATCAAAACATTCAGACAATACTATGACACACACTGGAAGCATTTTTTTTTTTTTAATCCTGTCTGGGAAGGCAGAAGTGAGGACTTTAGATGTCATTCCAACTTAAAGTAAAGATGTACAAAGACAGCTACAGACTTCACTACTAGCTCTAAAAAAGGAGGATTAGACAGATTATTTCTTGCTTCTGGAGGAGAGGAAAAGAAAAAGAAAAAAAGTCTTGGAACCAGTTATTCTGTTATATGTTTCACCTCCCAAATTCTGTTTCTAAATTCTTCTAGTGTCTGGTGATACCAGTAGGACTAAAAGAAATATGACAAGGAAAAAGTTGTTTTAGGTCAACTTGCCATGGGATCTGTCCCTTCTTCCCTGCTTAGATATCCTTTCCTTAATCATTCCCCAATAGTGCCTATGATATATTTTCTGAGTGTTCTGGACCACTTTATTTCTATAGGTTATTATTATTTTTTTAAAAGGACAATATGTCTTTTCAGTCAGTGTTAAGTGATCTTTTGTCACTATCTCATATTGTGCAACCTTGGTGTACATAGTCTTTATGAATCTCTTGTGCTAGGAGGTACCTACAGTGGAAACTGGTTGTTTTAGCTCTACAACAATTGGAATTTTTAGGTAGGTGGTGCAGTCACAACAATTTAGTTGTAGATGAGATTAGATTTAAGTAAGATATGGAAGGGCTTTCTAAGAAATGAAAAGAGATTATACTGCTTGGTTTAGTTCTAACATTATGGGTTTTTTTCTCCACCTACACTTTGGAAATTGTTGACATGCATGTATAGTAAATGTCTGTTAATAAGGATATGTGATTAAGAAAAGTATCCTTTATCACAGCCATGTTGACCAGTAGAAAGTTCATTAAATGTGTCATATCTGCATATTAATAATACATAATCTAAGCTAAAATCATCTAAGGCAAGCAGTTTTTCCTGGTTTATATAGAAACTACTTCAGGCTTATTGTTAAAGCATTAGCATTAGCATATGAACTTGTCTCTTAACTTTGTGTTTCATCCATTTAAGTCTCCCACTCTAGAAAATGACTGTCTTCTGGCAAGCAAATCAAAAAATTGGCTAACTTAATTTGAGCAAAATTAGAAGTTCAGTTCAGAATGTGAAAAAAAAGTCAAAATTTATATGTGACCTTGTTTTGTGACATAACTTGCCCTTTTTTGATCTTGGAGTCTCTTTTAAGAATGAAGGGTTTGCTTGATATTCCTGAGAAAACCTTTTTGAGCCATTGCTGTGCTACTAGGTGTTGGGCAAATGTTATGTGCATTATTGCCACCTTATTGTCCCTAGTGAAATAAAAGTTCAAGACTCAAAGAAAGCAACAGATGAAAAGGATGTTAGAAAGTGTGTTGATCTCTTCTCAATCACTGAATCCAAGGATGGAAGAGGCATCTTTTTGGAGAAACCCTCACATGTACTTGAACTCCTAACATTATTGGTAGATCAAATAAATATGCATATACAGTATTTGTATCACTCAGTTTCAAATATATGTTGGTGTTCTTTTGAATCATAGAATGAAAACTAATTTACAAGCATTGTGGGATTCAAAACAGAAATATCAGATGGAGTTCCAGGAATTATTTCTCTCCTAAAACAGGGTCTTCATAACTACCATGCTTCCTCTCTCTTTTTGCTATAGACAGAAGAGGTGCCAGAAAAATTAGGGGAAGAGCCAGGGTTAGCATAAAATTCCTCATCATTTGGTCCTGGGATGGCTGACCCCTCATTCTCCGGGGCTGCTGGCTCACTGATCCACCAGACAATGCTCAACTCCAATGACTGCATTAACCCCTTCACCTTTCAATTAAAAATGAATATCATGGGCATGAGCAGATGATTCATTAATACTCTCCTAAATAAAACACTCGTGGGTGACTTGCACTGAATTTGAACTACTTAGAAAAAAAATCTTATTTTAGCTAGAAGTATGTTAAAAATTATTATTAAAAGGAGAATCACAGACTTATGACTCTGCTATGAGAACAGTAACATCTATTAATAGAAGTTTCCCTAAAGACAATAATAATAATGTCTTGCTGGAGAAACAAGAACTCTACCAAAGGGCTTTGTCATTGTTTTACTGGAAGCATTCACTCAGTGTAACACACCACTTCTTAACCAGATCATTTGCGTTTACTGCTAAAATGATGACATGCAATTTGAGTACAAATGGCCTATATTTGTCCTGTTGACTAACAACTATTATGCGTTATAATTCTTTTGAGGGTGACTTAGGATTTTAATCCTGTCCACTGCTCAGTCTTGACTTATCATGAAACAGTCCAGATTTCACATACCCAAATCACTGCCTTGCCTGTTTTTTTGTTATTCGCCATTCCAGGAGTTCTCAGAGGATGTAGCTGTAAGTGATGAGGGGCAGATTAGAGAGAGAAGATACATCCTGTGCAGCCTTGCAACACTGGTGAGTGGAGGCCTTTGTTAAAAAGTGCAGGAAAGATTAAGAAAAGACCATACTCTGCAGAGTACAAAATGTCACCTTCTCAAACACAGTCCCTCTTTCATATTCCTAATTATACTCCACTGGATGTTTCAGCCATTTCCACTCTTCCTTTTCCTTTATTTAATGGTCTAGGTTCAGGCTGAAATTACTACCACCAAACTTCTTGGAAGAATTATTTGAAATTTTTTTATTGCAATGCTTTCCCTTTCATCTAGATAACAGTGGAGGAAAGTTTTGTGCGGTCAGATTAATGTAAAAGAGCACTTGAACAAAGTTAAATGGATTTCTATGCTGGAGGACTTTTTGGATTTTCAAGTGGATTAATGCTTATTGTGAATCTCCAAGTGGACAGGGGCTCTAAGACATGAAATATGTAGCTTTTTGTCAAATTTAATTGAAAATTTATTTTTTGGAGAGTACTATCTTAGAAAGTCTGGCACTTAGAAGGCTCTCAACAAATGTCATTCATTAAACTGGCCTTTAAGGAACAGTTTGGAGAAGTGTGTTGGGGGAATTCACCATTCTATGCCCAAGTGCCTGGTACATGTTTAGTAGGAGGTGCTCAGTAATGCTTGTCAAAGGAATGAACTACCCCATGATTCAGCAACACCACTCTGAGCAGAACTTTCTGGGATCTGTAACACAGGACATAGGATTTCTCAAACAAACATGCAAAAAACACCCCAAAATGGTCTGGCTTCAAGGGTTTATGATGTGTAAAGTCATGCAGACCTCCTCTTGCATTGGGCTTAACTCTCTTTTGTTGCCATCTACAAATATTGTATGACTTTTAAAAAAGAAGATCTCAATTTTCATATTATAATTGGCCTTGAAATTATGTATGTGACCATGGTTGAGAATCCCAGGCTAGAACTCTTCTTTGCACAGAGCTTGTCTGCCAGCCTCCTTGGCTATGGGGCCTTATCGGGGTGTTCCTAGCCTGTGGAACACTCTTTTCTACTCCCCTTCATTACAAACTAAGTTCTGAATATATTTATAAAGTGCAGACTTACAACTTCTTTAGCTATTATATTCGAAAGAGAGTCACCTCGTTTAAAGAGTGAATAGCCAAGGTGATATAGAGAGTTACCTTCACCTCCAATCCAAATATTCTATGAATATCAAGATGAAATGATTTTCCTAACTAATGTTGAACTCTGAAATAGCAGTGTTTTAGACATTAAATCTGCATAGTTCAGGCACCTTCCATAGACAGATATTTTGAGATAAAGGAATTTTCTTGTGCTACTCAAATTGTATTATTCAACTTCTGACAATATTAATCCATGTATTCATAAACAACTCTCATGCGTACTAAATATTGTTTTAAAATTATGATGTCTTATTGTCACTGCATTCTTTTAATGGGTAGAACATTATCCAAGAGATATGCTTTTGTCAATCAGTTTCACAATAAGCACTATAAGAACCTCTTTATGTCTACCTCCAATATCCATAGTTAGAAATCAGAAGTATTGGATTCCAAATAGATCTATTTTACCGCTTCCTAAGCTTATGACCTTGGATAAGTTACTTAATATCTTAAATTCTTTGTTTTCTCATTTTAAAAAATGAGTCCAAGGAATCATTATTTTCCTAATCTTGGGTTTATTTTTGTAGTTACATGAGAGATATGCATCGAAGACCAAGGTGGAAATCCATGATTAGATAAAGTTCTGTGGGTTGAATAATGCATTCTGGCATGTATGAAGACAGATTCGGAGCAGAAGGGAAGGATGGCTGGGGAAATCCAAATGTGGGAACAGGGTTTGAAGAACAGATGAAGAAAGATGTACTGCAAGAGAAGAAAAGGAATTTGGAGGTTAGTTCTCCCTTGAACAGCATGGGTGAAGGCCAATGGGAATAGTGAGCTACAAACTGCAATTTTATTTTATTTATTTATTTATTTATTTATTTATTTATTTATTTATTTATTTATTTATTTATTTATTTGTACCGGGGATTGAACTCGGGTCCTTGCTCTTGCAAGGCAGGCCACCGAACCGCTGAGCTAAATCCCCGCCCCAAATTGCAATTTTAAAAATAAGGTGTGTCAAGATAAAGCTGAGGTAGAACGAGAATCCAGAAAGATGAATGAGAAAAAGAAGTAAGATGAGATGAAGGGAAGCAGAAACATTTTGTTTTGTTTTTCACAGTCACTAGGAGAGGGTACAATTGAAGAAAGAGGCAAGAGAAGAAAGCTCTGTGTTGACCCCTGTGAAGGAAGGAAGGTGAAGGAAAGACCTTTCAAGGAGAACATTAAGGAGAGGTTCCGCTTCATAAACAACAGAAGCAGCTGCTCAGAAAGAATTTATGTGGAAGGGGTCTTGATTAATAAACAGAAAGATTTCAACACACATATTGGCAGTTATTCAAATTCAGGGGACAGAGAGACTACAGGCTTCTGAGCAGCGGAGGAATGCGTGTTTTGAAGATGCTATCAAGAGTAAAAAGACTAGCACCGTGGGAAGACCTTGGTGGGGACAGAAGGCCAAGGCCAAAATTTCTGACCATTTGCTTTAGGAAGGAAAAGAAGATAGAGGAGGCATTGTGATAGGGCATAAAAAATGTATTTGTTATTCCATTCAAAACTAGAGGACAATTTGGTGAACTGGACAAGGGAATGTGATTGCGAAGTGGAACCCAAGGTGGAGGTCAGGCTACGAGAGTGGGTGGGAGGGACATGAGAAGGAGGATGAGAGGGAAGAACATACAGCAGCAGGAGCCAAAATAGTGAGCAAGACAAGTCTGTTTCTCCGCATGTTGTTCCAAATAGCATTAGCACAGGCGTAGCTGGAGGCCAGTTTGGTTCAGAGTCAGTTTAGATCCACATACTTTATTAAAGCAAAACTCAAGGGTATGGGCTGGAGCCACTCAGAAATTTGAGTCCATTTACAGACTTACAAAGTAGGAGAGATCAAGGTCAATGTGGGAGCAGCTTTGAGTTCACTAGGTCCCGATCATTACTCTGAGTTAGGAAACTTCTGGGTAAAAATAGGTCCCGAAATCTGAAGTGAAGCAAGTTGATCCTGTTTCAGCCTGGGTGGACATTGTTGGACAGAAGACAAGGAGGTTTGAGAAGACTAACAGAATTATAAGAGAAGAAGGAGGGATAATTTGAACTGATCTTTCTATGGACAAAAAAATATATTTTTGGAGCAGTTACATGTGGGGGCAAAACATGTCGAGAGGATAACGTGAGGTTAAGAAATACACTTTAACTGTTCTAAGTACAGCACCGATTTAATCTCATTTAAATGTTACTGTAATCCCATTATATGTAATATAATATATATTATATATATAATTCATTAGTATATACAGTTTGCAGATAGATAGGCCTTTAGTTTACTTGTTACATATATTGGTAACTGGTTAAACTTCACTGAGTATAAACTATCCTCCAGTCACTTTACATAGATTATCTCTTTTAATCTTTACAAAAGCAATGGAAGTATATGCTATTATAAATTCCATTTTCCAGATGAGAAAACCAAGACATGGAAAAGTCCAGTACCTCACCCAAGACCACACAACCAGAGAGTGGTGGAAATTGAGAAGCAAACTCAGGCAATCTGTTTACAGAGCCCAAAATCTTAACTACCATGATCAAAAGTCTCTAATAAGGCAGTCAAAATTAAGAGAAAATAGAGGTAGCAGATGCATTTGTAAAGACTTAAGATTAAAAATAAGGAAGATGATAATAATATGGGAAACATTTATTGAAGGATCACCATGTGCCAGACCCTATTCTAAATACCTTTTTATATTATGCACTTGAATTTTCAGAACAATTCTGTGTTTCTTTTATTGAAGTTTTAAGCATGCAGTACACAGTTGGTATTCAATAAATATTGTTGAATAAATTCTAAAAGACAACTATAACTTTGCAGTTAGGGAACTCAGCATCATAGAACTACAGTCCAGGAGACTCAGCTCCTATGCCTTTCTTTGTTTTTTCATGTCATGGTATTTATTCTTCTCTGAAGTCATCTTGGTTATTTCTTTGCTTGTTTCCTATTTGTCTCTCTATTAGTATGTCCACTCCAGGAGGGCAAGGAACCTCACTCATCGTGTTAAGGCGGTACTTGCAGCGTGAAGAGCAATGCTGCGGGCAGGAAATGAGTAATAAATATACTTGCTTTTGAACAAAAAAAAAAAAAAAAAAGAGAGAGAGCCTTGTAGTTCCACCTTTCAGAACATCTTTTCTTTCACATGGCGCACTGCACCGCTGAGTGGAGGATGGCTGCTCACCTTCCTCTCTGCCCTCTATCTCAAGAAGTATCTGCTCCCTTTCTCCATCACTGACTCAATTTCCATTGATCAACATAGGTTTAGCTGTACAGCAAAGAAGAGAAGATGCTTTGTTTTGTTTGCAAAACAAGCAGAGATGATCACAAAGACGATCAAGCCATCTAAATATATAAATTACATTTTTGTTAGAATGGCTACTTTAAAACAGAGCAGAAAAAAATGTTTGGACAAAGATGTGGAGAAACTAAGAGTCTAGTACAACTGTTGATAGGAATGTAAAATGGTGCAGCCCCTATGGAAAACAGTACAACTGGTCCTCAAAAAAAAGATCATATTATCTAGCATTCCCCACTTCTGGGTACATACTATACCCACCAACACTGGACGCAGGTTCTCAAAGAGGTATTTGCATATCCATATTCATAACAGCATTGTTCCCAACAGCTGAAAGGTGGAAGCAACCCAAGTCTCCACTGACACATGAATAAACAAAATGAGGTTTAGGCATACAATGGGTATTATTCCGTGTTGGAAAGGAAAGATGTTTGACACATGCTACAACACAGATGTAACTTGAAGATATTGTGCTAAGTGAAATAAGCCAGACTGAAAAGACAAGTACAGTATGATCCAACTTCTAAAAGATACCTAGAATTGTCAACGTCACAGAGACAGAAGTAGAATGATAGTGGTCAAGGGCTGGGCTAAGAGAACAGGGAGTTGTCCATTGGGTACAAAGTTTTGTAAGATGAAAAAAGTTCCGAGGAGTGATTGCACAACAATGTGAAAGTATTTACTACTGAGCTGCACACTTAAAAATGACTAGGATGGAAAGTTTTGTTGTGTGTGTTGTACCACAATTAAAATATATAGACTTAAAAAAGGAACTCTTTGTAATAGCACATAGGTCTCTTTTGAAAAGATCTAAACTAAAAAAAACTGATTCAATTAAGTCAAATAAGAATGCAAATTATAAATAAAGGAATAGGAATATAAGACACCATAAATAATCGGTATTAGGAATGAAGAAAGATTAAATGTAAGTTTTGGTATTTGGACTTTTGATGGTTGGTGTTAAATAACACTTCCTTCAATGCGTTTGTAATGGAATGCGTATTCTTTAGTGTTTTACAGGAATCTACACAGAGATTAGGACCTCAAGGCATGGCGTACTTATGAAGTCAGGCAGATCAGATTAAGTTGTGACAAGTAACCCTGATCCCAAGTGAATGCTGTGAGTCTCCCGGACACTGACCTGTCTACTCGAAGCTGGCAGACAATGCTCAGCACATCGACGACTCCTTCTTCTTTCAGCTGCTGACAGCCAATGGATGTAGCAATGAAACACCCCGTTCTACCAATCCCTGCACTGAAAGGAAAACAAGAGGAGTGAAAAGATTGGGGGAGGGGTTGTGTGACAGACACATATTCTTTTATTTTTATTTATTTTCCTCATTGAGTTTATTGGTACATTTTAGGTATACAGTACAGTTACGTTCATTATTGGGATCTTGTACCTTTACATGACAGATCTTGGGTCTCATTTTTTCCCCTTGTCCCTGCCCTCCCGTCACCCCTCCTCCCCTCCCCATTTACAAACACTTCATTTCCATTTTTTCATTTTCTCATATTTTTTTCTTTTCCCTTATTAGCTTTCCCCTACCCTTCCCACTTTCCCTACACCTTTAGCCCTTTTCTTCCTATTTCATATTGTCCATTACATCATTAGGATCTTATGTACTATTACAGTTTATTCACACCAGAGAAACTATTTGGTACTTACACATGTGTGACTTATTTATTTCACTTAGGAGTATATCCTCAATATGTATCTATTTTCCTATGAATGAATCTAATTTCTCATTCTTATGGCTGAGTACTATTCCATCTTATAGAAAAACCTCATCTTCTTTATCGAGTTTCCAACTGATGGGCAAATGGGCTATTTAACAGAGATATATGCTTACCTATGTTTATAGTGGCACAGTTTGTAATAGACACATATTCTTTTAAAAAGACAGTTTTCAGTCAAAAGTGAACTACTTCTCTCTTGGCAGTCTTTGCTCACATTTTTTTTGCCATGCTGGGGATTGAACTCGGGACCTTGTGCTTGTAAGGCAGCGTGGGCCACTGAGCTAAATCCACAGCCTCTTTGCTCATATTAAAAAGAACTTAGGAGTGGTGAGTTTTTGTATTGAATCTCTGATTATTAAAATGTTTCTATAGTTTATTTTTTACCAAAGAGATGCAGCTCATTATGATAAAGTGTTGCAAGACAAACTTTGTTTTATAAAAAATAAAGTTTTAAATCTAATGAAATTGTACTAAATTAGTTGTTACAATTAATAGTGATAACAATATGACTCTCATTACAAACCTAGACCTGTGCTAAGTGCTTAAAATATATTTTTTCAGTTAGTCATAAGTAGTAGGATGAGTGGGGTGGAGAGAGGACATGGATAGGGAGAATAGTGAAGAGACATTGTAATTGTTCTAGAAAGGATAATTAGGACCTGAACTTTGTTGAAAAGTCCAGTAAATAACCAGTTCAAGTTAGTCCAGTTCAATTTGGGAGAGATGTACCAGAGTCACACATTTCCACGTCATTTATTAAGAGGTTAGAATTGAATAGAAACCACCTGTCTTAGAAAGTGTACAGACTCATCTACCTAAGACAATGTCCCTACAATCAGTCTAACAACCTGCCCTGTCCTCCACAGTTTCTCCACTAGGTTTTATGTAAATTTTTCTGAAACATACACTAAATTTCCTTTAGCTGGAACTCTTGCTGTTACTATTTTACATTTGCTCCGTGCACTAAATTCAGTTTGTCCAAAATGGAATTAATTATCTTTTCCCTCAATGGCGTTACCAGTCAGCCATAAGTTTTTGAGCCTAGAAATCTTGGAGCCATCTTCAACATCTCCCCCTCTCTCACCTCCCACATCAAACCTGTTACCATTTTTTTTCTGTCTCCACTGAGCTTTTGGAATCCATGCTTTTCTCTCTGTAGATATTTTCTTATTTCATGATTAGCAATATTCTGATTATGGTTTCCAAGTCTCATGGCTTCTTCTGGACTAAGTCACAATATACACAATTTCTAGGTTCATCTTTTTAAAATAAGGACTTCATTATATCCCTTCTGTGACAATCTTGATTGTCAACTTAATTAGATTAAGAAATGCTGGAAGAGGTGATTTGATTGTGAGAGCCCCAGCCACATCAATGGATTAATCCACTGGAGAATCCTCAGCTGAGGGGCCGCTAAGAGATGATGCCTAACTGGAGGAAGTAGGCGATAGAGACATTACTATAAAAAATATATCTTGTTCCTAACCTGCTTCCTCTCTAGCTTCTTCCTCTTTCTTTGCTTCCTGGGTGCGATGAGGTGAACAGCTTTCCTGTATCATACCCTTTCACAATATTCCTGCCTCATCACAGGTCTTAATACAATGGAGCCAGCCACGATAAGCCGATAAGCCTTTTCTCTTTTATGTCACATACTTTGGTCATAGTGCTGAAAAGCTGAGTAACAAAATTCTCTATTCAGAAATTGTGGATTGCTCCTATTTGTTATAGTGTAACATCTGACCTCTCTACCATGCTATTCTTGACCTTGCAAACATCTGAGGGTAGCTAACTTTTAAGCTTATGTATTTTTATTGTCTTTTTTCCACCATATGTGCTATTAGTCTCATTTATGTGAATCACAGAAAAAAATGTCTTATTTTCTAACTTTCCTTTCTGTGTTAAAATTTTCTTAATCAGAAATGCCCTTTCCACCACCTTTTAAAACCTTTTTTAAGACCTACTTCAATATTATTCCGATATTTAGAGCTTTACTCAATTCCCATGGTTGGAATTAATTTCTCCCCTCTTGTCATTCAAATAGCATTTATTTCTCATATTTGGCATTTGTTTCTTGTTGAATGTGAGTGCAGAGGAATTCAGAAGGAATGGGTCATTTTTTAGCTGAAATACCTATAAAGCACTTGTTCACTGACAAAATAGTATTTGAGCTGTATTACGAATGGCAGACATTTTGGCTGTCATGGATGGAAAACGAAAGTGTAATTTAAAAATGCATGTACATTTAAATTAACAAAAATTATGAGTAAAGGACACATAGCTCTTAATGCCCCTCAAAGTCCCCCCCACACTTTGAACACATTTACCCTACACTTCCTGCCTCTTTCTGAAGCAGTTCTGGAAGTCTTATTTTGTGTTCTTGATTGTGCTGTTGTGGCTGGCTCCGTGTCATGAATCAATTCAAAACATTTATCTCTTATGATATTTTGATTGTGAAGAGCCAGGAGTCACCAGGTACCAGATTTAGTGAGTAAGATGGATGAGGATGCACCATAATGTTTTTATGGGGCTGCCTTTTCACTGAATAGCGCTTAACAGTAACATTTACTGGATTTTTAAAAATCACATCTCATAAATATATTCATGAAAGAGGGCTTCCTGAATGGCTTCAGAAAGTGGCAAGAATGACAGGATAAGTGTGTTTGAAGTGAGAGGGAACATTTTAAGGGGGATTAATGGAAACATGTTTTTACTGTAATACATTAAAAAATTTAGCATTCTCTGTATATTTTTATAAAGTCTTATAGATTCCAGGTATGGCAAGAGTATGAAGGATGAAATGATGCAGAACATAATATGTTATTTGTGATAATAAGTCTACTAGATTGACTGGAAGAGAAAATAATTTTAGTGGAATGGTGGGAAATAAAATTGGGAACATACTCTGGAAGCTTATATAGAAGGCAGGCAGTCTCATTGCTTTTTTTACCCTCCAGAATTTGATGAAAATGATGTACTTCCACTCCAGAAAAATTTCACATAGGCTTATGTACTCAGATTTACTCAAATAATTTCAAGGAGCTCACTGATCCATCTGGTTTATTCGAAGATTCAAGATTAAGGAATTTTTTTTTCTAGGAAATATGAAGCCATCGACCAGTTTTGGGCAGGGATTCCAAGTGATGAAACACAGTTTTAGGAACAACATCCCAGAGAAGTGCACAGGGTAGGGCGCAGTGATAGGGGGGTGGGTGGAGGAGGGGAGGGTATGTGTATGCAATTAGCCAACTACTTCTAAATGACATGGATGAGGTCACAGGGCCTGAACTGGGGTGCTTGGACAGGAAGTGGTGATTACAGGAGAAGCTTTGAAGGGAAAACCAATCTGGTGACTGATTAGATTCTGGGACTGGAGTTGAAAGAAGGGCCAAAGATAACTGTCAACATTGGACCCTGAGCGACTGGAAAAAAGAAGGCCTCATTCTTAGAAACAGCAATCAGAAGGGAACCTGGCTTTACAGCAGTAGTGGTTATTTCAATTTAGATATCCTGAGTGCTTAATGATTCTGGGTGGGGACAATTTCAACCCTAAAGTGCAGCCAATTAGTTGTTTTTCCTTGACTCCAAGCTAAGTTTAGAGTAAGGCTAGTAACAGGATAATGATGCCTTTGGATAAATATACATGTAGTAATTTTTATTTTTAATTAAACCATAAAGTTTCAAAAAAGGAGGCTAAAATGATAATCTAAAATAACATATTTTATGTATTAAAGATGCTATGTAAATCTCTCTTAAGAGTAATGAGATTAAAAGCAGTATAAATTATTTTGAAAAAGTAAGGCAGCTACATGGTTTATCATATAAATAACTTGAAATAATACTTGTTTTAGTTTGGTCACATTAAAAGGAAAACAAAGGGAAATGTATCAGTTATGGGAAATTATGAGAGTTGAGCTTTAACTTATATATCAGGGTGGGAACTAACAGCAACACCTGCTACTACGGTTCTGGTTTTATACCCCATGGTATGATAGCAGCACTTTTTTTCTTTTAATAAACTGCCACTTCCACAATTCCCAGCTTATAAGTCTGTTTTCATCTATTCTTCATGTAATAACTTTGAAAACTGTTGATTGTCTTTTACCAAATTTGACATCATAATAAATCAATCAATCAAGACAATCCAAATAAAGTTCTGGTGCTATCTTGCAACAAAAGCCAACAATAATTTTAAAAATCAGTGTATATGAGATCGATGAGAGGAAATGAATCAATGTAAGTTTCAAGTTAGATGAATAAATTTATTTATAACTTGCATTTTTGTCCACTGCATGATTGTTTGCTAAAAATGTCCTAAAAGTGCTAATTTGCTTCTGTAAGCATTATCTTAAGACTCAAATATTAGGAAGTTAATTGATTTCAAAAAGCACTTAATTTAAACAACAAAGATACATCTAGGAAGCAAAATCCTACTTATACCTGCTCTGTGACTTTACAAATAATGGCCAGTTGCTTGGGCAGAAAGATCAGTTTATGCTTACCTGCAGTGGACAACCACAGGCCCTCGGCCCTCAGAAGCAAGCCTGTCTTCTTCCACATCCAGCATGAGCTGTAGAAGGGGCTGAGCACTGTCTGGAGTCTTGTGATCTGGCCATGAGGTGTACCAGTAATGCTTCACATGTTGGGTGTGACTTCCTTGCTGAAAATAGCAACAGCCATCAAATGCCCTACTCACTTTTGGAACTCAAATTCATCTAAAACACAATCCTGAATGCCTTCTATAACCCCCATCTTCCGGGCAACTTATTTCTAGGTGGAAAAAAATCTCGAAAGACTTCTGAAGAATATTCTTGCACCTTGAGAAAGCTTTACTGTAAATATCCTAACCTCCATGCTTGGTAATCTTGCATTTATGAAGCGGAGACCTATATTTGTATCTATAATATTGATGATATATGTCATAGGCTATAATAAAATATGTTTAAAATTTATTATAATAAATAAAATTCTTGGTGAAAATATAGCCTTAAAGAATGGGATGTACTCTCTTTTTTGCTCTATGAATGTTCTTCACAATTTCTTTATAAAAATGTTAACCAGTATGTTTTATAAACATATAAGCCAGTGTATTCAGTAATATAAATACTCATACACACAACCCAAATTCTGGTTAACTCAGCAGTAATCCCAGTTGTGAACAGAACTATCTGGAATTCCTAAACTGGAAACACTTTGAGCGACAGCCCCCACACATCATCTTAAAACCCAGTGTGCAGGTGGAGGCCTGGTATGGACTAGGTCTATGTTGAAAATAGGTTTTGGTAAGTGCTTTCCTGTGCTACTCTTTCACATAAAAACCATCACTGCGGCTGTGCCTCCACTTTCTTCTTTGTGGTGGTTCTGTCTCAGCAATGAGGCTGCAGAGAGGATTAACATCTTCAGGATGTTTACTCTCTATAAGCAAAAATAAAACTATAGCAACATTCCTCCACATCTGTTCAGGAATGAGTTAAATAAGATAACTTTTCTATGACATAAGTTGGTCTGGGGAAAGTCCCTATAAATTACTATAACTCTGTTTTTGAAGATCTCATCAACACTTCAGGATTGTCTTGCCTCCCACTGCCACCCACCAGTGCAGATTTTCCTTTTTGTAGCTTCCAGGCCTTAAATTTGCCTAGATCAAAATGACATTTAAAAAAGAGTCGTGGTAGTTTCCAGCACAAGCTTTTAGTTAAAGGTTTTCTGAAGGTTAAATCAGAGATATTTTATTAATTCAAATTAGAAGAGCCAAACATTACACAAAGCTAACTTCATTAGTGTCTACTCATGTTAATTTAATTATTCCACATATTAATAGTAGCCAAGAACAGTGGAATAAACAAGGGAATGATTATAGTTTCTCATGACTTAATTCAAGTTGAATCTGTTATTTTTAGTAGGATAAATAATTTCAGAGTAGAAATGTATCCGCCAACCTCATCTACCTTGTAGATAACTATGGCTACATAATCTTACCTTTAAAACTAGGTTTCGAATGGTGTAGTTATCACATTCACTTACACTGATAACCAGAACTTCAACTTTCCCATATATCCCTCTTTTTTCTGGCCAGTATAGCACACATTTCTGGAGGAGGAGAAAAAAGAACACAGTGAATACTAATTACTTTTGCTAGCCTTGAAGCCTTTATACTTTAAGTATTTGAAATGATTTTTTATTTCTTAAATTAAAAATCAATTTCAATTTTTATAATTCTATAAATAAACTGAAACTATTGAACTGTACATTTTAAACAGATGAATTATATGGTATGCAAATTTTGTCTCAATAATGTTGTGTTCAAAGAAAGTAATTTTACATGTGTTTGTCAAACTCTATCACTACTAATTGCATACCCAAAATAACAATACTGAGGCAGAGAAATTTCTCTGCAGAGAAATTAAGAACTACTTAAAAGTAAATTAAGGCATTAATCTAAATATTAGAGTTGATTCTGTGATGACTGGAAATAAAAGGAATATTTTCCTACAGTGACTGAGGCTAGACACCTCCATCAACTGCTTCATCCGACTAATGTGTCTGTGAGAATATCTGTGGTGCATTAGGTGTGTGGAAAGAAGTTTCCCTTGCATGTAAGGCAGATGGAATGGCCATTAATGCATCTATGGTGTTGTTTTCTAGGGCCAATACTTTTTCACTTATGGGGTCCATAAAATAAAAATGTACAACCAAATCATGTTTAATGAATATTTGTATAATGGATCATCCCCTTGAAGGGCTTTAACACTAGTGATAATGATTATACTGTAAACACGGCAAAGTAGCATGGTGCTTACAGAGCAGGCTTTGGACTCAGACATCATGAGCCCAAATTTTGGTTCAGCCACTTATTAGCTGTGAATCTATGAACAAGATATCTAAGTTTCCTGGTCTCATTTTTTCTCATAAGTGAATGTATGAAAAGTATTAAGGACATAGTCAGGCATACAGTAAACACTTGAAACATATTATTATTTTTATTGTTATATTTTAAAAATTAATAGATTATTTATCCAAAGTGATTAAATCTTCACATACTAAATATTATTTTACTGTTATTATATCTAGAAATTATTATTAAAATAAAAGTATAAAATGAGATTCAAGGGTATATATGTATATGTTATTTATTACATTTCCTTTTAAACAGTTAAAAAATAATTATTACTGTTTCACCACATATTTTAGTGATTTAATGTACAGGATGGAAGCTGACATTTTATTTTGAGTGCTCTGGGAAATAATGGTAATTTTAGAAATGGTTAAATATCATTTATTCTTTTCTCCCAAAAACACACATTTATATAGAAATTCTTTTACTTGTTGACTTCTATCAGTGTCCTTTGAGACGCTGGACACTTGGTTCTTCACATCTATATCAAAGACATATGTTCACACTTAAAAATACAAATATACTTACAGATTAGAAAAATCAACAAAACAATCACACCATTGCAGAACTAAAGGAAAGACAAAGTTGCAAACACATGGGTATTTATAACATTAAACACCTCCCGCTGTCTATGTGAAGCCATAAAAAATATCATTTCACCTAGTGGAATCACAGTTTCTTTTATCCATTCCAATAAAGACATATTTACATCTCCCACATTGTGATCTTCCTCTTAATGAATTAAATTGTTTCAGCTTTATTTACATCCCACCCAAGGTCACTAGGCAATGAGACTAAATGCTTAGTCTGCCTGACTTAAGTGATAACGTTAAGGAAAGACATATTTTAAAATAGAGCAACTTGTTCCCCTTTACAGCCTCCAACTGCTAAATATCTAAAATTGCTATATTATGGGTAATCATACTAACCAATGTGTCTGGTTTCTTTCAGTGAAGCATCAATTATTTTGCTGCAACACCCGAGCTATTGCGTATCTTAAAACCCACGTCTCCCAGATACGCTCAAGAAGAGTGACAAAGAATCTCGAAAAACAAAACTGACCAAAGCAGAGGTATGCAGTAGTCCCAAGGACTGGCATATGTGCCCATTGTCCACAATGAGACCTGAGCAACAGTCCCCCTCCAGGACAGAGGATCTACAAATCAGTGGGAGAAGCTGCCAGGCAGGAACTAGCAGCCCTGTACTTTTAATTTTGACAATACCCAAGACGGGCTTCTGCACCTACTTGATAAATAGAAGCGCCACTCACATCTCTTTCAGGTTTGCTGGGGCCCTCTTGAATGTTTTCCTTGACTCTTTACCAAAAAAGCAATTGGCAGCCAGCTTCCAGTAGACAATGCAATGTGACTTGTTCATTCAAACAGCCCTTAATTAGCATCCCATCTCCTTTCTGAGATACAATAGTGTATTTTTACACACTGAATACATTTTCCTTCTTTTAAAAGAAAGGAAAAAAAGAGAGAGACCAGATAAGTGTGGGTGCTTTCGAATATGAGTTGGGGGAGGGCTGAAAATCTGTTCATTTCCAATAGTTCACGTTCATGTTTTAAATTATTTCCCTGAACAGCTTTTTAGGATTTCTTTATTGGGCCATTAACAATGACATGAAAAAGGCAGAAAATGCAAAAAAAAGAAAATGCTGTCTTACAGATAGAATTGTGAAGCTACCCTAACTGTAGGTAATTCAAAATAGCATGGTATCTAGCAAAATATAACCCCAAATCATCACTATTCTCCTAAGTAGGATGATCTTTTCAGAAAAATTATCTATTAATCCCAAGTATCCATTATTTGGAGGAAAAAGAGGTTTTCAGAGGATCATTTGTCTCTTGTGCAAACAAGGAATTATTGAACCTTAATTGAAAAGATTGTAGCCATAAACTGATTCTTAGTAATCAGTGGATTATAACAAAAGTGAAAAAATGCAAATTCATATTTTTATAATCTTTTTTTTTTCCTTTGACTATTCTTTGTCATCCCTACCAAGTGAAAGAAGCTATTTGTGCTTAAACAATAAAGATGTATTGTTACTAGTTTAGTTGCCTGGAAACTAATCTATTTTAAAGTTATTTTGCTTTTAGATTGTGTATAGTAAAATCAAAGAGATTTTGCTTTATGTCCTTAAGACATGCATCATCATGTAGAAAGTGGCTCTAAATAAATAGAATGCAGATACATTTATTCCTAGCTCTGCAGATAAATATTACTAACATAAACACAATAACTTAACATTAAAAACACTTTCACCAACATTTTATCATTTAATACATTCTACAATCTTTTGAGGTAGTATTACTTTTTAAGTTATTTTAAACTAAGGCAACTGAGGCTCAGGTGTGTTGGCAAGGGACTCTGGGAAATTTCTCTTGGGTACTGGGATCATCTGAGAAGCCAACACTTCATGCATTTTACTTTCCACCTTTGTTTCCACACTGACTCTTAGCCAACTTTACTTAAGGACAACATTAACCAGTGCCCTCCTTCCCTCTATAACCTGTGTAACCTCATTGATTACTAGTTGTTCTTGGTCCACCTTGGCTCTTATAAAACTAATATTTCTGTAATCACTTGTTGAGCTGTATGTTCACGAAGTTGTATTTACAATGAAATCCTTTGATGGCAGTTGTACTTATTATTGAGGCCTAGTAGTTTAATTTAATATTACATAAATCGATAACATAGGAGAGTGTGTTGGAGTTCAAAACAATACCATGAATTGCTGTGCTTTGGTGTGTTGAGTACTTTGAACTTAGGTGACTGGAAGACCTCAGAAGAAAGTCTCTCTCTGACCTCTTGCCTTCATTTGTCCTGTTTTGTTTTTCTCCTCAAGGAAAGAGACAGACACCAGAATTTCTTTTTTTCCGAGCTGATCATTGAAACTAGAACCTCACCTCTCCAAAGCAAGCCATAGAACTTGGAAATATTACTTTCACCTTCTCTGCTTTTCAATGCAGCAATTGGCCACCTTGTTTGTGAGTAGATCAGAAGGCACTTGCTCTATAAGGGCTTTGACCCACACTTGAGAGGAAGGAATGGTATACAGAGAACAAGAACTATCTCCTTTCACTCTATTACCATTAAGTCAAACTTTTTGTCCAAGCGCATTTCTATGAACAGTCATGAACAGTACTTCATGCTTCATCAAATGTAAACATGCAAATGGACAGTTTTCCCTGGGTTTGGGCCTTCATTTCTGAAAGCTCCCAAGTTACATAAAGTTTTGATTAAATAAATATGTTGCGTTTTTCTCTGTTAAACTGTCTTTATTATACACATGTCAGTTGTGACTTTTATGACAGGACAAAAACGCATCACACCTTTCTACCTCTAAGGTAAGAGGAATAAAAAGACTTGTTTTTATAATTATAAGTTAATTGCACAGTTTGAATAAATTCTGCCCTGAGAAGAGTTAATTTATAAAGAAAACTATAGTCAAATCAGGCAAAGACGAGAGAACTATAAATGCTTGTTATAAGTTAAAAAATCTAAAGTAAGTGAAATGGAAAATTTTCATGATGTGCAAAGTGTGAAATATACAAGATATATAATAACGAACTCTAGCATGAGAACAACATTCAAACACAAAAAAGCCCCATAATTTGAAAATATGCTAAGAAACTGTTGAGCCCTTGAGCTACATTCTCAGCCCAGTAAATTTTAATGTGAGCAAATGCACGTATTTTGAGATAAAATGAAACACTGAAACTTTAAAAAAAATTTGTACTTTTTTACTTTGATTAATTGTGTCAAATAAAGGGTTTTTAATTAAGAAATAAAGCAGGCTAAAGCAATTTGAATATAACATAGCAGATAATTTAAAGTATAAAGTTATACTTAGAATACTGTATAAGAATGTTTGAAGATACAAGTAATTTTGCTTGGGTGTGTTGGGGCTCAGAAAATGACACACCATAGTACTGTGTAGCACTTTGATACACTGAGTTCTTTGAAGAAAAGCAGCAAGCTCAGAACTAAGGTAACTCTGACATTTTCTAGCCCATCTCTGGCCTCTTCATCTCTCCTGATGCACACAAATGCACTCTCTCCACAGTTCCTTTATCTGACTAATGCAAATTCTTCCAGAATGAATTTAATCATTACAAATCCTTACCTTATAATTAAATAGGGAAGACTAACTGAGGAAAGAAGAATAGAGCTGACATCATACCCAGAGCTCAGACTTTGTCCCAAACTATTTTCTGTTCTAGTCCATTCATCTGCCCTAAGAAATTGACTCTTTCTCTAAAACTGCCTATTTCTCCTGTATCCTTTTCCATTTTAAAGAGGGTATATATGAGGTATATATGACAGAAAAATACAATAAATGATTAAGTTAAAAATTTACTACATTAATCCCTCTCAGAAGACCTTCTTGCTTCAAAAATACTTAGCCCATTTTCTTGAGCAGTTCTAGAAGATCTCTTTGGTGAGTGTCTTTAGTGGTACCCTTGTAGCTACCTCCTTGTACTTAACTGATTCAGAACATTTACTTTTCATGATCATGAATGCTCTGGGGAAGACCCAGAAGTCCTACAATGTCAGCTCCAGTGAATAAGATGGATGAAGATGTACTATGTTTTTATGAACCTTTTCGTTGAATGACATTCAGTAGCAGCAGCAGGAGCTGTATTTGTAATCATACCTCTTAAAAACACTCATGAAAGAAGACTTCAGAATTGTTGCAGTAAGTGGGAACAACGACAGGACACGTGTGTTCAAAATGGGAGGGGTTTGAGAGGGATTAAGGACAATTTGTTTTTGCTGTAATAAAATTTTTCAGTTTAAACACTGAATATATATTTTGGCGACATTTTATAAGCTTCTAAATCTCATCAGGTCTAGTGAACACTCTTCATCTTTGTGATGCTACTGTGCATGTAATATATATTTATGAGTTTTCTCCCATTAATCAGTTTATTGTAGTTTATTTCAGCAGACTTAATTAGTGAAACTTCAGAGGACACAGAGGGAACCTCCTTCAACCCTATAGCTGCTATAATAGCACAGAAGTTCTGGCCACAGTTAATTGCTTATGTAGTGTAACGGTCAAGTTCCTAATCACACAGGAAATGATATCAAGCTGCCTGGCATTGCTGAACAGGGCAGAACTATGCTGGGTTGGCACCCACATGAGGGATCCTAAATCAGAAGGCAGTCAGAATTACTGCGGTTTAAATGGTGGTTTTAGTCTCTTTATTTCCTGTTGAAATGACTCCTGTTCTGTGCTTTGGTGAGCTAAGCCCTGAATGGCATCCATTTCACTTGGTGACTACAGTTTATGCCCCCAAATCAGCTGCTCATTGAAGACACCTGTGATACCTAATGCTGTCTTCCAAGAATGGCAGTTACAGTTTCCACTGTCTACACTCTAGGTTGGCCTCCATCACTGCACTCCCAGACCTTGTTTTTTTTTTCAGTACTGGGGATTGAACTCAGGACCTTGCACTTGCCAGGCAGGAGCAGTGCCACTGAGCTACATCCCCAGCCTTCCCAGACCTTATTTTTTATAGACAGTTTGGCTATGGGACTTGGTTTGGTCTCTTATTCTTGTTACAAAACATGAATTCTCTTGAAAATCTTAGGTCCTCCAAATCAAGTGTGACTTCTCCAGTCATGGTTTCAAGTTGCACTTCCAAACTGTCAATCACTTTGAAAAAACAGATCCACCTATTTTTTTTTTATTATTTAAACCAGACAGTATGGTTTAAATTTGTCTGTCTCCTCTTTCCTTCTTGAAGAGAATAGTCAGAGATTTTAACATTGATTGTAAGTGATCATGAACACTGATATCTGACCATAATCACCTTTTGCACTCTAGTCTATTCTTTCCTACCAAAAGTAGGAGCCTTGAGAAGGAAGGCAGTCTAGGGTTCCGGTGAGGAGTGGGGCGGAGTTTAGGTCAATTGTTTGGCCTTTGGCAAGTTGCTTAGCTTCCCTGTGTTTTCATTTTTAGTGGGGTATGTAAGACTGATTTACAAGCACACTTTTTTGCTCAGTAATTGTTAGTTATTTGAAAGACCAAATAGCCCAGGTTCTCAACTTGCTATTTATATTTGATAAATATTTTTGATTACTTTACTTGAACTCTAATTTTCTAGCTAATTATAAATAATATAAAAATATATTTTGTTTTTGTGTTTAGAATATAACATAACAAGTTAACATTTGTTAATTACTTCACTAGAAATTACTTTCTCTTCAAATGTGTAGTTTTAATGTACACTTAAAATTTTTAATTGACATAATTCTTTTTTTTTTTTGGTACTGGGAATTGAACTCAGGCCCTTGTGGCTTGTGATGCAGGCACTGGAACCACTGAGTAAATTCCCACCCCTAATTGACATAATTTTACTTATTTATGGAGTACAGTGCAATACATCAATACGTGTATACAATGTGTAATGATCAGATCAGGGTAATTAGCATATAGATGAGGATAATTAGTTCCTCATCTCAAACATTTATCTTGTTTAAAATGGTCTACTTCATTTTAACATATAATGTACTTATACGTTGAGTAGCTATTTTCCCATCTGAATGCACGTGAAATTTAAGGTAAACATAGAATATACATAGTTAATATTCATATTGCAAAACTCTTTCTTGGAATATATTTAATTAAGCAAATGCATTTATTAGCTGGAATTTGACTTAATGAAGTGATTACTTAACTTCTTTTGTGATGATAAGACTCTTTTAGGTTGTCTATAGATTTAAAAAATATTTATGTTAGGCTAGTAATAACACATAATAGCGTTTTTTTGTCTCCCTTTTTAGTTTATAAACTTGAAGAAAATAATTTTTTTTATTTTGTCAATACAGATTTAATCAAAGTGTTTAAACTAGATAGTTCATAAATATTTGTGAGATGAATGAATAAATGAATATGTACAAACATATAGAATTGGATGTTTTATAAGAGGAATTATAGACTGAACACAATTAAAGTTGGCTGGATAACAGATAAGACAATACTACAGCTGAACACATATTTGGAAAACATATTGGGAATATATTCTTTCAAAAGTTCATATTATTTGATCAGGTAATTTCATAATTCTCTACATCTTAATGGAATAATGCATACAATCTAAGCATTAACACAATAAAATTTAGTACTTATTTAAAATAATGTTGGTGTTATTTACAACATGAAGAAATCTCATAATGTTAAAAGCAGACTATACAACAAAATACAAATCGCTCTTTTATACTCTTTGCATCAATTCTGTACCTTCCTGTGATTTCAACTTCAGCCCGTCTAGTCCCTGTCTCTAACCCATACATACATTTCTCCACAGCTTTAGACTTATTTCTAACCACTCAATTGACTTTACCATCCAAAGTTCTCCAAATTTTCACCTTGAAAAATGAAATTTATTTTCTTCTTTCAAAGCTTCCCTTTCTCCACACCGGGGTTCACAGAATCATTGTCCATTCAGCCTCCCATACAAGAAATCTTCAAGTCAAATTCTCCCTCCCCTCTCTCACTTTAGAAAAAAAATCACCAAGGTTTCTACTGCCGGAACTCCTTTTAATATCTATCTCTTTTCTTAGTACACTTTGCCATTGCCTTAGTTCAGTACTGCATTATTTCCTACCCAGAAGTTGGTATAGCTTCCATTAAAGCCATTTCTCTGCTTCCTCTTGTTTCTCTCAAGTTTAAATCCTGTGTGCTGCCACCAATGTACTCCAGATATACACATTATGTTGCCAGTCTACTTCAGAAACACCATTAGCAGCTTCCTGCTGCTTATAAAACAAACCTACTTTTTGGATAGTCCTCTTTTTCTCTGCAACTTACCTTTCAAGTTTCCCTTCCCTTTAATCCCTGCTGTGTCACACGTTCTCTAGTCACACAAAACTGCTCTGTTAGCCACACTATGCGATTTTTCGGAAACTTTCATATGGTGCTCTTTTGCTTGACTGTGTTTCCATCCTTGGGGACCTACTCAGTCTTTAGACTGACAGGAATTGGGTAAGCTCATTGGCTGAATAAATCTAATTGAAATGAATATTTTCTACAATTTTATCAGAGAAGAGAAAGAAATGAAAGAAGGGAAAAGTTAAAATCTTATTTCTTTAAATGACTTTTTTGAGGGTAAACTTTGCAGTAGCTAAGTAAGTCAATGAGAAAAGTGGAGTTTACAGTAATAAATAAAATATTTTAGCAGAGATGAAAGAAGCGTGTAAAAATAGAGGGAGAATACATCTATGTTAAGTACCTAAGAGAATCTTTACATTAGGTATGTCACCAAGTAATTTGCTGACTTCATGAAAAATAAATTTGATGTGTTACTGCTCTGAGAGACCAATAGTGGGCTGCTTGCTTTCTAATGTCTTGCTTCCTCACTGGGCCTGTTACTGTGTTGAGGCGAACAGCTTTGAAATCAATCAAACCTGGGTTCAAATTTGAGTTTCATCATCCATTAACTTTGAGGATTAAATAATATGGCTTAAACTCTCAGTTTTAGTTTTCTCATCTGTAATATTGGATAGAAGACAGTCAGACCTATTTTGTAGAGTGAGAGTAAGATTTAATCGAATTTATGCATGATTGTGCTTAGCAGATATATTTAATATGGTCAGTACTTATATCTCCTTAATTTCATTCCTAGAAGGGAAGGGAGATGGAAACCAAAAGGCCCTGAGGTAGAGTGAGCACTCCTATTCCTTTCATGTGTGCAAAGGCTATTTTTGGACGGATCTTGTTTTAGCTTTATAGATTTTGGCCACTATATCTTTTCTAGTAATGGAATAATCCATGTTAACAAAATCTGAACACTGTTTTCAATTTTTTTTATTTACAAAGGAATTCCCTCTTTGTATATGTTTAAATGAAGACACTTAAACCTGCTAGCAAATAGATCTTTTATTATAAGAACTAATTTTTCAACTGGGCATTTAGCTCAGTGGCTCTGCGCCTGCCTTACAAGCACAAGGTCCTGAGTTTAGAAAACAAAACAAAGCAAAACAAAAGTAATTTTTCAGCTTTATTTTTCAATTTTGTTCATTTTTATTTTATAAAATGTGGGTAACAGAATATTGAGATTATTAAATAAAAGATGGCAATTACTCTTTTATTTATTTATTATAAAGTAGGAAAGATCATAAAAATATAAAGTGTGGGAACTTCTAAAGATAACTCCACCTCTACATTCTTTGGAGGAAATGATTTTTGTCTATTCCAAACAATGATGCTTAATACAATTGAAAGTTGGCACATTTTCGGTAAACAGTGCTTTCCTGGTAGTGCGGAGTCTACTGTGTATTCCTTTTGAGCCAGACTTCTCAGTATCATTTGATCTGTAAAACATTAAAGTTTCCTCTACCGGACTTTATTTGCATCTTTGGAGAGTCTGGACAGAAAAGGATTTTTATTTTTATTTGAAGACTAATGAAACAATTTTTAAAAAGTAAAAAATATTTCTTCCAATATTTTGGATTATCTCTGGCTTCAGGATAAGTACCAGAATACACATTGTAGACATATAACATGTATGACTTTGTATCTTCAGAAGATATATCTCAGACACTAAAAAGAGAAGGGGCTCAGAATGGTTAAAAACCAACCACTCCTCCAGTTTTTTTTCTCATTGAGTTTATTGGTACATTTTAGGTGTACAGTACAGTTACATTCATCATTGGGATCTTATACCTTTACATGACAGGTCTTGGTTCTTATTTCTTCCCCTTACCCCTGCCCTCCAGTTTTTAAATTATAGAACCAAAGAGAAAAACAAAAACCTCAACCGCCTTTCAGTGTAGGAATTATTTTAATAGAAATTCTAACTTTTAACAGTTCCTAAATCAGTGTATAGTGTCTTCACCATGATTGAGTTGTAGGTAATGAACATTTCAGCAGTTTATGCAAAGGTTATATTTAAACTCCTTTATATTTAAAAAATCTGCTTAATATAGGTCTATTGTCTCTTTTTGCTTAATTTTCTTGATGGTACTTTATCAATTCATTCTTTAATGTTTTCCATTAATGCTTCAGGTGTTTTGAGGTTATGTCATGCATTTACAAGTTTACAGTTGTAACTTTTCTATCAGTTGTATGTAGTTTATTGGTATTTTAGGTGTACAGTACAGTTACATTCATCATTGGGATCTTATACCTTTACATGACAGGTCTTGGTTCTTATTTCTTCCCCTTACCCCTGCCCTCCAGTTTTTAAATTATAGAACCAAAGAGAAAAACAAAAACCTCAACCGCCTTTCAGTGTAGGAATTATTTTAATAGAAATTCTAACTTTTAACAGTTCCTAAATCAGTGTATAGTGTCTTCACCATGATTGAGTTGTAGGTAATGAACATTTCAGCAGTTTATGCAAAGGTTATATTTAAACTCCTTTATATTTAAAAAATCTGCTTAATATAGGTCTATTGTCTCTTTTTGCTTAATTTTCTTGATGGTACTTTATCAATTCATTCTTTAATGTTTTCCATTAATGCTTCAGGTGTTTTGAGGTTATGTCATGCATTTACAAGTTTACAGTTGTAACTTTTCTATCAGTTGTATGTTTTAGTGTTATTTGTGACTCTATCTCTAGTTACGTCTCTATTAATGATTGTTTTGACTGAAAGTCAATTTTATTTGTTAAACATTCTTGGTTTAGTATTAGCTTGGTGTCATTTTTTCTTTTTCTTTTAAAATTTCTGGATCCTCTTGTAGACAACACAGCGAGATTTATTTAATTAATTTGGTAATCTGTGCTATTTAATAGGCAAGTTACTCATTTCTATTTAGCATAATTATCAATCTATTTTGATTTATTTCTATCTTCCAGTTTGGTAAAAGTTATCTTATTTTTTCTATCTTTTTTCTTCTTTTAACTTATTAAAAAAACTTTATTACTTCTTGGCCTTTTGGCTAAGATCAAGTGTACTAAAAAAATCTTTTCCCTTTTCTAACAAATTGGGCATTATACTTCCTATTTTCATTCTTTTAGTAGCTAATCATAAGGTTTTAAGATGCATGTTTAGCTTTGCGTCTGAACTTGGTTGAATTTCTGCTCTTTTCATGACTAACACAAAAACATTTTATCTTTCTTCACATTTTCTTATTGTTCAGCATTTTAGTCCTTCATTTTTACTTCCTTTGCTTACTGTTTTATGTTTGAACCCTTTTGTCCTGGATCAAATCTCATTTATTCAACACTCCTTGCGATTATTTTGGTAAGATGCTATTGATCAATTCTTTCAATTTTTGTTTGTCTGAAAAGATTTTCTTTTTCTTTTGTCTGTGTATGATAGATTTGCTGGGGTTTTGATGGTTGAGTTAGCCATTTGTGGGTATTGTCCTACTGATTTGGGGCCTCTATTGTTACTGTTGCTATGTCGATAGTAATTCTGGTTGTTAATATTGTATCTTTGGTATCTTTTTATTTCCACAGATGTGTATATTTGTGAATTTATTTTTTTAACCTATCCAGACTAATATTTATTGCGCTTTTCAAAACTGAAACTCAGGTCTTCCACTAACTTTAAAAAACCTATAGCAATTATTTTCTCAAATATTATTTGCTTTCCCTCATATTATTTTTTATTCTGAAACACCAACTATTGCTTCTTGGCCTTTTGGCTAAGATCAAGTGAAACAACAACTAAACATGTTTTTTTCATTTAAATATCATTGGTGTCTCCTTAGTTCTCATGTTTTTGATCATTTTGGTTTTCTAGATCATTTCTTTATGTCTTCTAATTCACTGTTCATCTGTGCTTAGTCTTATAAAATTAATAAAATTTATTTTCATTTTAATGTATATATTTATTCTTCATATGTTTTGCTTTGATTGTATGTCTGTCCTTTTTGATAGTAACATATTTTTGTCATCTGTTTTATTTTGTATTTGTGTGCTAAATTATTCTTAAAAACCTTGTAATTTCTATTGTTTTTATTTCTTGTGGATCTATTTCTAATATTGGCTGCTTCTTTTGATTTTTTCTTTTCAATGTTTTATTTACTTGTGTGGCTCATAATTTTGATTTGTGAGTTTATGTTTGAATTGTTTTGGAGGGAAATTCTGTGAGGCATATGTAGAGTGAGGTATGCAGCTAGGACGTTTTCACCTTTGTTTCTGTAAAGTGCACAAAGTGTTACCAATCTGCTCTTACTTTTGACGTTAATTACTTCACCTGGCATAATCTGCTTTTAATATTCTGAGGTTTCTCAGCTTTGAATACTCAAGGGAGCCCTTTTACCCCCATCAAAAGCCCAGATTTAGACAAATTAATTTCCTCTTATAGTCAATTTGGTAGGCAGATTTATTTTTGTCTTTTAGTTTTAACTAAAGCCATATTCCTTGCAGGCACTCATTTTATGTAAGGTTTCAGTTCCAACTTCTGGCTCCTGCAAGCTTAAGATTTGTCTATAGTTCTTGTACACAATTAAAACACAAGTAACCCATAATTCTCTGATTTTATACCTTTTTATTAAGTTTTTTAATTAGGTTTTTGACCACTAGAATTTTCTTTAGTTTTTCCAAACTTTGCCATTCATTTTATTTCATATTTTACTCAGTGTCACTGGTTTTGTAGTGGAAGTTTTTCAAGCTACATAGTCAACCATATTACCTAAAATTATAAACATGTATATATAGAAGTACACACATAGTAAATATACCTTTTGAACCTTAGGAGTATTTTTTCTGTTACGAAGCTAAAATATCATGTATTTTGAATAAGTCTGCAGGAACTGTCAGTGACTTAATATGTTGCTATGTTGATAGGTGAGAATATTATGGGTTATATTTATTATGACACCTTAGGCTTTCATATCAGACTCATAAAAATTTGTTTGTTGGTAAACCATATGCATAGTTAATGGTACATAGCCTTATCTATTGGCCAAAAGCCAATTTCCCAAGATGAATTTCAGGAAAAATGCTTTCATCTGAAAAAATGTGACAAAAATGAAACAAAACAACAAACTTTAAAAAACTTTTAAGATATTGCTTTGTGAGCCTCAGTGCTCTCAATTAATAGCAGCATTATACTACAATCAAGAGTTATAATTCACCAAAAGAGTTTAAGAGAAATATAAGGCTCCTAAATTGTCAGGGTGAAGTCCAAGTATAGTGATTTTGGCAAGAAAACAAGCAAATGAAATGTTTACCAAAATCAGGTGATAAATTATTTCAACAAGACACCCTAAGATATAAGAAGCACCTAGGATAACAGCCTTCAGGAATCATTCAATTTTATTTTTATATTGCAAAATATAGAATAAGTTGTTCTGAAAATGAAATGCTTAGAAAAGTATGGAAATAGAATAAAATTTTATCTTTTTTTTGAATTTCTTACTATTAAAAGGAGAAAGTTGCTTTGTTGTCACTTCCTTAGATCTTTATTCTGTTCTCACTTTTTAAAGGATGCTCAGTTCACCCACCTGTTTCACACTGTAGTTTGCTATTTCTACCCACACCCTGCCTACTGCTCAGTATTATCCTATCCACTTATTCTCCTTGCTTTTCAAAAATAGCACTTATTCCTTCTAATATATTACATTTTATTTAAGAATTTGTTATGTTTATCATTTTTATTGGGTTTATTGGTACATTTTAGGTATACAGTACAGTTACATCCATTATTGGGATCTTGTACCTTTATGTGACAGGTCTTCCTTCTCTTTTTTCCCCTTGTCCCTGCCCTCCCTTCACCCTCTCCTTCCCTCTCCACTTACGAACTCTTTATTTTCATTTTCCTATATTTTCTTCTTTTCCCTAATTACCTTTCTCCTACCCTTCCCACTTTCCCTACCCCTTTAGCCCTTTTCTTCCTATTTCACATTGTCAACTATCTCTTTAGGATCTTATGTACTATTATAATTTTTCACACCAGAGAAACTATTCGGTATTTACACGTATGTGACTTATTTATTTCACTTAGGAGTATATACTCAATATGTATCCATTTTCCTATGAATAAATCTAATATGTTTATCATTTTTTATTTTTCCTCCTACTAGGTAATTAAAATCTAACCATGCCAGAAATTTGGTGGGTTTTGTTTATTAATATATTTCCAACAACTGGAATGTTTACCTGTTATGTCAAAAATGACTTGGGATATGCATACGTTTTTGTTCCATTGTTCACAAATTTTGTAATAATTTATAATTATTATGCAATTATTTGTAATTTATGGTCCCTCATGTTATTACTGAGAGAACTGAGTACAACTGAGATATGTGTGACCAATTACATTGACTTGTATGAAGGAAAGTTCCCATGCATAGAATAATACCAGTTACCATTTGTTGGAAGAATAAAGGGAACTAACCCTTAATTGTCTCAAATTTTCCATTTTAAACAAATCTTTAAAAGTTCGTGATGATTTCGCTTACACAAAATCTCATGTTGCTTACATATTCAATAGAACACGTATAACTTTCTGAGCTTTGCTAAAGATCATACCTCATTTTTTTCTTTGAGTTTCGTGATCATAACAATGACAGGGCTGTCTTCTTGCCAAACCATCTGCCAGAAGTCATTCACGGTGTTGATCATGGGGCCCTGTGTGGCAATGAATGCCTTCTCCTTGCCACTGTAACCCTGGTTGGAGTAAAGAGACAAAATTGTTGCTTTTTAAATTCAGGACTTACAGTGAAAAATTAGGTGAAAGATCTTCAAAACAAAAGAGCTGTGTTAAGCTAAAAGAAACAAAGATTGTGGCAGTTTGATTGACTCTAGCACTATGATATTCAGGTTTGTTTTTCCAGAAGGTCTAGCTTGGCATTTGATAGTGAGCGTTGTAATGGTCAGTTTTCACCAGTGTGCCCATGTAGAGATCATTGTCAGGGACCCACAGTAACAGAGACTCCCTGGGAATTTTGACATGACTTTAACAAACAAACAGAACTTGCTAGTAATGAAGTTAAATAGAACTTAATCTCTTCTAAGGGGGGAAAAAAAAATCAACAGTTGCAAAAGCCAACATACTCACTAGAAAGAAATTTACATTTGTTTACTTACCCTGATATAATTAGCATTGATGTAGGTGCTCAATGAATCAGTTACATTTTTTGGTCGTAAACATACTCTGCTGAGTGGATCTAATGAAGAGACAGGAAGGGTACATTAAAGAGATTTACTCTTTTAAAATTTCCCAGGTACCAGCGGCGCACATTTAACTTACACAAAGCTTGTCTTGCACGAGTCATTATTTGTCTCTGGTTTTGTGTGTGTGTATCTCTTGATCTGTGTTTATAGAGGGATATTTGGGGCCATCTTGATTTGATTCTGACATAAATATTGGCAATAGGCTGAATTGAGCTTACATTTCATCCATTTTTATGGGGTTCTGATTTTTGACCCCATCTCACTGTTATGCCTTTTCTCTTTTTTGGAATTTGTGTCAGCCCTCCTTACTCCTATTACCATTGTGGGGATGGAAGTAGAACAAGCCAGGGAAAGAGGGGTTACAAACATAAAGCCCATTTATTTCAGTGAGTTCTCAGTCTCTTCATCAGATAAACAAACAACAAGTCTTGATGACTACTAAATGTCACACTCCATTCTCAATGCTTACAAATGTTAGCACTATTTAATCTTATGTCTAATAAATGTACCTAAAATAATAAGTACCATTCCATTTCCATTTTTAAGATAAGAAATGGGGACACAAAGGTTAAATAATCTGTTCAAGAGTACATAGCCAGGAATAGAGTAATAGAATTGATTTGCCACATGCTAATGCTTCCCTGATGCTAAGATAGCCACAGAAGCTGACAACACAATGTGTTACATCTTACTGGTTGCGGGTTTTTTTTTCCCCTTAAACAGCTGCAAACTCAATGTATTTCAGTGTCTTTTCTCAAAAGAGGTATTAAAGACTGGAGTGTCACAAAGAAACACCTCTTCTTCACCTATTCCTGTACCCTGTGGTGACCTCTTGGATATAAGACAACAAGACAATGTCTTTCATTTGCAGGTCTAGCTAAGAACATTGTAGAGGACATAGGGTGGAAAGTGTTAGAGGAAGGAAATTTCATAATGTACACGTGAGTGGGAATTAGATAATTAAAAGTGTAACAAACTTTGGCTCAGCCTGAACATATTTTAAACTTAGTTTTACATATGATTGTTATTAAAGATAATAAAAGCCATAATTAGTTTTAGAAAAAGATTAGCCTATGAAAATATGGGCTTTGCAGTCATTATGGGTTTTAAATATATCAGAGATAGAACAGCTTACAAATTGCTGTGCATTTTGTCACTTATGCAGTCCTATAAAGTGGATACTATTAATATTCTCCTTATCTAGATTAGGTAATGGAGACAGAGAAAGGTTAACTAACTCTCCCAATGTCATGCAGCTCATAAGAGAAGGAGAAGAAACCTGACCCCCAGATTATTAAAGTTAGAGCTACACAGGCTACTATCAAAGGGGATGAAAATATACAGCAAAATTTTACTTACTAGGAAATGAAGATATATATATATATATATATATATATCTCATATATACTTATTATTAATAATAGAGCTGACATCCAGAGATTGATAAAGCTGATTTGATCTGAAAGGGATCTAGTTTTGGCAAGAGAAAGTCCCATTTTGCTTGTGACTATAGATTGATATGTGAAGACCAAGATGCTTATCTGATCTTTTAAGGCACAGGTCAAATATCTCTCAATCATGCCAGATGGAGCAACAGGAATCTAGAAGATGTTGATAATTCTTAGAATTCAGTAAGATGACCCCTAGGCAGCACTCAAAGGTCTTGTGCATAGAGGTAGGCCCTCATTCAGTTTCATCGAAAACACTTTGCTAAAGTTCCTGGTGTGCCCTTTTGGATGCCCTAAAAGAAGCAAGATGACTACAGGGATATTAGTGGAAGAGTAAAGGACTGTCTAAGTCAGGACATAACCCCAATGTGACAAATAACTGTGCTACTTGGTTCAGCAACATGGAGTTCTCTGGGGACCTGGACCTTGTGCTTTCACTGGAATTCTTCTTGAAGAGGTGTGTTGGGGAAAATGGTCCTGAAGCAAACCAGCCTTTTAGAGCAGAGGATGGTGACCTGGGACAGTATTCAGTAATGGCCTCATCACCTGGGTCCCTCACAGCATAGACTTTATGGAGATGGAAGCTGGTGCTAATCACTCAAAAGCAGTCCATTTACCCCCAAACCTCCAGAAGTCATGATAAGATTCTCTGTTGATCATTACATGCACAGACCATTTCCACTACCTGATTTTGTATGCATAATGTTGTATTAAATTTTTTAAAGGGCACTCTCTAAATAACATGTGCGCACACACACACACACACACACACACACACAGACAAACACACCACTTTTTAAACATTTTAGGCCATTACTGGGAACCATCCCTTGTATTTAATTGTGGCCATGTGACTAATTTCTCACATGAAAAATGTGAGAGGAAGTGACACATGTAACTGTGTCAGATCATGGGAGTAAACTGGGGGGGTGATGCCTTCCTTCTACCACTTCTTACTCCATCCTACTGCTTGGTACATGGTTGCAGTAATCAGCATTTTGGACAAGTGAAGAAAGGCAATGCCTGGGGATGGCGAAATAGGTAAAGAGCAGGCTGCATGATGTGGTGAGGCTGCCACATCCACCTTGCCAGTTTTTTTTTTTTCTCATTGAGTTTATCGGTACATTTTAGGTATACAGTACAGTTACATTCATCATTGGGATCTTGTACCTTTACGTGACAGGTCTTGGATCTCATTTTTTCCCCTTGTCCCTGCCCTCCTTTCACCCCCTTCTACCTTCCCCCTTTACAAACACTTCATTTCCATTTTTTCATTTTCTCATATTTTTTTATTTTCCCTTATTAGCTTTCCCCTACCCTTCCCACTTTCCCTTCACCTTTAGCCCTTTTCTTCCTATTTCACATTGTCCATTATATCATTAGGATCTTATGTACTATGATAGTTTATTCACACCAGAGAAACTATTTGGTATTAACATATGTATGACTTATTTATTTCACTTAGGAGTATATCCTCAATATGTATCCATTTTCCTATACATTAATCTAATTTCTCATTCTTTATGGCTGAGTATTATTCCATTTTATAGAAAAACCACATCTTCTTTACTCAGTCTCCAACTGATGGGCAAATGAGCTGTTGCCAAGATTTAGCTATTACAAACTATGCTGCTATAAACATGGGTGTGCATATATCACTGTGGTATGATTCCTTTAATTGTTTTGGAAAGATACCCAGCAGAAGGATGGCTGGGTGAAATGGAGCCTCTAATCCCAGCTCTTTGAGGTATCTCCATATTGATTTCCATAATATTTGCACCAGTCTGCACTCCCACCAACAACGGAGAAGGGCTCCGTTCTCCCCACAACCCCTCCAACATTTGTTATTGGTTGATTTCTTGATAGCAGCCATTCTTTGTATGGTGAGGTGGAATGTCATGTTGTTTTCATCTGCATCTCTTGAATGACCAGTGATGTGGAACATTTTTCATATATTTACTTGCTGTTTTTACTTCTTTGTCTGAGAAATGTCAGTTCATTTCAGATGCCCATTTTTTAATTGGGCCTTTATATTTTGGGGAGCTGATTGTTTTGAGTTCTTTATATATTCTAGATAATAGTCCTTTGTCTGAGGAACAGCTGGTAAAATTTTTTCCCACTTTGAAGGTTGTCTCTTAGTTCTATTGATGGTTTCTGTTGCACTGCTAAGCTTTTTAATGAGATCCCAGTTGTTGATCCTTTCTGCTAGTTCCCATGCTACTGAGGATTTGTTCATAAAGTCTTTTCCTGTGCCAGTGCCTTCAAGAGTTCTGCCTAACTTATTTTCCAGAAAGTTTAGTGTTTTTGTTTTAATATTTAGATCTTTAATTCACTTGGATTTTAATTTAGTGCATGGTGAAACATTAGGGTCCAATTTTAATCTTTGGCAGGTTGAGATCCAGCTTTTCCAGCACCATTTATTAAAGAGGCTATCTTTCCTCCATTGAGGATGGTTGGCTCCTTTGTCAAAGATGAGGTAGTTGAGTACATCTGGATTTGTTTTTGTGTCTTCCAATCTGTTTCACTGATCTTCAGGTCTGTTTCTTTGCTGGTACCATGTTGTTTTTGTCACAGTGGCTTTGTAGTATAGTTTCAAACTGGGATTGTTATACCCGCTACTATGCCTTTGTTGCCTAGGATGGCTTTTGCTATTCTAGGTCTCTTATGGTTCCAAATGAATTTTTGGATTCTTTTTTCTAGTTCTGTGAAATATAGTGTTGGAATTTCAATTGGCATTGCACTGAATCTGTATAGCAGTTTTGGTAGTATGGCCATTTTTAGTATGTTGATTCTTCCTACCCAGGAGCAGGGGATGTCTTTCCATTTTCTTATGTCCTCTTCGATCTCTTTTTTCAGAGTGCTGTAGTTTTCAGTGTAGAGGTCTTTTTCTTCTTTCATTAGATTGATTCCTAGATACTTCATTTTTTGGATGCTATTGTGAAAGGAATTGTTTCTGTAATTTCTCTCTCAGTGAATCTGTTATTTGTGTACAAGAAGGCTATTGAGGGCTGGGGATTTAGCTCAGTGTTTCCGTTGCCTGCCTTGCAAGTGCAAGGACCCAAGCTCGATTCCCGGTACAAAAAAAAAGAAAAAACAAGGCTATTGATTTTGGGGTGTTGACCTTGTATCCAGCTACTCTGCTAAAAGTGTCAATTAAGTCAAGAAGTCTTTTGATGGAGTTTTTTGGGTCTTCGATGTTGAGTATCATATCTTCAGCAAATAATGACAGTTTAAGTTCTTCCTTTCCTATCTTTATTGCTTTAATTTCTTCCTTTTGTCTAATTTCTGTGGCTAATGTTTCCAGAACTATATCGAAGAGAAGTGGTGATAGTGGGCATCCTTGTCTTGTTCCTGATTTTAACGTGAAAATTTTCAGTTTTTGGCCATTTAATATGATGTTGGCTATTGGTTTTTTCATAGATAGTCTTTACTAAATTGAGATATAGACCATCTATTCCAATTTTTTGCAGAGGTTTTATCATGAATGGGTGTTGAATTTTGTCAAATGCTTTTTCTGCATCTATCAAGAGGATCATATGGTTTTTGTCCTTGACTTTGTTAATATAGTGCATTACATTTATTGACTTACATATGTTGATCCATCCTCGCATCCCTGGAATAAATCCGACTTGGTCAGCATGTATGATCTTCTTGATGATCCTCTGTATTCTGTTTGCTAGTATCTTATTAAGTATTTTTGCATCTATATTCATTAAGGAGATTGGGCTGTAGTTCTCTTTTTTAGTTGCACCTTTCCCTGGTTAAATTTTTAATTACATTACATTAATTTTACATTTACATTACATTACATTTTAATTACATTACATTAATTTTTAATTATATTTTCAATTTCACTGATTGTAATTGGGGTGTTTAAAATGTTTTTATCTTCTTTGTTCAACTTTGGTAATTCCTAAGTATCTAAAAATCTGCCCATTTCTTCTGTGTTTTCCAATTTATTAGAGTACAGGTTCTCAAAGTAGATGTTAATGATCCTCTGGATTTCTGTTGGATCTGTTGTGACTTTGCCTTTTTCATTCCTGATTGCATGGATCTGAGCCTTTTCTTTCCTTTTTTTGATAAAATTAGCTAAGAGTTTATTGATTTTATTTATTCTTTCAAAAAACCAACTCTTTGATTCATTTATTTTTTTTGTATCATTTTCTTGGTTTCCATTGCATTGATCTCTGCTCTAGTCTTTATAATTTCCTCTCTTGTTCTAGCTTTGGGTTTTTCTTGCTCTTGTTTTTCGAGGAGTCTAAGATTCATCATTAGGTTATTTGAGCTTGCTCTGTTTTTCTAGTGTGGGCATTCAGTGCTATGAATTTTCCCCGTAGAACTGCTTTCATTGTGTCCCATAGATTCCTGTATGTTGTATTAGCATTTTTGTTTATTTGTAAAAACTGTCTGATTTCTTCTTTAATTTCCTCCATGATCCATTGATTGTTTAGGAGAGTGTTGTTCAGTTTCCATGTGTTTGTGAAGTTCCTATGGTTTCTTATGCTATTGATCTCCAGCTTGATTGCACTATGATCTGATAATATACAGGGGACAACTTTGATTCTTTTGCATTTATTCACACCTGTTCTGTGAGCTAGTATGTGGTCTATCTTGGAGAATGACCCATGTGCAGCTGAAAATAATGTATATTCTGATTTTGAGGGGTGGAACACTCTATAGACATCTATTAAGTCCATGCGTTCAAAAGCTTGGTTGAGTTCTAGTATTTCATTGTTGATTTTCTGCCTAGATGATCTGTCTATTTGTGATAGTGGCGTATTTAGATCCCCCACTACAATTGTATTAGTGGTTATTTGGTTTTTCATGTTACTTAATATTTGTTTTATATAGATGGGGGCATTAATGTTTGGTGCATATATGTTTATGATGTCATCTCTTCCTCTTGAATTGTTCCCTCTGCAAGGATGTAGTGGCCTTCTTTGTCTCTCTTAATCAGTTTTGGTTTGAAATTTACTTTGTCTGTGAATAAGATTGCTATCCCTGTTTTTTTCTGGGCTCCTGTCGCATGAAGAATTGTTTTCCATCCTTTCACTTTCAGTCTATGGGCTTCTGTTTGAACTAGGTGTGTTTCTTCTATACAACATATTGTTGGATTTTGCTTCTTAATCCATTCTGCCAGTCTATTTCTCTTGATCAGCTGGGAAGCTTAAACTTGAGAGCGAAATATATTTCCAATGTATTTCAACCAGTGTGGTTTTGGTTGCATTTAATATTATACAGTATATTAAGTTTTTAAAAATATTTTAGAAAGGAATAGTATTATCACAAATCAGTTTTTCCTTGAGAAGTATTAAATGAAGTAGGTGTATTGTGTACATATAGGTTCTGTGCATATTCAGAAGTTAAATTCAGGATTTCTTAAAGTCAGAATTCTAATGTCTATTAAGTATAAAAATTCATAGAGTACAACTTGTTAGAGACATAATAAAAGGTATCCCTTTTAATCTGAAGTTAAGCCTCAGGCTAAATGGAATTGCTTTTAGAGCACTTAAATCAGCCAGGACAGTCCTAAATTGCCTGTAGTTCTGATTTCTTTTCTCCTTCTCTACAACAAAAACATGGTCTGAGCCAAATGTTTTCACTAAGTGGAAGAGGCTATCTTCAGTTAACCATGTGCAGCCACTAACCACATAGAGTTGAACACTGGCATGTAGTTACTACGCATCACAAAATTCAAGTTTAATTTTAATTTCAATTCATTTAAATTTAAATTTGTATAGCCATCTGTAGCTGACAGTTGCTCTTCCGGACAGTACAGGCCTAGAGGATGAAATACAAGGACCTTCCTTACTTTAGAGTAGAGCAGAGTACAGTAGATTTTAATTATCTTTTCACAGAACCTCATCAGTAGCCACTTTCCCATTTGTACCATCTGATCCAGCCCCATAGATTTAGGGAAATCTCTCAATATTCCATGTTCTTCTAGTTTCTAGGCATCTGCACATATTGTTTCCTTTTCCTTCTCTTCATGGTAAAATCTTCATTCTTCAGGGCTCAGCTCAAGAAGTACATTTATCTGAAGCCATTTCTGGCCCTCCTGGGTACTACTAGGCATTCACTTCTTTGCTTGGGTTCCCTGAATTTTCTGTCAGTATTAATCATCTTGCATGTGAAGTGCTTAAATTTCTGCCTGCATCCAATGGATTGTGGCAAGGCCCTGAAGAGCAAGGTCTATTATTTAATTCACTTTTGTATCTCATATGATTTCTATTTGGCCTTTGATTCTAGATTACTACTAGAATTAATTTCTATTAGAAACGCTTTTGACTTTCTAACATTTTTTCTTAGCAAAAGAGACAAGAACATATTTATTTCCTTTACTATCCATTGATTGTTAGAAGTTTCCACAAAGGCCTTAAACCAGGAAGGCCTGAGAAAAGGTAACACTTTCTTCAATTTTTATAATGCCTATATTGTCTATGATTTACTGGGAGCTCTATAAATTGTGATAAACATCTATGTTTATGAAATTTCCCTGTCAAGCTAAATTAAGTTTACATTGGAAGTTCATAATTTGTAGTGGTTTTAAAGTATTTAGAGGATTCCATTTTCTAAAAAGTAAGAATACAACATATGACTGAGTAGGGGAAAATGTATATTTCCAACCAAAGTCCTTTAATACATTGACTGGAACTAGGAAGACCTCATCATAATCATTATTTTCATTACTAATGTTATAATTTTATTAATGTTATACATTTTAAGTCTATGTATTAGTCAAATTCACTATGATAATGTTTTCTGAACAAATGTTTCTCAGTTATATGTTAAATATTTAGTACACTGTATCTAGGCAGGCTCAATAACAATTATAAATATTTGAACACTGATCATTTTTCTCTATTTTTTCTTTTCTCCTCCTTCCCTTTTCCTTCCTTCTGTCCCTGTCTCCTCCTGTCCTTCCCTCCCTCCCTCCCTTTTCTATGCCCTCCTTCTTATATCCTTTAATCTTTCCCTCCTTATCTCCTTTATTTCTTCCTTCTTTTTTTTTGCCCTCCTCAGCATTATTAGACATAAATATAGATCTATTTCACCAAAGCTATATTTATTTGTTCCATCAAATCTGTATTTATAAAATTTCTCCACCTTGGTCTCCCTAACATATCTATCTGCTATAATCTTAACTTTTCTGTTTAATTCACAAAAGCTATTTTTTCAAAAATTTTAATATTTATCATCCAGAAAGAAGATAGGACAGTTTTCATAGATGAATTCAAGATAAATAGGAAATGTGAGAAAAGGAAAGGATTGACTATACCATCAAGGTGATTAAGAGTCAACTTCAAATTCATTGCAAAAGAAAGAGAAGACAGGTCTGAACCGTCCAAGGTGACAGCCACTAGCCATATGCAGCTAATTAAATTTAACTGGGTTAAAATAAGATTTACAAACAATTTCTATTATGCATTAACTATTTTTCAAGTGTGCAGTTGTCACACGTGGCTAATTGTTATCATATTGGAAATAGAGAATGTCTCTATAGTTATAGGGTTGACCTTGACAACGCAAGATGGTGATTGTATGGAAACTCATGCAAATTATAAGAGAAAATAGGGCTCTTTAATATTCTACCTTAGAAACTGTCAACTCTTCTCTAAACTTGCGAATATTTTCTGTAATTTCTCCTGATATTAATGTTGGAGAATAATCCATTATAATTTAGAAGGGAAGGGAACCATTAGAAGTTTGCTAGTCATTTTACACATGCTACCATTTAATTTTCTCAGTGGCCTTGCAGTGTAGTGTTATTATTGTTGCTTCTTTAGCATGAAGAAAAGATGGCAAAAGAAGATTAAATAGCCTACCCACAATTGTAATTTTTTATTTTTCAGAGTAGGAAATAAGATCTGATTCTAACATACAGTAGGATGCAAAATCTAACACAACTTGTTGCTTTAATGAGTGACTCACTTATTTGGATACCTACCTTGTGGTAAAAATTTAGTATAATCAGATAAAACATAATTTAACTAGAAAATGTTACCAAACAGTACATTTTTGAATATGAAATAATGACCAGAGTAGTGTTCTTTAATTTTGCATATACTGTTTTATATTTTTATAAATAAATATGACATTTATTATTATACTTCAGTGTGTGCTGACAATTTCTTTTCAATATATAATTAGTCTGCCTGCTTCGTAAGTGCATTGTCCCAAGTTCAATTCCTGGTACCCCCCAATATATATATGTATATATATAAATTATAGATGAAAACATTTTTATGGCTAATATTTGTTTATAGTACAAAAATTTTTAAGTAAATTTGATCTCAGCCCTTTTTTTTGTGTGTGTGGTACCAGACATCAAATTCGGGTCCTTGTGCTTGTGAGGCAGGCAGCAGAACCACTGAGCTAAATCACCGGCCCTTGACCTCAGCACTTTTATGTTTCATTTAGTGTTCTGAGCCAGACTGACATTGTCTTTAGAGAAATAGCTTCTCTGAAGTTTCTGGTTATCCATATGTCTGCTGCAAAACTTCCTTTGAATTTTATAGCTTTACCATTCTGTAAAAGCTGGCAAACTTTTAAACCTGAGAGGAGTTTATTGTAAGTTAAAACAATAAAAACAAACAAGATATTTAAAATCTTGATTATTTCCTAATCATCAATTTATATTATATTTTGAATTTCTGTTACTCATTTGAGTCTTTTCTGGTAATTTTCAAACAATAATGTGGCTGTCCAAACTTTATTTCCTAAATTACATTTTATGCAACAGGAGTGTGTGAGGTGTTTGGGCTATAGACATTTTCACCAGAAAATCCATCATTTGTGACATCTGTTGTCAGCACAGGTCCCCTGGTTCGAGCAGTCTGCCCAGTTGTGGGGGTGGAAAGATAACACAGGATTGGAAAGCAGTTGACTGATATCATCTGGCCAGGAAACAGATGAGTGAACTTTGAAGTAACCCTAATAATTTCCAAATCTGTATGAAATTAAATGATGGCATATATATATATATATAGAGAGAGAGAGAGAGAGACAGAGAGGAAATTTATGATGGATATATATGGCCTAAACTTAACGTTCAACATGTTTTTGATGAAAATCTTCGGGAGAGAGGATGGAGGAAGGTTCCATTTCCTTAAATCTTCATCAATATTTTTAATTGCCTATCATTTTTATTATAGTCATCTTATGGATATGAAGCAATACCTCATTTTGTTTTGGTCTTCCCTGATGACTAATGATGCTGAACAATCTTTTACATGCTTATGAGTAATTTTATATCTTTTATGGAGAAATGTATATTCAAGTCCTTTGCTTCTTTTTAAGTTATGTCGTCTTTTTGTATAATTTTCTCCTATTCTCTATGTTGTTTTTCACTTTCTTGATGGTGTCATCTGAGGCACTTAATGTTTAAGTTTTAATGAAGGCTAATTTATCTACTTTTTCAGGGTTCCTTGTACTTTTAGTGTCATATCTAAGACACACTAGGCTAATTCAAGGTAATGAAAACTCATAACTTTTTTATTTTGCAAGTTTTATAATTTCAGCTACTTAAATGTAGATATCTGATTTGCTCTGAATTAATTCTTGTATATGATGTGAGGCTGGGTTCAACTTCATTTTATTGTTTTGCAGGCAGAAGTTAAGTTGTCTCAGCACCAGTTTTGAAAAAAGTCTCCTTCACCCATTAATTGTTTGACACTGGTGATGAAAATCACTTGACCATAATGCGTGGCATGACATAGTTTTAGAATCTCATATCTACTGGAACAGTGAGTTGCTCATCATGATAAGAGTAGTACAAGATAAAGTTATTAAGAGGTTAGGTGAATGGAGAAGGCTTGTCCTGTGCTTTACAGTATAAATTATTAAATCAAGAAGCTTACTTGGCAAAATGGTCTTATAGCGATTTTTTGTTCCATGACGAGGAATGTCCATTTCTTTGGGATCCACAAAATTCATTGGTATTTCCTACAAAAATAAATGATATCAAATAAGTGCATGTAATGCTGACACAAAGAAAATCTTTACAGGGGGCTATTTGATCTGTGCTTGATTTGACTTCAAAGTCATTTACAAAAACAGCAGGCTACCACCTCTGGGCGACCCACACCCTTCCTTTTATAAACATGTTGGTTGCACCCTTTCAAGATGACTTCTAAGAAACAGCTCTCTATGTTGTTATTATTTTATATGTAGTCGTTAAAGAGAAACAAAGCACTTTGGTTTGCTTTAAAAAATCTTGTGACATAACTCATGGAATTATATGGACCAAAGTCTTTTTAAAAACCATATAGTTAAGCATTTTCAAATCTTTGTGTAACTTCAACATAAAATATATATTATGATGGGTTCTTTTTTAATATTATGATTATTTTAGGTAAAAGTGGTAAATGTGAAAGTTTTTTGTTGACTTGTATAAATAATATAATTTTTACTTTGAGAATGATTTATAATTTTTTTTTTTTTCGGTACCAGGGATTGAACTCGGGTCCTTGCGCTTGCAAGGCAGGCCACCGAACCGTGAGAATGATTTGTAATTGGATTGCTTCATTTATGATTGTGAATGCAATATTTAGTGAAGCACATCCAGACACTTTCTTTTCCTACTTATTAAGAAAAGAAATATTTTTTATTTAGTCAGAAGGTATGTCACAGGGTTCAAATGTCTGAAAAGGGAACAAATAGAGGGGTAGATTGATGTAAAAGCATTAGATCTAAAAATGTGAGCAAGAACAGAATTTGGTTATACAACATAGAATGTTTTTCTAACAAAAAATTTTCCAAGGGCTTGTTTAAATAAGCTCAATGTAACAAAGTAACTTTTATGTTATTTACTGACTATTAAATATTAAATCCTTTGATCACACAAAATAATATTTTTACACTTAACTTTCTCCAGTGGAAACTATAACTCAACATCCTCATATTTGTTGAAAAGAAATAAACTATAAATAAATTCATATTGTCTTAGTTTTCAATCTGAACATCTGAGAAAAGTCAGACTATGTCATGAATTTGAGACTTGGTGTACAGAGAAGAACAGCTTACTTTTTTACTTTTCTTTTTTTGGTACTGGGGATTGAACTCAGGACCTTGTGCTTGCAAGGCAGGCGGTGGAAGCACTGAGCTAAATCTCCAGCTAGCTTACATTTTTAATATCATTGGATTAGCTTGCATTTTACATATTTAAAATATCTTTTGGTTCACCTAAATATTTTAACTTTTTGGTTCCAAATTATCAAAATAACCAAATTTGTTGAATGTTCAATTAAAAAAAATGTTCTTATCACTCCACGTTTGATAACTTGAAGCATGTCAGTCTATTTTGGCAATGCCACAAAACATCTTTAATGTCTTTACTCCTTTTCTCCTTTTCCATTCTGTATCCTGTGATAATCTGAAATCTTTTAGTATTCTCTCTCCTGGATACTCCTGTTGGCTTCATCTTTCTTTATTAAAGCCTTATTTCCTAAACAAAAGTCTATCAGCCGTCCTAGAAAAGAATACCTAAGTGTGTCTTTGGCTAGCTGTATGAATTGTGTGTGTATGTGTTTGTGTTAATGGAATTGAATATGAGCTAACAGGAATGAACACACTGAGTACCGAGCTACTTTCACAGCAGTGTTGACTTTTTTTTGAAAGAGGGTCTTGCTGAGTTACCATACCTACCCTTGAATTTGCCATCTTTTTGCCTCAGTATCCCAAGTAGCTGGGTATGTGTGACCATGGAGTTGTCTAATTTTCTTCACATATAAAAAGATAACACACTATAGGGCTTAATTTTTAAAACTCGATGTTTGTATTTTACTTTGAACATTTAATAGCTGATGGGGCTAATAGTAGATCTAACCCATTCCTGGATCTCACCATGAACTTGTGTTAACATAGTTCAACTAACTCTAGAATGATCAATTTATTGTACACAACTGATATGGCTTAAAATATATAACTGACTTACGGTGCAAGATTATCTATCAAGTGAACATTCCTCTTTAGCAACAATTAGATTGAGGAAGATCCAACCTGACTCCACACTGTCTGGGTGGATATCTTTCAGTATATCGGTAAGTCTAAAGTGTACTTGCCATCATGTTTAGCCCATACTTCTTCCTTCTGTGTTTCTTATTTTATTTCTGAGAAGAAGTTGTATGCTTGTTGTTCAAGGTGAAAACCTGGGTATCATCCCTCACTTCTCTGCTACTTCATCCAGTTTTTGATTTTCACGTTTTCACTTCTCACTTTAATTTCGATGCTGCATCTAAATTGAATAATTTAATTTCCCAAATAGCAAGAGCAAGGCTATTTCTTAGTCCTAAAATGCCCCTTCTCTGCCCAGACGCTTTATGCCACTGCATTGCCTGGCTAGGCCTTACATACTCTGCTTCAACTTAGCAACTGCACTGTAGCGTGATTACTTGTCAATAGCTGACAGGTACAAGGTAGATCTGAACCACTGCAGTTTACCTTTTGAACTGCAATCATTTGTTTACTGCAGGCTGTTTGGACCTGGGACTCTTTCATTTCCATATTTATTGTATAATTTTCCAACTGTATGAAAACACAGGAGTGAATAAGAAAGAGGCTCACCATGAATTCACTTTGGAGTAAGTGTGAACTTGCCACAATGTCACTCAGCTGAGACCTTGTGAGAATTCTGCTGGCTGACTGCAGGTATTCCATGGCAACCTTCTCCCGTGGAGTTGGAATCGACCCAAAGGGCTCAACATTCCCCAAGCTACTCATATCCAATGTAAGAGATACATTGGACCCTCGTCTATATGGGAGAAGAATGTTATTAGGCTTAGACATCATATGAATTATTTTAGTCACAGATGTTAATCTTTGCTTACAAGCATACAACTTGCACAGTTTGTACAGAAATAAGGACCACATACGTTTTTTCTTTTGATATTAACATTGATTATAATAACTATCCATAATTTCTTTATAGGAAACTAATAATTTTATTTTTGGAAATAATTCTGAATTGAGATCGCACTATGTTATGAATAAGCATACTTGTCACAGAAATAATAGAATGACTAATAATAGTAAGTGAAAAACAGTAAGAGTGAACATGTTTGAATTGAGAAATCAGATGTGACACAAACCAGCTGTAATTTACATATACATCTGAGTACAATCAGCTAATTTTTTTGGGGGGTTGCTGAGGATTGAACTCAGGACCTTGTGCTTGTGAGGCAGGTGACAGAACCACTGAGCTAAATTCCCAGCCTCAGCTAATGTTTTTAACATCAGTATACTGTACTCATGGTTTTACGGAATGCAGGAAGCATACAGAAAAAATTTTTAAAAAAGCGATGAGTTTGTGAGATAATGCAAGTATTGATTAGCTTGTTTTAGACATTCCACCATATATAAATATTTTGGTGTCATGTTACATGCCACAAAATAATGTTTCTTTGTTAATTAAAACATAAAGTTAAAAATAATGATCTCTTTGTTTTAGTTCCAGTTATTGCAATTGAAATAGAATTTAAAAGTTTAAAAACATAGGGGCAACTTACTTTCTGGGCCCCTTTCTGTCTCTCTTACACATTGTCTACCTTTCCCCCAGTAAATACTTCCTAATCTTAAAAAAATGTTTAAACACACACACATATATATGTTCCCAATAAATGAATCCTTAAAAGATACCTTCTGTACCCTGCATTGCCTTATGTATATATGTACATACATGCGGATGCATGAATATGTCCAAGTCACTTAATTCTGTGATAAACTTTTGGAGTCCACAGAGATCATAGACCTGTATAGCGAGTTCCAGTCTATCTTCCCTTTATAATTTCTATCCTTTCTTTTGGAAAGTAAGGTGGGGCTCTTCCAACTTATATCGACCACTATATCCTATGCAGAAGGTGTGTAGAACACAATTACAAAACAGCGTGGGACGGTAACAGCAAGGTTGTTCCTATAGAAGTATGAGAAATTGAGAGTCAAGCTGAGAGATTATGCTCTTAATAACTGCTAGACTTAAATCTGGTGCCAAGTGGTTGGTGTCTCATGGAAGTGGAGCTCAGAGAGCAGCAGGTCAAAACAAATGGGAGGAAGAAAGTAAGAGTAGAGTCTAAGGCCTAGCAGGGTGATCCCTCCAAATGGGGATTTACATACTTAGGATGGAGCATCATATGAAGAAGTAGGCAAAAGTAGATGGAGCTTAATTTTAAACAATCAAAAATTATGAGACTATTATAACCAAGAAACTCACTGAACAACAACAACAAAAATCTGTCAGTTCTATACTCATGAATCTGTCTGTGGTTGCAGCCTTGGTAGCATTTCATAATTTGATATGTAGCATTATTTTTAATCTCTACATAGCTTACAATTGTAGCTTTAATTCTTGCTTTAGTTTTATTGTTACTTAGGAGTTTGAACATTTATTTTCTTTATTAACTTCTAATTCTAATGTATGGAAATTAGAAATGATGATTTTTTTTTGTTTGTTTTTTGAGACAGGGTCTTGTTCTGTAATTTAGGCTGGCATGAACTCATTCTGTAGCCCACTGGCCTCTAACTCACAGCAATCTTTCTGACTCAGCCTCTTGAGTGCTAGGATTGTAGGTGTGTGCTACCACACCCAGACTTCTAATGGTTGGGATATCTTGATTCTTTCTTTTAGATAAACGCTATGATAAACTTTTCTAAATATTTCACAGATATTTTTGCTGGTAACTAGTTTGACTATGTACAATATATACATATATCACATTAGTTAATTGTTAAAGATATTATGCAAGTTTTTTCTTTCTTATTTTCCTATTGAACTATTCAAAGCCTGAAATATGCATATGAAACTTGCAAAATAATGACATGTATTTTTATTTAAATTATAATTGTTTTTAATTTTATATGTTTCAGCCCTTGTGTTATTTGAAGGATTGGTAATTATGTACACATTTCACTGTAGATCTTAAGATTTGTTTCTTTCCTATTTGGCCTTGTATGTGACTTTCAAAAAATTAATATTGGAGGTCTGGTTTCTTATCTTGTTTTCCTCCTAGTATTCCTAAAAGAACCTATCATTATTTTTGACTATTTGGATTGCTAGGTTGGCATTCTAGATGTCCCATAAAATGTCACCTACCTAAAGTGTGCCTGTTTCACTTCTTTTTGTGGTTTGTGTAGTTGACAGGACTCCTTGTGTTTCTGAGTAGGATGTAAATATTTGAAGATGCACAAATAATGGAAATACTTTCAGGTCAAGAATTTGATCCTAATTTTAGTGGGAAAGCAGCTTCCTAAAGTTCCTTAATCCAGTTTTCTTGGCTTTAATTTTCACGAAAAGTCATTCCTGATTTTGGTAAATGGTTCGTTTTTCCACTCTTAGTTTTTAGTGTATTTGTAAGAATGTGGCTTTTGCTGGTTTATAGATATTTTTGTGAGGAAGTGGGAGATACTACTTAATGGACTGCTGCTAATTGGATGCTCTGTGTGTGTGTGTGTGTGTGTGTGTGTGTCTAGTTCTGGGGATTGAACCTGTGGCCTCACATGCTAGGCACTCTACCCCTGAGCATACTCTGGGAAGTTAAAAGCCTGTGAGATCCCATGTTTAAAGTCTGTTTGCTTTAGTGACTAAGTTTTCTAAGGATCTTGTGATCTGAGAGCTATGGAAGTATTTTCATATAAAATGACTTAGTAAGGAAGTAAACTGACTTTTGTCTGCAAAGGAAGGAAGAAAGGAAACTAACATTTGTTAAGTATTTTCCAAGTAGCTCTAAGTACTTTCACATGTCATGTCAATATCCATAGAAACATTCAGAGGTGCTACTTTCACCCATTTTACAGGTGGAACCATAACTGACTTAGAAACACTATAGTGGGACAAAGATCCAATCCAAATTAAAGTATAAAAGTCAAGCTCTTTCTGTTTTGCCTCCCGGGGTACGAGGGTGGTGGGCAGGTGATGTTAGACATACGTGTGCCCTACATGGAAGCGGGACAACGCTGGCAGGGTGGGGGAGTCAGGGTGCTGACATGCATGGAGGAAGGAGAATGCCATTCAGGTTCAAATTTTATCTTTACTGTCATACTTGCATACTTGTTTGGGCTTCACATACTGTCCTTCATATCCTTGTAGTGGACCTTTGGTGAGGTTATTTAGCATCACTGCAACTTAATCTTCTCCTCCTTTATAAAATGAATCATTACATGCACCCACTTCAGAGGATTATTATGAAAATTAGCTTGACAATGTAAGTAAATTGCTTATAAAAATAATGCTTGGGTTTTATTAAATTTGGGTAATAATGGGCAGAATTGTACTTAATTCCCAACTTTTACTTCTCCACGAATTGCTACAAAAACTTGAAAGTTGTTTCTACTGAGGTTACTACTTTGAAATCAATGGATATAATCTACACATCTGTCACTAAAGAAAAATACATCCTTCTTGATAACCTATTTATCTTAAAGTTGCCCTTTATTATGGCAAATCCATTTCCCTCAAACCCTAAACAATTCCAGAGCACTTCACCTCAGCACCTCAGACAATGCCTCAAAGTTTAATTATGGAGTTAAACTTACACAAGCTGTTGACCTCACAGAGAGCATTTTCCACAAAACAGCTCTTATCATGGTAAGTACTCTCTGTGCTGGCCGTGAAATATGATGATAGGATGTCATTACCTTGGAAAAATCCCTGCTTTTGTTAATTCTTATTTTCAAGGAACAAACAATATTTAGATTAATTGAAATATGGGGAAATCAGAAAATTGAATCAGTGCAATCAAAATATTAAAATATTTGAATATTTTTATAGTCATGCCTTATGCTTGGAAAGAAGAGATCATATGTGCTCACATATTTAAACTTGTTTAATTATAAAAATAATTCTTGCTTATTACAGGAAATTTAGGAGTTTTAAATAAGTTAAAAATCACTCATATTCTGCACTAGGATTTCAATCAAAATTCTAATTTTATTGCTTACAGGCAGCAATGGTTTTGGTAATATCTTGAATTTATTCCTTTGGTTAGAGATGAGGATAAACATAATTCTATTTATTTTTAGGTCCATATCTTTGAGAAGTGTCTGCTGATACTTTTTCTTAACTTTTATATTGTGGCATTAGTGGATTTACTATTGATTTTTTAATGATGTCTTTATGTGCTATTGTTTCTCAGATATCTGTGGCTAATATAACTTGTCTTAGGATACTATGAATTGTTTGAAAGTTATGTTTATTTTCAGACAAACATACTGATGTTTTCCTTTGTAGTTATTGCATTGCTTTAATACTTAGGATTATTGAAATTTACGTTTTTGAATTTAATCTTTTTCATCTATTTGTGACTTGCTTTTGGATATGGCAAAAGAATCTTCAAGGTCTTTTTTCCCTCAAGTAGGTTGTCAATATTTCTAAAATAGGGTACTGAAAAGTCTAGAGAAGGGATATGTTTTATAAATGTAGGGCTGTTAGGTTTTTAGCTAGCCATCACTGACTAATGATCTAAAGGAGAAAATAGCATCTTACTGAATCAAGAGAGAGCGAACTTGTCCTACTGCATCCATAAGCCAAAATGGAGAGAAGTGAGGATGCGATCAGAAAGCCATTTCAAAAACAAACAAACAAAAAAATAGGGTTAGGAAAATTTCAAGTTAAGACAGAAAAAAATCTGAAGGATTTAAAGAAAAAGAATCAATAGAAATAATAGGAGACCTAGACCTTTAATAGAGTGAGGAAAAATAAGAATGCAATCTCCTATTGAAAGCTTTGCTTCCATTTTGCTGTGTAACTGTGGACAAACTATTTAGCCTTTTTTGTGCCTTATGATTGCTGTTGGACATATGAGAACATAATAAAAAGCTTTATCAGGCTCCTGCTGTAGCACCGATTATTATTTATGCCAAAAAAATAAATACTAGAGAGGAAATTCAAAAGATACCAACGCAAACAATTGAAGGAAAAAGCAAATTCTTAAGGAAAGGTAAAAGGAATGTAATAAACAGCAAGCTAATTACAATTAAGCAAAAAGGAAAACAAGTATAAATATTATGGACCAGGCCCACACATCCAGTTCAGGAAGAGAATATAAACAACTCCATTGCAAGTGTTCAATTCTACATCACTGTTCCTAATGATCAAGAAGTGGGAAGAAAACAGAGCTAAAAATATATGAACCCTGTAACTGAGGATTGGTATAACTAACACCAGGCATTTACTTTCCTGGTGGGGAGGCTATTAAACTCGATGTAAGAAGCTAGATTTAGGCAGAAGGAATACAATTTCTTCTGTATGTAGGGTTCCTATTCTCGGACATGCTGCACTTTTTGTAGTGTACTTATTTGCTTACAAGAATCGTGACACTTCAAGTGTGGCCCTTCACTTAGTACCGCGCCCCCAAATGGAGATGAGAGTGGAACAAAATAAAGCAAATGATTATTTGGCTGTAATCTGGCTAAGAAGGTGTACTTGTCAGACTACTGGAGAAAGAAGTCATATTCAGTTGGAAATGGTGGCAGTTGTTTATCTTGAAGCACTTGAAATGAAAGCAAAAATATATTTCTTAGAGATTGTAAGAGGAATTTAGTACAGAATGAAAGAAAACAGATTTGACTTTGGAGAGTGCTTTTTTTGCAACGGAGTATTGGTATAACTGATATCAGAGTGTCAGTATTAAAGCATACTTAATTTTTCCAGAGCTGTCCTCATCAAAATACACATCTAATCTCACACTGTGAAAGTAACCCTAACATTGGCATTTTTTTCCAGGTCTGAGAAAAACGACCTAAGATGGTTAGTTCAACATTTTCTCCCTGTATGTTATGATAAAAAATATGACAATGTTAGCTTGGTTATAAGACATAAATTTAAATCCTTCCACTCTTAACTTGATAATTCGTATTTAATTTTGTTCATTCAGTTTAGGTACATATTTAGTTTTCCAGGAAAACTTTAATCAAAAAGAAAGAAAAAGGAAAAAGAAAGTAAAAAGAAATCTTTGCTCACTTGTAAGGAGCAAAGGAGAAAAAGGTAAAAGTGAGAGATGAAATCCTCTACTATGTATAGCTTGACTGGCTTCCATAGTTGTTGGCAACTCTAAATTCTACCACTTTTTAAGTCCAGAGAAGTAATAGTATTTAGTAAAAGTATGCTATTTACTTTCAAATAAATTGTATATAGTAATTATATATCTTGTTATAAAGTAATTATAATTATCTCTTTCTGGATCACTTGAAAGCAGAGAAGTGGATTTAAGATAAAAAGATACAGAATACTAGGAAAGTTAAATCATGATATTAATGGAGTGTTACTAATTTCTAGGAGCTGAGATAAATGAATAGGTATTGTGATCTCACATAAAAAATTTCCAAAAGGAAATCCTGTAGAACAGAAATGATAATAAATATAAATGATATCCAGTGTGGGTATCAAATAATACCCAGAGTATAAAGATTAAAAAATCATAAATAAGGATAGTAAATAAATTTCACTCTAAATTAAAAAATATTATAGCATAGAGAACATTTTTTGGTGTAGGAAATGATTCATTTCCTTACCTGAAAGCACTTTACTTGGTAGATTGTTGCATTCCTTTTAGAGTGATTATGTGGAAGTTTAGCATTTGTGAAATGATATCTGTTCTTTTACATATATAGGAGAAAGCAAAATTTGCTATACCCTTATTCTATTATTTAAAACTGAAAATTAAAACAATTGTTAAAAAATAAATATGAATTTGTTACTTTGTTTTGCAAACACTGACCTTAGAAACTGAGTTCAAATCAATGTTCTGCTACTTTATTTTAAACTCAGGGGGCTCAGACTCCTTAAACTGTAAATGAAATAATGAAACTCACAAAGTTGGTTTGCAAAAAATAAAAGGTCAGTAAGTAAAAATGTGCCTTTTCTAGTCTAGGACATATTTATACATGATATGCATTTGTGAATGACTATAATAACAATCATGCAGTAATTCTTATCCCATTATATGTGTATATGTTTATGTGAGAACTATTTCAGTATGCACTGAGAAACGTTTGAGAAAAGCAAGGTTGGGAAGATTGCTTAGTGATTAATATTTTGCAGCAATGTTACTTTTGCAATTAGTGGTCACCTAGACATGGCATTTTTCATCCTCTTGAATTTAAGACTTTTACCTCATATTGTTACAATTAACAATGCTTTTTTTCTGATTCAAATACAAGACATGTTCATTAGAGAAAAAGTAAAAAAAAAAAGGATGAAAAGACAGAAACAAATCCCCATAATACAATTCTTAGAGTAACGGCTAGTAACATTTTTAGTGTATGTCTTAAAGTCTTTAATGATAACATGCAATATTCAACATATTCTTTTATGATTTTCTGCTTTCAACAAACTAAGTGTATCGGGTCTCAAGTTTATCTAAGAAAACAAGCAAAAAGAAAGATGGTTATCAAACACTCTTTGGTATTCCATTATGTGCATGCACTACTGCTTATATGACCAATACCTTATTTTTTGGACAATAAATTGTTTTCAATTTTTCACTGTTATAAACAAAATTGCAATTTGTAACCTTGTATATGAATGTTTGTGCAATGCATCCTGATATTTAAAGTGCTTAAACTCAAAATCTCTGAATCTAGAGAAGTCTCTGCGCACACGTGGAGGAAGCATGAAGATAGACTCCTGGGACCTCTTCTCACTGACTTAGCTCTGCCCTCTTCATTTTGAACCAGACTCAGCCAGTAGCTCCCTTGTAAATCTTTTTACCTCTGAAGTCTCACGATTCAGTGTGGTTTGTTTCAGATTTTACAAGAACAATGACTGAGCAATGAAGATATGGTAGTAAGACCTGTAGCCAGTTGCACTTTGCCATAAGGTGTTTCCTAATCTCTTCCTCGTGTAGTCTCCAGCTTCATCTCCTATCGCATCCTAGCCATGTCTGTGCAACTGGCAGGTGATCATTTGCAGCTTTGTCCTCTGTGTCTCAAATGAGCTTGCCTCAAACCTTTCAGGTCCATTCTTGCAAATGTGGAGGCTCCTTCATAGAGAAACATTTTCTAGTATGTCTCTAACATATATCCTATTCACTGGAAATGATTTGCTTCAAAGTGTTAACTCTTTCAGGGCAAAGACTGGTTCCAATCATCCTTTTCTAACCACTGTACACATGGGAAGCAACACTTATGTTGCCTGCATAGATGAATGGTTGTAAATAAATTAGTTCAGGTAATGCTATGCATTATTATGTGCTTTGATGGATGTTCCAATCCGTGCAGAAACGGGAATTAGGAGATCATGTTAGACAAAAGCTTTACATTTTAGAGTAAAGAAGCCAAGTTAATATAGGTCCAGTAAATGCTGCAGAAGAGATTTAATTTGGCTGCTATTTAAATATTAATGAAATTTGAGAATTAATAGTCTAAAGACCCCAAAACATGCAATGTTTTGTTTTGTAACCAAGTGTGATTAATTTTTAGTCTTTTTTTAGTGTTTGGAATTGTTTTGACTGTCACTCATGGTTGGGGGGCTGTTTCTCTTTTTTAAAAAGAACAAAATGATCAGATCTCTGATTTCAGTTCTTAAGCTTAATTTTTTTCTAGTACATATAATTAGTTAAGAGAAAGATGATGCTGAAGGAAATTATTAATTTTTAGCAAATAAGATATTCTTCCTAAAATAATAAATCTTTCTTTGAATTCCAGTTGATTTATACACAGACACAAACATGGACACACATACATATATTTTATACTTTCTAGGTTGCACAATTAACAATTAACTTCATGTTTCTTTAAAAAAGCAACAACTAAAGAATCCTTTAGTACTGACCATTACAAGAAATATGTACATTTATTTTCAAGACTAGAAATGACACACATGATTATAACTATCCATTGAATTCAGTTAAAACATGAATCATCAGAAAATATACAACATTCTTTCATTACAAAGAAATGCAACAAGCTGGAACTTCCTTAAGGTAACAATGTACAAAACTCACAGCTAATACCCTACTTACTGGTGAAAGATTCAAGGCCTTCTACTTGAGATCAGGCAAAAAAGGAGTCTACTCTTCTGAAAGAAGTCTACTTTCCTTATATCTTATTCTACATTGTATTGGAGGTTTTACCAAAGCAATTAGATAAGAAAATGAAGCAAAAGAAGTTCGATCCCTGGCACAAACAAACAAACAACAACAACAAAAAAAAACCACACACACACACACACACACACACACAAGAAATCCAGACTAGAAAGGAAGAAGTTAAACTATTTGTAGATGACATGATTTAATACATTAGAAAACTCTAAGAAATCCACAAAAACATAAGTAACAATAAAATTCCATAAGGTTATATGATATCAAGATAAGAAATCAATTGTCTTTGTACAGAGTGTCAAGGGTAGTTTTATTTTATTTTCCTCATTGAGTTTCTTGGTACATTTTAGGTATACAGTACAGTTACATTCATTATTGGGATCTTGAAACTTTCATGACAGATCTTGGATCTCATTTTTTCCCCTTGTCCCTGCCCTCCCTTCACCCCTCCTCCCCTCCCCGTTTACAAACACATTATTTCCATTTTTTTCATTTTCTCATATTTTTTTTCTTTTCCCTTATTACCTTTCCCCTACCCTTCCCACTTTTCCTACACCTTTTGCCCCTTTCTTCCTATTTCACACTGTCCATTATATCATTAGGATCTTATGTACTATTATAGTTTATTCACACCAGAGAAACTATTCAGTATTTACCCTACCCATGTGTGACTTATTTTCCTATGAATGAATCTAATTTTTCATTCTTTATGGCTGAGTTGTATTCCATTTTATAGAAAAACCACATCTTCTTTATCCAGTTTCTAACTGATGAGCAAATGGGCTGTTTCCAAATTTTAGCTATTACAAACTGTGCCGCTATAAACATAGGTGCACATATATCTCTGTGAAATTATGAAAATGATTCCATTTATAATAGTAAGAATAAAAGACAGGAAAAAATTCTATAAGAAGTGTATGACATGCATGTTGAACTATATAAAGCATGAATAAAAGAAATACAGACCAAAATCAATGGAAAGACATGCAATGCTGATATGTTCAAATAATTACTGTTGTTAAAATGGCCATAGTCTTTGAAACTGATCTGCAGATTCAGCTTTATTCCTATCACAATCTTAGCTGTTCTTTTTCCAGAAATTGACAAACTGAGTCTAAAACTCATATGGAAATATAAGGAATTCAAAATAGCTATAATTATCTTGAAAAAGATGGAGGAGTTACACTTAAATATAAGGAATTCAAAATAGCTATAATTATCTTGAAAAAGATGGAGGAGTTACACTTCTTGAGTTTCTACCTTGCTACAATGTTACATTAACAAAAACAATGAGCTACTAACATAAGAATAGATGTATCTATAAATAGAATAGAATTGAGAATGCAGAAATAAATAAGAAGAGATGGTCAAAATGAAAATCACAATGAGATGCCACATCATATTTGCTGGGATGACTATAACAAAAAATGACAGCTGGTACAGGATCCCAACAATGAATGTAACTGTACTGTATACCTAAAATGTACCAAGAAACTCACTAAAAAAATGACAGCAAGTATTGGTGAAAATGTGGAGAAATTTGAACTCTCATAATTTTCTGTCAGTAGTATAAAATTGTCCACCTACATTTGGTAGTGCCTCAAAAAATTAAACCTGAAGTACTACCATATGTCACAGCAATTCCATTGCTAGGTGTATAGTCAAGAGAAGTTAAAACATATACTGACTCAAAAACTTGTACAAAATGTTCATAGACGAATGATTTATAATAATGCAAAGAAGAAACTACCTAAAGGTCCATGAGCTGATGGATAGAAAAACAAAACATAGTATACTCATAGAATAGAGTGTACTATGATAAATGCTTCAATAATAGATGCGCCTTGAAAATATTATGTAAAATAAAAGAAGCCAGACACAAAAGGCCACATATTATGTGATTTCATTCGCGTGGTCTGTCTAGTAAAACAAGTTTACACAAATGAAAAGAATATGGGAATTGGCAGAAGTTGAGGAACAGGGAACTGAGGAGTAAAAGCTGATATATGTGAGGTTTCTTTTTGAGATGCTAACAATGTTATGGAATTAAAGGCTGGAAAGAAATTTGTGATCTTATTTCAAATCTTTGTTAAGATTGTATCCTAACATCATTTTAATGACAAAGCAGCTATTTATTAAAGGTTCAATAAAAATGTTGTAGACATAATAAAGAAAATAGGACAAAGAAAAGAAAGGGCCTGAAAGAGTAAAAATATTTCCCAGAGAGACTTTTCCTAAACAGTAGGGACAGTGGCAGCTCTGATTATGTTTAGCTGGTGGTATATCTGTGGAAAATTTCATACTCAACAAAATTTAAATTTCAAAAGTAATATAGAAAACAAAAATGATATGCATTGGCAATGCTAAATTATCACCATGGACTTATGAATGAAATTATGAGACCACTTTAAGATTCCATGTCTGTGTTGGTTGAATTATAGGCAGGAAATTTCCTAGCAAATTTAACCATGGGAACAAATTTCCTGCATACATCTTCAAATTGTGATGCCCTGAATTGCCTTTTTTGTGGGGTATTTTTTTGTCTTTCTGAATGGGCTCCCTCATTTCCTTAGAGTTCACTTGGTTTCCCTCCATATTTTGTTTGTAGTTGGAGGCAAATTTCCTCATTGCTAACTGCTCTGCTTAAGGGACAGGGAAAGTGCATGAAAAGAGACTGAAGGAAAGATTAACTTTCTGGCTTAGTTTCTGTACTGAACATCTGTAGCAATAACCAGCCAGCCCGAGCATGAGAAGTGCTCATAAACCCAAGTTGGCTCTATTGAAGAAAAAGGTCTTATTTGTGGCAGAGATGTTAATTGTAAAGATGATAATTATGAGGGCAATTAATATTAATTAAGCTAATTAATTAAGTTTTTAAGGGGTTATTTACTTGTATTATCTCATTGAATTGTTACAGCTATCTTTGCAGAGATGTTATGATCATTATTACTTTATATCTAGGGAAACTAAAAATGTTGATTTAGTGAAAGTCATTCAGTAAGGTATGTGAATACAGGTAATGTGATTTCTGAGACATCATTCTTAGCCACAAGATGTGCTGACCTTAAACAACATATGTATATGAATGCCTACTATTTTCTAGAAATTGTGCTAGGCTCTGGAGTATCAACAATACATGCCTCTGATATTGAAAACTTTGTTTCTCCAATAATAGAGATTGAACCCAGGACCTTCCCACTGAGCTATGAGCCTTGCCTTTTCCTGAGACAGGTTTTCATTAAGTCATTAAGTTGCCCAGGCTGGGTTTGAATTTGTCATTGTGTCATAGCCTTCTAGAGTGCTAGGATTATAGGCCTGCACCACCATACTCAATGATACTGAGAACTTTATGGACTACGAGGAAGGATCCTTAAATAGATTAATCCAATATTATATATCTTCTTTTGAAATGGAGGCATGCTCAGGAATTTATAGAAGTTATCTATTTAAGAGTATAATTCTTTATATCAAATCTTTGAACTTTTTAGCCACTGGTAACACATATACAATTAAATATTCACAAGGAAAAATTTACCTTTAGTTATGTTAAAAAGCAATTACACCTAATGTCTACTTGAAGGCATCTAGAAGTCTCTCTCAGTTATTTGATTTAAGAAAAAGATTATCTTGAATATCTTCCCAAAGTAATTAAATGCATCACACCACATCAATATGTATGCAACCATGTTTATAGTGGCACAGTTTGTAATAGCTAAAACTTGGAAACAGCCCAAATACCCATCAACTGGTGACTACATAAAGATTTTTTAAAAATAAAATGGAGTACTAAAAAAAAAAAAATGGAGTACTACTCAGCCATAAAGAACAATAAACTACAGACATTTATAGCTTAAATGGATGCACATAGAGCCATACTCTTAAGCAAAATAAATAGGACACACATGTGTAAATACTAAAAAGTTTCTCTGGTGTGAGAAACTGAAAGTGAAAATGAGGACCCAAGTGTATAATAGATAAAGTGAAATAAGAAGAAAATGTCCAGAGGGGAAGGGAAAGTGGTGGGGGGCAGGAGTGAAGGAAAGAAAGGAAAGAAAAAAATATGAGAAAAGAAGGAAAAAAATGAAAATAGAGGTTTTGTTTTTGTTTTTTGTTTTTTTGTAAAGAGGGATGGGTAGAGAGTGGAAAGGAGGAAAGATGAATGGGGAAAAAAGAAGAACCAAGATATATCATGTACAGATACAAATTCCCAGTGACGAACACGATCATAATGTATACCTTAAATGCACCAATAAACTTAATAAGAACAAGAAACAGATTCTCTTAAAACATCAACCGGGATAAAACAGCTACCTTTAGCTAAAATAAACTGTCAGTCAAAATTATGAAAGGCTACTGTTTCTAGAGTTTCCCCAAATGTTCAGCCAAGAATGATATACTTCTGTGCTTTTTCAGTGTTCATTTAAATGTGTGCCACAGACCAACACAACTGTGGGCTTTGATCAGTTGAGACACTCCGCAATTAAACCGGGGTGGCTGCTGCCCTCTACAAGTCACTGGCCTTGCACCTTGGAATTTCAGAGTAGGGAGCTACTTCCTTCCGGCCGGTGAAGAGTCAAACGAGTTTGCTAAATTACTCTGTGGTTGTGTTTAAAGCATCAGCACTCAGGTGGAAGGAAGGGAGGCATAACCTCCCATAGCCTGGAAGAATCGTGTAGGTGATGAATGAACAGGGGCCCTTGATTTGATCACTACAGTCATATTCCTGCCAGTGTCAATGCACAAGCACGTTATCAGGGGCATCTCAGACAAGGACAGGTATTTAAATATAGGTAAATTATTGAATGCAGTTGCCAATGTTTTCAATAAGCCTTTCTTTTCAACTACCTGGAATCTGTTGATTTGATAATATTTATAATAATTCACTTTTACTTCTGGGTCTTTTCTCATCCACTGACAGAAGAAATAATTACAAGATAGCCCTGAAAACCACCATGTAACCACTCACCTAAGTGACGATTGCATGCATGCGAGGCAAATAAAAAAAATTTTGAATTTTGGCACTGTGTTTTATTATCAATATTATGTCCACACACTGGTAAAAATAATATTTCTGGAATAAATGATACACATTTTAAAGAGTGAGCTGAAATTTGTTGATAAAGGACACTTTTATGCTTACCATAAGAAATACACCCTTTGCTTTCCCAGTAATGAAAATGTCCTCAATTAGCATGCTTTAACCAAACAGAACAGGATAAAAAACATTCTCAGAAGCAATGCCCAATTCATTTTCTAGAAATAGCTAAGATTTTGATATAAAGTTAATACTATGATTTTCATTTCCTAATGACAAAGACTTTGGGCATCTTTTCATGGACTTACTTTCATCTTGAAAATACAGAAACTCCCAGCCTCCTTATTTGTGAGGGCCCATTCCTTACAATAAATTATCTTCATATACCTCTCCCACACAGGCAGACACGCACACACACACACACACACACACACACGCACACTATTGGTTTTGTTTCTATGGAGAGCATTGGCTAATAGAATATCCTGCTTTGGTTGTTGTGTTTTTGGTGCCATAATGGAAATCTCACATTACACTAAAATATAAAAATTTGTACCTATGCCTTAAGTTTTTGCTCTGACATGAAATCCAGCAAGACAGAAGGCTTCATAGTGAAGGGCACCATTTGTAAGAGAAGCAAAATAGTTCTATGCATTATTTGTTGATACATATTTCCTAGAAAAAGTATAAAAATATATAGGGCAGTGATAAGTACCAGATTTAGAATAGTGCTCACCTTTGTGGGAGACATGGAGAATTAGACAAGTTAAAATTGGCTGGTTTCTATTGTATTTAAACTGTTTTATAGTAGAAAGTAGAAGCATGCATGCTTATTATGTAATTCTCTACACTTGTAAATGGACATATATCGTGATGAAAGGAAAAAAATATCCAGAGTCACACGGAGGATGTTAACCTTGCAGCTAGCTTTCCATGTGAAAATGTGCAGCAGTAATCCCCTGTGTACAGGCTATTCATCTAAGAACCTCAGTGAGTGCCTGAAACTATGGGTAGTATTGACAATTAAGTATGCTGTTTCTTTCTACTTATTTGTGTTAAATTTTAATTTATAAATTTTTAACAGTAAGAGATGAACAATGACTAATAGAATAAAAATAATCATATCAATATACTATAATAATTGAATATGGTATCTTTCTCAAAATGTCTTATCATTCTGTACACATCCTTCTTTTGATGATGAATTCATTCATAAAATTCCACATAGTTTTGCAACTTTTTTCCTACGCTATATATTTGAAAACTTGTGTTATTACAATCACATGGATTTCATATTTAAATGTATAATACTATATGTGTATCTATAAATATGTATTTATAGGTATTTCTTTCCCTCTTTTTTGCAAAAAAAGTCACAAGGGGTATTCTTTGTCTTTGCTTATTCACGGAAATGTATTGTAGGAGCATAAGTTTCTCTGATATATCCAGTAAATTTTCTTTATTATTTATGGAATTACAAAAAAAAAAAACTTCAAAAACCTCTTTTATTTCCTCTTTCATTGGCTTCTAAGTCACTATAACACCATAAAGGTAGGAGAATACTGGAATGACAGCCATGCTGGAGAACACTTGGATTGAGTCTGCTTTACTTGTACTCTAAATATATCTTTCATTTTCAAGTAGAATTAATAATAATTTGCATTCTTTCCTATGTCTACTCATAGAAGTAAAAATAAAAGAAATCAATCACACATCAATTGGCTTTTATTTATTATAAATTATATCCAGTCTATTATACTTTTGAAAATTATACTTATTAATGTAATACTCCTGAAAATTACGAAGTATTTATATAATTTGAAGTTTAAGAAAGGGCAACAAAAACAATTAATAAATAATTACAACATGTTCTTTCTTTGCTCCAACAGATCCTTCGTTATTCACATCCCATGAGGTGCACATTTCCCACATGGGGACCACTGCCTCCCATCTAGACTTACGTGTGAAAATGGCACCTGCTTCCAACCTCTTTGGATCTACAAGACAGTGAGCACCTTGGGCGCTACGTCAGAGCCCTCACAGCTGTCTTCACGGCCATGAAAGGTTGTTTATAGACCTTCACATGTCTCCCAAAGACGCTGTTAGTATACCCTTTAGAAATGCAACTAATAATCCTTACGTTTTCATCGGAAGAATTTACCATCCAAATGACTTCTATAGCTACAGACAAAAATAAAAGGATCCAAGTTTAACATATTCTGTGATAGCCCTCTAAAGCAGATGGCAGTGGAGAATATGTAAAATCAGGCTTTTAAATATTAGCTATGAGAATATTCCTTATCTCTAACAAACTGTTTTTCCCTTAGGTATTGTTTTATAAGTTAATTCATTATTTCTTTTCACCAGAGATCTTTTAACATAGAAATCCTAATATTTATCTAGATAACTCTATATCTGAGATATTCATCTTTATTATATCACCAAGACATGGTTCTGTAAATGATACAATAATGAACGAAGAAAACCTTTAATTTTTTTTACATTTTATTTAAAATTTTTTTTCTCATTCAGTTTATTGGTATATTTTAGGTATAGAGTCTTTTTTTTTTCATTTTAAACAAAGGGTAAGCTTGAAAGACTTTCGATGCCAACTAAGTGCAACTTGGTCATGTTAAGCAAATCTTAAGCCATACTCGTGACAGACACTATTCTGAATGTGGTCATTTCAGAAGGAATACAAAATGAAGAATAACATAAAACTGAATCTCAGAACTGAGAGACTAACAAGGAATGACAAGAGCAGAGTTACAAGATTTAGCAAATAAAAATGGAGGATACTCAGATATTGAAAAAAATAGCTCTAATTTCCACATTTTTATAATGTGATGGAAAACTGAACACAGGACATTCAGAGCATCCTGATTAAGATACCACAGGATGTTGGACAAAATCATTCCATACAGGACATATCCCCATACACAGAATGCCTGGCAACCCTAACACACTGGAAGGTAATTGAACCATTTCAATCCTGTGTATCTATGCATTTCTTCCATGCCCAGCAGGGATTCATAGGCATGGAAGGAAAATGTGAATTAATTACCCAGAGATTTCAAAGATTGATTGGAAGTGAATTGTTCTTTCTGTTTATCATAATGTTTGTCCCTGAGTCTAAAAGAATAAAAAATAGTATTGGCCATTACTGTGTAATAACAATGATAAAATTCGACTGTAGTCAGTGACATTGCTGTAATATTGGTTATGAATGCATGGCTATGCTAAGAAGTGAAAAATATGGTTTTTGTCCTGGGCTCTGTTAATAGAGTGTATTACATTTCTTGATTTGCGCATGTTGAGCCATCCCTGCATCCCTGGGATAAGTCCTACTTGGTCAGGGCGTATGATCTTGATTTTCTGCATTCTGTTTGCCAGTATCTTATTGAGGATTTTTGTGTCTAACTATGTTCATTAGGGAGATTGGCCTGTAGTTCTTTTTCATTTGGGTCTTTCTCTACTCCAGAAAAGAATTTGGGAGTATTGATTCCCTTTCAATTTCAGTGAAGAGTTTAAACAGTAGTGGCAATAGTTCTTCTCTAAAATTATTTTATGCAACTTTTCAGGAACAGATTGAAGTATTGGAAGACACCTGTTTGGTACATTTCCTTTTTAGTGTTTATATTGCTATATGAATATATACTCAATATACCTTTTATTGTTGATTAAATGTGATCATATTTGTGATCTATTGTATGTCTTTGTATAAGGGTTATATACACACATAAAATAACAACTCTTTAAAAATGTCATTGCCTTGAGTATTAAACATATTTCTTGTATATGTTAAAAATATTAAGTAACAATTGCTCTGTGGCATATACAAAGTTGTTGAATACATCACTTAATGTGCATTATGAAATAAATTTGTTGGAGTTTTTTTACAAAAATGAAATGAAAAATAAAATGCTTTTAAAAACCAATCCTATATAGGCACAATACCTGAAAGGCCTCCCAATATTAACTATTTCATTCCGATAAATGAGTTATCTAACCTATTAGTTAGTTAATCTAACCTATTTAGTTAGATTTAAATACTGTATTATTTGTGGATTTTAGAATTGGTTCTTGACTACTATTAGAAAAACCTATTTAGTTAGATTTAAATACTGTATTATTTGTGGATTTTAGAATTGGTTCTTGACTACTGGACAGTCGAGACAACCAAATTCTCCAAGCCTTAACAATAAAAGTTACACTTCCAAGGTTTTTCGAACATCTTCATGGCCCACTACTTCACACACAAGCACACAGTTTGTGTGTTTTGCCTTCTAGGCTGAATAATTAATAAAATATTTAGGAAAGTTGAATGTTACATCAATCCTTTGTTTAATGTGAAGAAAATACATATTCACTCTAAAAATTCTTCAACAATTTAAATATTTTGTGTTCATCTAATGAGGTGAGCTAGTTACAGTCTACAAGAATACAATTCAAAAGAGGGAGTAAATTTGTGAATTAAAACATATTTATACCAGTTTACATTTATTTAAAGCACTACAGTAAACAATTTGATGATAAAACTAATGAAGTTTCTTTTTTCTTTCATGTGTTTGAATTATCAGCGCACACATTTTCCACCAATAATTCTCTGTGTCAAATAAGGACATTTAAAGTCTCACGAACAAGATAAAAACGAGCTGCTTAAGACAATCTGTTCCAACGGATAAAGTTCATTAACTAAGTACCAAATACTGACTGGTTCTTGGAGTTCAGGTCCACCCCTAACAAATTCCAAAAGTTCTTCAGACCTCAGCAAGTCAAAATACACTACGGAAATAATTTTTGACAAGAACTCTTAAGCTAAGCTTTAAGTAATCAGTATCTGGTTAGGACAGGAATCATCCAGTATCCTGTGGAGGAAAACAGCTGACAGGAGGGCCGGTCCAGCTTTTCCCTCCTGAGCGCCTTTCTAATGTACTGCCAACTCGCTCCTGGGCTGCCGCCGATAAGGCACACACGTTAGTTACTGGAACTGGGGTTCATGAATGCAAACGCCACACGGTTGCACAGCCGTCTTTTCCTGCCCATTTCTGCAGTGCACTTGTGCTCTACCAAGAAATCCCTTTTCAATGTGAGTCCTAGTGGAACTTTTAAAATTCCCTGACTAAATTACGTTATTGTTTCATTAGGAGAGGAAGAGGGCAAGAAGTCCTTTCTTTTTTCAGAAGAAAAATTGCAAAGGTAAGCACGCAAATTTTGATTCCCTCTAACAAACGTTGATCAGTGTTAACCAAAAAGAAAGAAGCCCTTGTGAATGACTGCCACATAAGCAGCGTCTCAAAGGCCACAGGTGGACATATTACGTGGAAAACCTGGTAGAGTGCATGCATCTGTGTCTGAACCTATAATGTGCTGGAACTGCCTTCCCTGGGTGGCAACGAGGGACCTCTGGGAAGCGAGGCTTTGGCGGCTCCATGACAGCTGGATCCTTACATGACCCTTTCCTTGTTTATTTAATTTGGCTTGAAATCCTAAAAGGGCAACAAATTTCTCAAAAGGGATTTTTGGGGCCAGAGAAACAAATTGTTTTCATATCCTTTGAACAAAAGCAAGTCCAATGTGCTGACCACCCCGAATCTCCTTTCGTTCACGAGTGGTGCAGGGGCGCCATCTGGAGGAAAGTAGGCGGCCCCAACTACTCGGTTCCAGGGAGTCCCACTCTGAGTCCGGCAGAACACAGCATTTTATTTTAAATGCTGCCTGTCCGCTGAAAGAAGACCGAGTATAGGAAAGTCCAATTATGAATATGGAGAACAATTCCTTGGGCATCAGGGGAGGGAGGAAATAAGCAAGAGCACGAGCTTTTGTGGGACACAGACCTGGGCCTAAATGCCATCTCTGCCGCTGAAGGGCTTGGTGACCGTGGATATTTACTTAAGTTTGTGTTTTGTTTCCTCAGTGATAAAATCTACCTGAGATGTACATAAAGGGGGAAATGATAGTATATATCTGTCACGGATCTTGTATAATACCTGGCACATAATAGCTATTCAGTAAATGTCTGGTACAGGCACTGAGACGGAATGAGGTCTTCTAATTTCCTCCTCTCTGCATAGTGGCATTTATTTTGTTCTGTTGTTCAGTACTTTTTTCTTATTTATGCTAGCGCTAGGCCTTGGCATATTCCCCAAATTGAGTGTCCTTAATGAATGCTCTTCCTTCCCTACTCCCTTCCCTTTGATCTCAACAACATTTTATATCTGGGTCCAGATTAAAGCTTAGATTTGGGTCTTTTGGGTAAGGTTTGCCTCCATAGAGACGCTCCATAAAAGCAGTGCTTTCTATTCTAGGCGAGGGAAGAGAAGTTTAGTTTTTAAAAAATGCATGTTATATAAAGCAGATCATCCAGAAAAACACACTTGCCATATGTCCCTGAAAGAGACGTATTGCAGACATTTATCCATTGTTACCTCTATTGCCAGGCTGTCCTCTAAAAGCTTTTACTTATGCAGAGTACTGCCAAACTTCCTTAAGCACTCAGCTTCTTGGGTTAGAAATGACCCAATGGAACAGTTTGGTTAAAGCAACAATGCACTTGGTAAAAGTTCAGGAATACATAACATCTCTCCTGGCGCTGAGATCGTGAATAGCAGTTGGTAGCCACTTCCCTTCAGGGCACTGCCTCCAATGGCTGACGGAATAGCAGGTGGAAAGAAGACCAGTCACACAACGGATTCTTCCTGTCCAAACATAATTTCATTCAGATCAAAGGGATAAAAAACAGGGGCATCTAAGGGAGAGATTATGAAACACCTTTCAAAAGTGTTTTAGTGTTTTGGTAGGATTCCATGTGGGTTTTATTAATATGAGGTTTTTTTACACAGCCTTGGCAAATGTCGTGTTTCCCTGATTGCTTAAACATACTTATTTAACACGCTGGGCCTTTTATTTGGCTAAAACTAGGGTTATGGCTCTGTAAAATGGATTCAGAAATTATAAACTTTTTCTAGTCCCCTTAAGCTTTTTTTTTCACAATTCCAGCTTCTCTACGGAAGATAGATTAGTGAAGAAGTAAATAAAAGGGCTCAACATTCCCCCTGCTAATACATCTAGGAAAGGAATCTGTGGTTGGATGATTCCTAGAGCTGACAGGGTCCGTAAGGCAGCAAACTGCAGAGCGTGAGAGCGAGAGGACTGAAGAACACTCACTGCCTCTGTGCTCTAAGTCAACCCAAGTTTTGTATGTGTCCACATTTTGATGTACAAAGCATTAAGAAACAACCAATTTGCAAAGTTTTTTTCTCAAAATAAGGCAGGCATAACTGAATAAATGACCAACACTCTGCCCTTTGGAAACTTGCCCTGCTTACGGATCTGCCACGGACACGTCCTCTCTTGCCTACTTTCCTGTCTTCTATGGTACTGCTGCAACCTAGGGCGCTTTACAGTCTTGCGCCTAAGACTCCCACAGGCCTCGGTGAATAAGAATTCTTTTCCTGTGCAAGAGCACAAGACATTTTAGGAACAGGAAAAGCCTATCCGGTCCAACATACCTGCCCTTTTTAGGTTTATCTTAATTCCACCTTCCTGCATCCATACCGTCTTTCATCTTCTGAGAGAAAAACATTTCTTGTACATTTCTCATGATCCCTATTGCTACTGATGAAATTAGACATACCTTTTAATGTCATTGTGTTTAAAATTAATAACTTCTGAAAAGGTCTCTCAAAGCTAATAGTCTGTAATTTTCCCTTTTATAGAAGAGTAAAGCACAAGTTTGAAAGAGGAGGTTCCAGAGAAGCTTGGCTTTGAGGGATGGGAAGGTCACCTGGGTTGATGTTACACATAGGTTTTGTTAAAAGTTGTCTTATCTGTCCTGTTCTGGGTATCGACATTTCTTCTTTGATGCAGGATATGTTTATGGGGAACAGAATTCATTATGAAGAAAATATGCAGGTGGCTAAAGATCAATCACAAACAGCAGAGAGCTGCTAAAAAGTTTAACATTCTGAGTCCTTCCTTGCTCCGTTTCACATTTCATATCTGGAATTTACAATGGGCTGAGTGAGGTAAGCCACTCGTCATCATAAAGAAAGTGAAATATTTATTCAACAGATGTTTCATTATTCAAGAAAATTCACATTTTCAATTCAAAAGCTAATAGATGAGCCTTCCATGCAGGACAGAGGGGATCCTTGGCAGCATTTACATTTAATGTCTATAAATTTTATGCACTGAATTTTTACTCTTTAACTTTGCACGTCAACAAATCACTAAGAAGACACACACCAAAACTGTCTGCCAGATGTTGACCACTGATTAATTTGTCTTAAGTTCAGCCAAAAAGGAAGAAAATATGACGGGTGGAGCATGAACAGCAAGCACAATCAACATCTGACCAACCAAGGTTTCCTGTCACCTTGGGAACAAAATTGATTGGCACTGGCTTCCTGTGTACAAGTTAAAAACCAGTAGCAACTGCAGTAACAAGAATAAACTACAGATAAGAGACTTGGAAATTAAATCAAGCCATATCACTGAAACTTCAGCTTGCAATACTAAGCAGAAAAATCCTAAGATAACTTTTGAGAGAGCATTTTTAAAAAGTTATTTCATGCTTAAGGTAGATTTATTTCTTTTAAGTTTGCCATTTATGCCAGTCTGAAATTATTAAAGAAGTTGAATTTAAATTTACGATGTGTCACATATTTTGCCTAATTCCATATTGTTTTATCTTTCAAAAGATACAATTTCACTAATGCACTGGGGTGATCTTTTTAAAAAATTGACTCCATCTTGAATTATAGCTTTCTGGAAGCAGAAGGGGTCTTTCTAGAAGGACAGTATCACATCGACATATGAATTCAGTAGTACCTCTGTTCACAGACTCAATTCTCTCCAGGATTATGGTCAAAAGCCAAACTGGACAAGAACTAAATCAGATTTCCCTATTAGGTCAATATTGAATCTGACCATTGAATTTGTCTTGGAAATATAATTCATAAATTTCCAAAATGTGCCATTATAGGAGGCTAAAGAGAACCAAAGCATCAATATTTACTTACCCTTTTGTTTGTATGTTCTAACATTTTTTTTTCTCATCTCCCTGGCTATTGTTACTATTAGCATTAAAAAGAATTCTTTCTAAAGAGGTATGTGTATGGTCCAACCCAATTCTTATTTGCTTTCAGCGTAGATTCTGAAATTTTATTTCTTCTTTACTTATTCATTTAAAAATATTTTGATTATCTAAGTATGTAGGGGACACATTTACAAATTGAGGATTATAACTCATGCTTAATTTGAACTATTTAAAAAATATTTACAGTGAGAGGCACCAAGAAGTTAGGCAAATATATCAAAAGAGATAAATGCAAATTGTTTAGAAATAATAAAATAGAAAAGCATAAATGTTTGTTGAATAGTCTTCCTTTGATAATTTAAATTGGGACTTGTAAAAGTATGACCATTTTAGTAGAGAGAAATTCATTTTTTGAAAGTCAGTTTATATCCTCTTTATTTTCCCAATTTCAAACCACTCTCTCAAACTTTATTCATTATATACATACACACACACACACACACACACACGCAAAATATAGATTATGGAGCCTGACTGCCTTTAGGTTTCATCCTTAAAACTGTGCTATCTTGGGCAAATTTTTATCTGTGCATCCATCAACAGTCTCTCACCTGTAAAATGAGGATACAACTTGTATTTATAGCTGTTCCTCAGTGTCTATGTGGAATTGGTTCTAGGACTCCTCACAGACAGTAAAAGCTGCAAATTCTCTAGTCCGTTATATAAAATTTCTTAGCATTTGCATAATTATGCATATCCTTCCACATACTTAAAAGTATCTCTAGATTACTTGTAATACCTAATATAATATAAAGGCTTTGTAAACAGAGGTTCTGCTGTATTTTTAAGGAAACATAAGAAAACAATGCCTGTATATTTTTAATAAAGATATAATTTCTAGAAAAATATTTTTGATTTGCAGTTGGTTAAATCGAAGGATGCAAATCTATCTACAGATATTGAAGGTCAAATGTAATTCTTTGGATTTTTGTGAGTATTAATTGATGTAAAGCCCTTAGGACAGCAGCTTGGTTCATGAATGCTTTTATTTGCAAACAATTTGGTTTGCAAATAGAAGCATTTGCCAAATTTCATTTTTGTTTGCAGACTCTGCACCAAACACAACTACAGCCATCTTTCCCACATAAACACAAATGTGGCTATCTTTTCCAAAATCATAAAACAAGTTGCTACTGAGACAACTTCAGTGCTACCGCCATACTTGCTGCAATGTTCTCTGCAACTGTGGCTACTGCGGTTATTACTCCACTTGTTACCACTACTGCTGATTTCCTGTGGGTAGTTCCCACTGCTCCTGTTGGGTGCTTGTTCCTGCTGTGATTGCTATGGGTGCAGTTACCAGCAACTACCACAGGTGCTGTATGTGAATGTGCACATGTGTGCGTAAGTCTGTAGCTACACACAAAATGTTAACTGTGGTCATCTCTGAGGTGGGACTGGCTATGAAATTTCTTTTTTTTTTTTTTCCAATTTGAGACAGAGTCTCCCTGTGTTGTGCATTCATGCCCTGAACTCCTGAGCTCAAGGATCCTCCTGCCTCAACCTTGTAAGTAGCTGTGACTACATGCATGAGCTATTATGCCCAGTTATATTTTTGTTTTATTTAAATGACTTTTCAAATTTTCTGCAATAAGAATATATTATTTCCACAGCCCATTGAGTTTTTAAAAAATAATCAAGTTTGTCAAAACATTGATGTCTCATATCTACCAATATCTTATATTGTCTCATGGCCAAGACAACCTTCTTCTAGGAGGGAAGAGTGTAGAAAGCACTATTCCGGAGTAAGAAAGGGATCTTATACTATATATCATCCCATTATAAAATAAGGATAAAGATACAAGGCCAGAGGATATGATTTATTTGCCATCTAACTACGCACTAAGAGTGCAAGGGACATTTTATTCACTGACTTGATTTTATTTTTATCTTGTGTCAAACCTTTCCTCATTCGTCTTAATGTTTAAGAAGAGATATTTTTGCTAAGAAGAGAAATCTTTTGTATATTTCAGCCAAACTATTCCCAAGAGAATGCCCTTGGGTTGGCCCACAGCTCAAGTTTGAACAGTTACCCTGACATTATCCTGAAAACAATCCACAAATTCTACTAGGAATAAATAAAGCACAATGGAGTAAAATTATCCCTCTGAATTTAGGAAAAGCAGCAATATTTTAGACAGGAAATCTAAGTGTTTTTCCCCTAATGTATTAAATTCTTATTCTTTTGTCACCAAAGAATTTAGAATGAGGAAAAAGCCAGATTCCCCAGTTACTGATTTGGCAGCTGAATACTAGGTGGGAGGGGGAAAAAAGTACCAACAGCTGACTTGGGTGAGTTTGTATTTGTTGAAAATTGACTCCGCGATACAAATGGCTCTGATTCCAAGAGGTTTATCCTGAGCAGCTTGAGGAAATAATTCCTTTGGTAGGCTACAAAAGTCCTTTTAAAGGGCTGGGGCTTCAAGGTTAGGAATGAAAAAGTCTTGCAAGTCAGGCAAATGAACAGAAATGCACTAGGCAGAGTGGGGCTCACTGAGGAACTGGAGAAGGGGCCGAGTCCCATCAGCCCACTGATCCTCCCTGTCCCTGGGAAGCATAGTTAACAAGCACTGATTTAGAGTCGCATGGAATAATCTACAGCTGGTCATCATTGAATAACCGGTGCTATATGCTTACAGTTCTTTGTGAACAAATCAGTTAACTTCTTTGTTCAGTTTCTAATCTGTAAATAGTGCCAACATTCTGTCATACTAATAATTGTAGTAATAAATCCAGCTATAAGGACATGGTATAATGGAGCAAATAAGAAATGCTAAGGCATTGTGGGGCCAAAAGTGAAACTGGTTTTATAAAATCATTTAAAATTTCCTGATTGGTAATTTATGACTTGTTTCAGTTTCAGAGCTGTATTCTGAGAAGAAGCATGGCCACTGTTTCTACTCCAGGGGCTCTGTCACCCACTGTCCAGTTACGGGAACCTCCCTGGGATTTGTGCTGGGAACACTGAGATCGTAATTCCCAAATGGGGGTCACTGAAATGTAGAAATAGAAGTATATTATAATTTAAATATGTTAAAATATGCACAAGTATTCATACCAGTATTTAAATGTTGTAATGAATTTATTTGAATATATTAAGTGTGTGTACATGTATTTATGTGTATATATAGTCGTCTCAGTCTCCTCAAAGGATATTCAAATCTTCAGATGCCCAAGGGACTTATATGGAATGATGATGTGTGTGCGTATAAGCTAGAAACGTCCTCCTGTGTATTTTCAATCAATTTTAGTTGACTTATACCTAAAACAATGTATGTGCTATGCTAATAGTTGTTGTACTAAATTGTTGAGGGAATATTATAATGCTCTGTACACATTCAATACAGGTGCAGTTTTCTTTTCCAAATATTTTTGATCTTCAGTTGGTGGACTGCACATATATGGAGTCCACTGATATGGAGAACAGAGGGCAGATTATATATGGATCTGCACACCGATTAGATTAGATAGGTAGATTGATGGATAGATATAATCTCACTCTTCTCTCTGTGCTCTCTTTTTCTCATTCTTGCTTTGCTTGCTTTCTCCCGCTGTCCGAGGTCTTTTGAGGCCGACCTTATGGGTCTAACTCTAGAAGATTTTTCATCTACAAATTCATATCAGTAGAGAAATATTCTCACTAGAAATAGAAATTTTACACAGTTTTCCAAGGCACTATGATATTACATTAGGTTTGGGAACCACTGATCTACTGTTCCTCTCTACTTTCCAACACTGCATTTTTGACTTTTCAAGAAACTTTTCATTCTAAAATATGAATGCCTACTTTCAGACTATCATTATGCCCCATCATGTCCCCTGTCACCATCAGTGAGTGGGAATGTGGAAAGGGTGAACCTGTTTATTAAGGTCTAATGCATATCAGTCAATAAAAGGCAGACAATAAAAGTACACAGACATAAGATATGTCTCAATTATTTTACTTATTATTATTTCGAAGATCTCAGCATTCTAATGTCATTGAGTTTTGTGATATCACAAGGGCATAAAATATGGAGTGATATAAAACAATGAAAAATAATATTCCCAGAGACTGTTACTGGCAATACAGGAAATTTTTTTTGAGACATCCTTCTCAATGTTCCCTGGAATCACTTATGATGTAAAACCATGCTTGGGAATTGCTGCCTCAATATTTATTTCTTGTCATACTCTTGTTTCAGTGTGCCCCCTACAGGTCACATGTCGAAGAATTATTTAAATTGAAAATTACGACATTTGACCCAGCCATCCCTCTGCTGGATATCTTTCCAAAAGAATTAAAATAATCATACCACAGTGATATTTGTGCACCCATAGTTATAGCAGCACAGTTCGTAATAGCTAAAACTTGGAAATGGCCCAACTGTCCATCAACTGGAGACTGGATAAACAAGACGTGGTTTTTCTATAAAATGGAGTGCTACTTAGCCATAAAGAATGAGAAACTAGCAATATTTATAGCTAAATGGATGCACATTTAGGCTATATTCTTAACTGAAATAAATATGACACACTTGAGTAAATATTGAATAGTTTCTCTGGTGTGAAAAACTAAAAGTATAAATAAGGTTCAAAAGGTATAATTGATAGTGTGAAATAGAAAGAAAATGGCTAGAGGGGAAGTGGAAAGAGGAGGGAAAGGAAATAAGGGAAAAGAAAAAATGTGAAAAAAGGAAAAAATGGATACAAAGTCTTTGTAAATAGGGAAGGGTGAAGGGGATGAAGAGAGAGCAGGGGGAAGGGGAAAAATAAGAACCAAGACATAGCATGGAAAGGTACAAGATCCCAATGATAAATGCAACTGTATTGCTTGCTTTAAATGTACCAATAAATTTAATGGGGAAAAAAAGAAAATTAGGAGTCTTTGGATCACCATTTCTTAAATATTAACTAAGCATGTCTTTCATTTCTTCACTGCTCTCAAAGATTTTACACTTAAAGGGTATTACTCTGATAGTTTCTCTGTGCACATGCTTCCAACAGACTCACACTCTGTCTGTTCCAATCACAAAGTACAGTACTTAAGATCTGTCCTCCTTACCTCATATATTCATAGTGATTTATTGTTTACCATCTTTAATTCTCATTCATTCAAGAGGAAGTAAATTCGCAACACAGAAACTCTTCCCTTCTAGATTTTTTTTACTAGAATAGGAACTATTTCTATTAATTTTTGCCCTCAATAATTTAACACTTCATGAATTATGAAAACAAAGTGGGCAATAATACATTTTTAGAGTTGAGAGAATGCACTTCAAAATCAGGTTTAAGAAGTTCAGTAAAGTCTTCTACAGAACAGTGATGTCAAATCAGGCCATTATCCCAGTGGTCCAATTGATAAAGATCACCTGGTAAAGAAGTGGGGTGGAAGGAAATTTTCCCTGCAGAAAGTTTTGTGATGCTTATGAAAACAAAGTGGGCAATAATACATTTTTAGAGTTGAGAGAATGCACTTCAAAATCAGGTTTAAGAAGTTCAGTAAAGTCTTCTACAGAACAGTGATGTCAAATCAGGCCATTATCCCAGTGGTCCAATTGATAAAGATCACCTGGTAAAGAAGTGGGGTGGAAGGAAATTTTCCCTGCAGAAAGTTTTGTGATGCGCAAATCCTTGGCCCTTGTGATTAATTTATAAAAGACTATTGGAACTTTAATAGATGGGAAAGTAAAGACAGAGATCATTGGCCCAAACAAAGTATGCAGAATGTTGGAAGTTGATGACTTTATGTCTGTCTAGAGTTCTTCCTTACAAATATAGTCTTTTATCTATGTGATTTTCCTCACCTGAGTATCTTGATGCATATCTGTGCAGTGAACACAAGTTCAAGGTAGTGTCTTTTGAATTCTCTAAGACTTATAACATAGACACATATGGAGAGGCCATACGGACCTTAAAGTCCCACTGGTCAAGAAAGTACCTGGGGAATTTAGGCACCTAAGAATGAGGTGATCAGTGACAGTTTTCCCCAGTCTCCAGGCTTTCTAGTACAGCATATTTCAAGCTGAAACAGGTGAGTTACAAGGCAAACTCTGGTGAGTATGGTGAATGTATTATTCAGGCAATATCCAAAGAGTGAATGATAGAGTAGCTTTACCCATCAGAGTACAGCCATTGTGTGAGTGTAGAACTAGGAGGAAGAAAATGAAGATAAATGAGCTGGGAGGGCTCCCCTTGCCGTGTGTGTGTGTGTGTGTGTGTGTGTGTGTGTGTGTGCATGCAAAAACATTTGAGGGATCAAGGAAGGTAGTGCAGAGTTAGTTGATTCCAAGAGTTCTGGGGTTTTCTAAACATGGTGGAGAAAAAAATTTAAGAAGAAAATTCTGATTTGGAAAAGCTACGTTGGTTAATGAGAAAGAAAGGTGACAGGAAAGTTGATTTTTAAGTAATGTTGAGGGTCCATCAGAGATTAGTGTGGCCTGTAATCCTCATCTGAGGTGATTCTTTCAGGCAAGGTAAGCCTTTGCCATACTTACAGTGCATTCACTCCCATATATCCTAGGGAATGTAATGATTTTTGCTCTCACTATTGATTAAAATCAGTTTAAAATTCCGACTTGTTTCTTAAGGTCCTTATTCTACCCAAGGATTCTATTAGGAAAAGAATACTCCACAGAATTAGGGACTTAGTGACAGTATTGCTGACATAGGAGTCGTAACAGCAAATGATAGATAACTAGAATGAAAGTAATTATTCATGAAACCATATTCAGAGAAAGGGACTTTTTTTTTTTTTTTTTACAAACTCCCCTTAGAGTTCTGAGGGGCAAGCACGATAATATTTTGCAGATCATGCAGGGTAGAGCAGCCACTAGGACTGTCCATTCATGGCAGCTAATGAAGATCAACCACCTACCAATGCCAAGGACTCTGTCTGTGAGATAAGGGGATGCGAGGGGATTGGCTATCTTTTTACAATAAGTATTTCTTTCTATGCAACGAACCTAATGCTGAAGAATTTGTTGCTTTTTTCATATGGAAGTCTAACAAATATTTAGGGAGTATGCTATATGTGCCAGGCTCTGTACCATAGATACCAACATGTGGGAGCATCAAGATCTGGAAGAAAAATGAGGGAAATGAACAGTAAGCCAGGCAGGATGGGAAGGGCTTAGAAAAGGGAAGACTCAGCAAAGCTGGTATTTAAAATTCTGATCAGGCGAGGAGCTCCTAAATAAAAGGATTTAGACATTACAAAATATTATTAGGCAATGATCATTTTTAAAAATCACTTGTTGATTAAATGAAAAAGGGAAATGACTGGAGGTCAAGCATTTTAAGGGAGCTTATTATATTTGAAAATGTCCACACCAAATTGTCAATTCTCAAGTGACAGCTCTTTCGTCACTACGTTAAGACCCATTACAAAATACCTTCCAAAAGAGATTATGCCTTACCTGCCAGGGAGGACACTAAAGTCATTACCTTTTTTATTTTATTTTATTTTATTTTTTTTTCCTTTTTCTTTTTGTAAAAGCAAGATTCAGCTTTCTTTTCCTTAGGCGAGATTAACTAACAACTGTGTCAACATACAATTCTCCACTAGGAGGCTCTATTTCCCTGTTCTACAATCAGACGGACTTCATTTAGGCCAGATCTGAGAACATAGCATCCCTCTATGTTTAAACGACACCTAAATCATTACGATGCATTGCTAAATGAGAATAGCATTTAGAGTATGTAATAGGCATGCAGGAAAAAACCTTCAGTTGAGAACTAACTTAATTTTGCTTGAGTCACCTGATAATAGCGTATATGATTTTTTCTTATGTAGAGGTCATGTACTAATACCTGGGAAAATCTAGTAAGAGTAAAATGGTGATCTTTTACAGGAAAATGATGGTCAAGCAGTCCATAAAATGAACACATTGGGATCTGGAGCCATAGCTTTATGGCACATTTCAAATAACTCCTCAGGGGCAAAATCCTGCAAGGTAAAACCTCCTGACACACTGCCTAAGATTCAGATGTGGTCTCTCAAAATAGGAAGGCAAGCTTACACTGGGAATTGTCTGTCCCTGACCTGATTAAAATGCTTCTACGAAACAGGCCATTTCACCTAATTCTGTCAAACTGTACATCAAGATCTGGAGCACGGTCCCTGAACAAAGATAGAAGGCTCATTTTACAAAGCAGTGCATTTAGTACTCTGCAAAGTGAAGCTTTAATTCCATCATGTGTAAAGAAATCAGTAAACAGGAATCTCAAAAAATTGTACCACAATCATCTCTTCTTTAGGATCAGGTCAAGAATCATACAGAAATGTCAGCATTATGCAACAACCATGCTTCTCTCTAAAAATAGCTCCTGTTCTAGAGAATGGGTTTTAGAGTTCCCACTATGGCTGGACTTGGTCCCCCACAGTGCGTATGTGAATGGAGCCCACCTGGTAAAGCTGGAAGCCAGTGTCCAGGATCAGATTGCAAGTTAGTGTGTGTGTGTGAGGTTGGGTGGGAATCAGGGTGCTGAGAGCACTTTCTCCTTGTATCTGAGGACAAGGCAGTCTGCTAGATGGGTGGCCTAGTGGCAGCTCCAGCAGGGACAGGATCCAGTGGGATTCCCTTCCATCGTTTTTCCAGGATGCCACACATGAGGGAAGGGAAGGTGGGGAACTAAAGAGCCATTATAGTGAGGGCTACTGGAATGTTCCAGTTCCACCCTGGCCAGACTTACCCAGCCACAAAAGCTCAGACATTTCAGGCTCTGCGTGGGGAGAAGCTGGCCCTGTGCTTGCCAATAAAGTGATGGCCACTTTTTAAATGAAACTTCTCATTTTCAATTTCTGTTCTACTCTGTGAGTCGTAGCTAATGTCACGTCTTTTGTAATTGTTATATCATGTTTCATGCCTTGTAGTTACTTTTTAGATTTCACATTTTTTGCCTCCATTTTAAATCCCAGTCTTTTTTACTTTTATATTTTTAAAGAATATAAAGAATCCTTCTACAGATTGTTTTCTAACCCTTCAGAACCTCGACTCACCCACATAAAAATGCAAATGTCTATCTTACCAATAAAGAGGAAAGCAGCTTAATATTTACTGTCAAAGAAGGGCGTAATAAAGTTTCCACTATCACCTCCATCTCTGGATAGCCCTCATAAGAATATAATTAATAAAAATAATAGAAAGCTAAAGTACTATCATATGTACCATCTAGGAAAAGGTAGACTAGAGTGTTCACAGGCAGATTTTGTAGCCAGTCTCTGTAGATTTGAATTTCCAACTCCATCTTTACCTTTTGTGATGTTTAACAGGTTATTTAACCTGTCTAGGTTTCGGTTAGCTCATCGGCAAGAGAGGGACAGAGGAAGGCCTCCCTGCCCAGCCTCAAGGAATGCTGTGATGATCACTGGCACAGGGTAGGCCAGTGTCCCCTAGGACAGGGGCAGTGCAGGCCCTTCTAGCCCAACAGCATGCATAGGAAGCAGAGGGTGGGTAGGCACAAGCATCTGTCTCATCTGCTATTCCTCCCACCCCTCCTGTCTGCCGCACACACAGTAAAACGGGGTGATTATCCTGAGTTTGGCCAACATAAGGACCCTCTCCCCATACTCTAAAAACAGGTTTGACTTGAATTTCCTGGGTTGTGGTCTCATAGCTCCCTCTCACTTCAGCTTCTTTGCTATATTCAGCAGCTTCACTGCTTTTTGTCTCTTTGTCAGGTTACCATTTGCACTCTGGAAAGGGCAAAACTGGAGTAAAGAAGAAAACTGAGCTCCTAGAGAGGCAACAAAATGGTTACGTATCTTGAGCATTTGGAATCTCCCTCCCCACATTTCCCACATTTCATTTCGCTTGATTTGTATGCTGAAAGCCAAGCATGAACATTTCCAGAAAGAGCAATAGTGCGAAGCTCCATCATATACCTTGCTGAATATACCGATTTCTTTCTGAATATACTGATTATTTTCCTTGGGATGTAGGTGCGGGTTGCTCCTCTTCCCCTAAGGATGGGTGATATAGCATTTCTTAGGAACACCATCTCTGGAGCCACACTGTTTTGGTTTAGATTCTATTTGTCACTCTCACACTCTCAGGAATGGATTAAGTTATGTGAACAGTAACTCAGATGCTCTGAGCTTTCAGTCCCTCACTTGTGAAGACGAAATGAGATAATGCTAAAAAAAGATCAGTGAGTCTTACTGAATTATTTTATGTTTATTGATGGTATTTGGAATTTAAAGAGAACTGACTTGTAAGTGGTTTTTGGTACGTGTTATGCCAGGATCTCTCACATGCCAGGTAGAGCCAAGGACTTACATTGATAGACTGTGCTCACTGGTGCACTGGTGCAATAGAATAAAAGGTATGTGAAGGAAGGTATGTGTATGTGTACAATGGCCAGGAAAGATAAAAGGAATCTGGAGTGTCAGCTGAGCTGTGCTGTAACCAATGCGGTAACCTCTGGCGAGCGTATTGAGGCTGTTGGTGGCCCATCCAGATCAGCTTCATCAGGCTGTTGTCCTGTCCTCTCCTCCCCACTGCAGGGAGCATTGGCTGTTTCAGGAATTCAGCTGCTACTTCTCTGGAGACTCCTCCTCAGCTATGGGAGTTGCCTGGTTCAAAGGTGCCTAGACAGTTATATCTCTACCACTTTCTAGGTAGTCCCAAGTCAAAAGTCTGCTGGCATGATCACAGACACCCAGACCCACTTCCTTCCAGGTAGGACAACTGTCCATGAGCTGCCATTCATGCTCCAGAGCTCCCTGTGTGATTAGGTTGAGAGTAGATGCAGCAGAAACCACATCTCTGTAGGTCTTCTTTTCTCTTTGGCTTTTCTCACTTTTCTAAAAGACTTATCCTGGGAGTATCCTCCAATAAATTATCTGGATGAGAATTCTTATCCCAGGCTATGCTTTTAAAAATCCTCGCCTAAGACCTCAGATTCTGCGCCTTCATTCATTTGTCAGAAAATGAGATTGTTGACTCCATTTTCATTGATAGGCTTATTTAGTGAGTATAGATTTCATTTCCAGAGTATTTTTGTGTACTTTATTTATGCTCTGAAATTCAGTCATTTATCTGTTGTTCAAATCTCCAAAATGGAGATCAGTGTAAAATGGATGAAGAATTTTTTAACTAAAATTTTTTTTGATTCATTCATTGGCTGATGGACATTTAGGCTGCTTCCAAGAGGTAGCTATTTTGAGTTGTCCCGCTATGAACACGGGAATGCTTGTCATCTGTAACAGGATGTCTTTAGCTTTTTTGGGAAAATGCCTAGAGAGGAATAGCTGAATTGAATGGGGTTTCTAATCTTAGTTTTGTAAGGGATCTCCATACTGATTTCCATAGTGGTTGTACTAGTTTACACTCCCACCAACAATGCATAAGGTTCCCTTTTCCCCACAGCCTTCCAGCATTTGCTATTATTTTATTCTTAAGGATAGCATTCTTCTTGGAGTAAGGCAAAATCTGTGTTGTTTTAATTTCATTTCTCTACTGGCCAGAGATGTTGAACATTTTTCCATGTATAGCCCATAGTTGGTCTAGTGTGGCCCCTAAAAAAGGTAAACAGGGAGCAAAGTGAGTAATGGATGGTGAGAGGTAGGGAGATGGATCTCTTGCAGGTGGGAGTGGGGCCAAGAGGTAGGAGAAAGGAGGCAAGGGAAAGAGATTTAAACAAAAGTTTCCCTTGAGACATTTTGTGTGCATGTGCCACTCCCCATGAGGAATGTACTCATTGTGTGCTGCAAATTAGTACTAATTTAAAAAAAGAAAGAAAAAAATGGTTTTTGAGTGTCAAAATATATCTCCACCAGGGGGAGCAGAGGACAGAAGTTAGGACTCTTCAACTTGTCAGGAGGAAAGTGTAATAATCAGAGGCTTAAAATTGGAGTGTAGGACACCGAACATTTTGTTGGAATGGATCATTTTTCATTGCTTTTGCCATTGCAGACTTATTTCTAGATCTGGTGGAAATCTCTCAGGCTTAAGCAGGTTGTAACCCTTAAGAAAGCCTCTGGACTCAGGTACCTGAGAGTTATATCATTTATATAGTACTTATGGACATCACATAAATTATATTATAGCACAAGTTTTTCTTATTAGGTACTGGCAATGCTTGGGGGCTTGGTGTTAGACAAAACCTTTCATTGATTCCATATTCCTGCCAGCCCATGAACTGACTACTGAAAGATTAAATTAGGACTGAGAATTCTAACTTATTATAATGAGTAACTCTTCTTTTTGGGATAGTTCCTTAACTGTCCTTGCTCAGTTTTTATTTCTAGTAGAAAATCAAGAGAGAAAACTGGGAGAATAATGTGAACATGCCCATTAGCCGCTTGATTTCTTTTTCATAAGTAGCCTGTTATTTCTTCTAGTTCTGGGTTTCTAGTTCTAGATCCTGGATATTAGTCTATATTTTCTGGGCATTTAGAACCCAGCCAACAAATCATTTTCTTGAGAATAACAAGTAGAGCACTGAGAAAGACAAAAGTTGGACAAGAGGGGTGGGGAATGAGAGCTAATTATGGCCTCACGCAGCACTAGTTACATGACACTTGTCATCTGACTTAACTGTCTCAAGATCCAAGTGAAACGCATGCTATTCTCTTCATTCGAGGTGAACAGACAGTTTCCATATTATACACACAGTAGTTATGGGGCATTTGAATCTATTTCTCCAATTTTTGGACTCATTGAAAGGAAATGAATTTGCTTTTAGACTAGTTGGTATTAACTTCATATTGTTAATGTCCAATATGTAAATACATACACATATATAAAATTATAATGAGTATACTTTCACATTAGATAAAAAATTAAAATTCAACCAACAGCTAAAAATTACTTATGATGGCAATGGCAGGTTCAACTATATTAATTCAGGGAGAAAAATTTATTCATCTTTCTTACTTCAAAACAAAACTGTAGACTTGTGAAATGGAGTCAAAGAAAAAAAAACAATAATACTAGACTTCTTTTCCTTTCTCAAAGGCTTCATGCTATTTTTTATTGGTTGTTATTGCATAGCATCCTTTGAAGTAAGGTGGATTATCTATTGTTTTGTAGATTGAGAAAACTATACCACAGAGGATTTAATCTGCTGACTTACTTACTTAATAAATGTCAGAGACTCAGCTCTGAAATTTATCATTAAGCTACTTGTTCTTAGAGAATTTCTTTAGAAATCTATGAGATCCCAAGAAATGAAAGAAAACTAATTAACTTCATAATACTTTTCCAGTGTTTACTGTGAGCCTTAATGGCAAGAACTGTGGGAGACATGAGTGCCTTCTGCCATGGGTTTGTCTTTAGGATTTTTACAATCTGGCTAAGGGAGAGGCCAAACCACTTGAGAACCAGTTTCAGTCTTTTTGTGAATGATTTTTAAAAAATAAAATCGCCAGTAGATAGTGGTATATAGGTGAACTCATAAATGTTACAAATCTCTATGGGCTACAAGACCAATCAGGGAAAGTTTTATGCTGGACTTTGTAGATTGGAGCTTCTGGATGGAGGGAAGTAGAGGCATCAGTAAGCAAATATGCAAAGGTGGGCCTGTATGCAGGACATTAAGAGAATAGGAATAAGAACGAACTGGATGGGATACAGGATTTATTTGGGGGCTTAAAGGCAAACAGATTTAGAGAGAATCCTCAGGACCAGATAGTATGGGACCTCTCAGACTCAGAAAGATGCCCTAAGCCTTGCTCAAAAAAGGGCAGCTAGTAAGGATTTTTGCACAGCAAAGTAAGATAACATAGGTATTGTGATAGAAAGGTAAATGTATAGAATATGCAGCATAAATTGAAAGAGGAAAAGCATTAGATGGAGAGGGAGAGATGAAATAAAATAATCTATATGAAATATATGTTAGTCCTACTATTGTTTTATAATTAGATGATAAAACAATTGAACCACAAAGTGATGAGAAGCACACCCAAGGTGATGATCATAGGACAATAATCAATAATCAGAAAGGTGGAGGAGCAATAATCAATGTGGTTAGGTAACTAATTGGAAACAGAAAAAAGAAGAGGAAGCTACTATGTGTTCCTTTTTAAGTCTTCAATCTTCATAACTTTTAAGGTATATCTTTTGTTCAGTTAAGTACATAAATTTAGTCTCTATATTTTCTTTTAGTTACATTTTAATTTAAAATTATATTTTATTATTATTACTGTCAAGGTAATGGATTCTTCCCATCAGGGATCAGAGAGTTAAATTATATAACACAATCCAAAATGCTTTTGGGATAATTGGATCATTTTGCAGTCTTTGTGATATATGGTTTCATTTTTCAGATCTTTGTGATATGTACTGTTTGTTATTTTATGCAATAAATAAGATAATCAAGCCAGGATCAAGAAGTGTCAATTAAAACATGAGGCTGTTTGAGCTGGGTGTGGTGGCGCAGGCCTGTAATCCCAGCACTCGGGAGGCTGAAACAGGAGGATCGCTATGAGTTTGAGACCAGCCTGGACTACATAGTGAGTTACAGGTCAGTCTCAACTACATAGTGAGACCCTGTCTCAAAAAACAAAACAAACAAACACAACATGAGGGTGTTTGAAAGGCACCATTAAAATACATAAAAATAGGGCTGGGGATTTAGCTCAGCGGTTCTGTGGCCTGCCTTGCAAGCTCAAAGACCCAAAGTTCAATCCCTGGTACAACCCCCCCCAAAAAAAACCCCAAAAATCATAAAAATAAAAAGTTAGGGCTTAAAACTTCAGAAAAATGTGGCCTGCCTTGCAAGCTCAAAGACCCAAAGTTCAATCCCTGGTACAACCCCCCCCCAAAAAAAACCCCAAAAATCATAAAAATAAAAAGTTAGGGCTTAAAACTTCAGAAAAGCTTTCTAACTAAATAGCACACTTCATCTTTACTATTTTATCACTCTCAAAATTCTTCATATGTCTTGTTGGCAGGGAAATGAGGTAGAAAAATAGGAGTGGGAGTAGAAGAGGAAAAGATGGTGGATAAGCAAAATGTTTCCCTATAGCTACTGGAAGTGGACCTGGGAATTACTTATGAGAATCATTCATTTATTCATTTACAAGAACTGCTTTCCAAGGATTATATTGTATATACTAGAGACAAAGAGAGTACTAAAATATATGTGTGCCCTCAAGAAGTTCAGAATCTATTGGCTAAGACAGATTAATAAACCAAAATTTACAATATTGTACGCATACAGGGTTATGGAACTAAAACAGAAGACAGCAAAAGAGGAGCAGCTGAATCAGTGTTAGTCTAGAAGGAGAATGAAAGGAGCGATAGGGCGCCCGGGAATGGCTTCAACAAGAAACAGCTGCGGAGCTTCTCTTCCCGTTTCCAGTCCAGCCACTCACCTTTACATCTTCCACGTCTCCAGACTGTGAGCCTGTCTGGTGTTTTATTGCCTTTGAAAGGAATGCTACAGCAGAAGGCAGGGAAACTTGAGTCCAGGCTTTGGGTTCTAAGGGTCAGGCTTTTAGTGGAAGAAGCTGCGTGTCTCAATGCCTGGAGGGCAGATGAGGTACAATGTGAAATAAGCAGCTGCAGGGTTTTCTGTTCATAAAGCCTGAGAAAGAGTCCATGGATTAAGGGGAGGCAGAAGTGTTAGAATGGCTCCTTTGAGAGTACAGGTACCAGTGAGACCCTGTCCTTCACGGTTAACCCCTGGGTAATTAGGAAACCTTCAGTAGAAGGACACAGATCCTTGGTAGAGTCATGAGAAAAAAATGTCTGGATGGTGTTTCAGGGGGATAGAGTCTTAGACATGCGCAGAGTTTTCTTTGTCTCCATTTGGGGTAAAGCAGTGAGATAATCTGTGTTTCTAAGAGTAGACTGGTTATAGCAAAGAGAGGGGAAGAAAGAGGGGAAGAAGCAACTGCTAGTACGAGGGGCTGTATGAATAGCAAGAAGGAACAACTTGGTAACAGGTGTTCTGGATGCATTGTGAGGACTGAGGATGTAATGGACATGGTAACAAATGATAGTTTGGAAAGATAGCATCAAAGAAGATAAAGACTCCTGATCTTTCTGTTGAAAAAGTCCCCTCAAAACTTACACATAATCTCAGGGACATAGAGGCAGAGGGGGACAGGGAGTTTGAAAAAGGCTGAAGCTAAGTTCCTACAATTTAGGTGGAATGGGACCCAGAAAAAATACTTAGTTTGAGTTACAGAAAAACAAAACTGTATTTCTTATTTCCTTAATTTGTAAACCCAGATTCAGGCTCACTACCGTGGAGGTATTTTTCAAGGACAAATATGAGTAGAGACAAGACAGGCTTTAGGTAAGTATGACTTCCTAGGTTGTGAAAACTACAGCAGAGTACATGGTAAAATGTCTAAGGAGAGTGGTTGTGGGTGGGTGCTTAATAGGAAATAGGGGTGGGAAGGTTGGCAAGTTTGGATCACAAAAGTTTTCGTATGCTACACAGCAATTACAGTGATACCTAGGTTCACAAACAATTTGTTTCACAATTCTGGAAAAGATGGGCACATTTATGTTCACGTGGGAAAGATGGCCACCGCCGTGTTTGTCACTCAATGCAGAGTTCACAAACCAAAACAAAATTTTATCAGATGCTTTTGTTTGCAAATCAAACCGTTCTCAAACAAAAGTGTTTGCGAACGGAGGTAACACTGTGTCAGTTTCTTTCCGAGAGCAATGTAGAAATACTGAGGAATCATAAAATAGAATAATACTTAAATAAAATTTAGAAAACCACTGCTTGAGATGTCTGGAGAGTGGAATGAGAAGGAGAAACATTGAGGCAGAAGAATCCGTGGAAGGCTGATTAGGACAAATGAAAGAGCCTTTGTTCTCAGTGAGGTTGGGTTTGTATAGAAGGCAACACTTGGAGAAAAGTGCCAGGTCTTCACAATTTTGGCTCTTGGAAGAGAGGGAATGAAGGAAGAGAAAGGCTTGAGGTATTACAGTGTTTCTGGGAATCAGAATTTAAAAAAAGGCAAATTATTTGATGAGGAACGTTTCGAGGTTCATTTTGGAACGTATTTAAGAGATATAGTAGCGATGTCCAGGGCAGAGCAGGAACATAGGTCCAAACCTCTACAGTTTGAGCTGTGGTACTTCCTCAGTGTTACGGCTCATATCTAGATGTCTCCCAGAGCCTTACGTGGTCATAGGTGGAGCTTTTCAGAGGTGGTTATATTTAGAGTATGTGATGCTGGGATTGATTCGTGGTGCAATGCTAGCATTGAGTCCCCACCCTGGGTGTGGGTGCCAGATAGAATATAAGGGACAGAAGGAGGGCGGCTGTGGTCTCTTGCTGCTTTGCTTCTTCACTACTTTCCTGCTGTGCTGCCTTCTTCCCACTATGAATTGTTTCTCCTCTGCAATCCCCCTCCACCATGCCACGCTGCTTTGTAGCCAGCCAGCCATGCACTGGAACCTATACAATCTGTGAGCTAAGTAGACTTTTCCTCCTTTAACTTTGGGTGCCTGGTATTTTGTTTTAGTAATGGGAAAAAATAACTAAGACACTCAGGAATCACCTGATACAATAGAGGATCAGTGGCTGTGGTCAGGTTCCCAGGAAGCAGCACAGCAGGATGAAATTCTGGGTAAGCATGAAGAAAAATGTCTGTATAGGAGGCTAAAGTTAACCAATGAAGTGGAAAAATGGTGCCTTGAAAGTCAAAGGAGGAGAGATGTTAAAAGAGGGTATGGTCATTAGTGCTAGATGAGAAAAGAAATGAAGCATGTGCTTGGGGTTGGGTGGGTGGACCGCACACTGTCAACCTAGTTGAGCACATGAAGAAATAGAATGGAAGATTGAGAACCACTGGGGCAACAGATAAGCTCCGATGTTTCAAGATACTTATTTGAAAACAGAAATGAAGACAGAACTAGATGAGAAAAGAATTAAGGAGATTTCTTTAATAGAAAAGAGAACTTGTTTCTAGGTTGAGGAAATAGCATTAGCAAAAAGAGTATAGTTTAAAAATAGAGGAGAAAAATTGTTGACGAAAGTTCTTAGGTTGTGAAGGAATGACCTGCAGCCCCATGGAGGGAAGAAAATCGTTCTCCTGCTCTGAGGTGGAAAGGAAGTAGGAGGTAGCCAGTGGGGAGGTAGGGAAATTTGTAGATCAGGAGACAGGGAAGCCATTAAACCCTGATTAGGTACTTACTCTGCTAGAGTCCCTGTATGAATGACAAAGGTCAGTAAAACAACGTCTCTGAGTTCTCCCTTCTCAAACATTCACTTCAATTAAATGAATACTTGAATATTTAGTCTTATGCCCCTTGAAATTTACACTTACCCAGCAGTGGTCTACAAGTTGCAAGGAATACCTATTCCCCTAGACAATTTTATGCTGACCTTGCTTAGAATCGGTGGCACATGGTACTATTTGAACTTGTCTGACTTTTAGTCAGTTTATTATGATCTTTAAATGTTCTATAGATAAAAGATCACCTATTATCTGCCTGGGTGCAGACCCTTCCTGCTACTCTGCTCTTGGTTCACCACTTATCTCTCTCTCAAGGTTTCTCTTTGAAGCAAAAATAAATTCTTAAGACTAAAAGCATCTAGGGGAAGCTAAGAAGTCAATAATTTTATTCCCTCATTTTTTAGACAAAGAGAGTGAAGGCTAGATGATTGACATATTTTTTCACGTGAGGCCACGCAATCCAGGAGAGGCAGAGTAGTGTCTCAGGTCCAGTTCTTATGACTCCCAGTTAGCTGCAGGGAGAAAGGTTTATCTTGTCTCCCTTTTCACATTGAATCTAAAAGAGCAACCTCATGGTATCAAGGAAAAGAAAAATGTCACATGGAAGTCCATGAGAATCCATCAGGAAACCAACAAGTATTTGGAAGAGGGGGCAGGGAGAATGATTTGGTTGTTTTGTTTTCCCTCTGGTGTAATGTCAAAGCATTTGTCCATTAGGGGCTTTTAGAGATTACTGCAACCAGTCTTTCTCTTAACATCGTTCACTGTTCATTGACAATGATTTTAATAAATTTCATATGACCAATTTTGTCCTCTATAGTTCTTAAATCTTCAAACCATATAGCTATTTGCATCAGGCATCATGATACATCATTGGAAATATAATCAAAATATGTATGTGTGATCTAAAAAATCCAATGAACAAAAAAACAATGAAAGGAAATGGAGACATAGGGAAAATAGAGTATGTACCTTAAAGCTTTCTTAGTCACACTATTACCCTGGTGTACAATATTGGAGGTAATATAAGCAATATTTTGAATATAAAAAATAAAATTTATTTTAAAAAACACCACGGAAAAGCTTTATTTCATATTTTTGGAAAGCAAAGAGTTGGCCTCTTAATCAAGAATTTGTATTTCTTACATTGGACTTCATTTAAATGGAAATTTATCATTACAAAGTACATCACATAAATAAGTATATCTGAGAGGCAGGGAAGGTAACAAAAATGTCATAGTTTTCCATATTTAATGTTTATGTGGTCAAAGGAAACAGAAGGAAAATTTTAAATAAAAATTTGTGATACAAACTCCTGCATGACTTCAAACAATGTGGACTTTGGCAAGAAGCACTCTGAATTTATCCCTAGCAACTCTACACCAGAGATAAAGACAATTAAAAAATAACTTTATGTTTAAACAGTCAGTAACCCTCAATAAGTGTTCAGTAAGTAGTGACAAAATTTGTTTAGGTCTATACCAGCTCAACAGAATTGGATTTATTTTTTTCCCCTCTAACATAGACATTTTTGGAAGGTAAGTAACACTGTTACCTCTGTAACATTTGGTAGCGAACAATTCTACTCAGTTATATCAATCATTTCTAGTTCCATCCTTTTCAATTGGTGAATACTCTTTGAATAAAAAGCAACCTATAGGTGGAAACATAAAAAGCTCTTACCTCTCCTGAAGTCCTATGGGCTTCATTTTGAAAGGAGAAGGACAGACAGAGGTAGAGGCAGTAGCTTTGATTTCAGGAGTATATCGGCCTTGAGGGTCTACAACAACATTCAGTACCTTCGGTTCTTGATCAGGCTGGACCATGCTGTGGCCTGCCTTTGTCTCGGACAGTGCTGGCTGTAGGATGATGGGTGACAGGTGGATCTCTTGGTTTTTCTCTTTGTCTTGTCTCAAGGAAAGCTGAAGTCTTTCTTTTAGTCTGTAAAGAATCTAAAAAAATGAGACAGAAAGAGATCCTGTCATGTTTTCACACACCGAACAGGAGAGTATGATCTCCTCTACCCTAACCTACAAGACACATTGAAATAAAAGCTTAATGATAAAGTAAGCACAACCTGCTAAATTTATCACTATTTCTTGGTTTTATGGTACTGAAGTTTTTCTCAAAAGGACATACTTGGCATTTCTAGTTAAGCTGCTCATACATTTCAAATATTTATGTACATGAATCAGATCCTCAAAAATACACTAAAAAACAAATCTGGCCAATTCTGTAAAATGCCAGATCTCAGTTTGTTACACGGAAGTTTATTGAAACAGTAAGTTTAGAGAATGAATACCATGAAACATGGGTCTCTCATTTTATAGAAACAAAGAACTGCATCTAATACAGCAGGGAAGAAAGAAATGTTCAAAAATATTAATAAAAGTAGCTATGCTATATACCTTAATTTCCTTTTTTGGGGGAGGCAGGTTGTGGAACCACTGAGCTAAATCCCTGGTCCTGGCGCCTTAATTTCCTATCTTGATAAATAATGACATTAGTCATTTATTCACCTGAGTACCTGATAAAGACTTGACAAATAAATTTACAGAATCTGTTGAAGAATAATTTGAGCAACCAGAATCATCTTCCTTACCTCTCTCCCCTCTTAATTTTTAATGTAATTAGGAAAAAACAAAAGTATCACTTCCCTCCATTCTCAAAGCTCTTTCTGAAATGACTAATTCAAGCCAGAATTGTTAAAATGTTCACTTTTGAACTTTAAAAAGAATTGGACTGCTTTTCCTGGAACATTCCATAAGGCAAACTGTGAGGTGAATAATGTTTATCCTTCATGTCCATAGGCCTCTCTTTTTATTGGATGTTCCTTTTTTTTTAATGCTGACTCCTTTACAATTCCTACAAAAATTTGATGTCCTCCAAGTCTGCTCTCAGAAAGTGACTCAGTAGGTTAACTCACAAGAAAATGTGACAACTCATTACCTGCAATTATCTGAAAGTGTACAGGGCCAATGATATTGGCATCTTAAAACACCTTAAGCCAGTTGAACTCCTTGTTTAATTTCTAGAATCTGTTAGCAAAATGAGCATTATTTTAGGAGGAGAGGGCTTTTCTAGAAGTCTGCAATTACATTTACTCTAACGAATCACTCTTTCTACCCCCATTCCCAAAATGTACATGTACTTTGCAAGTAATAACAGAATTGACAAAGAAAGCATCATCTGTGGTATGTATGGCAAATTTGGGAGGTTTTTGGAAATGTAGAACAAGACAATAAAGATATGAAGATGTAAACAATAGAAAATATATAGGATGTGAAGCCACAAGAGATGCTGTAAATGATCAATTAAAATAAATTTTAAAAAACCAAGGCACTCAAAACTATCTTTCTGTACCCACACTAGGTCATGGATTGTGAAAGTTACAAGGTGCTCCCCAAAGGCATTGCCCTCTCTTATGGAATTTAAGAACATGTAACAAAAAAGTTTATTAGCTTAACCCCTCCCCCAACCTACATATATTAGTTGGAAGAAGAGTGAATTTGAGAATATGGAGAACAAAAAAAGAAAGAGAAAGTCTATTAATAAGCAATAAGTTTTCCATATAATTACTTTCAAGTAAGCATACTGAATTTTCCTTAAACTGAAGGAATTTTCTTTAAACTTCTTTTATCCTGTGTACAGTCCCTAAGGCTGCATCTGTCCAGTTTCTGTGACTTTCACGATGTACCCTGCTACCACTCTTTAAAAAAATTCTAAAACAATACCAATCACAGAACACACATGGTTAAGTTTATTGTGTTAAACACACAACTACAGAAAGATGAAGCAATAAGAATTTAAAGTGGGGTAGTTATTTAAAGTTATTTTTCTGAATGAAGAAATAAATATATCTGTATTTTTACAAAAATACCTTTACGAGAAGAAGATAATACATATGTTGCATTTTTAAAGCTCTTTGAATAAATATAATATGTATGTCCAGACATTTATTAGCTTGTTTATCCTTGGATTTTGTATATTTTAATGATAAAATGAGAAATCAAAAAAAAATGCTGATCTCAATTCTTTTTTTTTTTTCAGCTTTAATTGAGTTTATTGGTACCTTTTGGGGATACAGTACAGTTACATTCATTGTTGGGATCTTGTACCTCTACATGACAAGTCTTGATTCTCATTTTTTCCCCTTACCTCTGCCCTCCCTTCACCCCCTCCTCCCCTCCCCATCTACAAACACTTTATTTTCATCTTTTTGATCTCAATTCTTGACAGGTCATTTTTATGTTTTTATTAGTGTAAAACATGTTATAGTCTAAAGTCCTTCTTTGTCACTCATAAGCTTATGTTTTTAATGAGAAACCTTTGCCATATTCTTTCAATGAGTAATCTATGTCATCTCTGGTTAGAGGTTAACTTTTCAACTTGTCTTAACATAGTACATATACAAACTAGGTTTTACATTTGTAACAGGAAATGCAGAACCTGGAGAATGTATAATATGAGCAAGGCACTGTTTAAAATTACTCAGGAGCTTAAGCTGTCTGGAAAAATGTGGAAAAAAATCAGAGGTTGCTGCTTGGCAATACAGTAGTTGTCATGGAATTAAGCTATAAGGCAATGATTTGCAACTGGAAGGGATTTTAGCTATGTCCGGGGGGCATTTGAGACATTTGTCAATCTCTGGAGATGTTTTGGTTGTTATATTTGTGAGGGGAGGGAGAAACAGAAGAGGTGCTACTGGCATCTAGTGCACAGAGTCTAGAGAGTTGGTAAAACCCTACAAAGCTCAGGAAGGCCTAACCTTCCCCTTGTCAACAGTGCAGTCAGACCCTAAATGTCAGTAGTGATACTACTGAGAAGCTCTGTTGTAAGGGATCTTAAAAGTCATCCACTATAATCTTTTCCCACAAAAGATTGGAAATAAAATCTAGAATCCAGGTTTTCTGATTTCTAGGCATCTGATTATTCACCAGTATTATTTCTTCTAAATACCTATATCCCAGCTTCTTTCTCAAAGCCTCTGGAAAAGTGTGTTCGAGATTTTGCTCTGTACAGGTTGAAGTCTGGAATATGGCATATGTGTATTTTTCTATGTGAATATACATTGTTTTAAAATTCAACCTAAACCTTACCATAGCAAGGGCAAGTTAAAAATTTTCTTTCATCTTTTAGAGATTTTTTTTGAATCTTGGGATGCATTAAAGTCACTTGCTCACTTGAAACATGGAAAAGAGAAAAGATTGCTGAATGAGAGAAGCTGTGAAAATCAAATAATAGCAAGAAAAAAAGGACCAAAAGCATTAATGAGAACTCAAGGAACACAAAAATGGAATAAGGCAGGAGAAATCCTTCGAAGTATTTGCAGCTTATAATTTTAATTTTAGAATACAGTAAGTAACACAAAATATTGTTTGGATTAGAATATGTTCTAATTTTTAAATGATGTCACCAATCAATAGCATCCAGCATTTGTTCTTCAGTTAATTTTGAGAGTTCATTCATTCTTTTATTGTAATAATTATGGGTCAGTTCTTACATGAATCAATACATTCCAGAAATAAGATGTTTTCATGCAAAAGAAGCACACGAATCTGTCTGAAAGAAACTCAGGTTAGCTGTGTAAGAGTTACGTCTAGTACAGAGTACTAAGTGCAAACATAGAGGTGTGCCCACAATACAAGGGTATGATGTGGCACACCTTTATCAGTTTTGTGTGGGTGGAGAAGCTCTGATAAAGGCAGGCATGCTCATCTCTTCCTGAGTTCATCTCTAGCTACAAATAGATATTTATAGACAGAGTTATAGGGCTACCACACCCACAGTTTGACTCTTTTATGGAATCAAATTCAAATCCTTTATTTGAATTCAGACAGACTTGGATTTGAGTTCCCATCCTTTATTGTTCTCATCCTTGCCATTCATAGTCACCTACTGCTTGTTCTTGGTCAAGTTATCTTTTCTGAATCTTGATTTTTTTTCCATCAGTAAAATTAAGAACCTAAAGTACATTAAGTGTTTATTTATTTATTATTATTATTTTTTTGGTACTGGGGATTGAACTCGGGTCCTTGCACTTGCAAGGCAGGCCACTGAACCTCTGAGCTAAACCCCTGGCCCCTCTTACTATTATTATTTTACTATTATGATTAAGAGTTGTAGTCTTCTTCCTATAAAAATGTGAAATTAATTTAGAAAATATACCTACGTTGGAAATGGTTCCATAATCATTCACTTCTATAAGGAATCTAATTCCATCTTTTTTAATGCCTAGGGATTATATATAATACATTAGAAAGTGTTGGCTAATTGTGACAACCATTGACATGTATTTATTGTGTGATGTTCAAGATACACCTGGTGGCCAAGTATAAGATTTCTGATCTCAACTATTAGACCAGGACTAGCGAAACCACTGACACTACATATGGGTGACTCTTCTATGGGTCTCACAACCCAGGGCTTTTAGGGACCCAAATAGCTGTTTTTATATGATTTCTAAAATTTCTTTCTGCATGCAATCTGGTTTGTAGACATCTCTACCTACATTTCATAAATACTTTAGAACTCTTTAATAAATGTCAATTTGAAGGTATAATTTAGATGATAAATGGTGTTCTTTCTATTATTTGTTCAAGTTTAAGAACTAATTCTTCTTAGTAACAAATTTCCTCCATCTAAAACAGCCTGAATGGATTGGAACTTGCCCACACATTTTTTCTTAGAAAATTGTATTTGTGTGTTTGTCGCTCCACCCACTCTGAATTCACATTTGAGAGGTGCTAAATAAGTCACACATTTGAAAATGTCATGCCTGTCTAATTTTATGCCTGGAAACATATATTCTTTTTTGCATTTTAAGGAAAGCAAACAACATGCCACATTTCAAAAATTTTGCCAAGGCTTAGGTTATTGTTACATAGCACACACACCCTTCCATTACAGCAATTTACCTATGTAATTTCACAGTTAAACTACATGCTTTTCATTTCTATGGTATGTACAAAGGCTGAACACGAATAGCAGCACTTGATTTTTCAGAAATATAATTAGTGCTAGCAGGAAATTTCTGAGTTATATTTTTTCTTTGCTATGGAATCAACAAATATGTGGGAAGCAGAATTGGACTATCTTGTGTTTGAGAATCACAAAAGTATAACTCAGTGTATGGCAGCATAAAATATAAGCTGTACTAAGTGTGACTATTACTGAGAGGTCTCAGTCAAATGTTACATTAAATTGCGATGATTGTGAAAAGTACTTGAACACTTCTAAAGATAAGCTAATTTCAAGAATCACATTTGATATGTCTCTGGATGTGAACTGTTGGCTGGTCTGTGGAAAATTGTACCAGATAAACTTAGCTTTGTTTTAATCACACCTATTAGGTGTATTGTATTTATTTTCCTGTGAACAGCAGCTCCTTTCTATGTACAGCTAGTTCTTCTGTTACTTTTCTTGTGTGTGGTACTGGGCCTTGAGTCCAGGGCCCTGCAATGCTAGGTAAGTGCTTTATCACTGAGTCACATTCTCAGCTCCCCTGTTACTTTTTTTTTTAAGTCAGACTTTCTTTTTTTCTTTTTTCTTTTTTGTACTGGGAATCTAACTCCGGCCTTTGCGCTTGAGAGGCAGGCGCTGGAACCACTGAGCTAAATCCCCTGCCCAGTCAGGCTTTCATATTAAAACTTAAGATTGTGTTTAAAAATCTATCATTGTATTCCTTTAATTTATTCAAGAACTAAGTACATACAAATCAAAAGTGTTATTTTGCTCTATTAATTTCCCAGTCTGGAATGTATCCCTCTTCCAGATTATGGGAGCACTGCCACCCAGTAGTTAATAAACTACAAGTCAGCCTTGATTATTTTCCCCCTTCTCCCTGAGAACCAAGACACAAAAAATCCCATTGATTCTACCTTCAAATAGACGTCAATCCTACACTTCCCTCTATTTTCCCCACCATCCCCTCCTTTGGGCCACCATCATCTTCATCAGCCCATGGAAGGATCCTCTTGCTTCCTCACTTGGCCCCTCTGCTGCCCCGATCACTCTCCACTACAGAGACTGCGACCTTTGAACACACGCCCACCAAGGCTCTGCTTACAGCACTCACTCTCCATCTTTCCCCAGTCCCTCCTGACAGGCAAAGCTTATTTCACCCCAGCCAGCACTGTTCCACACTTTGCCTCTTCTGCCCGGGAGCCTCCCTCCTGCCTCGAATGTCAGATTGCTCTGTGTCACTATCTGCCATCATGTTGCCTTCTTCAAGACACATATCTCTGTTTGATTTTTTAAAAAATAATAAATTATTTTAGAGTAGTTTTTATGTATATAGAAAAATTGAGGAGAAACTGCAAAGTCCCATTTATTTCCCTTGCTTTTCTCTACTAACATATTAGTGTAGTACATTTGTTACAATTGATAAAGCAATATTGATACGCTATTAACAAATGGCCACAGTATAGAGTAGTTGGTCATTCTGTGTTATGCATTTAATAGGCTCTCATGAATCCAAAATGCCATGTCTTCACCTTTATAGAACACAGAAAAGTCTCACCACATTAGTATCTGCTGTCTTCTACCTAGTCACCCTCTCTTTCCCCAACTGAGAAATCACTGACCTTTTCTACTATCTTTTATAAAGTCTATGTAGTTTTGTCTTTTCCAGAATGTCATAAAGTTGGAGTATAGTATGACTACTATTTGATTATCTTTTAAAAAAATATTAACAATTGCCCATTTTCCTCTCCCTAGTAAAGGCTTCAGGAAGACCAGAGACCTTATCTGCCTTGTTCTCATTTGCATACAGAGCCAGCAACAGGCCCATGGTGGGTCATCCACAGGAATGTGTTGTTAGAATGAATGCGTGAAATGAGTAGCTAACCTGGGAGAGGGAAATCACCTATTATTTGGTAACATTTATTTCTTGATTTGTTTTGTAGCACACTTATTTAGGCTTCTGACTTTTATTCTGGTGTTTTATAAATATCGGGAAGGAAGAGTTGTTCCCAGCCTGAAGAAATTAAGAGTGTGATTACTAGAAGTCCTTTTGCCATGAGCAAAAAGGACCAATGGAAGGCTGTGCCCAGTTATGCTGGACATTTGGTCCTCCCTGAGGTGCACTTACTGAATCTGAAACATATATTTTTATAGCAAGCTCTGCTCTGCTTCTCTCCGCTAAGAAGTTGTACATGAGTCTCCTTCACACTTTTTTCCTTCTATCTTTGCCCTTCTTAGCTCTTCTGAACCTTATGCAGTTATCCTAAGAACACTCTCCATATTTATCAGTTTATACTCTCACTCTGTTTGTATCCTTTTTTTCAGTGCTGTGGATTAAATGCAGGACCTCGCACTCCAGGCAGTGCTCTATCCCTGCCCCAGCTTCATCCTCAGCCCCTCCTGTCCTTTTCAGATCTTTGAAACCAAATAACAATCTAATCGTGACTGACAAGATATAGAACAATACTTGAGATTTGATTTTTTTTTGTTTATTTGTGTTTTTTTTTTGTTTTTTGGTACCGGGGATTGAACTCAGGTCCTTGCTCTTCCAAGGCAGGCCACCGAACTGCTGAGCTAAATCCCCGGCCTGAGATTTGTTTTTGTTAAGGAAAGAAGAATCATGTATTTAAAAAAGCAATTAGCCATAAGAAGGAACCAATCCTTTAAAATAGTAAGATCCACTCAGAGGTCTGAGACACTTTCCATGGTTTTCAACATTCTTTCATTAAAATTCTTTTTCCTTAATCTTCACCATTTAAGAAATAAAAATCTACTTTTTACCCAATTCTTATATCATTGTCTTGTTTCCTGCATCACAATTTTTAGAAATATTATTTTAAAATTTTGGACCCATAGGAGATAGCTTTGAGTTCATTTTATGGGAGGAGCCTTAGTTCTTGCGAATGCCTGAATTTTGGGATAGGAAACATGCCCGTTTTCTCCTGGTCTAAGGCTTTACTTATTTTACATCCTTCCAGTTGAGATCCACTCTGCTTCTGCCTTTTCAGATAGAGCCCCAGTCTTTCTAACATGACCCCCCGCTTCCCAACAAGGAGAGTATGAATGAACACAATGCAATGAAACACCTGCTGACACTGTTGACTGTGGACACAGTAAGTAGTGTAATATTTCTGGAGGGCATTTACAACTGAAAAAGGAGTTTTTAAATTGACAATGTGAAATACGAAGAAAAGGGCTAAAGGTGTAGGGGAAGTGGGAAGGGCAGGAGAAAGGAAATAAGGAAAAAGAAAAAAAAAACATGAGAAAATGAAAAAATGGAAATAAAGTGTTTGTAAATAGGGAAGGGAAAAGGGGTGAAGGGAGGGCAGGGACAAGGGGAAAAAAATGAGAACCAAGACCTATTATGTAAAGGTGCAAAATCCCAATGATGAATGTAACTATACTGTATGCCTAAAATGTACCAATAAACTCAATGAGAGGAAAAAAAAAGAAGGAGGTTTTGAAATGTGCAAAGTCAAGGAAAATGTAGCACACAGGAAAAAATATTAAGCCTATTTGTAAACTTCAAATTTTATGTTACATCACAAAATTTTCAGAAGGATAAAAGAATTGGATTCTACTTGAAAGATAACTATTAACTCATCAAATATCAAAGAGCACTGCCTAATTTAGTGAGTGAGGTCTAGTTGGGATTATAGTATTCAAAATAAAATGTATTTTAAAGGTTATCAGATGACATGCATGATTGTACTGAATACTTTTACACTTATAAATTATACTTATATATTATTCATTCATCAAAAAAGTTAGTTGGGAGAAGATGGTTTAGCTTTTGAGGCTATAGCTTAGTGCCTGATTTTTCACAGAATGCTTTCCAGGACATTTAAAAGTAAAGAAGTCAACCCCTCCTTTGGGAATAAGCTTGCCCCAAAGACATATTTCTTTTTCTTTTTAAACTTGTCCCTGAGTTCCACTAAGATGATATAAAATAAGAAATGAAACCTCAGGTGTGCCCATGAGACTTTAATGGCTGTGAGGGCTTGAAATGACCCCAGTAAATCACGTTTTAAAGCTTATTCTCAGGGTTGACAGAGTTACTTAAAACTTTAGTGCAATTATAGCTTCGTTACGCTGGTCACACTTCCGCAGGTTTTCCTGTAGCAATCACACTGCTATCATACCTTCCCAGCCTAACACAATTATCATCTTGCTCCTGCTTTCAGTCTTCTCAACACTCATATGCATGACATTGCATCCAGTAATATTAAGCAGTGGACCCAGCAAAGGATAAAATATACAAAGAAGCAAACTTACCATCAAGCATGTTACTATAATAACAAAGATGCTGAGAAAAATGACAACAGCATAAAATCCTTCTTTGCTCCAGATTTTGTCAGCTTCATGCTGCCCTTGTAAAACATTTTTCTTTAAAAGCAAAACAGAAAGTCCAACGTTAAGCGAGAGCTTGAGGAAACTGGCGTTCTTATCAGACACTAAACATAGTTGTAGCTTTATTCCATTCAGGGCAGTGAGGCACCCCCCACCCCTGCCTCCAGAGCGCTTCCCAGTCTGCAGACTACCATCCTTACACAGAGAAAATTATTTTGTCTCCCGCCGGAGAGGAGACATGCCTGATAGGGCTCACACCGGATCTCACCTTTATAAACGCTCCTCATCTTTCTCGGAAAGTACCTGGTTCATAGGTGAGAGAGTTCTGTTCTTCTCTTCAGAGGAAACTGTTTCTGAAGCTCTTCCTACTCGAGTCCCCTCCCACAACATCAACACCCTGCCTCTGTGCTGTAACCCTGCTCTTTACTTTTGAACAAAAGCTTAACAGGTGCAAACAAAAGCTCAGGATGCATTAATAAATACAGCTATTCTGTCGGGATCCTTTTCTTCCCTTTATCGCATCAGATATTTTTTCGCCCTTTAAATGCAATTTGCTTTGTCAAAATTTGTCTGAAGCACCATCCCGCCAATATAAATTGTTAAATCTTATATTTTACTCAAAGCAACAAGGAGCACCAAAAAATTCGGAATTATTTGGTATTAGAGTTCTGCTGACTACTTTGCAGGGTAGTAGAATGAAGTGTAAATAAAATGTGAATGTCTTAGTTTTATTTTATCTATTTTCTTAAAAAGCACATTGACCAAAATCAAGTTTTAGAGTCAAACACTAATTCAACGACATTGTAGATTTATCGCTAAAGAAACTAACTTGGAATCAGGTGGCCCATAATTAGGAAAAACATATTCATTCTAAATCGAGCCAAATGCTCCCCCCATCCACAATTCTATTTTGTTGAAAGCTGCTCGTCTCTTGCCTTAGTAAGTGTACATGTGTGTCCTTGGAAATTATCTCCAATGTTGAAGACAGGAGTAAAAAATCTTAGGTGTCTGAATTTTGAAATAATTTTTATTTATTTTTAAGCCTAAAAGCACATTCTCTCTTTACAAATTAGACAAAAATTTTCCCTAAAACATTTTATGAAAAATTTGGTTTTGGAGTTGAATTGAAGCTTGCTAGACAAACAAGCAAGGCAGAACATAAAGGATTATTAGGTTGAATCCTGATTATAAAAATTATCTCTAGGGAGACTTATTTATTGCTTTAAGTAATTAAATTTGCTTTTTTCTTTGCTTGTGGAAGAATGATATGTTCACTATATCTTATTTTCGAGACAGATGTATCGATACAAAAATAATTTAGACATTTATTTTAAATTTATGTAAATGTAAAATTAATGGAGAATCTGAAAATACTTGATTGATGAAATGATTAGTAACCAAATATCCTGCTGGTAAGAAATTAACTGGGTTCAAGTGACAATTTTCTTTCATGTCTTTGACATCAGTAAGATCATATTTTATTTCAACATCTCTACAAATACACCTGGAAACAAATAGAAAAGAAAACTTTTGTAGGAATGAAGCATAAATATGGAAATTAACTTTTTTTGCACGCAACTAAATAGCATGTATTGTTTGCTATAAAAGCAAACTAGTTCAGCCTTCAGGTAGGCAGAATAAATTTGTCAAATTTAAGTATAAAAAACTGAGCTTAAACTCAGGAGAAATTTGGATAAAAAGGGGTGGTTAGGTGGGTGGAAAAAGATGCTGTGTTCCTAACCTGGTTTGGTTCATTTTTCTTTTTCTTTCTGTGGGTCTGTAACTCTTGTAAATTAACATGTTCCTTTCTGCTTGAGACAAACTTGTTTTGTTTCTTTTTTAACTGAAGTAATAATGATGGAAGAATTATTCTCCACCCTCCCATCCTCCACCCCTAGTTAGAAAGACATGTTATGAACTAGAACTTAGTCACTGCACTTTCTTGGTAAATAGATTTCCTTCTGAGTCATGCTACTCCTGCTGGGCACTACTATATTTGTACAGAGATCTAAAAAACTTGATAAGAGCAGGGTAATAAATAGAAAAGTTTATAGTTAAGATCTCACAAATAAAAAGATTTTGACTCACGGAATCTCCAATCTAACCTTTGCGTAGGGTGACCCCAGTGCCTTTTGAATTTTGTCAGGAGGTTGAAAGTTCAATAATTCTCAGACTCTGTGGCTGGCTCAAATTAATACCACTGCATCATCTTTATGCCATATTTCATAGTCATACTGTGCCTTTCACTTGTAGTGAAAGAAGTTCATTATTTTTTTAATTATATAAAACAGGCAATTTCCTTTATAAAAATGGCTTCTCTCTGTATATAATAATAATTCTCTACATATCTGATAATATAATATCTATATAGCTTAATATTTCCTTCCCTCCTTCCTTTTCTTCCTTTCCTTTCTCTCTTCCTCTCTCTGATTTAAATGCTAGATAAGTTAATACAGATATAAAGACTTTAGGAGGCGTCTTTTTGGGAGAGATGAAGCACATAGAATAGCATGAAATGGAAATGTTATGAATTGTCTGGTTGATTTAATTGACTTAGGCAGATAAATGAGATGTGTCCTACAACAGTATGGCTTTGCTGCATAAATGCCTAACTTCTGTTGCATTATGCACATGGTGAACACTTGTTCTGAATGATCTAATGCATGGTAACACTGAGTCTCTATCTCCTCAGCATTGTCTGTGTAGATCTATAAATCCATAAAATAGACTACTAGCTACTGTTCCAAATTTAGATGAACAATCACTGAACTGATGAATTCTGACCCATGTTCATATGTTGTATCTTTTACTTTTTGTAAAGATTCCATGAGTGTATCAGTGAACACATTTCCCTATTATTTTAAAAAGGTATCATCTTCCTTTGAATTATAAGACTTGTGTAACTAGAGTGATTTGTAACAAGATAAAACAAATTCTAGATTTTTATAATACTAATGCAGAACGTATTATTTTAATAGATATTTAATTCATTTTCTACAAACATTTGTAAACAGAAGTTGAAATAATGAGTTTAATTTGATTTCCCTAGAATTTGATGTATTAAGCAGGAAGAGGTATGCATCATCTTAACTTTATCATGTAATATTATTTGATTGCCTACAATATTTTACATAACATAAAAATATAAAAGGCATAATATCTTTTCTCTGAAGAAACTTAAGTTGGAAGCTAAACAAATACAAATTACAAAAGTAATTTTTCTTTGTTTCCCGGGTCATTTCCAATTATAAAAAAATTAAGCCTATAAAGAAACAGCAACAACAAAAACCATATCCTTCCAGGAAAGTAATTAACATAAATTTAGGAATAGAAGTTTTTAGACACTATTCATGACATTCTATAATCCTGTGAAGACAAAAGTCCAAAGACCAAGGTTCTTTTGTTGTTAATCAACATATGACCATAACAAACTATATTTTGAGGATTGAAATGTGAAACAAAGACTTGAGGTATTAGTGTTAGAAAACATTAACGACAAGAAGATGAATAAAGGTATAGGAAAACTTACAGATTACAATTGACCTGGTTTAAACAATTATTTACCAGTGTTTTTGCTGTTTTCCTTTAGGTTGTATCAGTTCAGAGCTTCCCACCAGAGTGCTTTCTCACTGCAAGGGGGCCAAAGCTTACTTCTGTTTTTGTATTTAGAGCTTCAGGTCAGAGGGCAATGCTTGGTCCCTTCTAGGAGTGCCTGAACAAAAGGTTTGGACAAGTATGTGCTGACTTCCCATAATGTATATTTTGTAGACTGGAGCTTTCCTAGATTTCAATTATTTTATGAAAAAATATTACCTTTTGGCCATCAAATACATTTTCATTATTCAAGCTCAAGCTAGGTCTTGCTGTCCATTGTGGACTGATAGCTCCATGACAAGTGGTTAAGGTAAACTAACTCTTCATGTTTCCTGAACCTCCGTGTGTTGAGGGACCCCCAGGTACTTAATTTTGACTCGCTCCTTTTATATGGCAGTATTCCCTTGGTTTCCAAATGTGAGTGACTCAATAAATTGCTGTTTCTAAAGCCTTCAAAATGACATTTAAAATTAGAATAAAGCAACAGAGAAGAATGCTTATATTCTCTAAAAGCTTATGAAAAGCAGAATAAATTAATTCAGTGGTTGCTTTAAAATTTAACGAGGAATTGTCCTAGGCACTGTGGGCACTGGTCAGTCTGTGACGGGCCTATGAAAGCCTAGGGTGCAAGTGGGGTTTGGTTTGTTATACTTTGTAAACCACTCTTGATTCAGATGCAGCTGGAGCTGGGGAATGGTCTGGGTGATTATGACCATGATGACTTTGTTCTCTGGCCTCTCAGAAGGACAAGGTGATCTCTTCTTCAGGGCTCCCATGCACAGGGTAGTAACTTCCTCAAAGCCCTGTATTTTCCTTATCTGTTTGTATCTTATTTGCTCTCTGAGAGTATAAATTCATTGAGAGCAAGAATCATGTATTTGTTTGCTTGTTTATTAGTTTATGCACTTATTTTTCTGACTTTGTTACTACCTAGCATGGTGCTTGGCTGTTTGTTAACTCAATGTTTCATTGTGTATCCATTGTATGCGAGACACCAAATGAAGGCATTAAAGACACAAGTAAAATAACATGTCATAGGAACTCAGTGAAAGCACAGACTTGAAAGCCAATATGGGAAAAAGGCATTTCAGCTAAACTCAGTGGGAGCACAAGGTACTGAGCACCCCTGTTTTATGATGGCACATGGGAAGGTTTTCGTTGTACAGGAGACTGATCTTGCAAAATGAAAGATATAGAAGGACCAATATACCCAAAAGCATAGAAATAAGAGGATTATGGGGATCATGATATCTATTAAGTTTAGAATTGCTGAGAAAGGGCTGTTCAAACAATGAGAAACCTAGCACACAGAGGACCATATATCATAAGAATAAATACAAACTTCATTCTATAGCATTTTGAAGGCTAAAGAAGAATTATGAAATTAGGAAGGTAGGTAAGTCAGATTTACACTGAGAAACATGCTTTTGGTGATAAAAGACAAAAAATAAAGCAACACCAAGAAAAAATACATTATGTTTGGACAGAAAGAGGTATGGAGTAGGGAAAAACCAATTAGATCAGCCGTTGTTCAGTCATATAAAGTTGGCCCACCTATCTGTGGTTTTGCGTTCACAAATTCAGCTGTCTCTGGATAGAAAATATTAGGGAAAAAAAAACCTTGCCCCTGTATTTAACATTTACCTAATTTTTGTTGTCATTATTCCCTTAATAATTCAATGCAACAATTATTTTCACAGCACTCACATTCTGTTAGCTAATATATGTAATCTAGAGATGAATTTAAATATGTGGGAGAATATTTTGGGCTATATACAAGCACAACACCATTTTATACAAGCAAAGTGAGGATCCAGTGAATTTGTGTCCAGGAGAGGTCTGGTACCAATTCCCCAAGGATATCAGAGGAGGTCTGCATGTTCTCATTTTGCCAGTGCATCCGATATTCAAATTATATTTATGTGATGCCTACTCGACATGAGGATTCCACATATATTTGAAAAACATAATCCACATTTCAAGTCTTTAAGGTAAACTATATGATATATTCATTTAATATATAAGGAAACTGAGGTCCAGAGAAGCTAACATCATGCAAAGGCAGACACTTGATGGTGGTGGTAGCATCAAATTTAGAAAATGCTGTTTAAAAAATCCATGGTTCTTAGGGCTGCTTTCCTCAGCAAAGGAAAGAGCACATTTGCACCGAATTCCTAAATGCATAAAAAAGTATTTGATGACAATTTTTAAGATGAAGACAGTGAGGCTGGGTGCACTTGTAGAAAAAGAAAGGCAAGAGTGTTGGTTTTGTTTTTTTTGACATGTCTGTTTCAAGTAATCAACTGACCAACATATCTAAATGGTCTTTTAAATAATATACTGAGTAAATCAAAATAACTTACAAAAATTTCAAAAAGAACTTGTCAAAAAGTGAGACTTTAATGTGAAAATGATGAAAGAGTAAATATAAACAGTATGAAAAGTAGAGAAATCTGACCCTTCGGCAGATTTTCAAAAGTAATATATAATAAACAGCTTTAATCTCAAAGCCTCATGGGGTTAGATTACCATATCATGTTAGCTGTGCAAATTTTTAAATGAAATATCACATGCAATGACATACCTCAGGGGAGACTTCTGTAATTCCAAATTGGGATAAACTTTGGTGCAAAACATTGATGTTAAGGGAATGCAATACTTCCTCAGCTGGCAGAGTGTCAGAAATTCCTGTTTCTTGGTTTATGGGAGACACAAATAGTTCAACACTGTTCTTCTTCTCCTAGTAAAAGAAGATTATTTGCATGCATTATAGACATTTTAAGCAACTTGAGGCAATAATTTTACTATTACTTGGGAACACGAAAGAACATCTTAGAATACTAAAATCCTAGAAATCATACTGGAGTCCTGAAAGTTATCTTAGAGATCATATTTGCTATTCTGTGATAGAGTTAATATTACCAGTACAAAGTCTAGTATCTTCAAATGGTTTTCTTTCAGTCACTTGGCACTCAAAAAATTGGAATTTTATATTTCACTGGCTACCAGTATATTTTCCATCCTACATTTTAATTTTTGAAATATATTGGTTAGATGTTTCCTGAGTAATTGTACTTAAGGAGAGACTTTAGAGTCAAATAAAATAAGATGTAGCAGTACAGTTACAAGACATTCTATATGTTTTTCTTATCACATGTATGAATGTGAAGTCTGGTTGAACCAAGGAAGATAGTGCTAGATGAACTTTAAAGTTCCTTCCCTGATTCTATGCACCTCTTTGTACCATTTAAAAACTACTTTTTGGGAGAAATGCCTGTTATGCAGTCATATCATGATTCTTTTCCTATTAAAATGTTCTCATTCTGTGAAATGGAGACAAACTTTTTACCATTAATAGGTTTTTTTGTTTGTTTGTTTGTTTGTTTGTTTTTTGAGACAGGGTCTCACTAGGTAGTTGAGACTGACCTGGAACTCACTTTGTAGCCCAGGCTGGTCTCGAACTCAGTGATCCTTCTGCCTCAGCCTCCTGAGTGCTGGGATTACAGCCGTGTGCCACCACGCCCAGCCTACCATTAATAGTTAATATGTCACATAACATTAAAAAAAGACCCACCAGACAAAAAGGACACTGAAAAATAGTGTCTTTTGTAACTTACAGTATGCACTTATAGAAGGAAATTGTTAGTCTTTTTTTTTTTTTTTTGACCCATAGAGTTTTCTCATTCTAGAAAATTTTCTTTGAATGCAGTTTATCAGAAGTTTCTGGACTGCACTACTAGCAATCCAGAAAAACATTTCTGAGTTACAAGAACAACAGACAATGACAATCAGTTTTTATACAGATGTGAATAGTATGAGAATTTATGTAAATTTATGATCTAATATCAATAGAAGAAGAGAGTGCTGGTTTTGTGCCTGACATGCTCCTATGTCCTTTAAATCTGTTATCTAATTTAATGCCGAAAACACCTCTAGGAAATGGGTATTGTCACCTCTTACAAATGAAATGAAAGTGGCTTGTGGTCACACAGCTGGGGCGCGGCCATGCTGCCAATGTAAAATGGTTTTGTCTGTCTCCAAGGCACTTGTGCTTAGTCACCCTGCTCTGTTGCCTCAGGTCTCATAACTCTGCTTACTAAAATAACCACTTTGAACAGTGCTGCTAACATTCTCCAAGGATATGTATTTTTGGGGTGTGGCAAATTCCTCATGCATCCCTGCAAACAGGTATAAAATATCTATGATATGAGAGTTTATAAATAAATCTAGATTCAGACACAAAACACCTATTATGCCTAAGTCTTCTCACTTGAGCAAAGTATTCCCTGGATATAGTAACATAGTTCACTCTTAAAAGATTAGAAAATAGTGTTTCCTCTTTGGTGATACTGAGTTAAAACTTGGGTCTTTAAAAGAAAACTAATATAGTACCAGAAAATTGTTGATTCACAGAATAAAATTTTTTATGTGGAATGAAAAAGCTCACCCTCCACATGCAGAAAAAAAGAAACATAAGTCAAATTCTTTCATAACTGGTAATATAGATGAAAATGTAGTAGAAAGTTGAGCTCAAGGAGGAGCATAGCAATTTATAGCATGGAGAACAAACAATCCTTGCTTGGGCTTCCAATGCAATGAAAGTTAAAAACAATTTAAAAACAGTACAAAAGTTCCCAAGTTCCTTTCATGTGAATCTTAGGTAACTAGCTATTTTTTTTGGAACTGGGGAGCGAACTTGGGACCTTGTTTTTGTGAGGCAGGTGGCAGAACCACTGAGCTAAATCCTCAGCCCTGGTAACTAGCTTCTAACAAAGAAAATATCATCTGATTTGCATTTACATTCTTCCCCTTTATTCACACCCACTTTCAAGTGCATATTAGAACATGCAGTTGGACACTGTTATGGTTTGTTTCTAGATGTCCTCATGTGGGCATAGGCTTTGTCAGAGGTGGCTGGATCCATGTGTGACATGGAATTGATTCGTGATGCAATGCTAGGCTCATGGGTGCTAGGCTTAAGGATGTAGTGCTACCCTCCCTAAATAGCCTGAATAAGATAAAAGGGGCAGAAAGATGATGTTAAATTCCTTGTTGCTTTTGCTACCATAAACTTTTTCCTCTGCAATGCCCCTCTGCTATGTGCTACACTACCATGGAGCCAGCTGACTATGGACTGAAACCTCTACAAGCTGTGAGCTAAATAAACCTTTTCCCTTTTAACTTTGAATGTTGGGTGTTTTGTCTCAGCAACAAGAGAAAAGTAAATAAGATAGATAGTAAGAAAAGGAGGTAGAGAAAGGTTGTGGGAGATTGACAGGCCAGTGGTGGGCCCTGTACAACAGGTCCCTTGGGTCTTCCTCCAATGCCCATCCAAGTTTTGTCTTGGCCTTTCTGGACTGTCAATTCTTGCATCCATTTGGGTTGGTCTCTGTGCAGGTAGATTATTCAACTCTGTCTTGTGCATCTGGCATCCATCATTGCACTGCTGTACTTGAGGTTTTAAAGTGACTCTGAAAACAGTGCCTTACCCAATACAGAAGTTCTATACTTATCAGGAATATTTTCAGAATAGGAACAGGTTGATAGGGCAAATATTTTGGGCCCCTTTATTCGTACTTACCAGGGCAGCCAGTCTTGAACTATCACAGAGTTGCTAAACTTTTTCTGTAATAGACCAGATGGTAAATACCATTGGCTTAATGGGGCAAACAATCTGTTACAACCATTCAATTCTGCCACCATAAGCATGAAAGCAGAAATGGACAATATGTGAATGAGTGGTTGTGGCTTGTTACAATAAAACTTTATTTGCAAAAACAGATGGTAGGCCAGATTTAGCTTATAAATGATAAAACTATAGTATGAGCCCTTCAATGACTTCAACATGACTTAATTTCTGGGAATGTGAAATGTAGGCATCTTACAATCAGGCGATTGATGTGCACTTGCTGGGGTAAGAGTCCTAAAGCTGCAGCTACTCCTTGGCGGAATATCCGAAGCAAGGTTATGTTCAGCTTGTTTACATCCATTTGCAGTGTCTGGAAAATAGAGATTAAAAGAAAGAACAAATGAGGGCCAGGGATGCAGTTCAGCAGCGCAGCACCTGCGTGACAAACATGAGGTCCTGAGTTTGATCCCTGGTACAAAACAAAATCAAAACAAACAAAAAAACAAAGGTAGTTAGTCTTTGGTTTTGGATTGTCAGTTCTGGACTAATAACCAGACACAGCAATTTCTGTGACTTTATTAAATTTTGCTTTATCAAATTTTGATAGAAATAATATTATAGGAACATTGTATGTAAAATTTTAAATGGCACTAGTTAAAAGTGCCGCATTATGTAATGATGTAGTCTACCTACTTATTTAAAAACACAAATAATGGCCAGTTCATAAATAATTTCATTGAAATGCTCCTTGATATATTTTGCTTTCATTTGGGTCTAGATGACAGAATGGAGTCCATGGCCTGGTGTATTAGTTATACAAGCTGAAGAATGCATTTAATTTGTGTTCAAATGCAGTCACAGAAAGGTGTTGTGTAAGTTCCATAAGGTGGCGCCTTCAGAGATTTTCTATATAGTGATCTACTGTCTGTGCAAGACAAACAAAGGAGGTACAGTAACGTACTTTCAATATCTGATAAAGAAGTCAGTAGTACTGATGAGTCGGTTTAAGTAAACATTTCTAAGAGATGCTCAGAAGACGGAGTGGTAAGCAGCAGAGTGGGCCTTTCCAAGGTTTGGTTTCCAGGCACTGGAATTAAGTAAATAATTCTTATTTACTGCCTGTACAAACACTAAATTTTCATGTTTGCTTTGGGAAAATATCAAAACATTAAAAAATCCCCAAAGTATAAACCAAAATTTAATATCAGATAGATACTTGCAAGATAATGAAGCCGAATCTTTGTGCATTTCTTCATGCATGTCTAACTCATGAATTTATTCAAAGTAGGTTATCAATAACTGTTGGATGGCAGTAATACTGTCTCTACTCTGAAGTGGGGCACGCTTTTAAGTATAAACATTTTTCTGATAAAGAGGCGGGTTTACAAGGATAATCTGCTGTAGAGTAGGAACAATTAAATTAGGCATTCTCTCAGCTTGTTTTTAAAGGAGAATGATACTGCTTTGAGAATGAATAGTCTTCACAGGAGATAATATATGCTGAATGCATAGGGTTGGTATAAAAGGAGTGATTGGAAACCAAACCAAATGTTCAATGTGACAGGAATCAGAAGCAGTTTGGAAAGACAAAATAGGTGTAATGGTTCACAGTTAAGGTGGTGAGTCCTGTTAAATTTCCACGCTGCATTTCCATTCTAAAGCCTTTCTGTGCTTGCATCGGACGGGACTCTGAGGCTTGCTCATGTTATGGAGTTGGAGTATTTTCCTAGCAAAACAATGAGATCAAGAAAAGGGTATTACCATTGAAAAATTCCACCTAAAAGTTCAAAGACAGGCAACTGCCGCCTTCAGGGGAAGCAAAAGAAGAACTGTGCTAGAAGTAGGTTGAAAAGTTATATTAACACACATAGTAACACTTTTTTCTTAAATATTTATTTACTTAGTGTAAAGCAACCAAAACTTGTTTCAGAACTCTAGAGGTTAAAAGTCAGGATACAGGTGTCGGCAGGACCATGTTCCCATATAAATCTGTAGAGTGCACGTGCTTCTACTTATGGCTTCTATTTGCCAGCAGCTCTTGGTATTGTTGGCTTGCGCATGTATGACTCCAATCTGTGTTCATGTCATCAAGTGGCCTTTTGGTAGTTTTTTGTCTATACGTTGTCTTCTTTGAATGTTTGTGTCCAAATTTTCCTTTTCTATGTGGTTATCATCAGGTTGAAATGGGACCTCATCCATTCTGGTGTAAACTAATTTTAACTAAATATACCATCATCAAACCCATTTTCAAGTAAGGTCACATTCTCAGGTACTGGGGAATGAGAACCACAACAAATGAACATTGTGGGGACACAGTCAATCCCAAATAAAAAGAAAGTCAAAAATCTTGAGAAAGTAATTGCTAACTCAGAGCCAGATAATTGATTAAAAACATCACTATCGCACATGTTTTCTTCCAGCTTCTGAGTCAAAACAAATTGCAAGTCAAGCAGAACCCTTGATTGGAGAGCTGCTGGTGAGACCAGATAGGTCCATTATAGATGAGTCCATTTGTGAGATGAGAGGGCTGTGGCACTTTCCATGGGTAAAGGCATAGGCATTCATCTACAGTTAGGTAGATGAATCTAGGAACAACTTATAAGGGGCCTTCTGTTCCCGATTCCTTTTTTAAAATTAATTTTATTGGTACATTTAAGGTATACAATACAATGACATTCATCATTGGAAACTTACACCTTTACATCTTGGTTCTTATTTTCTAACCATTTCCTTGTGCTCCCTTCAACCCCTTGTTCCTGATTCGGCAGCCCACATGACACAGCAATTAATTTTGGATGCTGGTAAGTGATTGCTGTCTCGATACATGTGACTCTCTTCATCCAGAGAGTAAATCTGTTTTATATTAGAAAAAAATCATCTAATAAATAATTAATTTATAAGCGTTTGTGTATTATAAGCTACACTTTTCTATAGCCTAAAATTTTTTGATATATAAGAACATAATTTAACACAGGAAGTAAAACTTGAACTTAACCCTGAAGAACCAGTAGGATTTTGAAATGAAGCAATAAGGAAATATTGGATTCTAGTTTTAAACACAATTTATGCATATACCTTGACAACCCAGGAGATTAGAAAAAATCAGCCCACTGATAGCTTCCTTTCCTCCAGTGGCTTGCTTTCTACTTTCCAGTCACCTAAGCTGTCATTAGACAGAGCCACTGTATGGAAAACTGTCAACCTCCTTTTCTGTGCAAGACCAAAGACGTTTTCTTAGGTTGGTTTCCTTAAGCTAAAGCCCTGGCGATGAGCCACTGACTTCTAGCTTACTAGCAGTGTTTGTCAGGCAGGATAAGCAGGCAGGCACTACCCATATCCCTAGGGGCAACATTTGGAGCCTATAGTCTATGCTGGGAACTGAGAGTCAAGAGGGTTGGGAATAGACTTGAGAAACTAATTCCCAGAGCCACGATTAACTGAGGTTTGTAACTGTGGAAACAGTATTAAAGTCTCAGATTGAAATGGTAAATGGGAAATGAAATAGAAACTCAAGACTAAAATTCACTCAAAAAAGGCAACTTTGCAAAAATGTAAAAGTTACGCATTTGATACAGAAATTCAGACTGCCCAACTAAGTGAAGAAGTGTGTTGAAGTAATTAGTGAAATAGAAATCATCTGGCTCATTGCATCAAAACATTCAAATAATTTGCTTCAGTTTTCTGCTTACCTGGATCGATTCTATGGCACACGCATGAATGTCTATTTCCATGTAAAACAGTGATAATATGATATAATAGAATAGAATGTACACAACAGTGATGATAGAATACAAATTTCCCAGGCAATAATAAGTTCACAGCTTTGAAGTTACAACACAGCACTGTGCGATATATTTCAGTCTGAATTAAAAAAACCAGTTAATCACTTCGCTCATTTAAGTACCAATTATTTAAGATTTTAATTTCAGAGATAGCAAAATGTTCTTTCCACATGCAGTTTCTGAGCCACTTTACAGGAGTGAATAATGCAAACAGAACTGCTATTTTCTGTAGTTTGGATCTGGAACGTCCCCTAACGCACTGTGTACTAGTGACTTGGTCTCCTGCTTCCTCTGTCCCAGTGGCACTACAGGAGGCGGCAGAAACTTCAAGAGGAAGGATCTAGTGGGAGGAAGTCATATCATCAGGGTTGCACCCTTGAAGGCAATATTGGGACCTTGGCCCATTTTTCTTTCTTTGCCTCCAGGCTATGATGAAGTGAGGGGTTTCCTACAGCACATGCTCTTGCTAAGGATATGATGCCGTATCACTGGCCTAAAACAACAGGCCAACCGACCATGGGATGAAATCATGAAGCTGTGAGCAAGACAGAATGTTTTTGTTTATCTGCTGATTTTCTCAGGTATTTATTGTAGCATCAGAAAGCTGACTAACACAATATTCAAATACAGTTCCGTGTTCTTATTATAAATATATAAACATACAAAAATGAAATATAAAATTCAAGGATTTCACACTCTAAATTTATTGAGCATCTGCCTTATTAAGGATTCTTGAGTCAATTCTCTGCTATGGTACTCTCTTACACAGGAAATAGCACTTTGTAACAAGACTTTCTTTGGTCACCAGACTGTCCACTAAACAATGAAAGCCTCTGGACATCAGATACAAATTAGGCAGATAGGACTAATTAAAATGTAGCTCTTACGATTTTAGCAGTAAAATTATGTTTGAACCATAGGTGATTGACTTGGCCATTTATTTATTTATTTATACCAGGGATCAAACTCAGGACCTTGTGCTTGCGAGGCAGGCAGCAGAACCACTGAGCTAAATCCCCGGCCTCTTTGGCCATTAATTGTAAAAGGGTGGTTGAATTATTTTTGCCTAAGAAGGAAGCAATTAGTCACCTCTTGGTGTTATTAGGCAGTGTGGTCTATCATTTGGTCATACCCAGTAAGAGAACATATCCATATCCTATGGCCCAGTGAGGGAAGGAGGCTAAATGGCCATCTCGGACATGAGGAAATGTCTTCACATCCCCTGAGTCACATGTTGCTTGATTACCAACAGTCACAAAAAGAATCAGTTTCCTTAAGCACCAAAGCCTGCCAGGAAGAGTCCACTCACTTCATTCTAGCCCTAATGTGCTCCTCACTGTTACCCAGAACCTTTAACTCCATTGTTGTTCAAGCAGCCTTCCTCTTTCAGGTTTAGGGGTTGGAATGGCTAATGATTTCCAGGAATAGAAGCAAAAGTTTCTGTTTATATCTTTGAACTAATAGAAATGCCACGTTCCTACCTATTTTACAGTCTTAGATCTCCTTGTCTCTGCCCGAATATTTCACTTACACTTTAACTTCAGTATTAAACTGAATTTACTTCTCTCTTCCCCCCCCATCTACAACCACCTTTGAAAAGCATTTTATGTAATATTAGGTATCATATGAGGGAGTCACCTTAACTCTTTGTTCCTTATTTTCCAACTCTACCACCATCACATACAATTAATAATCAAGTACTGTCTATTCTATCATCTCAGTATCTCTGGAATGTTGAACCCATCCTCTCTTTGTCCATACTTCCACTATCTCCTTTCAAATGCTGTGCCTCTGCTCTCTGGATGATTTGAGTAGAGTCCCAATGGGTTGTCAGTCTTCCATGTATCTTCGTCATCGTCCTGTTCTTGAAACTCAATGCCCGATACTTTCTACTTAAAGGAGGAGAGGTTTAATTGGGCTCCTGGTTACAGTATCTCATAGAAAGAGCACGTTGGAAGGGGCTGAGTAGAGGAAGGCTGCTCATGTCATGGTGATCAGGAAGCAGAGAATGAAGCGAGGAGTGTGGGGAAGGGGATCTGTCCTTCTGGGTCAGGTTCCCACTGCACCATCTCATCCCACCAGACCCCACCTCCCAACAGCACACTCAGGGACTGAACTCATTGGAAGAAGAATCCACCAATGAGTCAAGTGCCCACATGATCCAATCCCCTTTACAAGTTCCACTTCTGAGCACATTGGAGTTTCGGGGGTCATTCTAGCTGTGAACTGTAACATGCAGTCTTTAGTCCTTTCTTCATATGGACACCATAGGAATCTGTGCAAATATGCCAGTCAAGTCACTATTATGCTCAAAATACTTTGAGGACATCTCATGTTCTAACAAATAGTCTTAACACTATGATTCACAAAAAGTTGCTCTCTCCTACCATGCCTCTGGACTACAACAGATTGTATTCCAGCCACACCTGCCGTTTAATAAACTTTCCATCTTTTTCCTCATTTTGTCAGTGTATATTTGAATTACTAGCTAGGTGGTCTTCCCCTTGGATAGACCAGAAAGACCATTCTGTTAGGTGTTTCCTGGACTCTCTTCTCCTTTCTTTTGCTTGTACCTTTTCAGTTTTCCAATAGTGCTGTGTTGGATTTTAGAGGGTTTTTTTTTACATTTTTAAACTAAAATTCCTTATTACAAAAATTAAGGTACAAAAAGATATATGGTAAATATTTTTATCTCTCTAAAACCTTTATTCTGATCCTCTGAAATAACACTGGTAACCATTTCCTATGCGTGGATTACATAAAAATGAAATGTATACGTTATATATGTATTATTATTAAATACAAATAGGATCAAGCTGTACCTATGGTTTCACACTTTACCTTTTTCATTTATTAATATATCTGATATATATATATATATATTTGTTAAATATCATGTACAGTTTCTCATAATTTCTTGTTTTTAACAAATCATTTATCCCGGTCATTTGTTACTTTAACCAAGCTAGATGTTGTTAAACTTTTTCTTTGTTATATACTTCTTTAGTTTCTGTCTTTTTCTATGTGGTCTACTATGTTTTGCATTTGCTACATTTTTTTATAGTGTCTATATTTACAATGTTAGTTTGAAGTATGGTCAAAATATATGGTGAAGATTTCACTTAAAAATAATTTATTAAAATTAGAGACACATTGTCACTAATCTCCCTCAAAATACTTCCCTTTCTCTGCCTTGGGACACACTTATCCTATCATTTTTGCCACTTTCTGAAGCAGTTCTGTAAGTACTCTTTGCTGAGCAGCCTGTGTGATAAAAAAATACAATGAATGCTGCTGACTGTCATTCGACAGAAAGGCAGGCTGATAAAATTGTGGTGTTTCCTCACCCACCTGATTCTCTGAATCTGGTGTTGTGCAACTTCCAGTGCTTCCTCAAATCAAAATGACCATGAAAAGTAAATGTTTTGAAAAAAATTAGGACATTAAGGGAGTCACAACAATGCAACTGAAGACAACCCAAAGAAGAACTGCTTCAGAAAGTGGTAAGAAGAGATAAGTGTGTCTTCTGAGAGAGGGAAGATCTATAGCAATGTGCCCTTTTAAAAAAAATTTTACACTGGATAAAGATGTGTTTTTTTAATGAACTGGAATACTACTCAGCCATAAAGAATGAGAAATTAGAGTAATTCATAGGAAAATGGATGCATATTGAGGATATACACTGCAAACATTTACTATAGTTTTTGATCACACCTCATATAATTAAAACTTTTTCTCTCAATTTATGAAATTTAGAATTTATTAACTTGCTATGAAAAGTGAGAAAATATATACCTCTTCATCAATTCTTTCCATCTATTCTTATGATCATACCCAGGCTTTGTAACCTTATGTTCATATTGTTATGTTTTGGGATAATTACATTATATTCTGTATAAATGGTACTCAAAATTCTCAATAACAAATATAAGTGAAAGTAAAGAGCCATATTTTCAGTCTCAGGCAGTTAAGGTTGAGAGGACCTTTTCTGTTCTCTCCTCCCTCTCTCTACCAACAGGATTGGACCAGCATCCTAGTAAAGCTACATAGAAAGGAAGATTCTGAGCTCTCATATCAATGCATCAAATAGAGGCCCCATGCAACTACAGTTGTTATACAATGACATGAGTTAAAAGTTAACTTTTATTGTCTTAAGCCTCTAAGACTTGAGGTTATTTTACCCTTATTTACAGTGATGACAATTGAGCCTCAGTGTTCCTGGATGATTGGTTCCAAGGCCCTCTTAGGCTACAAAATCACAGATGTTTAAATTCCTTATATAAAAAGGGCAGTATTTGCATATAGCCTTTGCAATCCTCCTAAATACTTCAAATAACTTTAAGTTCCTTACTATCTAATATAGTGTAAATGCTATGTTAATAGTTTTTATAGCATATTGTTGAGCCAATAATGTCAAGGAAAGAGCCTGTGCATGTTCAATAGAAATACATATTTTTCAAATATTTTTCATTCAGTTGTTCAATGATTGAATTGGAACCTGCTGCTATGGTAGGCCAAATCTATTTTGTAATTATAATTTCTATAGCTCTATACTGCTAGTTCTGTATTCAAATGGATTCAATGTTCACAATCAGTCCTCTTTCCCTTTGTAGAAATACATCAGTATTCCTGAATTATTGATTTCGATGTACCTCTTATTTAGCTGGATTTCATCATTTATTACTTCCAAGTAAGGTTTACGAGTTCTCTATTTCCTGAGGTACTATATGTTTGAGATTGTATTTATGGTGTTTTTACAAATAAATAACAGGTTGCCTGGATATTACATTTTTGATTCAATCTCTATTTTTACTTTTTGCCTTTGAACTCTGCTGTTATTATTCCACTGTCTCTTGGCACTGAAATTTGCTGTGAAAAATACCCTAGCCTGAGGCAAGTCTGTCTTGTAGATAATTTGCTTTTTCTACCTGTAATCTCATAGGAATCTCTACCTTTCAAGCTAAAATTCAACATAATTCCCTTGGTTTGAAAGTACTTTATGAATTCTAAATTCTATATTAGAAATGCTTTCTCTTGTTATACATTTGGATGATTTTGTCCTAAATATTTTGGTCTTGTCCTCATGAACACAATAGTGCAATTACGTGTTCTTTGTGTTTTTCATCAGCCATAGTTTTTTATGTACTTTATTTCTCTAGCCACTTGTATGTCTTCTTTCAATCAAAATTTTCTCAGGTCTTCTCTCTGTGTCCTGTGTTTTGAGTCTCAATTCTACTTCTTTGGTTATTAATGTGGTTTTACTTTCTCTAATATGATTTTATTATTGTCTTGATTTATGTTCTGAGTTCTGCCAGCTTACTATTTATGACTGCCTTAAACAGGTGAACTTCTCAATTAAACATAAACTCAAGAGCAGAGCCCTAGATTCTAGACAAGAATGGACTCTTGTTGTAAATAGAAAGTGATACAAATTTGTTGCTTAAAATTGATTATTTTCTGAATCTGCTTTTAAACATTTTTTTCAGAGTTCCCCTTTTCTTAAAATCCTCCAATGACTTTCTATCTTATTTAGAGTTAAAGTCATTTTTGTGGGCTCTCTTTACCCGCCTCCTGTGAGCTTTGAACCTCATGTCATACCCCCTCGCCCTTTGGCCATGTGGTCCTTTTTCCATTTCCTCAACAGCTGTGCTCGTTTTAATCTTATGTCCTGGAAAGTCACCTGATTATTGCTTGGATAGCTGTTCAACCTTAGGAAAATACTGGCTACTCCTGGCCTTTTAGCTCTCATTTGAAATGCCACCTCCTCCAGGAAGCCTCCCTATCCTGTCATTCCCTATCAGAATCACCCTGCTTTATTTTCTTTTATAGCATCTATCAGTTCCTGACAGTTTTTTGTTTACTTATGCTTTTATGTTCCATTTCTGTGTAGTAAAATATGGGTGCTGTTTGTGTGAGACTTCGTCAATCTGGTTCTCTGCTATCTCTCTTGGAATCAGTGCCTGACATGCAGTAGGTGTTTAATAAATCTTTGTGAAATGAAAGAAAACACAAATCATCATGATCAACATTGTGCAGTTACTAAGTGAGAGAAATTGAGTCACATGTTAGGCTTCCAAATGTTTACAAAAATTAAGGCTCTGCTCTTGAGGTTATGGTCAATTAAATAGTTTATCTGTAATCACTTAAAGATACATGGAGTCGATTTGATGTAATTTACATTTAATTTTTTAAACAATTAATTTTATTGGTACATTTCAGATATACATAATGATAACATTCATCATAGGGAATTTGTAACTGTACATGATATATCTTGATTCTTTTTTTTTCCACATTCCCCTCCCCTCCCTTCAAACCTCCTCCCACTCTTATTTACAAAAGCTTTGTTTCCATTTTTTTCTTCTATTCTTTTTTCTGCCCCCTTGTTTCTCTTCCCAATATTTGACTCATAATTGCTATATATTTGATACTTTGGTTAGTGTACCCTTTAAAAAGTGAAAAAAAATGCAACCACTGTGGAAATCAGTATGGAGATACCTCAAAGAACTAGGACTGGAAGTCCCATTTGACCCAGATATTCCCTTGCTGGGTACCTTCCCTAAAGAATTAAAACAATCATACCACAGTGATATATGTGCTCCCATGTTTATAGCAGCACAGTTTGTAATAGATAAAACTTAGAAACAGCCCAATTGCCCATCAACTGGAGACTGGATAAAAAAGATTTTTAAAAGTATAAAATGGAGTACTACTCAGCCATAAAAATGATAAATTAGAGACATTTATAGCTAAATGGATACACATTGAGGCCATACTCGAGTGAAATAAATAGGACACATATGTGTGAATACAGAATAGTTTTTCTAATGTGAGAAACTAAAAGTGTAAATAAGGACTAAAAGGTATAATAGATAATGTGAAATAGGAAGAAAAGGGGCGAAAGGGAAGGGGAAATGGGAGGAGTAGGGGAACGGAAAAAGGAATGGAATTAATATGAGCAAATGAAAAAATGGAAACAAGGTTTTTGTAAATAGGGAGGGATGGAGAGATTGAAGGGAGGGCAGGGGAATGGGGAAAAAAGTAAGAACCAAGTCACACTATGTAAAGGTGCAAACTTCCAATAAGGAATGTCATTATATTGCATACCTAAAATGTACCAATAAAATTAATTTTTAAAAAAGTGAAAAAAGTCAGAAGTTAATCTTACCAGCTTTTTGGACCTCAATTTTTATAGGCAAAATCATTGTAAGTTTTTTCAGTTGCATGCATTACTGGTTGTAAATTAGACACAATCTTAACCACAGTTAATGTCTATTCCTTGTAACTCATTAGAGAATTAAAAACTTTATTTTTCTAATGATAAAATTTAAATATAGTTGATAGATTTAGAAACTACACTGAATTAGAAAAAAGAAACAAATACTATTCATAAATTGTTTATCCCATCTCCTTGAGATAAAGTTGTTGTTCATATTGTTAGCTTTCTTCTGAGACATAGATCATGTCATGTAATACACGTAGTCATATATGAATGTATTACATACAATCATATTATCATACAAGTGTTTATCAATTTTAGTGTGCTGTCATAACTATCAAATTTTATAGGTTTATTTTCCCTATGAATTTAGGAGGAAATACTGCCACTTCCTATGTTTCATTTTGTTTGGTAGCAACTCCAATACAGTGGCGTTCATGTTTTTCTCCGATTTAGTTTCCCCATGGGAGGGGAAGTGACCTGTGCATTTCCTGGATTTGGAATAAAATACTGAGGCATATGTAGCTCTGTGCTTCACTTTTGGAGTCTGCCTGCCTGTAAGGTTGTATAATCTGGCCAACTTTTTGCTAGTGGCACGGTAAGTTGTAAATCATATTTCTGCTATGAACGACCTGCATTGCTTATCACTTGTAAGAAAACCTGCCAAGCAGAAGATACTGCCATGGAAGAATATGACTGACTTGCTCCTAAGTCACATGCTCCAGCAGCTCTCCAGGAAGAAAACTGAAATTTTGCTCTCCACAGGCCTGTTTCCTCTGTCTTTCTCAGGCAGAGGAGAGGGATACTATCTTTTAGTCCCTTCAAACACAAACACAGAACACCAAAAACTCAGACACTACCACCTCCCTAAGAAAAGGTTCTATAATTTTTCTTCTTAGTGTGGTTTCAGCACAGGTAGCTCCTGAGGTAGAAAGGTCAGAAAAAATCAGGGTAAGTGTGATATAGTAGAAGTCAGGAGAAGAGAGTTTTCAAAAGAGGTTTGTCATTGCAGAGAAATGCATTGGTTAAAAAAATGTGAACCAAGAAGAAGAAGCTACAGGATTTGCTCATGAGGAAGAAACCGGTGGCCTGAAAGTAGTGATTCTCAAAATGTGGTCTATGACCCATTGGGAGCCCTAGTGAGTTCTCCCTGGAACTCAGGTGAAAGTGAAAGTCTGCTGTGTAGTAGTGAAACACATTATGTAGAATTGCAGATGTATGCTGAAGGGTCATTTAATGAGTTTTGAAGAATTAGAACAATTGATATAAATAAACTAAAATTAGTGTTTTATTAATATATGCTGATATTTCTAAAAGGTGACTAGAACAAAATGACATATAATGAAAAAATAGGCATAATGCCAAGACTAATTTTTACTCAGAATAAAATGATTACAAAAATAGGATGATAAACACAAAGAAGGTTTTTTTCCCATATCATAAACACTTTGAACTTTATATAACAGCAAAACTGTCTCAGATGACTTAATTTTTCTTCTTAATATCCCTATACTAGTGATGAACTACCTTTTAAAAATCCATTAGGTAACCATTCTATATAGTTTTGGTAAGGACAATATTTTGAGACATCTTAAAAACAAGTGTTAATACCAACTTGCTATATTTCTCATTATTCTGCATAGTTATGGGTTATGAAATCAATTAATCAGCTAACTAAAACAATTCATGAATGAGGTAAATGAGTGTTCATAGTGAGTGCTGAAAGATAGCTGCATTTCTTGTTCAGAAAGGGTAAGATTTTGAAGACAAGGACAATATTCAAGAGCTTCTTGAATTTTGTGCTCATATATTTAAAAGTTTTTGCCTATTCTGTTTCTAAATTGCTAGGAAGATAGGGCAACCTAACAAAAATATGTTTGTATGTTTGGAAGTTGAAGTAGGTGAGAAAATAATAAATAAGAAACTACTGCCCTGTAAAATAGTACATAAGAACCCAGGTTAGTAATACAGACTTGACTTCAAACTTGGGACCTATGGTCAAATTATTAGCTCTCCAAACCTCAGTTTCTCCATCTAGAAAATGAGGATGAAACTTCATTCTTTGTTACAAGAATAATTTGTATAGTTGTGAGAGCTACATAAGCCATTAGATATAAAACAGATAAAATGGACCAACAAATATGCTGAGCAAAATTTGCTTCTTTGCCAAAAGACGTGTATTAACCACATATTGATGATGAAAACAATTAATTTAGTGACCTGCTTTTCTGAATATTCCGAACAAGGAGAAATGGAACAGCAACTTTATTATTAAATGTAGGTCTTCTGGTTATTTACTGGAAGAGTACATATCAAGACACTAAGAAGTGGCCTCAGTGGATTTGCACTAATGTTTATATCTATTAAATAGTTTTAGCCAAAAGTCAGTCAGGACATCTAGGCCATAGAGAAAAACAATGGTCAAAACAATTTAGTTTTATTAAAGTAATACACTATTTTTAGAGAAAATATATATTTAAATTTGGGGGTCAGAATGGTATGCTTCAAGGAAGGTCTTTGAGTTCAGAATCTCTTTTTTTCTCAATCTCTGTCCTGTCCCTTCAAGAATCAAGGCTTCTGTGAATATTCAATCCAAATCCCGAATTATACAGATGCTTCTTATACATGTTGAATTAAATTTATACTCATCTTTCTTTTTTTCCTAACACTATGCATTAAATATAAATAATGAAACAGAGCCACATTTTAATAATTTAGGTTAGAATTCCATAATTATTCATTTGAAAAAACTTTTATAACCTAGTTTTTTCTTAATTTCATTTATCTCTCTCCTCTATTTTTAATATTATCTCTTAATTAGTGTCCTCTTTCAGATCCCTTAATAACATTCTTGTGAAAAGATCTCCTTGCCTGCAAAAACTCCTAAAATTCGGCAGTTAAAAGCACTTTTACATACAGTGTTCTGTAAACTTCAAACTCTCTAAATTTGGAGTAAGACTCTATGATTCCAATAGATATTTTTTAAAATTATTAAATGGTAAGATATTAAAAAGCTTCTGTGCTGCAAGAGAAACCACAAACAGAGCTAAGAGACAACCTACTATGTGGAAAAATTTTTTTTACTAGCTGTTCCTCAGACAAAGGCTAAAGAACATAACAAAATCAGATCCCCAAATTTAAAGACCTAATTCAAAGTGGGCATCTGAAATGAAAAGACAAAGAAGTAAAAGCAGCAAATAAACCTATGGAAAAATGTTCACCATCACTGGTCATTCAAGAGATGCAGATGAAAACAACACTGAGATTCCTGCTGTTCTCAAGAAATCAACCAATAACAAATGTGGATAGGGTTGTGGGGAGAAAGGAACACTTCTCCACTGTTGATGGGAGAGCAGACTGGGTGCAACCACTGTGGAAATCAGTGTAGACATACCTCAAAGAACTAGGATTAGAGGTCTCATTTGATCCAGCTATTCCCCTACTGGGTATCTTCCCAAAAGAATTAAAAGAATCATACCACAGCAATATATATACACCATGTTTATAGCAGCACAACTTGTAACAGCTAATACTTGGAAACAACTCAATTGCCCAGTAACTTGAGACTGGATAAGAAGATGTGTGTGTGTGTGTGTGTGTGTGTGTGTGTGTGTGTGTGTGTGTGTGTGTTTATAAAATGGAGTACTACTCAGCCATAAAGAATAAAAAACTAGAGTCATTTATAGCTAAGTGGATGCACATTGAGGCCATACTCTTAAGGGAAAGAAACAGGACTCATATATGTAAATACTGAATAGTTTTTGTGGTGTGAGAAATGAAAAGTGTAAATAATCAAAATGTATAATTAATAATGCAAAATAAGAAGGAAAGGTTTAAAGGGGAAGAGGAAGTAGGAGGGTTAGGGGAAGGGAAAGAAAGGAAAGGAAAAATATGAGAAAAGGAAAAATTGGGAACAATCTCTGCAAATAGGGAGGGGTGGAGGAGTTGAAGAGAAGGCAGGGGAATGGGGAAAAAATAAGAACCAAGATACATTGTGTAAAGGTACAAATTCCCAATGATGAATGTAACTGTATTGTACACCTAAAATGTAGCAATAAACTTAATGAAAAAATACGACATGGTGAAAGTCTTGGCTCTTCTAAGTATAAATTGTCTGGAAGAGATAAACTTCCATAAATATTCAAATAACACTCTATATAACTTTTATGATATTATCATTCTTACACTTTGTGATTTTTTTGTATTCATTTTTACTTGCAAAAATATTTTAATAAAAGTTACACACACATAGATAAGATGAAACAGAAGAAAATAGAGAATCAATACAACGTTCTTTGGAGATGGGAGAAAAATCACGATTTAGCCATGACTAAGTATTATCCTGCGCACAGTAAACAAGTATAATAGTAAGTTACTTGCTTTTAACAGTTTTCAAGACTTTTTATTGTATGTTGGCGTCAACAGAAATTTCTGCCTTCAACTGTGATTATGTTTCTTATTTTGTACTGAATGTTATTTTTTCTGTTATTATTATTTCTGTGTTCTCTTTCAGTTTCACCTAAATTGCTGCTCCCCTCCCTTCTTTCACTCTTTCTTATGCTGCAACAGAAATAAATAGGTGCCAAGACTTGAGTTAAAAATCCTGGAACTTTAGCCAGGCAGAAAGCCTGACTGGACAAAAGACCAATGTTCAGGCAAATGTTAAAAACAAAACAAAACAAAACAAGATAACAACAGCAAAAAAACAGGTCAAATTCAAGTTTCTATGTTCTGTCCCATCAATATGAAAAAACTCTAATCACCATGACCACTACATCCACAGAGCTTCTTTGAAGGGACAGAAAAGACTCCGCACTATTGTATCAAATAGGAATTGAAGTCTAACTTCTAAATGGCATTCACGTCTGGTTGGAAATAGATCTTCAAGGGCAAAATCATAGTCCTTCAATCCCCCAAGAACTTTGCTTTCTAATCATAAAGTTATATTATCCAGAGCCATCAAGTATGAACACACTATGATAAGAATGAAGAAATTAATAATCCCTGCTGACCTTTAGTGCTTTATTCCAGATATGGGTAAAAGAGGGAGATAGCTACATTTTGTTTTTTGTGTGCTTATATATTATTTAAAGACTAACAGTGGTCACATGCAAACTTCTGAGCTATGAAAGGTAGGAGGAGACCACTCAAGCTCTGAAACATCAGTCTAATCACAGGGTAGTTTGAAATCTAAACCTGCCTGGAAGGATGCTATAAATTCACTTTTATTTTGATTTCCTCCATGAAGTTTATGTTTTGCATCAATATCTAAAATGGAATTCTGATTTCACTCATAACTCTCCAAGAAACAGTAAAACGAAGCAAGATTTATTGGCGTGTGTTTTTGAGATGCAAATAAAAATGCTATGATTTGACATCCTTTCATCTTTTAGTCTTGGTACTCTTGACTTTTCTGTCACAGCGTGAATCAACACTGTTCTGCATAACTAAAAGTGAATAAAGACAGTGCGGAATAAGTATTACCGTCACTGTTTTTGTAATCTTTTCATCCGCAGAAGGCTATGGAAAAAGAATAAACATGTAATTTTCCACATTGTGTTATTTCAGTTATTAGCACCTCAAGCACAATCTCATTTCTATAAAAGTGAAATTCTGAGTGATGTTGTCTGTAGAATGACTTTAATTCTCAGCATGACTGTGCCAGTTTCATCCTGTTATTACTTCTCAGTCCTCACAGTAAGGCTTTTGTTTCCTTGTAGCATGATTGGGGCCAAGGTATTTATTAAGATTGCTCTAGCTCTGATCTAATTACTAAATTGACTGACAGAAGTACATATATTGATCAGAAAAACAAAGATTTTATATATAGCTTATTCTTCTTCATTACAGCTAAATGCAGAGATAACTAATTTTATACAACACAACCAGCACAAATTATCAAGTGAGTAATTCATGGCAGCAATTTAGAAAATAAATTTAAGACTGTGGAAGCTTTAAGAGAAGATACTTTGGTAAACAAAATAGAGAAATCAGATGTTCTGCCAAACTTTAATTTCTACTAAGTGAGAGATTTAAGTGGGTGAGTCCTCTGTGTATTAAAAGTATATATGAACTAGACATTAAAAGAAAATCACTGGAAATTTTCTCTTCTTAGTATAAAATCTTGCTGCGAAATGCTAAATCTTGCATTGAAATTTTTGCTGTCTTTATTTGACATTGTTATTTGCCCATGTCTTACACAGAGATGTACTCAAAAGGAAAAAAACAAAAACAAAAATAAAAACAAAAACTGGCAGCCCTATATTTTGTTTGAGATAGAGGCTGACTTCTGGAATGAAATGATTTATTTGGGCCATCTTGATGACTGTTTTTTGTAATATTGAATCAGATAGGAAGTTAATCCAATTTTATCATTAAGATGGATGGAAACAATAGACATTGTCATCCATCATCAAGCACCACAAATAAAATCAGGATTATCTCTAACTTTATACCAGTACCAGATCACTATATATTTTTAAACACTCAAACTATATCTTCATTTTTCATCTCCATGTGCCCAGAACTCTGTATAATGCTAACACAGTGGGGATTTAATGCATACTTTTTGCAATAAAATTTAAAGAACTCAGTATTTTGTGAAGTTTTTCACTTGAGGATGTCAGGTGATATCAGATTAACTAATGAACTGATATACATATTTTTTAATGAGCACCATAATTTTTATAGGAACAGCTAAAATAAATAAAGAGGTCTTGGTTTATTGGAGGAAAACAACAAAGCTGCCATCCCTGATGTCATATCACAAACTTTATTCATTGATCCCCCACATCTGACTATAATAGAGGACACTGACTTATCTTTTAGTGAGGTCTGCATGCAAAAGCTGAGTCCCCAGCTACCATTATTAAAAAACATCTGGATTTAGATATGAATTAGCTAACTGTAACCTTATCTTCCTTTTGTTTTTTAGTTATCATAAATGCAGTCATCTTTTCTCCAAGTCAGTATTATACTGAAGATTATACTGAACAAAATTATTTTTTTCAGTAAATATCTTTTATAAAACATTTGAAGCTTGTTTAAGTGGATGCATCATTTAACTCCATTCTGTTTTGGATGGTTATGCATTTTACAAGGAACTCCTTTGATTGTGAATCTTTACTGTTAAGATATATTGAATAATTGTGTACTGTTTCTTTTAATTTCAAAAATGGAAGCTAAAGCTATTTCCCCAGGTATCCCAAATGTTCTGCTGAGTCACTTAAACGCACACACATGAACAGATACAGACATAAATTGCAATATTTATTCTTGCAAGCTCACAACATCATGAAGACGACACTCTCCTTTACTTCTGAAGGTTTCTCTTACCTGTTGGGAAATTGCCTATATGCTGAGTTGCATTCGACTTCCATTTGTAATCTTCTTAGTGTTATTTCCTCACCATTGCAAGCCAGATGAATTATAAAGCTTCCTAAGCTTGTGAGCGGAGATGAAGCCTCATTTAGTCACCTGGAGGTAAGTGCCTGGTACTATTTCTAGAGACATCGCTGATCCCAGATCCTCTGTAGCGAGCTGTGCTTTCCCAAGAGACAGCCCAGGTGCTTGCTGTTTCGACAGTTTACTAGCAATAAAGTTCACTGATTTCTAATGGTCATTAGATGAAAACTTTTTGGGATGTGAATAAAATGTGTTGTGTGAGAAACTGTTTTCTCAACTTTAAAAGAAAATTATATATTTTCATAATATATTGTCTATTTTCATGATATATTCAAAGCTCTTTTAAAAGTTTCAATATTTCTACCAAAATTGTCATAAAATATACAAAGTTCTTTTTAAAAGTTCCAATATTTCTACCAAAATTTTCCTGCTGGATATTAGGGGCTTTATAGATATTTCATTTTAACCTTTACCATTCCTTAGGAAGCAGAGATTCTTAGTTATCTTTTTATTGATAGAGATATTAAAGTGATTTATGTGAGGCATAAGTAATTAATATGGGATTCAAATTCTGGTTGGTATGGTTCCAAAGTGATCATTTCTTCCTTACTGCATCATATATATACCATTATGATTTAAGGGAAAGGGATTTCAAATAAATGAATGTTGTAAATATTATTAGTATAGAATACTTGGTATGAAAGAATAGAATGAAACAAAGAAAATTAAAACATTGTCTTTAAGGAGTTAACCTATGCTGCTAGACTAAGGGTAGTTGAAGAACTAGGGATTCCATGAATTCTGTGTGGCATTAAAATATACAGCATAACTCTAGTAAGACTGTAACAAAACCTTATCATATACACAGTACTGGCAGCAAGGTTAATTGTTTTTTTTTAAAGCCACAGGCACTACGATGAGGCTTAAAATATTCATGACCTTTGCTACAGTAATTCCTCAAATTTATTTTAATGAAATGCTTCCATGAATAGACCTAAACAGGAACAGACTCTCTTTTTATTTTTTCATTATAGTAAAAGAAGAAACTTAGATGAATATCTATAGCCACAAGGATAAGTAACATTGGTGAAATGTAATTATATAAATCTTCCTCCCTTTCTTGCATCATCAGTGTACCCTATTAGATCTTTCTAACATGCCTCCAAATGTGCTGTAATTTTTCTCATATTTAACAAAAGCCAAATAAACCCCAAAACTTTTCCATCCAGTTACTATTCCTTTTTTTGTTACTCTGCATTCAAACAAAATACATCGCTGTGCGTATTTATTGATTCCAGTTCCACTTCCTCTCTCCCTGTATTGATTCCCACTAAGCTAAACTCAATACTACATTCAGGGATCAATCCTCAATGCTTATCTTGAACTATGAGCAGCCTTTGACCAGGCTTCTCCTCCTCTTTGATACTTTTTCCTCATTGGGTTTCCAGGATGCCACACTTTCCTAGTGCTGTTTCTTATTAACCTCTACTTTTCAAGTCTCCTTTGCTTATTTCTCCTCATCTTCCCAATATCTAAACCTCTATACATCAATTCTTGGTGTTTCCTTTTTCCCTACACTACAATCTCAAATTAACCAGGATCTTTGCCTTGCAACTCAACTTGTACTATGTCCAATGGCATGCCCGATATATGTACCTAGATGATGAAATTCATTTTCAGACGAGTCCTGATTCCTACCCTCTTCATCTTTCCCAGAAACATCAAACTTTCCTGGGCTCAGGCTTTTTAAAAAGCCTTTAGTCTTGCATTCTTTTTCTTTCCCTCGTGCTCCCCAAATGGGTAAATCCAATCAGCTTTGCTGTTGAAAAATATTTAGAACAAGATCATTTCTGATTACCTCTACCAAACCACCCGTTCCTAGCATCATGGGCCATGGCAATAGACTTCTAATTCTTCCTCCTACTTCCACTTTGCTTCCTGTATGGTAGTCGATTTCCCACACAAAGCCATGGTGAATTTCTAGACTATAAATTAGATCATGTCAGTACTCTCCTAAAACTCTCTGAGGGCATCCCAATTTGTTCAGAATAAAATTAGAATTGGCTGTGCCTCTACTTGATCTTCCTAAGAGCGTGGACTGTGTCCCTATCAGAAACTGTCTTCTTAAGCTGTCTTCAGGGCTTACCCCCTCACTTTGCTCAGGTCTATTCTCAAATGGAAGCGCTACACAGATGCATTCCCTCACCAGATTTTTTAAAAATATTACTTTGCCTGTCACTGGCTGACTTTTAATCCTGTTAAATTATTTTCCCTTAGTGCTTTTATCTCTGATGTGTTAAACACTGTCCTTATTAGAGAGTATGTTTCAATAGAGCAAGGATTTTGGCTCTTTTGCTTACAGATGCCTTACATAGTCTGGACAATATTTGCCTTATGGAAGAAGCACAATAAATATCTTTGGAATGAATAAATGCATTGGATTCATGATTCAATACTAAGTGAAATAAGCACAGTACAAAGTGTCTGTATACTTTAATTATAACTGTGTAAATAGGTTAAAGTCTGTGATCATACAAAAAATTAAAATTGTTGTGGGAAATAGGATTTCAATAAAATATTTTTTTCCTTATTTTTAAAATTGAGTTTATTGGTACATTCTAGGTATACAGTACAGTTACATTCATTACTTCGATCTTGTACTTTTATGTGACAGGTCTTGGTTCTCATTTTTTTCCCCTTGTCCCTACCCTCCCTTCACCCCCTACTCCCCTCGCCATTTACAAACACTTTAATTCCATTTTTTCATTTTCTCACATTTTTTTATTTTCCCTTATTCCCCTTCCCCTACCCTTTCCACTTTCCCTACACCTTTAGCCCTTTTCTTCCTATTTCACATTCAATAAAATATTGTTAGGTGAAATTAAAGCATTTTTTTTCTTTTCTTTTTTGTAGTGCTAGGGGAGTCACTGATTTTTAAAATATAAAATTACCATTTGTATATGGAATTTTAGTGAATACAACTGCTCTTTTGGAAAAGTGACTTGTTTTTATCATACACATCAGAAGAAAATTACCACAGTGATTTCAGAGTTAATATTATTCTGGTATTTGAAAGTTATCTTCCATTCTGTATAGCTCCAGTTAAGGGTAATGATTCATGGCTAGACAATCTGAGTATAAAGTACAGCTCTTTCACTTAATAGCTGGATGAACTTGGGCTAATTTCTTTACCTCTCTCAAAGTCAGTTTCTTCATCTGAAAGAGGAGATGGTGATCTATCTACCTCAGACTGAGATAAAGCTTCTAAAGTGTATAAGCCTGAAACTTAATAGGCAGTTAATACATGTTGTGATTTAATATTGTTTTTTTTTTTGAACTGGGAAAATATATTTGCAATAATTTCATAGATAAAGATACCTAAATTCAAAAAAATTGACAACCACTAATTGGCAGAACCAGGCTTTCTACCCTCAACCCAGTGTCTATGTGGTCATTTTGTAGGGGTTAGCTGTATTCTGCTTGGTATGGGAAGGGTTTTTTGTCTCTTGGTGAACTTCCCTGTTGTAACTCTTGTCTAGGTCTCAATTAACAGCCAATCACGGGGATTCAGAAGATCAGACATAACTAGAGGACCTACAACCTAGAAATAATCATGTGTCCATTTCCATGCATGATTAAGGAGCTTCTTGGGAAGGAACTCATCCTAAGGGAAGTGAGGGCTCGATATCCAAAGAGCAATTTAAGGACAATGGACTGGAGTGATATAAGAAAGGAATCAAGAGGAAAGAAATTAAGATTTATGCCAGAACCTGGGGAAATGAAGCTGAAACACACACACACACACACACACACACACACACACACACACACACCACATTTTGAGCACATATATAATCAAGGAACACAAACAGCTGGCAGGCAGGAAGGAGAGTAGTCTACTTCCTTTGGTACACATAGAGCAGAGCTCTGACCCAGTGGGGGCTCAGACAGCTCATCAACATTCATGAGTCCTCAGTGATGAGACACAAAGCCAAAAGCTTTAGCCACACCCAGAGAATGCTAGGTGCACATATCAATGGCATCAGCATTCATACTGGAAGTCCTGACACAGTCACAGGCAGATAGCACCATTGTTCACAGCTATGGTGATTTCCTAGGCACAGGTGTCTCCTGTACAGTTGACCCCAAAGAGCAAGAGCAGAAAACTTCTCTTCTACATATCATGCAGAACTGCTCTTATGAAAGAACGCTGATGCTTTCTAGGATCTCCAACAATTATCAGGGTGTGAGAACTGAAGATGGCCAGGAATCTAGTAATTGTCTATGTACAGAGTACAGGGAGGCAGGCAACAAGGAAACTGCAAGCAATCTCTCTTAAAGTGCAAGTGCAGGTAGGCAAAATGTTTCTTTTTTTCCCCTTTGTGGATGATGCTGTTTGTCACTTTTTAATCTCCTCACTCTCAGCATTTTAAGCGATCACTTCTTCAGAGCCCACTTTTTTATGTTTTTAATTTAAGGGAGGTTAAATGTCCTGTTCTCTAAGGTGAAATGTTTTCTAAATATAACTACTGTAAAATATTTCTTGTAATACCAAGAAATCTCAAGTAAATAAGATATTGGAATAGCTTCAAAACACAGATGAGACCAATCTGATAATTTTCTAACCAGCCATGAATTAATATTTCACTGCAGTTCTAGAATAAAATAATTTCTCATTGATTGTAATTTTGCTTGCTTATTAATCCACCAGAATTCTTCTGAATACATTATTTTTCAACTTTGTATTACTATATGATAAAATACATCTGCATTATTCATTTTTCATATACTCGAGAGTATAAAGATAGCATTTCTGTTTTGCTGCATTTAAACTAAAGAAGTATACAATTACCTCAAAATTTATTAACATCTCTTTTACTCTAAAGGTACTGACAAAGTTAAGATTTATTACCATCAGTAGAACCATTCTTTTCATAAAAAGAAAATAAAAATCTTAAACATGTCTAGTTATCAAATGTAGATTATTAGATGTGATTCTTTATAGTATTTGATTTTTGAATATTGCTGGTTGATATATGTTTCAAGAAGACAATTGCTAGGTAACAATTTTCCAGAAACATTTTACTGAGTTTTAAATGTTAAAAATGTATCTGGTAGATTTAGGTAACAGACAGTCTATCTTGTATTTCATCTGACTACCCTGGCAGGTATAGTAAGGAGTGTTTACACTACTATCTTTGGAGTATACAAAAATATTTTTTAAGATTACAGTTTTCCTAGCTTTATAAAAAACATTTACTCTGTGACTGTGATTTAGATCTTACCAAGTGCCAGTTAGCACCTTAATCTTTGAGATAAAGTAGATATGTAACCTGTGTAATCTGTAACTGTGTGTTTTGGCACACATTAGGTATCCACATCTCTGCCTTCACATCTCCTGCGAATGACATCGTTCCTTTTCTTATTAAGGGCAACCCATTCCTCCTTGTTCTTCCACCCCCTGTGGTGTTCTTTTTTTGTTTGTTTGTTTTGTTTTGTTTTGTTTTGTTTTGTTTTGAGACAGGGTCTCACTATGTAGTTGAGACTGACCTGGAACTCACTATGTATCCCAGGCTGGTCTCAAACTCACAGCAATCCTCCTGCCTCAGCCTCCTGAGCACTGGGATTACAGGCATGTGCACCACTCCTGTAGTGTTCTGAAGAATAGTGTTCCTTTTCTGTTTTCTGCATCATCCCCTCCTCCTTCACAACTGGATTAATTTCACTAGCCATCTTCAACATTAGACCTTCATAGGGTCTGAATCTCTGTTGCCCTATTTTTTCATTATAAATTCTATATAGTTTATTAATTTAGGTTTAATCTGTTTTGTTAACCATCATTTGAAATATTCTCAAAACAATCATCCATAGTTTCTGCCTTGTCTCTATGTCTAGTTCATTGTGAAACACCTCTTTTCTGGCCCTGTTACAACAATTGAAAGGAGCCAATTTCATCAAGATCATCAGTGATGATGACACTGGTGAATTCTCACCGAATTCTCAGCAGCTATTTGGCTCAAAGGACTCTTCTTTTCTTCTTAAAACCTTGTTGTCTTAGCTTCTGAGACACCATATGTTCCAGGCTTTTCTCCAACTTCAATGGTGTTCCTTCTCATCTCCCTTGCTGGCCCTTCTTTTTCTACCCAGCTTCTAAATTCTAATGAGACTTTGGGTTCATTCCTAGATACTTTCTATCTTCCATGTGTACTCTTTCCCTAAGAAATCTTATCCAGTCCTAGTTTCTATACATTCTTTATGTATTACTTTTATTGGTACATTTTAGGTATACAATATAATGACATTTCTCATTGGGAATTTGCACCTTTATGTAATCTATCCTGGTTCTTATTTTTCCCCATTCCCCTGCCCTCCCTTCAACCCCTTCACCCCTCCCTGTTCACATAGACTTTGTTTCCATTTTCTCATATAAATTCCATTCCCTTCTCTCCTTTCCCCTACCCCTCCCACTTTTCCTTCCCTTTAGCCACTTTTCTTCCTATTTCACTTTATCTATCATACCTTTTAGTCCTTACTTACACTTTCAGTTACATTCTCTGTATTCTAATGCTTTGCGAATGTCTATCTGTAGCGCAGGTTTTCTTTTCTGTTGCTCTACAGACTCCATATCTAACTGCAACTCAATACCCCAATTAGAATGTCCAAAATAAATCTCAAATTTAATACGACCTAAGTTGATATTCTAACTATTCTTAAGCCTGTTGTTTTTTTTAATTTTCTCACTTTAATTCATGTAACTCCTAGTAATTCAACTGCACACGATTAAAAAACACAAAAACATACGCACCCCCAAAGTAGCTTTGAATTCATTCCTTTCCACACCTACCACGTCCACTCCATTTTTAGGTCCCTCGGTCCTGTGCCAAAGTGTGTACAGCATCTCCACATTTGATCCATCTTCACCATCAGCACCGTGTTCATCTTCCTGTCATCTAGGTCTTGGGGACTCTGTAGCATTCTATGTCCATTTGTCCCTTCCAGCCTATTCTTTGCATCATCTCAGAAGAGATCTTTTAAAATTATAAATGAAATGGTATCTGCTCTATGAAGAGTCTCTTTGATGCTTTTTTCCCCTCTTGCTTTTAGAAAAAAAATCCCAGCTCCTCACCATGGCTTACAAAGCCCTGCATATTTACTACTCCAGATCACTTCACTGGCCTCACCTTCTTCTTTCCAGTGCTCAGACCACTCTGGCCTCCTTCCTGCGGATGTAAACTTTTGTATGGGATGCTCCTCTCTGCAGCTTTACCACACTGTGCTTTCTTCTCATTCTTTACGTTTTAGGTCAAATGTCCATCTTCATGAAGGCTACTCTAAGCACAGTATCTAAAGAAGCAGCCCACACCCACACCCATTCTCATCACACTCAAGTTTGTTTGCTTTTTGTTTTGTTGGTTTTTTGGTACCAGGGATTGAACTCGGGCCCTTGAGCTTGCGAGGCAGGCGGCAGAACCACTGAGCCAAATCCCTGGCCCCTCATCACACTCCTTTAAGTACCTTGTATGTTTATTTTATAGATGTCATTATAATTTCTAACAACTCTTTCTGTCTCTTTCTCTTTCTTTCTCTTTGTGTGTGTATTTGGTTGCCAGAATGTTAGTTCTTTGAGGAAGTGACTTTGCCTTGTTTACTCTAATAGTTATCATAATTACTGATGCACAAGTAGATTTTATTAACCAACAGAATGGAAGCAAACAAAATAACAGAGTGAAATGCAACAGAAAATAGCAAAAAGTAGTCTAAGGACTCCAGTTAAGGAGAACAAGGGGCTCCATAGGCAAATTTTGAAGGATTACTAATCCCTTGATGAGAGAAACACAAGTCTAAGGTCCACTTACCTCTCTGTCCATACCTGCACAGATTAATCTTTATCTTTAAAGAACAACGGATGTACTAACAAATTAAAGTACATTATTGAGTCATGCAAAAATATCTATGTCTATATGTGTTGTGTGGAATATTCACATATCACATGAATATTACATATACTTACATTAAATAAACACATCTAGACCTACTGCCATATATTATTTTTATAATTATTTAAATATATTGTTCTTGATTCCTTGAGAGTTAAAGATTCTGATGAGGTTAAAACATCTCATTTTGTTTTCTCTAAAATAAAGCTTTATTTTTAGGTATTTTAGGGAAGATGGTATCTTAAGGAAGTTGAGAGCCATGGGAGAAGCTAATATGCATTTCTAACAAACCATATCTTGTGTGATATTTATGTTTCTTGTCACTGCAGAGCTTTCAGTACTGACTCTTTTCACCCTATAGATATACATGTTCACAGGGATATGTTTAGATTGCCCTGTCAGTTTCATTAAGTTAAGTTACAAGAGCTCAACTCTTTCTGGGAAATAAATATCAGGAACTATCCTTGTTGATGAGATAAAGAGGAACAAATATTTGATTTGTAAGTCATCTCAAAGAAGGCATGAGTTTTCATAAAATGAGCTCAGTCCAAGCCCTGCTGTCACCCCTAATAATCTACACCATCGTCATTTCTCTTTGTCACACAGCAGGGCAGGCCATGGGGTGAACCTCAGAGGGAACCATAGCACGTCAGGTTACTCAGCCAGCCTTTTTAATTAGTAGGTCATCATAAGTGACATCATATAGGTAATTCAATAGAAGCCTGTGGTTACACAGATGTGATTAAAACACATCTAGAGTTCTGTTCCGATATGCAGACTACCTACCCAAAGGTACATCAAGCATCTGGACATCCGACATCCCTGGACGTATGTGTGGCTGTACTGGCAGCTTGAGACTGTGGTGAACGTGGATGCATGTATTAGTGCGAGTGTTTTGCTGAAAGAAAATACAAATTATAACAAGAATAACAATAACTGTGCCAATAAATCTTAATTATCAGCTTGCCTAGATGAAAGTCATTGGATCATGGAGGTGGTATATTTAAAAGTAGGTCAATCCAGTGATGTTCATAATTAAATGGGCTGTGGTGAACTGGGATCCAGCTGGTTAAGTTGTCACTGGGACTGTGCCTTTGGAAGGGACATCTCTTGCAGGTGCTTTCCTCCTGTGTTCTGCTTTCCAGCTACCATGATGTAAGCGATCAGCTTTGCTCTGCTACACCCCTCTACTGTGAATGCCCTGCTTAAAGCCAGTTAACCATAGACTAAAACTTCTGAAGCCATGAGCACAAACTTTTTCTGTAAGTTTCTAGTGTCAGATATTTTGTCTCAGCAGCAGGAAAGCTGACTAATACAATAACGAAATATTTTGGATACATGGTCCATTCACTCTAAGCTTGGTTAGATTGCTTTCTCCCACTGCCCACTGTACTTTAGACACACGGTTCTCTTTTTCTGTCTGTGGTTATAAAGCTTAGTGTGGAAATCTCTGAGCACTTACAGCATGAGACACATTGTCAAAGAGAGAAGGGAATGGCCTGAAACACTGGGCCGGTAAGTAGGGCAGAAGAGTGAAGGGTTATGGGGAAAAGAGTCCGGAGAAACTTAGATATAAATGTTTTATGTCAAGAATAAGAACCAATGCTTAGGCAGCACTTATGATACATACCCGTCCCTGTACCTCCTTACACTTAGCATAGGGATTTAGTTAATTTAAAATATAACCTCATGAAGTAGGTACATTTACTAATGAGGAGACTGAGGTTCAAGAGTATCAATGGCTTTCCCAAGGCCTTATGCCTTTTAAATCACGCACATTTTCTTTCCGTTCATGCACACTGATGAGATTAACATGGATAAGGTCACATTTTAATTAGTATAATTAGTTTAGTAATTTTTAAAAGAATCATCATGACAGTGGAATAAGAATTGAATTAAATACAATAATATTTATTTAATAAAATATGAATATTTAGATTATTACCATCTATCTTCAGGGGAGTCACTTTGTATCTCTACAGTTCAGCTTTCTTAGCTCCAAATATATACAGTTGGTTTTACATTCTTGGAGACCATAGTGATGATTCATTTTATGTGTCAAATTGCCTGGGCCACAGAGTTTCAAGATGTTTAGCTAAAAATTATTCTGGAAGTGTCTATTAGAGTATTCCTGGATAAGATTAACATTTGGATCAGAATACTGACCAAAGTAGTGCAAATGGGCTTATTCCAATTTGAGAAAGTCTTGAGTAGAACAAATCGGCTAATTAATAGATCTCTAGATCCCTCTCTCTCTCTCTCTCTCTCTCTCTCTCTGACTCAGGTTGGAATTGACAATAATTTCATCTCTTGGTTGTTGGCCTATTGGACACAGACTGTAACTCTGCCATTGGTTCTCCTGCACTTTCAGCTTGCTGACTGCAGATTTTAGCATTCTCAACCAGTATAACCACGCAAATAGTTCTTATTAATAAGCACCCCCCCTTCTTCCCCAGTACTGGAAATTGAACCCAGGACCTTGCATTTGCCAGGCAGGTGTGGCACCACTGAACTAATTCCCAGCTTCCAATAAGAAGCCTCTTTATACTTCCTCATCTCTATCTTCTATTAAAGATATTTTATATCCACTTAATAATATTGACAATTTATGACAAACAGCTTTTCCAAAGATATTACAATTGACCTCTTTCTCCTACATCCTCCTTGTACTTGTAAAATGTTTTGGCTTTCATCCTACAGAAACGAGGGGAAAGCAGATGGTATGTGGGTGTAGTACAGTAAATTGTGGCTACCAAATAGAATATCTCTTGGAAACCTGTAAGAGTCAATTTGTCTTTAGACCACATTGCAGAATAGAATGCTTGTATAGCCTAAATAATGGTCACACCAGGTACTTTAGCTTCCTTGTCTGACAGCAAAGAAAAAAATGCTAGACTACAGGGTGTCACATTAAAATGAAACAAGTGATAGTATTAAAAGAGTTAAATTGTTCATAAAATACAAGGAGTATAGTTTAAAACATCTGTGCAAATACAATTTGTCATGTTAAGCAGATTTGAAAAAGTATTTTCATAGATGTCCTTTCATGAATCTCAAAATTTTATCTCACTCCATTGCACAATGATGAGATAACTATGCAAGAACAGTTGTGTAGAAGTTCTATTTTGTCAGATTTTAATTAATGTATAGCTATGGGAATTAGGTATAAGATATAACAGGTAAAATGGCTTTCAATATTGATGGCAATGATAGCGTAGTGAATTTGTTCTTTAGTTACAAATGTAGCACTGCATATTTTACAAATATCTGTTGGGTAATACATAAGTAAATGGAGAAGTTTTAACTTATAAATAAATCATGTGGAGGCTTGCAGCTTGTGGTGAGAAAATAAGGGGAAGTTTTCACCATTGGGCAGGTGCTTGGGTGGTTTTTGTATATTTTTCATGGTTCTTCTATGGGAATTCCAAGACCACACCAAGGAGAAGACAACCATGTCCATGGAGAATAGAAAGGAGCCATGCAGAAATAAAAATAAGGGAAAGATAGTTCCTGAAGAAAGAGATTTGCTACTGTATCTTGTTACCTATCAGAAGAGAAACAAATTTCTTCTTCTTAACAATAATTAGGTCATTTCCCCAACTGATTAACAAACAGAATTGATTATCATTCTGAATGATGTCCCATCCATCTTTCTGATGCTGCTACAATATATGAACCTGTGTGTATGTCTTGTGTGTGTGGCAGAGCATAGGATGAGAAATTTAAGGAGACATTCACTCTGAGGGGGTGCAAGCATTTGGCATTTTAGGGGTTAGAATCAGATAGTCAGCTGTATGATCCTGAGAGGGCCTTCTTACGTTTGTGACCTCAATGACTCTCTTAATTTATCTGGTCCTGGCTTTGTGTGTATATGTGTGTGTGTGTGTGTGTGTGTGTGTGTGTATACTCTAAATTTAGGTCTTTAATTAATTTATGCTCTTTACAGTGATGTTGGTTAGTTGACTATTTCATTTTAGTATTTGAAACTCCCTGATGCTAGCTAATTAAATAATAAGTAAACTTATCCACATCTTCATAGCAATACTATATACCAATATCCATATGGTTCAATACAGTTTAAGAAAGTTTGGTAAAGTCGACACAAGAAGCTAGCAACAAAAATGAGATTAAAGTTAGTCTGCTTCCTAGTTTATGGCTGCCACCATGCCACCCATGGCCTTCAGCTCCGAAGGCAGAGTGCTGAGAGCCCTGTGAATGTGTAAATATGTTGCAAACCATGGGTCATGGCAGTGTATTCGTAAAAACTTAAGTTTTGATATGATCATTGCTATAAAAAAGAATGTTTTTATTTTTTCCAGACTTTATAATATGAAAATTTGAAAAAATAGTATAACAAAAACCAAAATTCAAATCCCTAAATTTATGAAAGATGGTAACTAATGTTTTGTGTATCTTTTCCCAGGCTTACTTTGTCACACATAAAGAATATATATCCATATATACATATATATATTTTTAACAGAAACAGGACTATATTCTCTGTGATGCTACCTTTGTTTTCACTTAGATGATGGAGTTTTCTAAGGCAACAGTGTTCAGGTGGAGGAAATAGAGAGAAGCTGGGGAGCTAAGTCCACTCATTGGTACCCTGTTGCAGTGCTGACTGGCTGCATATTTGACAGGTATATAAAAGGGAAGCGACCTTGAACAAGGCCAGAATCACCACCCTGGTCAGTATTGAAATCCAGATTGGACTTTAGATCTCTACTAGTTCATCCTTTTCACCACTGGAAGCATAACAAGTCCTTAGAATTCAATTAATAGTACAAAATAGAGTGGTTAGATGCAGTAATCAGAGATGATTTTATTTGAAGGTGACATTTGGGCTAGGGCTTGAATAGTAAGTAAAACTTCAGTTTGGAAAGAGAAACAAGAACATTTCAGCACAGTGTAAAGCAGGGGATGTAGTGTGGCTATAAAAAGAGAATATTGTTTTGACCATGATGGTGACAACAAGAAATTCAGTTTGATCAAAGTTATTGGCAAGGATGTAGGATACAGTGTAGGAAGAAATGAATAAGCAATGAAAGTAAAATCAAAATCATCAAGAACCTCTGTTACTAGGCCAAGGATTTTGCATTTGATTTTTTTTTTAAGTTTTGGAAAACCACTAAAAGTTAAACTATTTGGTACAGCAATACAACTCTATATATGAATCTAAAATTTTTTTGTGCATTTTCATTGTGTTGTTTCTTACCAGAATATTTATATATTTCCTTAGGTGCAGATATATTACCACTTTCTTATTCCCCAAGCAGGATATGCACTTTATACCTCCACACCTTTCCTTTACTTGATGTGCTGAATTGTAGCTGCTTGTAACTCCATCATCCTAAAGCCCCAACGTAAGTGCTTCTTTCGTGACATCCTTACTCCACGTCAGAAATTGTTCTTTTCCATGTTTACAATTTATTTCTATCTTGTTTGGTTTGTGTGGATATAACATTGAGAGAAGACTGATCTTGAAATCCTTTCTTTTTTTCTTGCTACTTTGTATTAGAGGGTTTTGAAAACTCAAATACTCATTTCTAAGGTACAACCTTCCTCACAGCTGGAAATGATCACATGTTACAGTTCTGATTCCTTCAGGGAAAGTTTGTAAATAAAACAGAGAGCCAGGAGAGGAGAAATCTCTGCCTCTTCCTTTTTCCTTGAGTACTGATGAGAGGCTCAGAGTTGTAGCTGTGATTTTATAATCAGTAGGTGGAAAGCACAAGACCTGAAGATACATGCCAAAGATGGCAAAGTGGAGAAGCAAGACATTGTTGAACTATTGTATCTAATTGGGATTGCTTATCTGTAAATTTATTACATATGAAAAGTTAAAATTTTTTATTGCATAAGCCTCTGTTATTTGATTTTTTTCTGTTTAATGTTGATTGCATTCCTAGTGGTTGCAATCCACTTGTCCATTTTTATATATTGGTATTAACTCCAGTCACTTTATTATATCATAGATATTTTAAATTTATCCCTCCTATTTAACTTAGATTTTTTATTGCTTGACCAACATCTCTCCCTACTTCCATACAATCTACTCACCCATCTTTGAAGGAAAGGACAAACAACCACAGATCAATAAAGCTGGACTTTTCCAGTGAAGTCATACTTCAGGATTCATCACTCCCTATTTGTAGTATCCCCTATAAATCCATCTAGGTAACCATCTGCCAGGTGCATTAAACCCTGAAGGTCCACCCTGATGCTATTTGAATTATTTCTGTCTCAATAAAAACTTCATCTAAAATTAGTAAGTGATTGCTGTGTGGGATATTGAATGAGATGACTCAAAACACATACAGTCCCTAGAACTTGTTTTGCAGATGAGTTATCGAATGAATGCTAAGTGGGGGAATGGCACAGTACATTTCCTAACCTTAAGAGGCAATATAAAACATTGAGTCCTCAGGAATGTAAATGCAATATTTTACTTTCACAGAGATTTTCCCCTTATTTTCGAATAACAGTATGTGGAAAAATTAATGGTAAAAGATTAGCGTGCATTGCCTTCTTTTAGACTGGCCATTTAACTTTTCTGACAATTACTTGAATATCAATTTTAAAAGGCCACTTTCATGAATTTTGAATTAATGAACACTTTTACTCTTATGAGTAATAAATATGAAATTCATACTAAAAACTAGTTAACCAGAAATGCTCACTGAGAAAATATTTCTCTGATAAATATGTTTAGAATAAGTAGTTCTCCATCTAGAATAAGAATAATGAGAAATGTACTTAGAATTTTAAATGACAATGGAAATCTCAGTGGCATGCACATTTCTTTTCCCTTAACAAAACAGCATAATTATATGTCTGTCTTTCACAGAAAGACAAAAGCTCTCTGAGCCACTTAGTTTAAAGACTTCATCGGTAAGAAGATCAAAACTATTTGAAATGCACAATGGCAATTCCATGACTCATATCTTGTCAACGTTAATTAGGATTTTATTTAACTGATTATTCTAGTAAGGGGCAACACATATTAGTGAAATGCACAGAGGAGCACCTAAAAAAGTCAGCACACCCTCAGATGTCATTGTGGTTTCTCCATGATACTGAAAAATGGGCATGTAGTTCACAATAATAAAACCTCACATCAATAAAAACAAGATGAAAAAAGAATATCTTTAGCATAATTGTTAGATACTCACATTTGATGTTCTCCATAAAGTTTCTCAACATATACAAAATGGAAAAGAGGAGCACTGCTCTGAATAATCTTAGGGGACATTATTATGCATTGACAGGTGCCTAGAAAATAATGACATTGTCATTTTCATTCCGTGTGAATTTTATGTCAGAAGTTCTCTACCCTGAAATTCTTTATGCAGCTTTACAATAAAAACTAAAATATTCACAGTCTAGTTTAGTAATTAAGTTAAAGAACACATTTTCTAGAATAGCTCTGTGATTGTCTCTTTAAAGCTTACAAAATGTTCAAAACCAAATGTTATAACTTGGAGAAATCTCCACACTGATTTCCATTTTGATTGTACTAGTTTGGATTCCGATCAGTAGTGTAGGAAGGTTCCTTGTTCACCACAGCATTGCCATCATTTATTATTAATTGACTTCTTAGTGAAGGACTTTTTCCTGGAGTAAACTGGAATCTTAGCATTATTTTAATTTACACTTCTCTAATGGCCAGAGATGTTGAGCATTTTTTAATGTATTTGTTGATAATATGTATTTCTTCCTCTGTGAGATGTCTGTTCATTTCCCTTGCCCATTTTTTTTTTGGTCAGGACTTTTAATTTTAGATGGATTCAATTTTTTGAGATTTTTTTTAATATTCTAGATATTAGTTCTCTGTCACAGGAATAGCTGGCAATTTTTTTCCCATTTTATAGGTCATCTCTTCGCTCTATCAATTGATTTTTTTGCTGTACAGAGCTTTTTAGTCTGATATAATCCCATTTGTTGATTCTTGCTGTTGTGTCTTGTACTTTTGATGTTCTGTTTAGAAATTCTTTTCCTACGCCTATGTCTTTGAGTGTTTTAAGTATTTTATCTTCCAGTAGGTTTAATGTTTCTATTTTAATGTTTAGTTCATGGATCCATTTTTATTTTAATTTAGTATATGGTGGGAGATAAGGGTACAGTTTCAATCTTCTGTACACAGATAACCGGATTTGCCAGCACCACTTATTGAATGAGCTATCTTTCTTTCAACATGTTTTTGGCCCCTTTGATGAAGATTAAATAGCTTGAATGCATCAGAGGAAGTTTCTGTTTCCTCAGTTGTGTTCTACTGATCTATGTATCTCTTTTTGTTCTAGTACCATGCTGTTTTTATCACTATGACCCAGTGATCCCCCTGCTTGGTATCTTTCCCAAACAGCTTAAGACATCATACTACAGTGATGCATGCATACCAATACAGCAAACTCGCCATAGTTAAACCTTGTATACCCACCAACAGATGATTGGATAAAGAAAATTGTGGTATCTATACATAGTGGAGTACTGTTCTGCTGTAAAGAACGACAGATTTGAGACATTTGTAGGAAAATGGATGTACTTGGAAAATATGATGTTTAGTGAAATAAACCAGACACACAAGCTTAAATACCATATAGTATCTCTCCTTTGAGCAACACAAAATACAAATAGAATAATAAAGATGGACATAAGTGGACTAGGAGATGGATGTGTTGCAATAGGGAAAGTTGTCCAGGGAAAAAAGTGCAAGGGATGAATAAGGAGACGGGAAAGGGAATAAAGATATGGCATATACAGGAAACTAATAATCTGTTAATGTAAACATTATATGTCATAACATGAGCTAAGATTAATGATATCAATAAGAATGATGGGGAATTAGAAGAGGGAAGGAGAGTGAAGAATAACGAGATTTAAAACTGGAACAAGCTGTCACATGTACATGTAACTACTTCCTAAAATGACTGTAAATTGCATAAATTGCAAATATGTAGTAATGAAATTTAAAAAACACACTTAAAAACCCAAATGCTGTAGCTGTTAAATAACTGTTGAAAATGAAAAAAACACTGTTAGAAAGAGGTTGGCTTCCATGGCAGAAATTTTAGATTGTCAGCCTAGACAATTCTGATCTCCAAGCCACTTTAACTATTTTTTCAGATACCTAAAGCAAATATAAGTTGTACCAGATATATATATATATGATTATTTTTGTTTTTTTTGCTTTTTCATTGTTTATCAGTACATTTTAGGTATACAGTATGATGACATTCATCATTGGGAATTTATACCTTTACACGATATATCTTGGTTCTTATTTTTTTTCCCATTCTCTTGACCTTCTTTAACTCCTCCACCTCTCTGTATTTACAAAACTTTGTTTCCATTTTTCCTTTCCCTTCTTTTCTTTCTCCTACTTCTCCCACTTCCTCCTCCCCTTTAGTCATTTTCTTCCTGTATCACATTATCTATTATACATTTTGCTTCTTATTTACACATTCAATTTCCCATACCAAAGAAAATATTCAGTGTTTACCCATGTGCCCTATTTATTTCACTTAAGAGTATCGCCTCAATGTGCATCCATTTAGCTATAAATGATTCTAGTTTTTCATTCTTTATGGCTGAGTAGTACCCCAGTTTATAAAAAAACACATCTTCTTTATCCAGTCTCCAGTTGTTGGGCATTGGGCTGTTTCCAAGTTTTAGCTATTACAAGCTGTGCTGTTATAAACATGGGTGTGTATATATCACTGTGGTGTGATTCTTTTGGGTGTTAATTCTTTTAGGAAGATTCCCAGCAGGGGAATAGCTGGGTCAAATGGAACCTCTAATCCTAATTTTTTGAGGAATCTCCATAATGATCACCACAGTGGTTGAACCAGTCTACCCTCCCACCAATAGTGGAGAAGGTTTCCTTTCTGTCCACAACCTTACCAGCATTTGTTATTGGTTGATTTCTTGATAGCAGCCATTGTTTGTGGAGTGAGATGGAATCTCAATGTTGCCTTCATCTACATCTCTTGAATGACCAGTGATGCTGGACATTTTTTCATAGGTTTATTGCTGCTTTTACTTTGTCTGAGAAATGTCTTTTCATTTCAGATGCCTACTTTTGAGTTGGGTCTTTAAATTTAGGGGTCTGATTTTCTAAAGTTCTTTATATATTCTAGATAGTAGTTCTTTGTCTGAGGAATAGCTATTCAAATTGATTTCCCACATTGTAGGGTGTCTCTTATTTCTGTCTCTTAGCTATTAGTTGGTGGTTTCTTTTGTAGTGCAGAAGCTTTTTAGTAGGATGAGATTCCAGTTGTTGATTTTCTGTGCTAGTTCCCATGCTACTGAGGTTTTGTTCATATTGTCTTTTCCTATGTCAATGTCTTCAAGAGTTCTACCTAACCTATCTTTCAGCAAGTTTAGTGTTTCTGTTTTAACATTTAGATTTTTGATCCACTTCAATTTTAATTTAGTGCATGATGAAAGATATGACTCTAGTTTTAATCTGTGGCAGGTTGAAATTCAGTTTTTCCAGCACCATTTTAAAAGAACTATTTTTCCTCTCTTGAGGATGGTTGGCTTCTTTGTCAAAGATGCAGTGGCTGAGTGTGTCTGGAGTTATGTTTGCATCATCTAATCTATTTCACTGATCCTTGGGTATGGTTCTTTGCCAGTCCCATGCTTTTTTTTTGTAGAATAGTTTTATGTTGCAGATTTTACTCTCCACCCATTATGTCTTTGATGCCTAGAATTGCTCTTGATAGCCTAGGTCTCTTCTGGTTCCAAATGAATTTTTGGATTATTTTCTCTAGTTCTGTGAAATACACCTTTGGGATTTCAATTGGGATTGCACTGAATCTATATAGCAGTTTTGGAAGTATGGCCATTTTCAGTATATCTGCTCTTCCTACCCAGGAGCAAGGAATATCTTTCCATTTTCTTATATCCTATTCAATCCCTTTTTACAGAGTGCTGTAGTTTTCAATATGGATGTCTTTTACTTTCTTAATTAGATTGGTTACCAGATATTTATTTTTTGGATGTCATCGTGAAAGACATTTTCCCAATTTCTCTCTCCCCAATTTCTCTCTTAGTGAGTATGATGTTTGTGTACAACAAGGCTATTGATTTTTGAGTGTTGACCTTGTATATGGCTACTCTACTGAATCTGTCAATTTAGTCTAGAATATTTATAGTAGAGTTTTTGGGTCTTCTAGGTAGAGTATCATGTGATCTGCAAATAATGACAGTTTAACTTCTTCCTTTCCTATTTTTATTACGTTCATTTCTTTCTCTTGTCTAATTGCTATGGCCTCCTTCATTGTATGTCTCTACTGTTGAGATAGACAGTGTGGGCATCAGTGTGCAGATCTAAATCAATTATTCTCAGCAAGCCAGCTGTAGTCCATTGAGATTCAGGATGATTTCTGGCTGCAAGGCCCAAGTTGAGGTCCTTGACTTCCTGTAAGATTGAACTCAGCAAGGTTCTACTGCAGGTTATAGCTGCCTTTCCCCTAAAGTGAGTCTGGGTTCCTATGGAAGGTACTGATCCCACCAACTTACCAACCATGGTGGTCCAGTGTGCCTTTATTGCAGAGATTTTCTTCACTTTCCCAGTGGGCTTCAATTTGCATTGAGGAGCCTCAGAGAGGCCCTCTCTCTGTTCCTCACTTTGCTCTATCTTTACCATGGTTTTTATGGTCTTCTAGTGCCTCTGCAGTGTGGATTCAGATTCTGTGCTGCCTATGGGTGTGGTCTGGGGACACGGCCCATGCAGTGTGGTCTGGAGGCATATATGATTAATTAATAACAATGTCAACACATATTGAATTCTTTTTATCATGCACAAGCACACTGAATTTCAAAACTCCTGTGCACTAGGTTTCATTACTAGGTCCATTCTTCCAGCTAGGAAACTACAGATGCAGGGTAGAGAGGTCAGCGATATGCCCCAGGTCAAACATCTGTAAGCAGTGGATATAAGGTCCAGTTTTACTGTTAGAGCATTATCCATTACATTTTCCTGCAGAGATTTTACTTGATTCCAAAGCAGCAAATGAAGCAAAATTCCATAATTTTATTTAGCTTTGACTGATACAAGATTTTTCTTTAAAAATTTGCTGTATTTTTTAGCTAACTGTACTTCAGTGAAAACCCCTTTAAAAGTTATATTGTTCAGTGGATGAGGATTGCCAAAGTAATTTCTTTGTCCTTCTATAATTTAAGGGTGGTTTAAAGTTCTGTTTCTCTCTTACCTGATGACTTTTACCAGCCACATTTCTTTCATTCTTCTCTCCAACTAGAGAAACTATAATATCCCAAAGGTGTTAGATTAGAAGATTAAACACAGTATTGGAAGATGGTGTTTCCAATACCTATGCAGTTGCACAAGAGTTAGTAGTGAGAGTGAAAGAAGCACTTCAGTACTACACGAAGCATTACCATGGGTATCCTTGTTATATCCTAACAGGCCAGCTCCAGTGATGCTCCAAAACACGAGAGCACTCATAAAACATTAAAGCTGATCTACTGTCCCACGTGGGCTACTTGTGAAAGTGCTTTAGAGAGGGGAGAAAGAAAAATCCACATGCCTACTCCACTTAATCCACCAAGGAATAGGGTTATTTTTTGCCTCCTGATCACCTCTAATAATATTGCAGTACTTTTAGAGAGAATGGATATGATTTCCCTAACCCACATTTCCCATCTCAGAAACTGCAATAACAATTAACTATTAATGACAAGAAGAAAATATGCTTTCTTTTCTTTTGGCAATCTGTCATACTGAACTCAGTTGGAAGCTTAAGAAGCAGTTTAATATGTTGATCTATCAAAAGGATATCATCTTAGTGGTAAGAAAAAATTAACTCTCTAAAAGTGTTCTCCTTCCTCATAGGTAAAACTAGAGCTAAATAATTTTTACATCATTATTTCAGATGTAACCCCATTTTATAAATCATGGACAGGTTAAAATTTTTGTACATAGAGTCAGCAATAGGAAAACTATACCTTCTTTTTTGGAGTTTTATAAATATCCCTGATGCTTGATTGTGTACATATTATTTCTTCTGAAAGCCAATATTTGGACATCAGATTAATTTAAATTTTAGAATCCAAATAATACAATTTATCAGATAAGGTGATGCACACAGTTTGGAATGCTTAAAAATTGGTGTTGGAAATTATTGTTCCCTCCAAGATCTCTTTTGCTATATTTTATACCTTAATTTTTAAAATATATTCATTAGAAACTATCGTTTTTATCTTCTTTTGTACCAGAATGTAAATTCTTCATTATCTTAATAGATGCTATTTATGGTAGCTAATGAAATGCTACATCTTTGATCTAATGTCCTTAAAAATGTTGACATTTGATATATTAAAAATCTTAGAATTAAATAAAGACTATATTTTTTGTAAAGTTGTTTAGCAGACAAAGGAAAATTTCAATGTTGCCATATCACCAGACCCTTGGGAAATCTTCTGAAGGTGGACATCTTTTTTTTCTGATAAAGTAGAACTTAAGCCTCTTATATTTTCCATATCAAAACACTTTTTCCATCTCTTTTGAATAACTCATCAATTTTTTAAGTCCTGAGGATATTGTGATTCTTCAAATATTAGAAGTTGATAATTCCACTTTCCAGCATCAGAGAGTGATGGACTAATTTACAGTCCTCCCTTTAACAAATATAAAACCAGATCAAATATATGAAACAATGGTTTTGAAACACTGGTGAACAGGCAGCACAGGACAGTGACCCTTGAGAGAAGAAATCAGGAGTGTGCTCACCAGCACCTCAGCTTCCTTCTTGGCAAGAGAGGGAACCCACCCAGAGCCCGGACATCTCCCTAAACTCAGAATTCAGGGAGGCCAAGAAGGGTAAAATTCTCAGGGAAGAAAACCAGAGAGCAAAGAGCTTTATGGAAAGGAGAGAGCTATACACGGGAAGACTGACAGTTCCCCTGGAGTCAACAGCTAAGTCCAAAGCAGTTACAAGGCTGGAAGGAACCTTCCTAAAGCAGGGGAAAAACTCTCCAGAGCTCAGTTAGTGCCAAGGACAGATACCATTTCTACTAACTGATATTAAATCCTTATAACACACAGGGTACTGGTGGAATATTCAAAATGATATTATCTCAGTGGTTGGGCAAAGTCGACCCTAGATTGGTGTCTGCAAAGGTTCTTCTAGCAAATAATTAGGGCCTTATGAGTCAATAGTAATAATTGAATATATTTTGTAGGTATGCACATGATAAGAGAGAAGACTGTTCATTCTCCTACCTATTTGACTGGGGTGGGCTATCCCTTTTGATGACTTAGAATGAAAACAAGTAAGCTGAGTGGGTGGGCCTAGTTACTGTCTGGGAAGAATAGGGTTGCTACTTTGGTCAGTTGTACTTTCTACCCACTGGAGCAGCCTTCTCTCCTTTCAGAGAGCTTGGGTGTCTTAACGGGGGCAGCAAGATGGAGAAGAGTTGACTTGCTAGGATCTGATTCCCTGACTGGGAGTCATAGCTCCCATAACTTAATGCTTGGAAGTTGTTAATAATGAAGCCCCCGACTTGTAGATGGTGACCCATGCTATGCCTGAGAAGCTAGGAAGGAGTGTGGTTGCTAGGAGGTGTCAGGCTCTTGAGTAGAGGGGGATGACCCAGATTTGTCTCTTTGGCTCACAGGGCTTGAGTAGTGTCCTCAAGACATAGAAAAGGAGAAAGTGGGCTGGATTTTGCCTGCAAAATATGGTTTGGCAACCTCATGTTAGCTTAAACACTGCTGATCATCCCATCAATAAAGGGTAGTTCAGATCTGGAAAGAATCAAATTGGTTTTAAGTAACTTAATTATTTGGAAACTTAACAAAGGAATTGACCAACATTCAAAATATTTGAAAAAGTGAAAGACACACAACACCTAATAAGTTAAAATTTCCAGCCTCTGGAATCAAACAGAAATGGTGAGACATGCAAAGAATCAGGAAAGTACCATCTGTTATATAGGGAAAATTTTTAAAAAGTTAGAAAAAAGATCCAGAAATGATATAAAATGATAGAAGGAGTATACAAGAATATTGAAACAACTATTAGGTTTGTTGAGGTAGGTAGAGAAAAACGTGAGCATTGTAAGGAGAGATATGGAGAATGCACAAAAGGACTCAAGTATCACTTCTACAGATAAAAATGCTAGCAGATGAGAATAGCAGAAGATTAGAAACTCGAAGCAAAGCTGAGTTACCTTGAAGATAGCAATAGGAACCATCTAAAACTAAGCACACAGAGTCAAAATACTTAAAAAACAAACAAACAGAGTTTTGGTTAACTATAGGACAACTTCCAGTGGCCTAATAGATTTGGGTGCCTGAAGTAGAGGGTCATAAAAATATTTTAAGAAATAATGAATAAAAAATTCAAACTTATTACAAATCTTATAACAAAATATTCAAGTTCAATGAGCCTACTATAGAAATATGAAGAAAATTATCACACCACATGTAATGTACAAAATGAGCTTAAAATGTCACAAGTCAGGCTGTCATAATTGCATTTTCCATTAATATAAGGAGCATGAAGAAAGTAAAAGTATATTAAACTACTGTGTGTGTGTGGGGGGGTCGATTTTGCACCATGCAAGTTGAGAGTTCAAAGAGAATATAGAACTTCTAGTAGCTTGTATGTGTTAAGCATTCAGGTTGTTAGTTCCAACTGAAAGTATTTATATTAAAGTTGAAAAAGTGGCATAAAGACTCCTTCATTCATGAATCCATTAACATTTATTCAATAAACATTTTAATTCTTATTTTTGCAAAAGCACATTAAAATACAATAAAATGAAGCATTCTATCCCATCTTCAAACACTAGTAATCTAGTTAGCTTCCAAGTACTATGGCAGAAACAATTTTGTAATTGACAAATATAAAAATTTTAGCTGTTCCTTTCCCATTTTCTTATCTCATTATATTGAGTGTGAAATTACAAGTAATTTAGAACAATGATCTTTCCTGAGTTATCACTATCTTCTTTAGGTGTAAAATCATTCTCTAAGAGGACTGGGTGGGTGGTATTGCTTATGGTAAAAATAGTTTTCCATTTAGTCATCTCTTTAGTTCAACATTCTTTATCTTTAGCACAAATGTTTCCTGAAAGTTTTATCTAAAATTTTATGACATGATAAAAAGTAACAGCCTTACAGTGGAGTGGTGGACAAATATTTACATACATACATGATATGAACAAGCACAACCCAAGAAAATCGACTCTTACATAATGTATATACACATATGAAAATAAATAAGCATTTTCAAGGAAAATGACCTTTAAACAGCTTTATATGTTATGGTAGCAGCCAACACCATAAAACAATAGCCTGGAATAGATAAAAAAGCATAAAAGAATTCAGTCTTGGAGATAAGTGCTGGCTGAGTGGAACTACATATAAAAACTCTAAGTATACAAGGTGATTCATTGAAGTAAGAGAAGACATCATTGCAGATTCTATTTGAATCTATTTTTATTTAGTTCCTTAGCATTTTCTTTTTCAGTAAGTTTTCTAATGTGCATAAAGTACTAGTGTATATTTAAATAAATAACCCAGCACACACATACTAAGAAATATAATAATTTTTAAATTTATGGGCTATATGACCAAAACATTGGGAAATTAAGGAACTAAAGAAGTTATTTTAAAGCATTATTAGGAGAGCTCTTTTTTTTT
>NW_022900927.1:35382638-35390130 GCF_012274545.1 Fukomys damarensis
TGAAACCTTATATAGAACACCAAGAGATATTGATAAGGTCAATATAAATTAAAATGGTTTAAAATAAAAATCATTTATTTTTAGCCTTAACATGATAACGTTTTATTTTTCACTTTCTTCTAAATCAATGATTATGAATAGTGGTATATTGTCAACCTCAGTTTCTGGGTTTCTTTCTATGACTTCTTTAAAACTCAGATAAGTAGCATCATCATTTATTAATAGCTTATCTCTTACACAAAACAGTACTACGATAGTTTTTCAAAACTGCTTGCACTGCTAAGTGGATAAGTAGACAAATAAATGAAGATGTGGCAATTTTAGGTTCAATAGAGGGGAAGGAGAAACCTTAAGGTCTATACAAAGATGCACCCAGCAGGCCTCACATATTAATGTGTTTGTGGGCAGCAGTGTATCAAAATTAACATATGCACTTGTTTTTAAAAATAGTTTGGAATTTATTTAAAGAACTTGAAATAGATGAAAAGTAAAGTGAAAGTCAAATATTTGTAGATCCTTTATTCTAGTTTTCCAAGAACAACAATAAAAATTTACCAGATCTGTTTTTCTCTTTCATTTAAATTTTATTTTTTCTTTCTTTTTTCCCCTTTCTTTTGCTTTTGCTATAAATGACAGAATAGTGACAATTAGAAATGGATAGGCATATGCATTATATAATAGTGCTGTATCAATATTATTTTCTTCATTTTAATAATTGTTCTATGATGATGAAATAGAATGTTCTTGTTCTTATGAACTATGCACTGTACTATTTAGGGGTAAAGAGTCACTACGTCTACAGCATATTCTTAAATGCTTAAAAAATTTGGTATATCTTATACTGTCATCTGTGGCCTATATGATGAAGTACCTGCTTAAGAAACTGCCATTAGGGACCACTTTTTAACTTTTGTATGCAGTCATGCTCAATAGGCTGAGAAAAGGACAAGATTAATTCCAAAGCAAGTGCCAATTTAACCATTATTATTTCAAAGAACAACAGACTAAATACATAAAAGAAGGAAATAATAGTAATAAAAAGTCTGCCTCACTGGTCTGTATATGGTAAACAAAAAATCAGTTTTAGATTTTTTTTTCTCTGCTTTGGAAAGATAAGGAAAGATAAGGGCCTTATCTAAGCTTATGCTTTTATTTAACTTTACAAACACATATTTAGCAAGGTGGTGAATATATACATGAAAAGACATGAACTTTGGTTTCAAGAAGATCGGTCTTCCTGAGAAGAATAAAATAGAGTAAAAAAAAATTTCCCACTGGAAGTAGAGGTATAGTGAACTTATGTGTCTGTGAACCTCATGTGTTATGAACAGTATTTATGGTCAGTATTACAAGTCAAGTCAAAGTCAGAGTAAGTGCTGCCAATGAACTGTTTTAGGAGTTGTTGGAAATTTTCAATAGTTCAAAATTTTCATTTTAATTTATTTCACATTGCCTGAGGTTAGTATTATAGAGTGTAAGTCTGGTAAGACATAAATATTGTCACCATTTTGTAGTGGGAATCTCTGTATTCAGGTCTTTCAGTCTTTATGATGCCTAGAAGAGGATTTTACAGACAAGGTCATTTGAATATAAAGGCAAAATGCAGTCAGGGCACAAGATGGAAAAACCAAGTGAAGCCATATAATAAACAGAATGTGGAGGCTCAGCAATAAGAGGATGTGCATAAATATACAACATCTCTTCATGTTTGGATTTTGGTCATACCTGTGTATACACCTGTATATATGTATATACTTTCTGCACTGTGGAATAATGTAAAGCTATTCCCTGTATTCAGCCTAAAGTACATCTATGATGAGAAATTCCCCAACTATGGCAATCTAAATTTGTGGAATGGGAACAGATAGCTCCTGTGTCTTGATATCTCAAATTAAAATTTAAAAGATATATTTGTCCCTAGGGTGAATAATATTAAAAAGAAATTGAAATAACATGAAAAAGGCAACAGTTTCAATGCAGGCAAACTGGCTGCATCTAGGACTTTATGCACAAGTGAGTACCCTTATGAATGTGTTAATGACAATATTTGACATTTAGAATTCCAGCTGTAATGATGACCCATCTTAGAATAACCAAGAGACAGCAGTCTGTTCTATCATTATGTTTGTTTACAGGCCAAGAAAAGACAGAGTGATTTCTTAAAATGACTTTCTTCATGACCAAAGTTTACAGACTACTCTGAGTCCTCTTTGAATAGGCCTTATTTGTGGGTATTTTATCCTGCCAAGTCAAATACATCAAGAATCCTGTTAGAATTATCCTTAGGTATCTTATCGTCCTCAATATGGGATCAAGTTCCTTGTCCCTTACTTCTGATGTACAAATTTTTACCTGCCTGCAACAGACATTCTGTGAAATTACTTTAGCAAGAATAACCACTCCCAAACACACACTTTTGAGGTACCCTCTTAGTCATTTGTTATCTAATGACCCCGTACTCTGTAGATACCCAGTTGTCTTTGTTGTATTTAGGGTTGAACTGGATCCCTCCCCTCTATTATGACAGTCTTGATACCTCTCAAGCAGTAGTCTTGAATGAAATCTTTTTCACTGCTTTAATGGGTGCCCAAATAATTTTTTCTTTAAACTTCCAAATTAAACCCAAGTTCAAAATACAGAGGAAAAATACCAAATACCTGTTGTCCCCACAGGATTGTATCCTTCAAGAGAGGAAATGTGTATCTTCTTAGAGATATAGTTGTAAACATTACCCAATACATGCAAAATATTTTGAAAACAATCACTCTTTTTAATGCCTTGACCTGATGCAGAAACACATTTGGTGAACTGACAGAAAGGCTAGTGTGGCTACAGCTTAACCCTTGAGGGCTAAAGTAATAAGGAAAAAATCTATATATCAAGGGAAATGAGTGCTGAAAAGTCTAATTTCTGTGATTAATGTGTGGAATTTCAAATTCTGATAGAGAAATCAGTTGTAGCATTTCAGGACTTATTTAGTACTCTCTTATTTATATATTTATATATTCAGGACTCTCTTATTTAGTAAGGATTTATTGAGCATCACTGAATACAAGGCTGTACTGAACAATGTAACACTCTATCCTAACCCAAGAAGACAGAAAGTGACATGAAACTTGAACCAACTGGAACTGTCAACTGGAATCTATACAAGTGAGTGGTAAAGACAGCCAGGGTTTCCCTAGAAAATGGATTAGGTTTGCAAAACATACAAAAGAGAGTTATGCTTTTCTACATTGTAGAAATAAACAATTCATGCTGCCAGGAGGAAGACAAATGGAAATTAATGCCAGAGCCCAGGCTTAATTTTCTTTCAAATTCAAAAAAAGTGAATTTTAATGTTCATGAAAAACATGTGTCACGCACTGTAGAAGCTGGGCCAATTATTCGTTTATTCATAATTTTGTGTCTCTGGTATCAGACACACGGTGGGGAAGCAGCCAAGGACAAAACAAGAGGTGCCAGAATTCTGCATGCAATTATATGGCCAGCTGTGGAGCTGCCTCCCTTCCAGTTCACATTTATATAAATAACTCCTCCCACCTCCCAGACAGGGTCTGAATGAACACAGAGGAAGGTAATAAATGAATCCATCTGTCATTATGAATGCAGAATTGTCAATAAATTTCCCTAAGAGAAAGCATTGTGAAATGCTCTTTTGTTCTTTAGAAAATTACCACTGTAAAAAAAGATACTGATGTTATATGACCATAATTGATCAATATGTCCTCACGTCTCTTAATTCATTGGTAGTCTAGAGAGCGGTGCTAATAAAATTAAGGTTATGGGGCTTGATTCTGCTATAGATTGGTTTTGTGAATATGTTTTTTTTTTAATCCTTGGGGAGACCCAACCTCTCCTACAGTAAAATTATCTAAAAAATAATAAAAACAAATTTTGGAGCTTACTTTTTTCCTAATTTTTCCTCTTTGCTTTTCCCCACAAACTACACACTCACACACACTTATTTTTTCTTTGTGAAATACTGTCAGTGATACTGTAGGATTACTCAGAAGTTCAAGACCATCTTTTAGGCAAAGTATAAAGAGAATGGAGCAGAAGAGGTTGTTTTATGATTACATATTGTTATTTTATGTAGCTAAATATTGTTATTTTGTAGTTTTGACAGAAGAAAAGATGACATGTTATGGAAGTACATCATAAAATTGACCTGCAGACAAAACAGTGATGGAAACATCAGCCATCAGGAAACCTGAACACTGCTGTCAATCTCATTCAACTTCCATGAAACCATTCAATCCAATCCAACTGACCCTTGTAACTCATAGACGTTAGAGACAGTGATTAACTCTCACCCCACCCCTGCAAAAAAAATTTGCCTGAGACCTAAAAACCTGCCTGAGACTTAATTCTGACCCAGAAGTAACTTCTTCCTCTGTATTCCTACAGTTCCCAAAATACACTCTGTGTGAGTGTGTGTGTGTGTGTGTGTATGTGTGTGTGTTTTATTACATTGCCCACCTTCTCTCTACACTTACCTTGGAGCTTCACCTTCCTCTCTACATGTTGTGGAGCACAAGAGTGCAAGCTGAATTATCCAGAGAAGAGCAAAAGGTTGACCTCAGCTTGAGGAGGTCATATCTGCCTGCCAAGAGCTGTCTCCTGAAGAGGTGAGAAACCCAGAGGTCTCAGAGACCAGAGGAGACACAGCTGAAAGAAAGCCAGTGAGGGCAAAGAAAACCAGAAAGGGGTTGCTTCTGCTGTGTGGTCAAGAGCTGGAAGTGATCTTCAGCTTATGCGTTCTGTTACCCAACGGGCCATACTGATGGAGGTTGGGGCTCTGTGGAGGGGAAAATAGAGATGATGACACAGTGGTGAGGGGAGACTGAGGCTTTTCTCGACCTGTGAGGAGAAACTCCTTGTTGCCCAACAGGTGTTCGTAGAACTCCCAGCATCAATATACTGCTGAGGATCAGAGATTTTAGCCTTAGGCAGAACTTCCTTGGGAAGCAGTTTCTGAGTGTCTTTTATGTATCTTCGTAGTGAACCTTGCTTAGACTGAACATGACACTCAACATCTGTGTTGTAATTGATTGATTATGAGCTTATTGAGGCGGGTTTTTTTTTATATTAATTCTTGTGTCCTGAAAGCTTAGCGCAGTGCCTGGCACATGGCAGTTGTTTAGCAAATATTCTTTTCAATTGAGGAACTATAGAATTTCAAGGGTGATAACTCCTTTAAGTAACTAGCAAATATAAAGAATGGTCATACAATAAGTTTAAGTATCTCTATCAAGACACTACAAAGGCCAAAAGCTACTATGAAGGGTACTAAATAAAACTGCATTTGATTGTTTCAACAGGATATGTTTTCATAGCCATAGAAACCTGAAAAACAGAAATTACCTACTTATATATCCCTTTGCACCTAGCACCAGGTGGCACACAGAATGTTCTCAAAATGTGGATGACACAATGGCTATTAAATAACAATGTGAGATGATAAGGCTGCAACATTATACTTGGCATTTTAGCTATCTTGCCAGTTTGAAGATACAAAACATATCATAACTCGCTTATTATTAAATGTTTTCAGGCCCTTAGAATTATACATGCCTACACTTAACTGTATTGATTCTCCATCTTCTTTTGCAGAAACCGTCCTTCCATCACAGTGGACTTTAAATATTTTTTAGATGAAAACTAAAAGAAGGGGAGGAAATGATAGAGAAGTGAGAAAAGTGCTGGTGTTAGCAAAATCCTAGATTGCTACTGACAGGAAAGCTGAAATCTTGGTTACACTTTTCCTCCAATTAATCCTGAAATGGAATAGTGCTAACAGGGTGTGAGCAGGGAGGAATAAGGTGCAAATGGAACAGTGATAATGGGGAAGGTGAGAAGAGGGTGGGAAGGGTTTGTATTCACACTCATCACAACCCAGTGGGAGGGAATGGTGGTTGCACTGGAGATAATCTGTATTGATGTGCCTAGATGAGTCTTGTTCTCCCAACTCTTTTGCCTGGAAGTCATTTAAATTACGATCTAATAACACTTAGGAAACACTATGTATAAACTGCACTGAGCTAAGAATCTAGTCTTTCTAGTCTCTAGGACAAGATCAAAAGGCTAAGCACATTAGAGACAGAGATAGTCACCTTGGGATTCTCTCTAAAACAGTTAAATCTGTTTTATTCATCCTTAACCACATTTAAACTTGTTAATTCTCCAGACAACATGGACTGATGCCATGAGTCCTCAGAGATAGAGTGATTGCAAAGCACTTCTGGAATCCATTCGTCCTTTGCTCCAGATCCTGACAATCCCCTGGTTTCATTAGGTCCAAAAGAAAACCTAAAATTTTTGCTATATTCTCAAGGCTCTGCAGGATCTGAGCCCTCTACCATTTTATCATTTCCTTCTAGTGATACTGATTTGCCTTCTCTGTGGACATTCCTCAGGCATATTCCTGCCTCAGCATTTTTACCCTTCCTCATCTCCCTTCCTGCAATTTTTTTCTGCCTATAGTTTTTCATGATGGACTTATTTTTTTTCTTTTTATTGAGTTTATTGCTACAATACAGGAATACAATACAGTTAAATTCATTATTGGGATCCTGTACCTTTACATAATAGGACTTGATTCTCATTTTCCCCTTGTCCCTGCCCTCCCTTCACCCCCTCCTCCCCTCCCCATTTACAAACACTTTATTTCCATTTTTTCAATTTCTCATATTTTTTCCTCTCCCTTATTACCTTTCCCCCACCCTTCCCACTTTCCCTACACCTTTAGCCCTTTACTTCCCATTTCACATTATTAATTATCTCATTAGGATCCTGTGTACTATTATAGTTTTTCACACTAGAGAAACTATTCAGTATTTCAGTTAAAGAAATCTCTATATGAACATTAAAAATAGGGAATCCTAAAATAAAACTAAAAAGGAAAGTAAAAGAGAAAGGGCAATGATGCAAGATTAAAATAATCCTTAATTCTGAAGATGAAAATGGTCCCTGAACATATTTAAATTGCTTCTCACTTTTATAGTCTTATCTTATTCTTTTTTCATTATTTAGAGAATACTTTATTAGTTTCTGTAATCAAACCCATGTAGATATGACCTTACATATTTAATACAGTGTGTTACCCCTGTACAAATGGAAAAAAAAAAAATGAAAATAAAAAAATTAATATTTCTAGACCAAAATGGCTGTCCATTTCTGTTCAATGCCAACTAAACACAGTAAATTGGGATAAGTTTTTCCAAAGTTGACAGTACCATTAAAGTTTCCAAAAATACAAATTATATATATATTTATATTTATATAAAAAGACCAATAATAGCAGTATGTTATGCATCAATAGCAGCAACAGCTTTTCCAGGTTCTGCAGTCATCTGAACAAAATTATAGACATTCAGCACATTGCATTAGAAAAAAAAAACAAAAACGAAAAAACAAAGAAAAGAATACTATCCAGAAAACAGCAAAGTTCTATTGCTGTTGTGGTAACTGGCACCATTTTTTTTTTTTT
>NW_022900927.1:35390458-35442213 GCF_012274545.1 Fukomys damarensis
AAAAAAAAATCTACACCTAGACATATAATAATCAAGATCCCAGAAACCCAACAGAAGAACAAAATACTACAAGCAGTAAGAGAAAAGAAACAAATCACATGCAAAGGAAAACCCATCAGAATCACATCAGACTTTTCAACACAAACCCTTAGGGCAAGGAGAGCCTGGAGTGAGATATTTCAAGTACTAAAAGAGAACAACCTCCAACCTAGACTGATGTATCCTGCAAAACTCTCTTTCAAAATGGATGGGTAATTAAGATACTTCCACAACAAAGAACACCTGAGAAACTACATGAATACCAAACCAGCACTAAAAGCAATTCTAAACAAGATCCTAAAAAAGACATTGAAGGCAACAACACCATGAGGCCCAACAGAGCAAATCAAATAGGCAAGGCAAGAAACTAAAAGGAGAAGGTGAAAAAGTAAAAAGCGTCAACAAAAGGCCAATAACATGTCAATAATAAGTCAGTACATATCAGTTATAACCATCAATGTCAACGGCCTCAACTCACCAATCAAGAGAAATAGACTGGCAGAATGGAATAAGAAGCATGATGGACTTCTTATGGTGCAGACTTCCATTCAAATCTAGGCTCTCCAAGATGCTTTCCCTTATAGCCTTTGTCTAAGCCAGTATGGTTCCCTCCCCAGATACTCTAATCTCATCATCAGTGCATTTAAAATAATCTTTCATCCTTTACTTGTGTGTTTAGTTGTGGGTTATCTGTTTTCCCCACTAGAATGTAAGTTACAGGGGGGGCAAGTCTCAAGGATAGTGTCTGGAATAACATTTCTAGATAATAAATAATAAAGAGTAGGCATATATTTCAGTCTGCTCAGGCTACTTCCATAAGCTACCATAGATTGGTTGGTTTAAAAGCAATAATCATTTATTTCTCATAGTTTTGGCAACTGGAAATCTTTGGTCAAAGTGCTGGAGGATTGGCTGTCTTAGTACATTGATAGCTGATTTTTCACTGTATTCTGCTTGCATAGCTGAAAGGGCAAGGCAACTCTCCATAATTTCTTTTCTAATGGCATTAGTCCCATTTATGAAGACTCCACCTTCATAACCTAAACAACTACAAAAGCTCCTACCTCCAAATACTATCACATTGGGGATTGGGTTTCAATATAAGAATTAAGGGGCCAGCCAAGCATGCAGCCCATCCAATATTTATCAGGTCTATCTAATTAATATTACATAATAAACAACTAAGTAGTACTCCACCTCCTTTCGTAATTAAGCACAGTATGAGGTATAAAATATGCCCTAGAGACGATGAGGAGACAGTAGGAGCTCAGTGTGCAAATATATCTACTGAGCCTTCCTTGTCTTTACTATCCCTTTCTCCTTTGGATACCTCTCTCTTTACTTGCCTTTTGAGCTCCTCCTTATTGGGAAAACAAATTCCTAGTCCACATATAATTTGATTTATAAACCCCTACAATTCAAAAATTAAGTCTAAGTAGCCCTGTCTTGAGGAGAGGATAAGAGGGAGAAGAAAATATTTCCAAATGAAAATAGAGAACTATATGGTTTGCCTTCATTTTTCTCTCTGCTCATCTCAACAAATCTCAAAAAATATCCTGTACAAAAATGGAGAGATTCCTCACAGGGCCACCTTCTCACAATTACCCTTGGCAAAGTTAGGATTATTTATCAGCAATAGTATTTTCTTATACATACATTCTGCAAAACCAGTTTTTATTGTTTAGAAGAATGTGATGGGTTTTCTGCATTTACTCTAACTCTGATCTTCTTTAAGTCTATCAACAAATGCAGTGCTTAATCTGATAGTGTACTCTGACACAGTCCTTTATTTCTCACATTTTTGGGGAAGGAATTAATATGAAAGCCTGGTCTTCTAATTCCTGATGTTTACTCATTTGCAGTGAACATTTATTGAACATCTCTATTCTAGGTATGAGGTAAGGTGCTAGAAACACAAAGTCTAATGAGATATGATTCGTTCTCATCTTCAAGAATCTTGGATGAATATATTCCCTGTGACTATGGAAGAGAAACATGTGGGGAGCTCTGTAAGCACAAACATCAGCTTCCCTCAGACTCATAAGCTTCCTGCGGCCAGTAACTCATCTATGCCTTACCTCCATGTCTGTAACAGTGACGGACACAAAGGTGGTGCAAATAAATATTTGATGAATGAATAGATGGAGCATTGACTGAAACTAAGTAGCTTGGGCTGTCAAATAATATTTTCTGGAAGACAGAAAAGGAGTCTATGAGAAAAAGCATACCAGGGAAAGCATTTACCTAGTACACCTCCCCACCCCCAACCTACTTTGCCTGAGTTTTCCAGGGTCAGGGAATCATCAGGCTGCTATAAACTACAAGTGTGATGGTGAAGCATTTGTCAGGGGAACTTGGGGATAAATGCATTTATTTGTGTACTCTTTAACTCAAAGTTCTGTATGTATTTGTGATCAGGTCTAAGCTTTCTTCCCTGAGACAGTGCATTTCAAAGACTATCACTATATTACTAGGCATAAGCAAATATGTTCCTTGAAAAACTGAGGAGAGATACTAAGTCTCTTCTCCCTTTTGGCCTTAGCAGTGTTTCTTGAGACTAGTGGAAGACCTAAAGTTCCTACTACAAGCTGACCTCATAAGGTGATCAGACTTTTGCAGTTGAGTCTGTCATCAGTCAGGATTGGCTGAATGTTTCACAGGTTCAATGTCACACAGGTGGTTGGGCTTGCTCATAGGGTCCAAAGAAATAAAAATGGTTTTCTACGTTAGTATTAAGGTTTTTAAATGTTTCCTAAGAAAAATTGGGCACATATTCAGCTGACATCCAACAAACAAAAAAAAGCTACATCCCTAATCCTTTTTAGAAAGATATATTTTGAGTCAGGGTTTCACTAAGTATTAAATTTCCTAGGCTGGGCTTGAATTTGTGATCCCCTGACCCATTCTCTCAGAGTGCTAAGGTTACAGGCATGCACTGTTATGTCCAGCTTGAGCGGATACTTTAATATTACTACTCCTATTTTAGCTAATAAATTGGAATTACTCTTCTTATTTTAGTAAAGAAAATTGAGGCTCAGACTGATTAATTGATATGCTGATAGCCACAAAGCTAAAGAGCAGGAGAGCTGGATCTTAATCTCAGAGACTGACTCTAAATTCAGTGCTTATCCCCGTCCTCTGCACCTCATCTCAGAAAAGAACAAGACTGGCCTTTTACTGCAGGAACCACTGAAGCCATAAAGCAAAAAACAAAAAAAAATTCTTGAGCAACACTGGGAACCAAGGTTGAAAGATTGATGTAGTAGAGTTTTCTGGCTATCATTGTGACCAGTACCTCTTCCTGGTGTATGAGGTAGAACAGGACAGGTTATGCTGCATAACAAACAAATGACCCAAAACTTTCAGTAGTTTTAACGATGCAAATCTCACTCATGAATTTCACTCATGAATTCCATATCCAAAGAGGGTTCTGCCCCTTGAAGACTATCAGAGACCTAGTCTGAGGGAGACTTCACCTTGACATGTTTTCATAATCTCAAAAGTAGGAAAAACAATACGATTAGCCGATAAGGCTGGTTAGCTGTTAAGGCTTCTGCCTCAAAGTGACAAATGCTACTCCATGTCCATTTTAGTAAACAAAGAAGTCATATGGCAAAGTCTGTCATCAGCATGTTACTAGAGAAGGGAAGTGGATATCTATGAACAATACTGCAGTCTACCACGGTTGCCCTAGCAGCTTTCAGGATCTTTTAAGCTATAAAAGTTATGGGCAGCCCCATTGCCCCACTAGCACTTCTCAGTCTAACGCTGGTCACTGATGTCTTACCAGACAGGTCATTAGCACTTATTTCCTAGCTGCCTTTATTTACCTCTTCCAGGCAGGTCATTTGAATGCAGAGAGAACTCAGAGCCCCTGATAGCAGCCTTTACTTTTTTCACTGACAAAGAGATTGTTTTCCTGCCCCCAAAATATCCTCTGGTAGAAGCATAAAGTGCTAATGACCTGTCAGGTAAAACATCAGTGCAGGGGCTCTGAGTTCTCTCTGCATTCAAATGACCTGCCTGGAAGAGGTAAATAAAGGCAGCTAGGAAATATTTCACACTTTGCATATCTAGGCACTACTCCAAGCAGCATGAAGGCAGGACCCTATCTGTCTTGTTTACCAATGGATATTCAGTACCCAGCTCTATGCCTGACATATATCATGCTGTTAATAGGTACTATACATGCTAGACACTTTTTAGAGATTTTACTTGTATTCTTTAAATCTTCATAAAGTACAAGACAAGAAGGTATTGTTATTATCCCCATTTTACAGATATGGAAACTGATAGAGTGAAATTAAATAACTTGCCTGAGTTTCTTTAAAGCCTTATTGGTTAGGAATTTGAACCAAGAGAGTACACATTTTAATCTTATTATGCTATGTTGTAAACACTGAATATTGAATATATTAATTATTCATTTTTATTCATGAATTTTCTGGTAAGAGTGAATTTTTTAAAATTTCACTGGCATTTCACTGAAAGGCACTATCCCACTATTTTGGACTCAATAATCTTTTTTTTTTTTTTTTTTTTTTTTTTTTGGTACTGGGGATATAACTCAGGAACTTGCATTTGTGAGACAGGTGGCAGAATCCCTGAGTTAAATCCCCAGATGGACTCAATAATCTTAATATTCTAGTAGTCATAATCATTAGTCATATGATAGTTATCAGTTAGTTATAATCAAGGCAAAGGCCCAGTTAAGCTCTTCAAATACCATTTTGTCATTCTCTGAAAACAAGAAACCAGGCCCCTAACGAAAGTGAAATGTGATTCTTTGAGCTTACAGGTGTAGAAAGCATAATCAGAGACAATCAGGCTACAACCCCTCTAATCAGCAGTGGAATTCACGGGCTTCATTCCATGTGAAGTGTTCTGTTGCTACAAATGATGCGAAATATAGAGCAGCCCACACAAGTGTTACCATCTCTGCTTTTCCTGGTGTCGGGAGGAGCCCACTCAAGTTTGCAGAAGGCAAGCTGCCATTCTGGGCTGCTTGTGGTTCACCTTCAGGAAGCCACTTGAAGCTTTGTCATTTCCCAAGAAAGCCTTCCCTATCTCCGGTCATATTTATAGTTTCTGACTCACTCTCATTGCTCCGCTTAGGTATTTTAAAGTACTTCTTAAGGTCAGGAAATCTGCCAACATAGAGCTCGTCACTTAGACAGAAGGGTCTTCCTAAAGCAACCTAATTATATTAAAGCCTGGGCTGAACTTGTTTACCAGCACACTTAGTGTTAATGTTTACATTCCTAACTAAAATTTCTTTCCCAAGTTCAGTGTTCTCCTCCAAGACTTCAGCAGCTATAACCGTATCCTACTAAATTTGTTACTCCCCATGCCTGGAGAAGTTTACAGGGCAGGATTTCTTGTCCACTAAAGTAGCACTAAGCCACACTATTCCAACTGTCTCACACATTAAAAGCTCTGCCATTCATTGCTACATGATTTTTTTTAGGCTTTTGCACTTCCGTAATTTAGGGCCTGCGAATCCAAATGCCAATAGTGCACAGACAAGAAACACAAGTGAATAAAATAATCAGGGCTTGAGAGGGGTATGAAAGCAACAATTAAAGGTTCTGTCTACAAGGTCTGCTTGTGTTGAAGTTCTGGCCAAGTGTCCCTATGTGAAAATGCAAACGTTAAGCTGCTAGATCTGGTTTCTAAAGATAAGTTCCAAAACTCAGACTTCTAAAGATTGTAAAATCGTGTTTAAAAATGTTATCTTGAATTTTAAAATATTACACAGAAAATATATTCCAGGCAGAGGGAACTTCAGGAGATATACCTTTGGAAAAATATATCATTTAATGTGATACAGTGGATAGTACACAGAGGGGGAATAGCAGGAAATAGTTTGGTTTAACCTGTAGAGGCTAAGACTGTTTAAGGATCTTATCAGTAGTATGACATGGTTAGGTTCACATTTATTTTAGAGTGGTTAAGAAGATAGTTCAAGGAGGAGACAAGTTGGCTTGGGAGAAGAATAAGGAGGATGCCACAATAGTCCTAGTGGATATGTGAGGTACCTGACAATAAGTGAGGGTGTAGAGAAGGAGACTGAAGAACAAAGCAGGAGCAATGTGCTGGTGAGGAGAAGAGAATGTAGAGGTTGTCATCCAGATTTCTAGGCTGAAAAAAGTAGGTGGTGTGTGGCTCTAATAATCCACTGAGGCTGGAAATACAAAAGCAGGGCAGGCAGGGTGGGCTAGTGAGTGGGGGATGGGGAGATTATTAATTCGATTTTTTTGGTTTTCTGCTTGGGACACTTCTAGGTAGGCTGGAGATAACTTCTTTGGAGACATCAGTATAAGGTATTTATTGATACCTTATTTGTATTGATAAAAGTGGATGATGAGACAAGAAATAGCTTAGGAACAGGAGCTGGGGAGCAACAATAAGGTACGGAGAGGTATGACTTATGGGCTTAATTAAAGCATATTATTCTCACTCCTGTGGCTGTGCACCCCAGGACTTAAATCCCAAACATGCTTCTGCCTACACAGTACACAGTGGTTTGAATATATAAACTGACATGTGCTAGACTCACCTTGCATGTGGCAATCCAATGAAAGAACTTTGAAGGAACCAAGTGTGACATCTATAATAGGCTCTGAGAAATCCCCAGGTGACACATATTGAGCATGGTAATGAACTTCAAGATTTCCTGCGTCTGCTCATTCCCTCCCATAAAATTCTTTGAAAAGCAACTGCATCTTGGCACATTATCACACTTGGAAAGGACATGCAATGATTTTCGCTTTGACTTCATTAGCTGGCTTTTAGACATTTAGGCAGTTATTGTCTTCCGAATCTGCCCTGAAACGTTGTGGAGAACAAACTTTGCCTCTTGCCACAGAAAACAGCCTCCTAAAGCACGGGCTCCAGTGAAATGCAAAATGTCACTTCTCACCAGGGCAAGAAAGACATCTTGCTATGACCCTGGGACTCTATTATTCCAGTGTCTCTTGATGGGCTTTAGATTCTGGGAACCCCGCAGCATTTTAAAAACATATTTCTAGAGCTAAATTCACTCACATTTTTATATTATCCTTTAAAATCTTTTATTTAAATATCTTTTAATAAGGTCTGCACTTTTATTTTATGTTCATGATGATAAACTTGCATATTTTTGTTACAAAAAATGGCATTGAATGACATGATCTGAGCCATCTGCCACTTCACACTAACTGAAAGTTTCAGTACTGGACACCTTTGTTCTGTCTGTTAGGTTGACTAAGTGATATGGTTTAGAACTAGAATGCCTCCCAAATGCCTCATGTGCTCGTGGAGGCGACTGAATTATGGAGGTGATACAGATGACTTGTTGTTAGGAGGTGGGGTCCAGTTGGAAGATGTGGGTAACTGGGGGCCTGATCTGCAGGGGTCATTCCTGCTCCTCCATTCTCTTTCTGCTTCCTGGTCACCACAATGTGAGCATCTTTTCTCTGCCCAGGTCCTTTCACCAGGCCTTTGCATCCTGGGAGCCAGCCCACCACAGGCTGAAATGATGCTCTGAAATGAGCCTCTCCTGTTTAATTTGTGTGTGGGGGGGGTATTGTGTCCCAGAAATGGGGAGAATGACTGATACACACGGTTAGTGTGAAATGCAAAATGGGTCCTTTTTCTCAGATTAATTTGAAGTTGGCACCTAGAGGAGAAAAGGCTTATAGTTGTTATTCAAACAACTAGAGTTCAAGTGATGAGAATATAAGATGATTGGGGTAAGATTTTCCTTCCTTTCTTTTAACTATTGTCCCATCCATGTTGGAATCATGTCTAGGACATAGTACACATGTGATACACAATCGTTTACTAGTAGAATGAAGTCATTCCCAGATAAACCTTAAAAGAAATTTTTACCAAAAAAATATATATATTCCTCATTATGTTTATTGGTACATTTTAGGTATACAATATAGTTACGTTAATTATTGGGAACTTGTACCTTTACATGACAGGTCTTGATTCTCATTTTTACCCCTTGTCCCTGCCCTCTACAAATAATATTTTTAAAGAGTAAATATCAATTCTTATTCTTAATGTAATATTGACCATTCTTTATACAAAGAATTCTGATCATTTGTCTCTTTGTCTAGAAAATATTTTTCTAGTACCTCTTATCAGAAGTAGTTGCAGTCAAACAAATATATACACTCAGTTGCAAGGATGACTTAGTGAAAAGGCCACTGACTTGCAGTAAAAGAATTGGGTTTAATTCTTATCCTTTCTTGTACCATGGTGTGCCCTTAAGACAGATATTACTTTTTCCAAACTATATTTGCTAATCTATAAAATGGGACAGTAATATCTCCCTTAAAAGTTTGTGAGGTAAATAAGTGTAAGCATTTCTTATCAACTTATTACTCTGAAGATCAATGCTGGAGGAAAAAATAACCAAAAGAATTAAGAAGGTATCTGGCTTCCGCCTGCCTCTTAATAATGTTTTCACGACTAAAAGAGATGTTATACATAAAAGCCCATTGTATATTATATAGTACTCTTAGAGAGGACAGGCTATTGTTTACTTATAATTAATGCCTAATAATTTGTAATTAATACTCACTGATTGCTACACATGCATCTTTGGTATAATTACTGTTTGTAATGGGTCTCAGAGAGGATTTTTATCAGAGTTCTTAGGGTTTCACATGTTTCCTTCCTTCCATCTAAAACCTGGCATTGACCACACAGAGAGATTGCCTGAACCTACTGAGTACAGAGAAATTGATGGGTGAGTATTGAATATTACCATAGGTTGTTGTCCTACCGCCAGTCAGCTCTTTGTTTATTAAAAAAACACTGGCTAAAAACTGTTTGAGCATGTGATAAAGACAATTGACAGAACATACGTTTCTCTAGTTCAGTCTGTCTAGAACTGAATACAAAATTTAAGTTCTAGTTCTTAACTTCCACACTACAAAAGTATACATTAACTTTTAATTTTCTTTTAAATTCCTTCCAGAAATTTTATGAGTATCTGCCTTAATAAAATTCGCATTTCCTCAGATATAAGTGGATCAATTGATAAGGACCAAAAAGTGGGCCAAAACATTACATTTTTATTTTGTTTTCTCCAGTATGTATGTATGTGTGTATATATATATATATATTTTTTTTTTGAGCAATCAAAATAAGGACTTTGTGCTTGCAAGGCAGGAATGGTGCCAGGGAGCTGAATCCCCAGCCACTTGTACATTTTATATTTTGTTAAACAGCAACCCAGTGACTTCTCACTTAGCCAGCTTTTTTTGCAGAGAGGATCATTCACATTAATAGAGTCATATTTCTATTTACAAAGCTCTTCCTCGTATCTGTCTCTTTTATTTTCTCTTCATTGATCCCACAGTTCCTGCTAGTATCCTCTCTCTCTCCTGTTGAAATGTTTTCTTGCCCAGGTCTCCCTGTTTCCAGCCTGCTGCACAATGTCACAGAATAACTCTGTTGATACTTGAAGATCATGTCACTCACTTGCACAGATGACCTTAGTGTATCTCATCGCCTACAGAACACAATCCAGAGACCCTTCAGTGGCATACAGTTGGCTCCTGCCTACCAGAGCCGTCTGATTTCTTACTCCTTTCTGTCATGAATCAGAAACAGTTCTAATAATAGTGTCTCAGGATATATGTCTGCTTCTCTAACTAGTGTATCCTATTTCATTGTCTGCTAGGAAAATCTTACTTGTACTTCAAATCACAACTGCGTGCCATACCTTTTTGTAAAGGTTTTTATAAAGGTCAGACAATTAAGTTTTGAAGAAATAAGATGTATCAATATAGATCACCATAAAATTGTTTTGAAATAAAATTCAAAGACAGAACACATATGATTTATTACTTTCCCTTTCTCTAGTCTCCTCTTCTGTTATGATCATTATGCTCACCCCACACTGATGTTCAAAGTGTATATTCCTACCTGAGGACCTTGGTACAGTCTGTTCCTTCAACCTGAAATCACTGCCCCTGCACCCGCATGCTGATTCCCATTCTTTTCCTGACTAAGATTTTAGATTAGTTGTCACTTCATGACAACTTTTTCTTAATCTCTCAGACTTATTTGTTATATGCCCAATTACATGCTCCGATACACATCTAGTGAACATGCTTATCTTATTTACCATTCTGATATTAATCTTTCTATATATTTAAACATTTAATTGAATGAATAATGATCCTCTATTGTAACACTTATTTGGCTGATTTGCATATATATATGTATGTGTGTGTGTGTGTGTGTTCTTAATCTCTCAGACTTATTTGTTATATGCCCAATTACATGCTCCGATACACATCTAGTGAACATGCTTATCTTATTTACCATTCTGATATTAATCTTTCTATATATTTAAACATTTAATTGAATGAATAATGATCCTCTATTGTAACACTTATTTGGCTGATTTGCATATATATATGTATGTGTGTGTGTGTGTGTGTGTGTATATATATATATATATATATATAAATAAAACACCAGGCTATAAATTCTCTAAAGAAAAATCTTGGATTATTTTATTTAGTAATATTTCAAATATATCAAGGTATAAAGAATAATATTATGATACTAAGTTTGATTAGAGGGCAATTGAGCCAGAATACAATAGAGAATAAAAGACTCTAAAAGGCAGGAAGGGATCACAGGAAATGTGGGTGTAAATGCAGGCCCTTTAGAAACCCAAAATACTGTATGCTGCATTCTTCCAGTTTTGGCTTTCCAACTTAAAATTTCCACACTTGCCTGGATTTGGCCTGTAATCAATAAAATGATGGGTGTTGAGCTATATAATCTCTAAGACTCTTTCTATTTCTTATATTTTATGCTGGTAAAGCCATTTGGCTGCCTTCAAAGCACTAATCAGCTATTTGGACAGGAAATAAATATCCCTCAATTCAGAATAATACTATGACTTCCCAACCACAAATTCAATTTATATATTTCTTTTGACAATCACTGCAAAGAAAGCCATTGACCTGGAAGTGTCTCATCTGTATTTTGATTCTGGAAGCTCAATCTCATTTTCTCAACATTGCTTTACAAAACAGAAAATGGAAATTGTCAACAAAGGATATTTAATTTCTTGGAGGAGGTATCCTGAGAGATCCTCCCACATCAATATACTGAGATTGATGTGTTATCCTGAATGATGTTGCATATTGACTGCCAAACATTGATTCCATCTCAAATCAATCCAATTTGTTTATAAGGTCAGTGATGTACTCTAAAGGTCATCAGCACCAAAACATTAAATCTCCTGATGTCATTCTTTCCTAATGCTTCTTGGAGGAGGTATCCTGAGAGATCCTCCCACATCAATATACTGAGATTGATGTGTTATCCTGAATGATGTTGCATATTGACTGCCAAACATTGATTCCATCTCAAATCAATCCAATTTGTTTATAAGGTCAGTGATGTACTCTAAAGGTCATCAGCACCAAAACATTAAATCTCCTGATGTCATTCTTTCCTAATGCAATTTGGAAAACTAGCACAAGCTTTATGTACTCTAAAGGTCATCAGCACCAAAACATTAAATCTCCTGATGTCATTCTTTCCTAATGCAATTTGGAAAAAGGATAAAGCTCTTAGATGCTGTAAGCATGGAGATGATTTGTGTCATAAGTCATTGGTTGAGACTATTTGGGAAAAAGGGAGTCTGAACTACTTGAAAATCCAATAATTTCATTGGCTAGGATAACCACTTATATATAAAATATGACAGAAATGAGCAGTCTGAATCCAAAATAAGTAAAGGTGATATCAGAAGAACATAGTGAAAAGGTCATAACTGGAGCAAAGACAGGTGAAACTACCATGGGCAACATAGCCAAAAAGGAGAATACAAGGGCAGCAATTAGCCACAAATGGATCAAAATTGGGAAAATTATAGCATAGTCCAGGGGAGGATACAAAGGCCTGAGGCAATCTGGATTGGCTGCTTGGGATTATTTTAGCTGTCTGAACAGAGATTGCTTATTATTCCATATATACAGTGTCTCCATTTTGCCCTAATTTATAGACTCTCCCAAGTTTTGAAGATTTCCTCCACAGCAGTTGGTATCGCCATGTAGCTAAATTCTGGCTAAAGGGACTTCGGAGACAATGCATACATCTTTCTTCAGGTTGTCAAACATAAATTGTTTTACTTCTACTTTTCCTTGCCTATAACCTAGAGTATGAATGCATGATGCTAATTCAAGTATATGGTGCCAAGTAGAGGGTCCCCAACATCTGGGGAGATGTAAGAAAGGCGACTGGGACTCTTCATAAATTTGAGGAGCAGAGTTACCATGCTCACCTGCTCTGCTTACAAGGTCAGATCTCTCCAGAAAAAGGAGGTAAAGCCATTGTTTGTCTTTCTCTGTCTCTCTGTCTCTCTCCTACTTGTCTCTTTCTCCCTTAAAGTTTTTAAATATGTCATTGATCATTCAAACACTGTTATCCCAAGTCAATGACTGAAATTGTTTAAAATTAAGGAGAAAAGTCTTAGAAACATGCAACTACGATATGTTCTTATACAACTGCAAAGTATGCTTCACCTGTGAAGTCATCACTATTTAAAAACTATTATTATAATCCGCTGTAACTGTGTCAGTTTTTGTTTCAAGAATCTGAGGTAGGAGGATGAAATATTCTGTGATACATAGTCTGTATAGTGTACAAACAACTCTTTCTATTAATGGTAGAAAAACACCCATAAACTAAGTTAACAAGTAAAAGAAATTATTAGTAAGATTACCAACCTCACAACAAATACAATAGAACTTGTCTATAATATGCTCCTGAGCTTACCCTCTTGGTGACAGTCTGATTGTGGTCATATAATAATCAGGTATAGAGCATGATTTCTCCCCACCTGTGAAGTTAAGGCACTGGTTGGTATTCTTATTTGTGTGAAGCTGGTTGTTAGTCTGTTTTGTGTTGCTCTAATGAAATATTTGAGGCTGGTAACTTTGTAAAGAAAAGAGGTTGCTGGGTATTGTGGTGCACACTTGTAATCCCATCACTCTAAGGACTGGGATAGGGGTGGTGTAAATCTGAGTTGTCTGGGCATCTTGAGGAAGATCCTCTCTCAAAATAAAAAATAAAAAAGTGTAGCTTAGTGCAAAGGTCCTGAAACCACAGTACCACACTACCCTAGTACTAAGAGAGAAAGTCAGAATAGGCAAAGAAAAAAAAAAGAAATGAAAAGTAAAAAGAAGTATTAGGTCTAACAGTTCTGGAGATCCAAAGCTGATGGCCCTCATCTGGTGATGGGCTTGTCAGTGGTAGAGTCCTGAGGTGATACAGAGCATCACAACATCAAGGGAGCACAAGCACGTATCTCTGTGTCTCCTCTTTCTTCTCATAAGGTCACTGATATTTAGTCATGGGGGTTCTGCCCTGATGACTTTAATCTTAATCTTATCTAACCCTAACTTCCTAACGGCCCCACTTCTAAACATCATTGTCAGATCATTTCCACTCTCTTGATATCTCACAGTGGCGTATCAGTCCTAATATATGACCCCTTAGGGGACACAGTCAGACCATATTTACACTATGGCATAGGTAGAAACCTCTGCTAGCTCAAGACCAATGTGCTTATTCTGTGCTGCAGTATTAATGTCATCTTGTTGGCTTGACTCTTTCACCATACATGTGGCCATGGCTTTGAATTTTGAAATATGAATTAATTCCAATGAATTAACTATGGATTACTGAATTCTGATTCTGTGTTCTTTTCAGACGGTCCATGTATTAATTTTCTATTATTGTCATAACAAATCATCTCACATTTATTGGCTTAATTAATACATATTTATCTTACAATTCTGTAGGTAGGAGTCTCATGCAATAGAACCAAAACATCCTCCAAGCCATGTCCCTTTTTGTAGGTTTCAGAGGAGAATCCATTTCTTTGTCTATTCCAGTTTCTAGAGGCTGTTGCATTTCCTATTTCTTGCATCCCTTCACCACCTTCAAAGCCAGTAATGGCATGCTGAGTCTTCACATTGTATGTCTCTAAATTTTTGTCCTAACTACCTATTATAGCTTGTGTCTAGATTTCCAAAGCATCATAATCAGTCACAGGTGGAACTTTCTCAGAGGTGGCTGAATCTACAGTGTGTGATTCACGGTGCAATGCTAGGATTAAGGGTTGGTGATTACTAACTCAGTCCACTGATTGGTTTGGCACTGCCTTAATCCCAGTAGTCTGGATATGATATAAAGGACAGAAAGAGGCTTGTAGTGTCTTTTTGCTTGCTTTGCTACCTTCAGCCTGCCATGAACTGTTTCTGCTGTGGTTCCTGTCTGCCAGGCCACCTACCATGGAGCCAGCCCATTCTAGATTGAAACCTCTACAAATTGTGAGCCAAATAAACCTTTCCCCCTTTAATTCTGGATACTGGATATTTTGTCTCAGCAACAAGAAAGTGAATAAGACACTACCTTTTCTACTTTTAAGGTATTTTCCGAATAAACAAAGTTGACAAATTCCAGATAACTGCCCCACTCAGAATCAACTGATAAGTAACCTTACTTCCATCTGCAACCTTTTTCATTTGTCTATGTGCAAAATTCATTTACAGGTTCCAGGAGTTAAGAAGTAGATACTTTTTGTGGGGAAAGAGGAGGCACTATTCTCTCTATCACAGCTACTTTTGAATTATGGAGATTGATTTTGGGGTTTGTGATTCTGGCTAGACTGCTTCTTCAATTCAGCTTTTCCCAGTACAGATCAGAGATTTAGGTGATGGAATGGCTTGGATGAAAGCACACTGGAGAATTATTAAAGATGAGTCATCCTCCAAAGCTATGATAAGACTCACTACAAATTCCTCACCCTCTCAGAGGCCCCGGCCCTATGGAGAAAAGCAGAAGTCATCCTTGTGTCTCTACTTGAGCCTGTTAATACCTCTCATTGTTTAGCAGAAAGTTAAGATGAAGGGAATTCAAGAATAAGCTCCTCCCACCAAATCAAGAACAAGGATTACCAGGTTCCCCAGGGATACTGTGACATCTTGGAGCCATTCATGAACCGACATAACCTGTGTGATCAGATCATTTTCCCCTGCATCGTGAATTTTTTTTTTTTTTTTTTTTTTTTGTACTGGGGATTGAACTTGGGACCTTGCCCTTGTGAGGCAGGCAGCAGAACCACTGAGCTGAATCTCCGCCCCTACAGCTTGAGTTTTTGTAGCTTTATTTTCTGGTTTACCTTAGAACTAATACAGCCTTACATCCAAGCTTTTTCATACTGCCCATACTAAGCCTTTTGATTGGTTCTATTTATTGCTCTGAGCATTTTTCTTGCCCCAGAGAAGCTATAAAATAGACATCCCATCCCACCTTATAACATGAATTAGACTTCTTCCTATTAAACAAAAATGTGCGAGGGAGATGTAAAACATAAACAGCTGCAGCCAGCCTTATCTGGAACCACCTGTGAATCAACAGAAGAGTGAAATATAGCTTCTTAGTATATTAAGCAAGAAGCTCTGATTTTTAGATTTATTAATATAGGAGTGTGTGTTTCAATTTCCTGTAGAGGTATTGCATAGTTTTTCACATTTATTTGTCTCCATTTGCATCACAAACTAGACCACCCTCTCACTTTTCCTTCAATTTGAACTTGAATGATCTTCCAAAAAATGACTAGTTTCTCAAGAACTTTAATTCTCAGTTTGATTCCCTGCTCTTAGCACTAGAGACCTTGAGAAAAAGCTGAAAACTGGCATAATTGCATAATATGATACTTATTTATTTATTTTGGTGTTTTGTTTGGAGTAGTATTTTTTGTCTTTTTGATACCAGGGATCAAACTCAGGACTTTGTGTTTGTGAGGCAGGCAGCAGCACCACTGAACTAAATCTCTGGCCCTTATTTTGGTTTTTTGAGACAGCATCTCATTATGTAGTTCAGGCTAGCCTTGAGCTCACTATGTAGCCCAGACTGGGCTTGAACTCATGCTGATCCTCCTGCCTCAGCCTCCAGAGTGCTGGGATTACAGGTGTTTACCACCATGTCCAGTGATATTTCATATTTTATTTTGTTTTATCTTATTCTTTTGGTACCTGGGATGGAACTCAGGACCTTGTACTTGCAAAGCAGTGGTGGAACCACTGAGCTTAACCCCTGGCCCTGATATTTAATATTTTAAATGAAGTCAGTGTTTACCATAGGAGTGAAAACCTATTGAAAATAATGTAAGGAATGAAAATGTGCATTAAATATGATTTTACACAATATAATTATATTTTAAATAATCAACATATGACATATTTATTTAAGCTGAATAAAAGTAAAGGCAACTCCTTATTAAATTTAATAGAAATTTCTGGTACAGGATATCATAATTTTTTGTTCATTTAATTGCTCCTGGCATTAGTTTTTGCTATAAATTCAAAAATCTAATTATAATTTTATTAATGAGAGTATACATGTATTCATCCAGTGCTTATAAAATAATCCACTAATACTTCAGGGATAAGCCTTCCTATTAACATTCTCATGGTGCTCTATTAGTACTGTCAATTTCCTTTGGAGAACATCAACACTCAGGTTCCATAGCTTCTAATATTATGCTTTTGTTTTTTTCCAAATAAAAATGTTAATATTTTCCCTGAAGGAATTTATAGTTGCATCTCCTCTTTAGAAGTCCATTAAAGTAATTCCTATGGAAATGAAAATACATCAATAACTAATTGCTATCACTTTTTATGATTTGTGAATTTTGTTTTTTAATATGAATACAATTACCATTTCCTCACAATTTTGTGTCAGCAATGCACCAAATTATAATGAGTATAGCCAAACCTATAAAATTATTGAATTGCTCCTTGTCTAATGAGAAGCTAAGTGCCTGCCCCAGATTTAATCTTAGGTTGTTCCCAATAGAGGAATTAACTAACACTTGCTTATAAATCTAATTATGGTATGTCTATTAGTTTTCTATGACTGACTATTACAAGAAGTTGCCACAGAACTGGTATGGCTTAAAACAAAAGAAATTTATGATTATACAGTTTTTGAAGAGCAGTAGTCTGAAATCAAAGCACTGGCAGGACTTCCATTCCTCCTAAAGCTGTGGAGAAGTTCTGTTCTTTGTCACTTCAGGCTTTGGGCAACTGTTGGAAGTCACTGTTTTGTGACTTAGCCTGTGTAATCATATGGTGTCCTTCTCTCTCAGTGTCTTCCTTTCCCATTCTCAAATCTGCCTGTCACTCTGGAGAGGACACCTATCACTGGAGTAATTTCTTGTCCACCTACAAAATGTCAGCTATTTACAAATCTGTTTATGCTATCTTTATTATTATAATTGATATAATTTAAGAACTGTTATGTAGGATGAGTAATATGAGTAACAAAACCAGATCATTGTTATTTTATGAAAGCTAACTTGAAAGCTCTGAAATATTTGAGACATACATTGCTAAAATAAATTCTTATGGAATTAGGCTTAGGTTAAACAGCTGTAATAGACTAGGAAACATTATAAAATTCTAGAAGCATTCTGATATTATGTCTTTTCATTCTCATTCTTTTTTTTTTGGTACCGGGGATTGAACTCAGGTCCTTGAGCTTGCAAGGCAGACCACCGAACCGCTGAGCTAAATCCCCGGCCCTCATTCTCATTCCTTTTAAAAGAAACCAAAACTAGAAGTTAGAGGTGGTAAATTTTCAGTATGGTTTGTGAAAGAAAACATATTCTAATCATAGGGTCCTTAGGCAAAAGATGGTTCAAGATTCTATAGTTGAAACTAAATAAAATAAGAGTAGAAGATGTGTCATTTGTATCATTCCCTACTGTAATTGAGCTGAATTTGTTGAACATTTATCATTTTAATTGCATCACCTTAGAAGGTTTTATACTGTATTTGAGCTTCATTTATATGATAGTTTTACAATGATTTTGAACTTCATCATTTAAAATATTCCAACAGCTTTCAATTGGATGCCATGGAAGAGTAACTAGCTGGCAAATATTTATGGAAAATAAAGTCAATGGGTTATATATAGATTATATAGAATGGCTAGCACTGGACGGGTAGGAAAATACCAAAGAAATATGAATCATGTTTCTTGTTCTCCAAGAATTAAACATTTGTAAGGGCCAACATCACTACCACACTAACATCAAAAAAGACAAACATTCAATAAATAAAGAGCCAAAATCGTGTACTTTTTGTAAGTAAAATATAGAATTTGTGAGGGTCATTATAGTCAATTTCAAGGAGGTTGGATTTGTCATGAACATAGAAGGATAAAGATTTGGAAATTTAGGGATGATACCTGGATGTAAAGATTAGGAGTGTGGAGAGAGAGTGCATAAGCAAAGGCCAGGAGGTAAATGCGAGGACAGTATTTGCATGGGCAGCAAGGGGATTGCTGAAATGCATTCTCTTGGCTCAGGCTCTTGCTAAAGCCAACTCTAATAACTGTGAATACAGATCATGAGAAGTTCCACATGTTCATTTTCTCCTAGGAAGGCTTCCATGGTGGTGAGAATTGAAAGAACACAGTTGCGGAGGAACTGAGAGACTTATAGGTATACACAGCACAAACCTTCTAAAACACAAAGTTCATAAGTATAAACAAGAAAAAATAAGGTGCTTGGAGGAAGCATTTGAAAAATGAACCAGAAGAAAGAAAAAGAGAGACAGAGAGAGAGAAGTGCATAAGTAAACAAGAAAAAATAAGGTGCTTGGAGGAAGCATTTGAAAAATGAACCAGAAGAAAGAAAAAGAGAGACAGAGAGAGAGAGAGGGGTGTGGGGTGGGGAATTAAAACCTACTAGGAAACACATTGGACAGATTTGGTTTTTTTTTTGTTGTTGTTGTTGTTGTTGTTGGTTTTTTTTTTTGGTACCAGGGATCGAACTTGGGTCCTTGTGCTTGCAAGGCAGGCAGCAGAACCAGGGTGTGGGGTGGGGAATTAAAACCTACTAGGAAACACATTGGACAGATTCGGGTTTTTTTTGTTGTTGTTGTTGTTTTGTTTTTTTTTTTTTTGGTACCAGGGATCGAACTTGGGTCCTTGTGCTTGCAAGGCAGGCAGCAGAACCACTAAGCTAAATCCCCGGCCCTGGAAAGATTCTTCATATATCTACAACTCAAACAAGAGATTGAAAAGTCAGAATCTCCAGATGTATTTAGAAAAGATTCCTCTATGGGCTTAGTGTAGTGACATATAGAATGCTTTTTTATATCCTTTTTGGATGACACTTATTTTCTTCCTGAATTAATCATTTATTTCTCTCTCCCTCTTATTTTGTCTCTTTCACATATGCATGCATGTGTGCACAAGTGCAAACACACACACTCAACCTTTAATTAATTTAATAAGTCTATTATGTATTTTCTTTAAGAACTACTTCAATTACATCATAAATTGTAGATCTTCATTGGCTAAAATGCATAAAAAAGCCTAAAAGTTCAGTATTGTGCTCTGTACCCAATATGAACGTAAAATGGTGCATGAATATAGCCTTGGAAGTTTTTTGAAAAAGTGAGGTGTGCAGAAAGAAGAGAGAACAATTCGCTGGATTCCTGCATCTTGCTCAGTGGAGTCAGTATCTCTGATATTTAGTGATCTGTTTTTCTCTGACACTGTAGAATAAGCTCATTAATCTTCCTTTCCTTCTCTCAAGTGCCCCGAGTATGGGTTTATAACCAGCTGTTTTAGAGTGGATCAGTGTACCTCAGTAAGTTGAGAGAAGCAAAGTAATTTCAGTACTTAAAAATGGCAGAATGAAATAAAATAGACTGTGAGTTAAATAGTGAAATACAGTATATATAATTTAACTGAGCAAAAACTAAAAGATATAGGATAACAAATCCCCAAATATGTGAAGTATCTAAACAACAAAGTAGAGAATACAATAATTAACCTGAAGGATATTACTATGGATAAGCACACTGAAAAGAAACTAGCAAAGAAAACATTTCTTTTCAGCTCAAAGACAACAGTCAAGTAGAGAAAGAAACTTTTCTTGCTCAGCCTTTTTGTTTCCTTCAGGTCTTCAACAGATAAGACCTTCTACAGCAGCTGGAGACCAAAGTATTAAGTCAAATAAAAGATTATATTTCTTAGAGGGAGAACTAATAGGGAGCTTTTTAGGGAGACCTGTAAAAATGTGTCTTATGAACATCTTTGGGGTGAACTGATTTGTATCTTACCAGACATCGATCAGAGGAAGTATGGTGCGTAAGTATTAGGCACAGCTAAGCACTTGTTTATCCTTTTAAAATGGTAATTTTGCTTGCTAAAAAGAAAGTATATGTTGGCATTGGTATGGCCTGAAGGTTCGAGTCCCCTTAAAATTCACATGTTAAATCCTAACCTCCAGTTGATAATTTTAGGAAACAGAATTTAAAGAGGTGATTACCTCATAAGAGAGAAGCCTTCATGAATGGGATTTATTCCCTCGCAAAAGATGGCCAAGAGAACTTGTATGTTTCTTTGATCATCCAAGGATTAAGAGAAAATGTGCCATTTATGAGCCAGACAGAAAGTGAACCCTCATTAAACACCAAATCTGCTGGCACCCTGATTGTGGCCTTACCAGCATTTACAGAATGGAAGAAATAAATTGCTATTATTTAAAATGGAAATTTATTGCGCCACTTAGTGTATTTCATTGCAAGAGCTTAAATGGACTTAGGTGACTATCTTTTCTTAAACATCCCACAATTTTCTCTACACAATATTTTCCTGCACCTAAATTACTTATATGTCCACCTCCCCATCCCACTCTATAAGTTTTTGTCACTGGATTTTTTTTTTCCACTGGTGTAGCCTGGTGTTATTATAAAACACCTTGACTGAAACCTATCTTTCCAGCTGTGAGGGACATGGGACGCAAACACCTGATATGAGAACTTGGATGCTAAGTGCCAAAGTAGTTGTAAAATTGATATTAACAATGGTCTCTGTGTATTGGAAATATTGTGATGATAAGATGTAATACATGTAATGACTGGTATGGATTAGCTGCCATTAATTATTAGCTCATTATTTATCAAGGCATTGAATCTATGTTAAAATCACAGCATAATCCAAGTCTTTGGTCCATCTGTCCTCTCAGAAAGTAAATATAGATTATCATATGGTCTGTTTGATTGGCATTGTGACTTCAAATGGCTATAAGTTTACATATTAAAGCAGGAGTCTCGGGGTCAGAGTCTCACAATAACCATCTCCTTCAATCTGCTTAGTGAGACTAAATTCTAGAATGCCTGAGTAACTTTTTTCTTATCTCCATTTTAACCAAGCTAAAAGACCCTTCCTTGTTCTTGTCTCAACAAATAAGAAGTGGTAATCAATGGAATTTGTTAATTCCAGGATTTGTGTTTAAGGCTCCTACAACCCTAATCCTAAAAGCAAGAGGGCACTTCGAGCTTCCACACGGCAGATTGTAAAAACTTGGCTGGATTTTCATTTTAAGAAGTATTTATTCTAGCTTTTTGTGAAGAACAGTTGAGAAATAGTCATAACATATAATTTGTGTGACTAGATTTGCATAAACAGTGATTTTCAGTGAAAATAATTTGTACTCAAGTTTATTTTGGAGTATCCCCTTCATCTTTCGCCTGAGATTCTGGGGAAAAACTCTCACAGGAGCATGATCTTCCTCTATTATTGCCTAAAACTAGTTGTATCTGAAGCATCATTATAATGATTTACAAAAAATACCCATCTACTCATATTACGTAAAATGGGAGGAATGCCCTTAAATTGAATTTAGAGTTCAGATGTTACTCAGTATAGGCATTAACCAACCATCAAAGAACTCTAAAAATAAAATATGACTATGTGTAGACAGACCATGTCCAATCAATAATTCTGTGACCAAATTTTATTCTCTTAATATTATCCCCTTTGGATATTTATATCCTCGTCTGTGTTTATGCAGATGAATAGATATTTTAACGATATGATTAGAGAGTTGTCTGATAAGCATAAAATTTTACTTTGAATGTTCTTTGGTTACTCCTTAAAGATTTTGAATAATGTAAAATATGAACAAGTTAGATTACTTAGAAATGCTATAAAATATTGGGGCAGAATATGTGATAGATACTGATAAATAAGATTTGAATTTTGTCACAACACTTTTTAATGAATTTCTGTGTAGTATTCATTTCACCAAATACAATTAATAAATTATTTGTTTGTTTGTTTTTGTTTTTTGAGACAGGGTCTCACTATATGGTTGAGACTGCCCTGGAACTCACTATGTAGCCCAGGCTGGTCTCGAACTCACAGCGATCCTCCTGTCTCAGCCTCCAGAGTGCTGGGATTACAGGCATGCACCACCAAACCTGGCCACAATTAATAAATTAAATAACCTTTAATGGGAATTATGGATTAGGCATTACACAAATACTTATTTAAAACAGTTTCTTACTATTTTATTTTGATATATTAAATATATTTTTATTTAACTTACATATATCATAAGTTATAATTTTGTGTTTTTATGAGAATCCATTATTCCAAATAATTAACTAATCATTAAGGATATAACATGTTTATCATGGAGAAGAGATGATACAGCTAGAAAAGCTAGTTGTTTAATTATTTAGAGGACCATTATTTGGGTCAAATATGTTAGATCTGACTTACATATTTCAAAAAGTAGAAATTCAAACAGTGTGATACGTATGAAGGAGAAATTTCTGGTTAAACTAAAAATGTCTTAATAAACAGAACTGACCAGATGAATTGGCTACTTCAGATAAGAGTCATTTTCACAGTTTTTAAGAGCAAACTAAGTAATAAGGTGTGCAGGGAACCCAAGTCTGGACAGAATGTTTAGGTCTAAGGTTTTGGCATTGTGTAGGTGTCAAAAATAAGTGTTGGGATTGTCTCTGCATTTTTTCCAACTCAACTACTAGTTTCTTTCATTAACATATCATGGTATTTATTTGTATGGTAGCACATTACCAAGTTTGAGAAGAAGGACATCTTGTGGTGAAATCAGCAAAAGGAAAGGGTTTTGTTTTGTCATATTCTAATTTGAAATATTTTTTGACATTTTTATTGACATTTCCATGGAAAAAATCAATCTATCAGTTTATATAGATGTATAATTGACAATGGTTTAAATAATGTTTTGGGTTAAATGTTGTTTCATCTAGCCCTTTAATATACCTTTAATTAACACTTTTTAAAACTCTCTGAGGATAAATTTGCTTATCTTTGTGATGTATAAGTATATGAATTTTTCTCCTACCAACTAAACTCTATTCAGTTTAACTAAATTGAGTGAAGGAAATGACAAACAGAAAGTATCCAACCGCCTAAACAGTAAGAATGTTACTGTAAGAAAGTGTTTTATTTGGATCTTTACCAATATATTCATTCTTGAGTTTTTCCATTCTCATAAATTTTAGATTAATCTAAATTCAAATATATAAATGTACTAGTTTATTTCTTTATGAGAAATTTTGTGTCCATTTTCAGAAAGAGGAGTATAGTAGGTATTTACATCCAGTTTGCTTTGACTAATAAGCTGAATTTAACTCTATTGACTAAGATAACTATGTTATTTCAACTATGTTGATTTTTCATAACACTGGCACCTATACATAAAACACAAGTATTAGTAACGTTCTTGAGACAGGGCTAGTATTTTATTCCTTCTATCCTGATTATAGTAGGATTTAAATATTAGGTCAGCGAGTATCTTTGATTCCATTTTAGCTGGGAGTAATTTCTCTTTTCTTTGTGAACCTCAATCCCTGACTGAGCTTACACTATTTTTTGGAATAAGAATCGGTGCATCCCTCCCTCCTGTGCTGGGCCCCATGTAGAACACAAAGGCACTTTGCAAGGTTTGTCCTTCTCTATACCCAGCTACAAGGAGGAAGATGATGCTCTTTCATTGCTTTGCACAGAGCCCAACAGCAATATGTATTTTACCAAGTTCATGCATAAGTTAATGAATCGCTGTCTTTTTGTTTTCTTCCTAACTTTTAAACTTCATTCTCTTGCCTTTTACTTTAGGTCTATATATTATGAATTAATAGATAGCAGCCAACATTTATTTTGCATTTGTTATATTAGGGCATTGTTCTAAATACTCTATACATAAGTCATTTGATTTAATTCTCATGGTAACTTTATGAGTTAGCCTTTAAAAAATTTAAATACCTTTTTTTGGTACCAGGGATTGAACTTGGGCCCTTGTGCTTGCCAGGCAGGTGGTGGAACTACTGAGCCAAATTCCTGGCCCAAATACCTATATTTTAAAGGAGAAAATTGAGGTCAGGTAATTTGCTCTAGGTGACAGGCTGGTAAGTGGCCAAGACGGCATTAAAAACCAGTTAATTTCTGGATCCAAAGATGAGTGTCTTAACTACTGCATTTATTTTGACTCCAATCATAACCCTCTGACAAAATACTCAGAGATACAAACCCAAATAGTATCCAGAATAAAAAAGGGATATGTTAGAGATTTCATGGGAGACAGGGAAACAATCTAACAGATAAACCAGGAAATTGGGACCAGAAAAGTGTGAAAAGTCTTACACAGAATGACAGAAAAATGCACATTAGGAAGATATTAAAAACATAGCCTTAACCCAATTCCATTACTTACTAAATGTAGGACTTTAGGCAACTTATTTAACTGCTGATTGGACTTGTTGTTTAATCTGAAAAGGAAAGTGACAGAACCCACCCTTCAGGAGTTTTGTGAAGATTAATGATGTTAATGTGTATAAATTACTTAGGAAAATAACTCAAACACAATACTGATTTATATTTCTCTTACTTGTATTTCATCATATTTGAGACATGCTCCATTATAAATGATCTACTATTTTCTCTATTGCTCTGATAGAAAAATGTACATATTATAAGTGCAACATTATTAATTTTTGAGATGTGACCTGTTGTCAGAAGTGTTAAAATGTAAAAGTCAATTATCTATTGGAATTAATGAAACAGCATTTTATAATTACATGTTGAATGGAGAAGCCAATTGAGAGATTGAAATATTTGAGTACCTTAACATTTCCCTTTTTAAAAAACTCATATTTTTCATTTTCTCTTAAAATATTTTATAGCTAACCATTTTCTTTCATATTTACTTTTCTAGGAGGTTTACTCATGTTTAGGCTTCAAAGTTAACTTTAATATTACATCTTTTGATAAAAGACAGAATTTGATCCATTAAAAGGAGAGAGTATATGCATATATGTCTGTATGAGAGAAAGAGAACTGTCAGGAGGTGAAAGCAATATGATCTGATTGGATGTTTTAAAAGTCCTTCAAGTCAAAATTCAGAGCCACTTGGCAAATATAAGAATTGGGATGAGTTAAGGGGTTAGAAAAATTAAAGTACCAAAATGAGTTACAAGATATGTGACTTAATTACTAAAATTATTCATTCAGCAAATGTTAAGTCCTAATATGAACTCATTGTGCTATCTTTGATATGAGAAGAATATAAAAATAAATAAGATTAAAATAATTACAGAAGAAAATATATTTTAAAGTGGGTGTTAAAAGTGTGTTAAATAGCAACATAGTGAACTGTGGTCATAACCTAGGTTTCTTCAGTACTAGCCTAATGTTTCCATTTTTCTTTGCTGCACTATTATTTCTTTTTACAGTTTGATTGCTATTAGAGTACTGAGCACTCATCAAATGGCAATTTTGTCCCTTCTCAGAAGAAAAGATTCTGTATGTATGCTAAGTCCCTTCCTGGAGCCTAAATCAACTCCAGAGGAGGCACTAGATGGTGAAGATGTAGAAGCAGCAGCACTGAAGCAGTCTTGTGGAACAGATATTAGACTATGAGCCCAAGACTCTGAGTTCAAGGCCCAGCTGTGTAACCAAATGCAGGTGTAGCATCATGCACATTTCCTTCTCTATCTGGGCTTCTATGTTCTTCATACCAATACACACTGAATTTAAGACTTCACATCTCCTCCCACCCAGTGTGCTGATACTGTGTGCAATACAACAACAACAACAACAAAAGAATTGAAGAGGTTGTCAGATTCTGGGCCTTCCATTGCACTCTAAGATTCACAGGCAGGATCTTGGGATATCCAAAAGGAGTTCTGGTCCTGTGAGATTATCTTAGTAAGTTTCTATCTTATGTTCCTGAAAATAATCATGATTACTATTCAGGAGCCAAGGGCCTGAACTTCAGGAGACTACAATACTGATTATGTCCCAAAACAGACTGTGGGCAGTGCAGGCTGTAAACAGCTAACCCTACAATTGGCTTGTTTTGAAAAGTAAGTCTAGATGAAGCCTATGTGCCAAGGTCAGACTAACTCACACCCAAATTATATTCCCTCAGTTAAAACTTCTTAACTACAAGGACAATGTTCTAATCACAATCATATATTTTGTCTATTCTGTCTCTAATTCAAGAATGCTTTGCCTTTTTCTTCTAGAAGTCTTGCCTCCATTAATTTCCATAGAAACTGCACGATTGCATATCTTTGCACATAGTCCCCCCTCGCACATAGCTTGCCTTTTCCCCAATTGATTACTAATAAAAATCAGTGGCTTGGATGGACCAGCATCTTTTGCTAATTAAACAGCATTGGCTGTCCTGGCTCCCTAGTTTCTTTGTCTCTTAGTTGTGTCTTTTAATTTCTTTTTTCCTCAGTCTTGCCAGAGAGCCCTGAGCAGATCAGAACTTACTGATCAGAACTTATTTATTCCTTATGACGACCCTCTAAGGAAAGTGATAAGACTTTCACTTTATATGGGAGAGACATAAAGACAGAGATTATTAACAATGAGATAAAAATTATGTATATTTACTATTCATGATGTTACTCTATGAGAGGCTTTTATAAATTAATTCCCTCAGTCATCATATTCACCCTATGAGGAAGGATTTGCTATCATTACCAATTTCACAGCTGAGATATCCAATAAGTAAATCACCTGTTCATGTTGTCACGTGGTTGGTAGAATGAAAACAAAATTCAAACTCAAGGAGACCAGTTGCAAAATATAATATCTAGCCATTGACTATTATGGGTAAACATATGTACAAGATCATATAACTAATAAGAAGGAACCTAGAGCTTCAAATTTGACTCTGAAACATAGACTTTTACCATGAAGCAATACTGCCTTGGCTCCTTATTGGGCTATATCATTTCTCCTCCTGGCTTATCCATGGCAAAAGTCTTCCTACCTGCCTTTCCTCAGTCTTCATCTGTGTGACATTTGCTTCTTGTACTGGGCTCTAAATCCTATTGTGCTCTCCTCTGTATATGATGAATAAAAATTATATATTTACTATTCATGATGTTACTCTATGAGAGGCTTTTATAAATTAATTCCCTCAGTCATCATATTCACCCTATGAGGAAGGATTTGCTATCATTACCAATTTCACAGCTGAGATATCCAATAAGTAAAACACCTCTTCATGTTGTCACGTGGTTGGTAGAATGAAAACAAAATTCAAACTCAAGGAGACCAGTTGCAAAATATAATATCTAGCCATTGACTATTATGGGTAAACATATGTACAAGATCATATAACTAATAAGAAGGAAACTAGAACTTCAAATTTGACTCTGAAACATAGACTTTTACCATGAAGCAATACTGCCTTGGCTCCTTATTGGGCTATATCATTTCTCCTTCTGGCTTATCCATGGCAAAAGTCTTCCTACCTGCCTTTCCTCAGTCTTCATCTGTGTGACATTTGCTTCTTGTACTGGGCTCTAAATCCTATTGTGCTCTCCTCTGTATATGATGCCTCTCTACCACATTTCTAACTTCACTGATTGTAATTTGGCACTGAAGGGCTCAGGATCTGAGGGTGACTATAGGACCCAAGTCGGCAAGCAAAACCCTAACAAGAAATTGAAAACAATGGTTATATATGTCTTTATAAACAATGTTACTCTATAATAGTACATAAGATCCTAATGAGATCATTGACAGTGTGAAATAGGAAGAAAAATGGCTAAAGGTGTAAGGAAAGTGGAAAGGGTAGGAGAAAGGTAATAAGGGAAAGAAAAAAATAGGAGAAAATGAAAAAATGGAAATAAAACTTTTGTAAATGGGGAGAGGAGGAGCGGGTGAAGGGAGGGCAGGAACAAGGGGGGAAAAATGAGAACCAAGACCTGTCAGGTAAAGGTACAAGATCCCATTGATGAATGTAACTGTACTGTATACCTAAAATGTACAAATAAACTCAATGGGAAAAATTTGTATTATAGACTACAAACAGCATAATTATTTTAAGATGTTATATTGAGGAAATAATTATTCTCCTTTCTCTTCTCTTCCCATGACCAAGACAATATATTTTCCTTAGCTTGACTGCTAAGGATTTCTTCTGAATTCCCATTTAACTCCTGTGTGCACTCATCGGTATCAAGAGCTGTCCAAGAGGAGCAGAATTAGGCAGGAAATTGCTGAGCAAAGCCATTGTTCCTGTCAGCAAAATCTATCTACATTTTGACAAAAAATCAAAGCATTCTACATTCAGTACATTTCATGGGCCCACTCTGTGACACTTAGCTTTTTCATCTCTGATTCAAGCAATAGATAAATCTTTATTAGGTCTTTAAACCTTTAATGTTCAAAGAGATGCAGGCTCAGTGTTGCGTATGCAAACACAGCTCTCTATATTCATTTATTCAAAGGATCCCTAGCTCTCTTTCCATTTAGAAGAACTATTGCTTGACTTACTCTGTTGCCTTCTACTTTCTCAGTTTCTAGATCCTTTCACGGGACACATAAACGATGACATTTTATTCAGGTAGCAGAGCATAGACTCTGGCTCTGTATCTGACTGCCTGGGTCTGAGTTTTAACTCTGAATTTAACAGCATGATTGAGCAACTTACTTAACACTCAGTCCCTTTATTTCCTCATTTGTAAAATGGGGAGAGCGAGATAGTGTTTATAAGCACATGTTACTTACTTGCTAAGAATGTACTGTGAGGATAAAAAGAGCTAAAATTTATAAAATTTTAAAAACAATGCTTGTTACCTAGAAAATTATAAGAATTAGCTGTTACTTTTACACAGTGAAGTGTATTAATATAGGTGGAGGTTGGGAACTAAAGTATCTTCTTTGGCCAGTAAGGCAAAACAAACGATTTATAATGTGGTTTAGGGCAAACTAAAGGTTACATAATCTACTTAAAATCTGCCAAATTCTAAGTGCTTTCTAAAAGCACTGTGAAGTGCAAACAACACACATGAGCTGTTGAATTTAGTCTGGGGTAGGGAAATGTGGGCTAAGATAATTCTTCCATGAATGGTACAATGAACATTGTAGCTTTCTTTGTAGAATTAAAGAATTTTAATTTATCCTTAGTTTTCTTAAAGCTGTTGTAACGGTTATCTCATATCCAGGAAGATGGGCTCCAAACACCACCAAATGTAGGACGAAGTTTAGACACGAATGTGAAAGGAATAATCATCACATGGGGCCACAAGCGGTTTGCCAGTCTATAGCTACAATGGTCAGCTCCAGCCTCTGCTGGGGCAGCTAGGAAGACTGTTGAGAAAAGGCACTTGGGGAACGGACTTCCTATATGGTTATCTCATATCCAGGAAGATGGGCTCCTAACACCACCAAATGTAGGAGCGAAGTTTAGACACGAATGTGAAAGGAATAATCATCACATGGGGCCACAAGTGGTTTGCCAGTGTCTATAGCTACAATGGTCAGCTACAGCCTCTGCTGGGGCAGCTAGGAAGACTGTTGAGAAAAGGCACTTGGGGAACGGACTTCCTATAATGTCCCCGGTGTTGGCTCTGACCAGTGACCTTGGAAGTACGAGAAGCACTGCGGGAATACAAATAGCAGCCAATGAAAACAACAAGGAGGCAGCAAGGACAGAGAATTTAGCAGTCAGAATTTCTCTATTCCAATTCCATCTCTACCATTTAGCAACTATCAGCCTCTTGCAAGCCTTATAACCTCTCAGGGCTCATGTGGTATATTAAAAAATGATGATTTTTTTTCTGACAACCTCATTCAGTTATTTCGAAAGTTAAATGAAATGAGGGTATGGAAACTTTAAAGTATTTTTCAGGCTTTCAGACAAAAATAAGAACAAAACCCTGAAAAAAACTTCACCTTAACAACATGTTTTGAAATTCCTTCATGCCCTACTTGAAGGGAAAAATTTTTGATGCAGTTGAAGTTATTACTGGCAGTTGAAGACAATCTTCTAAAGTTGCCTTAACAGAAAAAATTCTGCGCATTTTAGTAAACAGATAAAAAAATTTGTGCCTAGTCCCCAGCACTTTTTACAAATTTTCTCAAAATTTTATTCTCCTACGTCTCAACAGGCACTGTTTTAGAAACATTTAGGAAAGGAGATATTAATTCTTTTTTCAGTCTTTAAGATTCAATTCTTGGAATTCATTTATACCTGTTCATTCAAAGACCAATATCAGGCACTTAATGTCAGCCACTGCACCAGGCTCCAGGAACACACTAATTAAAAGATATACCTGCTGCACTTCACGAGTGTCGTTTACTTGGAGAAGACAGACACAGTAATGCTTATAGGACAATGGTAATAACTATAGTGAAGGTATGTAAAAGAAGTAATGGAAGAGTTGGGAGGCATCTAGTTGGCCTGAGATGTGAGGAATGAGCAGTCATTTCCCAGGTGGGCAGTTACAACAGCAGAGGCACCTGGGCAGGTAAGAACAAACACAGTGAACTAGAAACCGTTCAGGTTGATAGGAACACGGTGAACAGAGTGAGTTTAGGGAAGGGTGACACTGGACCTGATTTACGGGTAAAATATTTTCAGGGGTGGCATGGTGGGCAGTATTGAATGTGACCTAAGGAAGTGATGCTGAATAGTGAATAGATTTGTCTGTGAGATAACAGAGGTCACCCCTGGAGTTGGCGATGACAGTTTGAAAGCTACTGCTCCAAGCATGGCAAGAAATTCCTAATCATTGGCCCTAATCCTTGCAGGGGCACCTGGGATGGAGAAAAACATATTGATTAGATTTAGGGTTGGTGTTTAATTTGACTCAGAAAATGAGGGCAGAAAGGGAAGAAGGGAGAGAGGGGAAAGTGAGAAAGAGAGAGGGAGAAACTGGTGTCACTCTACTGTTATGCTTTGAGTAAATCAGTGTATATATTTACCAATGCAGAAATAACAGAAGGGAAGAAATATATGGGATCTGACTTTAAAATTATTAAATTTGAGTTACCAGTGTAACATCGGAAAAGAGATATCTAAAAGTGGTTGAGAGACCAAATAATTGTTAATGGTGGCTGATTCTGGAGCTCTGGAGAGAAGTCTGTTTTGGAGACGTAAGTAAATAGCTGTTTGGTATCTTGAGCAGAAATGACATTGGCTAGAGAAAATAGCTAGAGTAACAAGAAAGGGTGGGATAGATCTCTAAAGAACAGCAGCATTTAAAGTGTTACAGGAAATTTGGGAAAACAGAGTGGGGAAGTCAGGAGAAACAGTGTCATGGAGAAGGGAAGACCAATGGTAATAAAATTTCTCATTATACAAGGAGCGAAGAGGCTGGGTTGTTAGGCCCCTAGAACCTTTGTAAGACTATTTCACTGGAGTGACTGAGGTGGACCCATTCTTTGGTGCGTTAATGGGAACTTAGAGTGAGGGTAAACTCTTTCGAAATGTGTGGCTTGGCATCTACATGATAGAATTTATATTATTTTGTAATTATTTTAGATTGCATAAAATAACTCTAGAAACACAAATCATATCTTCTTAGCATATCTGAGGGTTGGATATTCTTAGTGGTGGGAAAACAATGAGGTGCTCTATATAATTGGTAAATATATTGGTTAAAGATTTGAAATCAATACACAATTAATATGATTGGCTGCTTGTAAAATTGTCTGAATGAAGGGAATTTTGGAGCTTATAAAAGCCTAATTAAGGCGGCAAGATTTATCACCAGGCAATGGAAGAAAGAATATTGGCATAACTTAGAAGGCAAGATTGTAATTCAACTCTACCATTCCTTAACGATAGATTGTAAAGCAAAAGTCAGCTTGAGGTCAGAGGAGAAACATAAAAGCCAGAATTTGGGGGCACCTTTAGGGATATGGCAGCCATGAGGTTATGCTGCTCAGATCTTCCTTCAAGAAAGAACTTGTTGCTGATGGTCTCCAGCTGCTGCATCTTAGGATCCATTTTCTCCCTGACATCTTATCTGCTCAACACTCCAGACAATGGCTGACACAGCAGGAGCAGGAGCGAGGCGTTCTGCTCACTGTGGGACTCCACGCATGGACGATGTTTGCTCATCTATTCTTCATCTACCTGGCAGCATTGCAGCCTTAGGTTCTTCTTAACCAATCCTTCCTTCTTTCCCTGTTTCTTTCACAAGTTACAGGTAAGCGCCAAGATCCAGTGGCTCTCCTATTTACTCCTGCTTCCACTCCCCTTCTTATTTAAGAGGAGTTTCCTTCAAAATATCTCTTGCACACCTGTGCAGCTTGGGAGTCTGCTGCTTGTAGGATACACATCGACACAGGATAGGTGTATTAAAGTTTTAGGGCATATACTTTCAGTCAAAGAGATGTTCTCTAGGTAAGTCAGGGACAATTTAGCACTTCTCATTATAGCTTTCATGTCATATTTTTCTCTAAAAGCCTACCTGTCTTTCATCTTGATCCACCCAAGATAATGTTTCTTGTGGATAAAAGCCATCTAACCTACCATTAAAATCTGGACACTTTATCTTCTAGAGTAATACTTTCCTCATTTTATTTTTCTTTGCATTTTTAGTAACTCATACTCCTCATCAGCCTATATTCTATTACTTCTATCACTCATTTTTCAACCAACTATCCTTATGCATACCTTCATACTGCCTACTTAGTGTTGCTGGAGAGAATATTTAAATCAGCACCATTTTAAATTAATGATAAATTTTAGCTCTATATGGTAAACCAAAGACAGGTAGCTATCTATACTTCTTGAAGCTGTATGTGTTTTAATAGGTATTTTGAGATCAACACATCTAAAATTCACTTCTCATATTTTCCCTTAGAGGTTTTTGATTTTTCTTTTAGTTTTTATTATTTTAAATGACATTAGTGGCTTTAGCACCAGTTGTTCATATTAGGATATTCAATTATTTACCAACTTCTACCACTCATCATTAACTGTGTGATTTTTTTTTTTAAATTGAATGGAAATAAAGAGTTACAGAAGACTGGCTGGTACAAGAGAAGAATTGGATAAAAGTTCATGTAGGCCAATGTTTTTCAACTCTAGCTGTGAGTTAGAACCAGTAGAGTAGTTTAAAAGAATCACCACCTGAGCTTCACTCCTCAAAGAATTTTACCCTTCACCTGAGTTTTGCCCAGAGTAAAAATACTCTCTTCAGAGATCCCTAGGCAATTGTAGTATGTATTTGAAGTTGACCACAACTGACATAGGTCCAAAATAGAGGTTTTGTTTTGGTTAATATTATCACTGTTTTATAATGTGAGCACATATTTAATAATGAGAGAAAAATATTAGTGAGGAAAAAAGTAGAAGATTCTGGAAAGAGGATTAAACTGGTGGAGGATATAAGGGCAGGGGATTTGTAATGGGTAGAGTCCCCCTGAGACTCTGGGGGAAAGAGAGAAGGAGATATACATATCTAGAAACATTGATAGGTACCAGGAAGTCAAGAGAGGTTCTGAGAAATAAAAACAAGTTTATCAGTGGAAAGCAAGGCCAAAAATTATTTACCATAAGTCCCTGGCATTGGGCAAGCATAGATTGGGTGCCAGCTTTCCTCCCCAAGTGGTTTATTATCTTAAAGGCAAAGAAATTCTCATATTTCTGATCTTCCCAACCACCTGTACAGGGATAACAACAAACAACAGATCAAAAAATATTTTGGTTGAGCTCTACTCACAATTTTTCGTTTTAGCTATTGTAACAATCATCCTATTTATTTTACTCATTCTAAAAACATTTTATCATGTGTCTGTTCAAAGTCATTGATGTTTTGTTTAACCTCATGGTTTAAGATCAAACTCTTCCTGTGGTAAAATTTTCATGGGTCCACCTTTCCTAAAACCACACAGGGACACTTTCTGGAAAAATGAACATGTCTTCAGTGATATGAATGCAGCTTCTCTGAATTTTTTTCAAAGCAGCACACCATTTTACGTAGTAGACAAACAGCACTTTATAGAGTCAAATGTAGGAAATGAACTGTGTAATTTAGGAAATGAACTGTGTGCTTTTTTTGCAGCTTTTCAGTACAATGACAAACATATGAACAGACTCATTTCAGATATACTTTAAATGAAATCTTGTGGAATTTAAGAATTTGATATAAACCAAATTAATGTAACTAAAATCTAAAGAGTTCAGAGTTCTTGCCAACTTAAAATAAATCAAAAGGTTAGTATTACACTTCTAAAACTGTAGAGGTAAGTAAACTTTAAGTGTATAGATATTTAATTACATGAAGCAATTCCTGCATTGATATGAAATACTGTCCTACTAGGTATTCCATGACTGACATGCATTGTGTATATGTAGTTACCTTCTTTATGCATATTCACACTTACCTATGAAACTCCTAGAATCCAATTTGGTTTTATGAACCAGTAACAAACACTGGGAGATGAGCTATATGAAGTGTTTTACAAGAATTTTAAAATAAGTGTAATATCTGGGCTATTTTTCATAAGGAATGTACACAGTAGACTAGTGAAAAAAAACGGAGGCATATGAGACAAAAATATCTGATCAAAATAACTTACTGAATATTTAAGGCAGTGGATATTTATTGAGTTCCCATATATGACATGGATGTGTCAGGTAGTATGAACAGCTGGAACCTCTTCTTTGGCCAACCAGATCTTTTATTATCCCTTTTTACTTTTATTTTTGTCATTTTTAAAATTGTTTTCTAGAACTTGTGCTTGAAATAGTATGCACATATTTGTTTATGATTTGTCTTCCTCCACTAGAATAAAGGAGAACAGGGACATTTTTGGATCTCTACAACTGAAAGAAGTGCTTGCATATAACAATTCAAATACATGTTTGTTGCATAAATAAAGGACTCTTGTGAACTAAAGTTGGAGCAGGGCAAGACTAATGCAAACCAGTAGTGATCCCAGCACTCCAGAGAAGCTCTCCTTGGCATCACAGGGAATGAGAAGTGTGGTACCTTTATAGGAAGTAAATATCGTCTTAGCTATAAAGACAAAGAGTAAGCTCTTAGGGCCGGTGATTTAGCTCAAGTGGTTCGGTGGCCTGCCTTGCAAGCACAAGAACCCGAATTCAATCCCCGGTACCCCCGCCCCCAAAAAAGAGTAGGCTCAAAGCAGTTTCTGAAGGCATTTGTTCAGGTTAAGCCATTTCTTTGCTGTGGGTTTCTGTAAAATTAGTTTCACATGTGGTTTTATCTTTCCTAGCACTGATAAGTATTTAATTTTCAAATTCCCGAATGTTTTTGATATGGTACCTATAAAATTGGGCTTGAGAAACTGGCTGGCATAAGCTTTTACAGAGGTCATCCGTCAGGTTGTAAAATCTGTAAAATGATGTGAAGGCTGAGCTTTTCTGCTCTAAATATCCTAATGGAGATTTAATTACAATGGCATCCATGGAAATTTCCCATAGCCTTTCGGAGCAAGTGGGATTGATCACAGTCAGGCTTGTGTTAGAGTTTGTGTTGAACACAGTGGATCACTTGGAGACCTTTGTTCAGTCCTGGGGTTGGGTAAGCAGATGTATCTATTCTCCCTATAAAATTACAGTTGTCTGCTTCTAGGAATTATGAGCTTGTTAAAGGGCCATCAATCTATTTCATTATATAAAGATTCTTCCAAGCATAGAACAGGGGGCACAAACAGGTGGTCTTAATTGGCTACTGCCTTTTCAATCTGGTTCTTAAGGAATAAAATTTGGGTTTCTAAACCAGACTGTAAAATTTGAGTTCAGAATGGAGTGAACCTCAGGCCGCCACGCTCTTTTAAGGAGGAATTTTAAACAGAGTGACATCTGGCCAGAGGATGGGAGTGCAAGGCAAATATATCAGAATTGCTCATGACCAGAACTTTCTTTCCCACACCAAACCACAGAGAGCTCAACAAAATATATTTGTGGCAAAGAAAGTAAAGCAATTGCCTACAGTCCCTCAAGGAACAGTGAAGCACAGAAGTGGCAGGACTGTGGGCAAATTATCCCTACTTAAACCTCTCTCTCCCCCAGTCTGGATCTCAACTTCAGGGCTCTGCAGCTCATGATGTTACCTACTGATAATAAAGTTAACCATGCTTCCTTAGTTTTTAGTTTCTTCTGTAAAATGACAATAATGGTGTCTCTTTTACATAGTTTTGCTATTATTCATGTGTTGACTAACTCATAGAATTAGTCATTTTTATTAAAGGACAGAACTAAGGTGGTCAGAAAGTTGGAAGAGTAAAAGTTATAAAGAAGTTAAGTAAATTTCAGAACAGAAAAGTACATCAGCCATTTCATGTATTTCTTAATTTATCACAAAAGAAGAAGAGATCAATTAATGTATGTTTTATAATAGCTTCTTATCAAGTTTACAACAGTAATTGACAGGTACGTAAGCACACAAGAAAGCTAGAAACTGGATAGAAGGGTGATTGGGTTGTCGAATATGTCATCAAACAATTGCCCTGTTCCCTAAAAGAGATCTACTTCTACTTTTTGCTTTTATATATAATTATAGTCCATTATGGACTATAATTGTTCTATGTTTAAATAACATTGATCAAAATGGAAATAAAATACAAACAATGTGCTCTGACAGAAGAATGTAATTAAATAACATTCCATGACTGAACATGATTGTGCTAGCATGTTTCATGTAACAGGCTCTCAGCCTCCTAAAATTAACTAACTCCCTAATGGAAGCTGTCTGCTGTAAGAACAACCAATTTACTTTTTTCAGCAATTAAGATTCAAAAGGCCAAGTCCTGAGGAGCAAGGAAGTTATAAGTCATTTATAACTGTCCCACTTTTATGTAGTGTTACATCTATTATTCTACATTAATCCTCTAGCATGCTTTTTAATTTGTAAAAAATTAATGATGAAGCTAATTTATAAAGATTATATCTACTTTGAAGGTCACTGGTCCAGAAGCATATTCTAAAACTAAGCATACCGTCTTTTCAAATTTAGCAAAATTGCTCTTAAAATAGTCAATTAAATTTTAATAGTTTCTATTTGTTTAAATGACATCCCTTTTCAGTCAATGATTCCAAAAGCTATTACTTTGCTTCACAACTGGGTGAAACATATCTCAGGTTTTTTTATTGTTTTGGAAAATGTTCAGTATTTAAAAATGTTGAATCCCTGTCTGTTCAGAAAAATTCACTGGGATTTTCTAATGTTTGAAGCTTGCAGTCTTAGTTTCTTTTGATCTTAACTTTGGTAATGCTGCTTATCCTGCAGTCCCTTCTTCATTAAATTCCACTGTTATTCTAGGACCCTGGGTTGAAGCAAAATGTACCAGGCCCATATTAACTGATAGCCTCTCTAAGATAAAGACAGAAGATAAAAGTTACTTTATAGGAAAGTAATTTTATAGGTGACGAAAGACAATCAAACCTTATGCAAATTGTAACTGGGACCTGGAAAATCAGAAGCTAATATTCTCCTCCATCTCTTAATGATTTTATTGCTTTTATATACTTCTCTTGCAGGTGACCATTCTGGCAGCCAGTCTCTAATACTTGGCATAGCCAATTTGTTCAAATGTGCCTTTTGGACAAACTGTGTCTCTTAGTTCTAGTTGGGTTTTTTTTTTGTTTTTTTTTTACAAGGGATCAAACTTTGGCCTTTGTGTTTGGGAAGCAGGCAGTGGAACCACTGAGCCAAATCCCCTGTTCCTCTTAGTTCTAGTTTTTAACAGAAAAAGATTCTATAGGGCTAAGATTGTTTTGTGGAAGTATTCTTTCTAACATGTCATAACCATGTCATAAACTCCTGATTGACAAAAGGTAAGGTGTCCTCACATCAGGAATTTTTCTATGGTCCTTTCAGCCATAACCAAGAACAGAGGGTACGCAATAAGTAGAGTTGCTTATTTAAGGGTCATGAGAGGGAATGCTCCCATGACAAAATTGTTAGAACTACTATTTCTATCGCTATCAAAGAGCAGCACTCAATAACTAAGTTCTCATAAATGCCAGTTATCATTATAAATATCATTGTCATTATCATCATTCATTCATTAAATATTAATTAATCTCCCACTGTGTGACAGCCATTCTCTGAGACTGTGGATGAAGATCTTTATGAAATAAAGCAGATCCTATTATTTAAGGAACTGATATACTTATGAGGAGACAGTTCTGAAAAGAGAAAAAGCATTGTTAGTTTTCTAGTGATTACTGAAAAGTTTTGCTCCCAGTGAGATCAAAGAGATACTAAGTGATGACTAGGAGTGATGAGGTACTGGTGGATCAAAGGCTGGGAGTCAGGCTAAAAAGAAATTCCCAAAGGGAAGAATTAAGCAATCTACAAATGGTAGAATGTGGCTGAAAGACAAGGCTCATTCTGTTTTGTCTAGGTATCTAAGAATTAGCGTAAAGTTTTCTAATGTATATAAATTACGGTCACTGATAAAGAGTCATCCAAAGAAGGGCGTCGTTATCAGTAGAAAAATCACCAGCCTTAGCAGCTAAGGAAGGCTAATTAATGGATTCCTGAAGATGTATCTTAATTCTTGGAACCTGTGAATGTTGTTTTACATGGCAAAATGTACCTTGGATATGTGTTTAAATTAAATGTGAGATTGGAGATTTTCCTAGGTTATGTGGTTGGGCCCAATACAACCACAGGAGTTCTTACAAAAGGGTAGGTCATAGTCAGAGAGGAGATGTGAGAGCCAATAGAGAGGGAGAATGGTTGCCATTGCCAGAAAGGGACCATGAGCCAACGTCCACAGTTTCTTGAAACTGGAAAAGGCAATGAAACAATTTTTTCTCCTAAAAACTTGAGAAGGAAATAGTCTTATAGACACCTTGACCTAAAGCAATAATTTTGGATTTCTGTCTTCCAAAACTATGCAATAACAAATTTACAGGCTTTAAGCTACTGTATCCCTGGCCATATGTTAAAGTAGCCATATGAAACTAATATAGTGGCACTGAATGTCTTAAAAGTTGGGCATCTTTTTTGGTTCACAGAGAGGCTATAGGAAAGACAGAGAGAGAGAGAGAGAGAGAAATTTATAACCGAATTTAAGCTATGAATTTAAGAGATCCTTGACACTGGGGGAAATTATTAGACAGCCTTTGACCTCTTCTATATGGGTAGTTTTCCCACTAGGACCTCCGGAGTAAGCTTCATTATTTCCCAAATGGATTAGATCTTTCCTCTAAAGAGAGGGAATACTGAGCAACATGGTGGAAAGAACATCTTAAAATTCACTGAAATGTTTTCTGCATGACAACCTACCTGAGGCTCAGTGTCCTTGTCTATAAGCTAGGGATATAGTAGCCTTACCCCCAAACTGTTTTGTTTGTTTGTTTGTTGTTGTTGTTTCAGTTATCCATGGTCAAGTATGGTCCAAAAATATTAAATGGAAATTTTTAGAAAGAATTCATGGATTTTATTTTGTGTGCTGTTCTGAATAGTGTGGTGAAATCTCACACTATCCTGATTCACCCTGGCTGAGACATGAATCATCCCTTTGTCCAGCTAATCTATGGTGTGTATGCTACGCACCTCATAGTCACTGAGTGACTGTTCTTAACAGAGTGACTGCCACAGAGCTGTGGGGCTTGTTTATAAGTAACTCATATAAGTAACCATGGTTGCAGAATGCCACAAGCTCTGCCATTCACCACACTTCAACTCATCACATAGGCATTGTGTCGAAATACATCATCACAGGGAGGCTGAGTACCTACACATCACGAGAGAAATCATATTTATATAACTTGTAGTACAGCACACCTGTTCTATTTTATTATTACAGTAATTATTATTGTTAATCTCTTGATGTTCCTAATTTGAAGTTTACCCATGAGGAGTTGGAATGTATCCCTAGCAGATGTGAGGGGATGACTGTAATAATATCATGCAGAGTTATAAGATGGGGATTGAAAAACTTCAACCATAGGGCTTATGAATAGTGGGATCTAAGTAAGTAAAAGAATTTCTTTTTTTTTTTTTTTTTTTTTTTTTTTTTTTTTATTTTTTTTTTTTTTTTTTTTTTTTGTGGTACCGGGGATCAAATTTGGGAGCTTGCACTTGAGAAGCAGGTGGCAGAACCACTGAGCTAAATCCCCGGCCCCAAAAGAAAATGTTTTTGTTAGTCTCCTCTTGTTACCTTTATTTTTGAGGTTTGATGTTATCATACAATTATTTCCCATATATCCCTCCTCAAATTAGGAGATCAATGGGAACAACAACAAAAATCTTCAAGTCTGAACTCCGTGCTCTATTTCCTCAAAGACAGTGAGAGAACAGATGCTTCTGGCACTGTTAGAACTTGAGATTTATGACACAACCTTCTGCCACTAGAATGTCAGAAGACTGAGAGGCTTCTATAAAAGCTGGTACCCTTAAGGTATCCTGACAACTAGCATGTCCTATACACACACTGTTGCTAATGCTTGCAAAAAAAAGGGCTTGAGACAGTGTGCTTGAGGCATTTGGAAGCCTGCAAACTTTTCAAAGATGCATAGCAAAATTTTGAAGGTTTTTAAAGTATTATGCATTAATTGAGCCAAAAATATGTAAAGCCATATGAATTCACAGATTTGATCCTGAAAAAAACAGGCAACAGGCAGGAGCACATTTTGGAATGGACTAAAAATGCCATGTATCACACACTAACTGATTTTGTGACTTGAGCTTGGAATTCATGTAATGAACACTTGATATGTAGAGGTTTAATGGGCTCTGGAACCCAAAATTGAAGTTACAAATTCAAATGATTTCAGGAGCTACACAAGTGCTCAGTGTGTGGCAAAGTGGTTGCAGCCTCTGCTTGGGGTGTACTCCCTCTCATTCCAAAACACATGGGCCAGAAGATTCACCTGTGGCTGATCTCAGTTCACAGTCCGAGTGTAACCCTTTCTGGCTAACACATACTTTGCTAAAAATACCCAACAGTTGCAAGCTTACCCAGAGTAAAAAGCGATAGGTATCTGACTTCATAACTGTTCAACAAAAGCCCTCACTCCTACTGCCCTTCTTAGGTGTCATGTCCTGTTCTTTGCAATTCGACTGCCTATATCTTTCCTGGCTCCTGGCTTAACTTGGCTCTGCTTAGAGAATAGTCTAGGCCTATACTTCTCTTCATTGTCATGGGCAAAACTAGAGAAAGACTCTTTCATTCCCTTAGAATAAGCTAAGAACAGGTAGCCCCTCTGGTATAGCAATACATTTTAGAACACCAGTATCCACAAAACGTGTTGTGCTAATCAATCCTTTGTTGACAAAAATTGGAAAAAATGGAAACAAAGTCTTTGTAAACAGGGAAGGGTGGAGGGGGAAGGGGGGCTAAGGGAATGGGGAAAAGATAAGAACCAAGATAGCTGTGTAAAAGTACAAGGTCCCAATGATGAATGTACTGTATTGTATATCTAAAATGTACCAATAAATATATATATATAAATGAAATGAAATATCTCATGAATGTGGTGGATATCAAGTTCCTCGATGTATACATGTCTATAGCATCATATTCTACTCCATAACTATAAATAATTATTATTGAGAAATTAAAAATTTGAAACAGATTTCATTTAGGTATTTTGGAAATGTGGTGCTACTATTAGAGCAAATCATTTTCCAATGGTGACATTTTATGCTGTGACAAGCTGTTTGAGTACATATTTTTGAGCAAGGGATCTCATATCACCTCAGGTCACACCCTGGCCTCATTTCCGTAAAGAGTAAAATGATAGTCACTGGAGAAAGCTGAAAGAGATTGGGGAGGCAGCAGTACTGGCTTTCAAAGTAGTTGTTTTGAATCTAATTTTGAAAAGACAGAATTCATCTCTCTGAACAAAAAGCAATGGAAGTAAATTTAATAAACTTATTTTTAACTCTGAACTAATTATTCTCATATAAAATAGACATAGACTTTACATAAAATTATTAACAGGATTAATTGGAGTGCTATTTATATTTTAAAGCTCATTTAATATTTTAGAGATCATCTTTTTCATGCCAGTAAAATTAGTTACTCCTGTTTCTATAAAATAGGCTTCATGAAGACAATGTTGCTCAGCATGTAGGCACTTGAAAAGGTTTGTCTGAGCTCAAAGCCAAGTCTGTGGTGTATTGCCAACTTTAGACGTCTTTTAAAGAAATGCTTGAAAAATGTTCTTGTGTTTGTTTAAAAAGTTCCCTGAGTGAAACAATCCAATCTTTTCAGGGCAAGGGTTGAGTATGACAGTGAAATGTCAAACTCTAAGTGGAATGAGTTTGGTGGAGGATTTATTCATACACAGTAGCTCAGTTAATAATGGTTACTAAAATCCATGTAGAAATGCCCATTGTTCCTATTAGATGACACATAACAATGAACTTTGCAACAATTTTATGTAACCTGAAATTTGTGCATAACATAGTGTTTTCATATACATTAATTTATCTGATCCTCACTAAAATCCATGTGAGGAAAGTAGGAAAAATGTTGATATTTGAGTTTTCTTGAGTACCAGATTTACAAGGTCCGATTTAAAAGTTTCTGCTTGTAGGTGAGTATTCAGTCTCAAATAAGCTTTCTTGTGTTTCTGGACTTATCTACAAAATGAGCGAGTTGGACAGGTAAGAGCCCTTTCTCTGCAAGAGCATACAGACATTTAGAGATGGAATGGTTATGATGACTTATCCATGTAGTAAATGATCAAGCTATCAGCTTTCAAGAGTCTGAAACTGAGTTTAAAATTCATTTTCTCTTGTCTTTCCCCACGGATGATCAAACCCTTGAGAAATCAACTGTGGCAATCAAAATGCCTAGAAAATTGAAGTACCTCATACTTTCATTTACAAGGAGAAACATTCACACAGAAATCAGTTATTAAAAACCCTTACATGGAGTATTTTCATCGTGTAATCAAGCTGATAGGAGACCCAGGCCTGAACAGAAGCCAGTTTGTTGGGTCTAAAAGAAAAATAAAAATAATTGAAATCATCTACTAAAAATGTTTAAGAGAGCTGAGGGAATTTTTTCACTTTGGATAAATCTACAGAACCAAAACAATTTTAGTCCTTGGATCAAGTTAGCTTCCCTGAGAGGGTGCTGGATATACAAAACCATACTAGGCATGTATTACCCCTCTATTTTCACTTACCGAGGCTGTGTCTAGTTCACAGTTTTACTATGCAAACACACCAAGTGTATGGCCAGGGAGAAACAGGAGAGTAAAGAAACATTTCCAAATGCCAGTGTTTGGGGCACCCTGAGGACTAGAGTGCTTATAAATTTTAGGAATCTGGTGGCGGGATGTAGGGAGAGTGAGAGCAAATGTGTAATACTGTAGGATTTGTCATTGTATTATAATGGAGACAAGTACTCTTAGCTGCTAGTTTTAGGTAAAAGATTCCCTTCTATTTGATAAATGTATTTCTAAGACAATACCTTAGGTAGACTGACAATAATATTCAACAGAAGCAAAGCTTTTTGTTGTTGTTGTTTTTGTTACCCAGGCTTGATCTCAGGACCTTGCACTTGCAAGGTAGGCATGGTGCCACTGAGCTAAATCCCCCAGCCCCAAGTTTTTTAATTGACCAGTTAGCTGGGGAAAGCAATTTTTCCTAAAGACCTGAATGATTACTAAAATATCAAGCTGACATTATAAATTATACTCTTTGGACCCTCATTAAGAGCTCTATTGACTTTTGTTTGATGTTTGGAACAATTATAATCTCTTGTATTTAAGAAAAGAATCAATATAGTGAAAATGGCCATACTTCCAGAACTGCAATTCTGATTGCAATCCCAACAGTATATTTCACAGAACTAGAGAAAACAATCCAAAAATTCATTTGGAACCAGAAGAGATCTAGAATAACAGAAGCAATTCTAGGCAGCAGAGACATGGCAGGGGATATCACAATTCCCAATTTGAAACAATACTACAAAGCCACTGTGATTTAAAACAGCATGGTACTGCCAAAGAAACAGACCTGAGGATCAGAGGAATAGATTCAAAGATGCAGAAACAACTCCAAACATACTCAGCCACCTCACCTTTGACAAAGGAGCCAACCATCCCCACTGGAGGAAAGACAGCCTCTTTAATAAGTGGTGTTGGAAAAACTGGCTTTTAACTTGCGAAAGATTAAAAATAGACCCCTATCTTTCACCATACACTAAACTAAAATCCAAGTGGATTAAATATATGAATATTAAAACAGAAACACTAAACTTGCTGGAAGATAAGTTAGGTAGAACTCTTGAAGACACTGGCATAGGAAAAGACTTTATGAATAAATCCTCAGTAGCATGGGAACTAGCACAAAGAATCAACAACTGGTATCTCATCCTATTAAAAACCTTCTGCACTGCAAGAGAAACCACTACCAGAACTAAGACACAACCTACAGTGTGGGAAAAAATTTTTACTAGCTGTTCCTCAGTCAGTGGCTTACTATCTAGAATATATAAAGACCTCAAAAAAATCAGACCCCCCCAAATATAAAGAACCAATTAAAATGGGCATGTGAATTAAAAAGACATTTCTCAGATAAAGAAGTAAAAGTAGCAAATAAATATATGAAAAAAATATTCCACACCACTGGTCTTTGGAGAGCTGCAGATGAAAACAACACCGAGATTCCACCTCACTCCAGAAAGAATGGCTGCTATGAAGAAATCAACCAACAACAAATGCTGGCAGCACAGTTTGTAATAGCTAAAACTTGGAAACAGCCAGATTGCCCATCAACTGGAGACTGGATAAAGATTTTCTTTTTTTATAAAATGGAGTACTACTCAGCCATAAAGACCAATAAACTAGAGACGTTTATAACTAAGTGGATACATATTGTGGCCATACTCTTAAGTGAAATAAATAGAACTAAGGTGTAAATACTGAATAGTTTCTCTGGTGTGAAAAACTAAAAGTGGAAATAAGGATCAAAATGTATAATTGTTATGGTGTACTAGGAAGAAAAGTTCTAAAGGAGTAGTGGAAGTTGGAGAGGTAGGGGAAAGGAAAGATGGGAAAAGAAAAAATATAAGGAAAATTTATAAAGTGGAAACAAAGTCTTTGTAAATAGGAAAGGTGGAGTGGGCAAAGATGAGGGAAGGGGAATGGGGGAAAATATGAACCAAGATACATAGTGTAAAGGTACAAAATCCCAGTGATAAATGTAACTATATTGCATACCTAAAAATGTACCAATAAACTTAATGGGAAAAAATACAGTCCAAATTTTTCTAATATATTAGAATGAACCAAGTGGTTGGAATGGAATTGTGGATAAGGCAAACCCTGGAGTCAGGCATACAGGCTGTGGAAATGAAACACTCAGAAAATAATCAGGAAATTTAACAACGCTAACAGAATACGCAATGAAATAAAGAATGGCAAATGATCTGGAGTCATTCAGAAAGGGCAAGTTATAGAAGTTGAATACTTCTTTGAGAAAGCAGAAGTGACAATCAAATATTAATTTGTACCTATGAATCCCAAAAATAGTGATAACACTGATATTGATAGGGATGAAAGGTAGATAGATACGCTAGTACTTATTGGCAGAAATGAAAATGATTATTATCTTGTGGGAAACAAATTTTGCTATATTTTGCTTCTACACAGAGAGTTCACTTTTGGTAATCTGTTCCATAAAAGTAAAAGCACTAGCCTATAGCTATGTTTCACAAAAATATCGTTTTATTTTTCATAAGCTCTAAAATGCAGATAGATACAATGCATCTTATCACTTGTAGAGGAATAGTTAAATCATGGCCATTATTAGGAAAATTTTTCATGAGATTTTATTGAGCCAGAAAATGGGCGAAAAGCAGAGAAAAGTCTATACTATTGCACCATTTCTTTGGAATACAAAGGCAAAAATTCCCTATTTGGGTATATATATATATGTATAAATGTATTGTATGCATATTTGAGTATGATTATGTGTACCTGTATATATATATGATTAGTTGAGTGTGAAGAAAATAAATCGACAAATCCACATTCTCAGTGAGGAGAAGATAAAGGGGTAAAATAGAAGAGGTGAAGAGGTGAAGCAGGAAGAAAAGCAAAAAGATGAAAATTACTTCCCTAAAAAATAATGTTTTCTTATATAGAACTATGCATGTATAAAAGTATTTACATGTAAAGAAACTAGTGAGAGATGAATGAGTGTTGTATTTCCTTTATAAGAATGCAGTGACAGGTAGAAAACAAAAGAGGCACAGTTACAAAAGGCAGTTTTTAAAAGAAAGCAATTGAAACCATTTGTACACAAAAATTAAATGTTGGCACGGCAAAAGACAGCACAAAAAAGAATCACAATAGCTTGGGAAGAACTATCTGTAACCCATATGGCAGATGAAAGAATTATATCCTAATAAACAAAGAGCTACTAAAATTGTTAAGAAAAACAGAATCAACCCAGTACACTAGGCAAGAGTAAGCAATCTGCATGCTGTCTCTTTTTTCATAGCCATGGAATGCAAATGCAGGCAATAATTAGTCATAATTTTCCCTTCCCCAGTTAGCAAGAACGGAAAAGAAAGACAGAAAAGTACTTTTGGAGAGACTCTGAGTAAACCAGACACATTATTGGTGAAGAAGAAATTGCTTCAACTTTTCAGAAAATAGTAATTTGGTAACATATTAGTAAAAAAATTGGGGACTAAATAATCTGTCTTTCAAAGAGCTATCGTATATACACATAATACACAATTGCACAAACAATACATATTTATGGAAATATTATATACACACATAAACATATGTATGCTCCTCTTTCTCCAATGATGCTTATAGATGATGATCCTTGTAGCAATTTTGTGTGGCAAACACAAAACACATATGAAAAGAAAGAAAACTCCAAGACATATGGATGTACATTGATTATGAAGAATAGTTTCTGGAAATTCAGCACACACAAATCTGAAAATTATGAAGCTATTTAGAAGAAATAAGTTGAATTTATATCTAAAGACTTCAAGGTATATCTGCGATCTCTTATTAAGCAAGTTATAAATAAGTATGACCCAATTTTCAACACACTACAAAACCTATGTATGCACTTAAAATAGAGAATTGTGTAATATAAATTTAAAATATTTCCTATTCCACATGATTACAAGTGTAAGCTTCAATTTCCTAAAGTGTATGTTTTTCTTTGTTTGTTTTATTTTGTTTTGTTTTAGAGACAGTGTCTCACTATGTAGTTGAGACTGACCTGGAACTCACTATGTAGTCCAGGCTGGTCTCAAACTCACAGCCATCCGCCTGCCTCTGCCTCCCAAGTGCTGGGATTACAGGTGTGCACCAACAAGCCCGGCCTAAAGTGTATGTCGAATCTTTATTACTGGGTCTTCATTAATAAACAGAGCTATTCTGAATTTATATTATTTCAACTTTTCTTTCTTTAAAAAGCTTTTCTGTTTTAACAAACTCTGTTGACCATATAGCTAATGTTAATATCCTAACCACAGTCACTACTGTCTTTTATTTCCAAAAATGTCAGGTGAAAAGAAAGACTATCTGAAAGCAAGTGACGAGAGATGAATATATGGCATGTTTTAGGTAGCATATTCTGGCTGATGGAAAAGACGTTTAGGTTCTCAACAGATAAGAGTAGCAGGTGGGAGTTTCTCAAGGAGGTGGCCCATGGTAAGGTGGAAGCTGCCAGCAGGTGGAGATATATGTCCGATTGAGACCTGAGGTCAAAAGCAAAACTAGTATGAACGCAGGTGTCCATATTCAGAGGAAATGCATTACCAACTGGCTCAGCAAAACGACGTTCGGGGAGAGAAAATGTAATCAGAAATAAAATAAGCAGGGTTTTGGTCAGGTCACAACATGTGATTATGCAGGCTGTGTGATGCACAGCTCTGGGGGAGTCGTATCTATTTAAACTACAGTGTGAAGTATACCTACTAGATTGTAGAAGGCAAGAAGCTCATTACAGCACTGAGACCCTCAACACAGACTAGATCTGCAGCAGCACTGACAATCCAGCTGATTATCATTTTCATCATCAACAGCCTCACCACCGTTAGGATTATAATAGCTGACATCGTGATAATGCATTGTGCCTTATAGCCCACACTGATTCTGGAAGGACCATATTAGGTACCTAGATTAGGTATTACAGTTATCATTAAAATAAAGAAGGAGTCAGTTCATTGGTTTGCCCACAGTTTCAAAGGTAGTATGTTCACAAGCATGTAAACTCAGTATCTCTAAAACCATCCTGTCCCTCCTGCCCCAAAATCCTCATATTGGGAATGATAAATCCCAACATTGGGATTGGACTGATGTTGGATCCTGGTAAGCAATAAATCAAACTTATCCTAATATGTATTGTAATTATTTCTTATGCACAATGCTTTCTTTTTTCTTTTTTTGTATCCAATGAGTAAGCGAATTCTCCCTATAAAGGTTTTCATGCTGTGTAACATCCACACTCAACTTGTTCTTACTGATTGCTATTTTCTTATAGTGGCTATTTGTTTAGACAGAGATGATTTATAGCAGCTTAGAATAACACACATGATATGAAAAAATGAATAAAAAATTGGGAAATGAGTAAATTGAATTAGAAAGCAAATGACTGTGTTGATCTCACTGTCTGTAGGTGGAAGCTCAGATTCTGACCAGTTTCGAGAAGAGCAAGGCTGCTTTGAAAGAGTAAGTTGAATACAGGCAGAAGCTTCAGACAGGTCTATAGACTGGCAGGACCCGTATTTACCACTAACTAGCAAAGATGAGAGAAAAACTCATACAGAAAAAGTCTAAGAACCCTTCCTGCTGGTGTTCACTTCTTACATTAGCAGACTTTTCCAAATGGAGTTTTACAGTCTATGTTTAAAAAACTATGCTTGTAACAAATAAAGTATGTGGAAAAGTGAAAAAAAAGAAAGCAAATCACTGAAATGAAGAAAACATCCAGTCAAGAAAAAGGTTAATTAACAGAATAAACAAGGCACTTAGTAAACTTCTCTAAATTTTTTAGCGATAGATCACAAATTTGGCTTTCACCTTTTCAGCAGTCAAGAGAAAGAAGAAAACATGATTCTCAATTTTGAAAAATATAATGAGCCAAATATATAATGAGCCACGAGAAGCTCAGAAGAAACACAGGTATTCTTGGTATGATCAAGAAGATATGTTTTTTATTGGTCCATATAATGTCAATAATAGCATCCACTTTTTATAAGAATCTTTCTATGTGTCAGACATGATGCTGAGTACTTTGAATGCATTATCTCATGCAAGTTTTATAACATAATGCAATAAGAGAATTATGAAAGTCATTGAAATAAATGTAGTTAGTGAGTGCCTGGTCTAGGATTCTACATGGTCTGCTGAGTCCAAATCTATACTTCTACTTCACAGTTTTTACTTGGTAAGTGTTTTGTGATTCAATCCCTAAACATCCCTGAGTAGTCAACAGAATCCTTCAATATCCAAAATAATATAATTCCTACAACTTTATCCCTGTCCTATGACTTTGTTTTGTTTTCCTTATTGCATTCTCCAATACTGTTGTGTTCATTTGCTTCCTTGTTTTGTCGTTTGTCTTTCACTTGGCATCCTTTGCCTATTACATAGCTGCAGTGATCTGTTTATCTTGTTTACTGTTGTATCCCTAGAGATTATTTGACTGCTCAAGACACGGGAGACATTGGATATTTTTTTAAAGGAATGAATGAATGTTTTAAGGAGCAAGGGTTAAGTATCCATTCAAAACTGTTATAACATCTGAGAATCCAGTACCCTTACTTGTTCATTCCTTAAAATATTACTAATTCTTCTCCAGTATTAATGATTTATTTATACTAATTACTCCCTAAAAATGCATTTTTAAAACTTGGCTACTTTTTATAATTTACCTTGGCCTAGATTTGACTTAATTTGATTTATAATAAGAATTGTAGTTAAGATAAAACTGGCACTGTTACTTGTCACACAAGAATAAATTTTTATTTGCTGGTGCATAATTGCTATTTTTTAAAGCTCACATCCAAAGAATTTGCCTAGTAGCTTATTCAATATAGATTTTGTTATTTCCTATCATTTTCTGTTTAAAAATAGATAGTTTTACAAAAGAGAGAGAAAGCAACTTAATGGTTCAAAGAAAAATAAACAACATGTACTTGTTGGAGTTTAACACCTTAATTCTAGTTGTCATGTTTTCTGGTAGGAAGAATAAACACTCCTTAAATAACATAGCTTAACTAAATCAGCAATGGGATCATGAAAAAATTTGAGTTTTTAAACTACAGGTACACTGTCACATACAGAGCACTGAGATATTCAGAATAACAGATTGGATAACTCTAATAAATGCAATGCATGAAACCCAGGAATAGGACAGATTTCTAGGATCTAGGGAACAAGAACACTGTAAGATGAAATACCACCAGGGGACTTGCCCTGGCTATATGAAACCCTTTGAGGGAAGAGTAGAGCAAGATGAGAGTCAGAAATGCCATCCCAGAAAGACTTTACCTCTGCAGTTTTATCTATTTATAATATGCTTATGTTTAGATGATTAGCTATTATCCATTCTTGTAATTTTCTAGTCTTCACTTTCAACTGTTGCAAGTGTTCCTTGATGGGCATTTTATGTTTAGACTTCCTTCTTGAATTACCTGCTATCTAAACTAACCAAAGTGTTAATGAGTTGTCATGAGTTCCAGGTGCCTGCACAACCTGTTCTTAGTTCAATGTCAGTTATATCATCAAAATATTTTGATTTGTACTTTACACATAAAATAATAGGAATAATTCTATGTTTTTATTATTTATTGAGCGGTTACCAAATATTATTCATCATGAAAGTAGAGTATGCTTTCTCATTTAATTTCCACGCTTCTATGAATGTGGGGTATTTTAATGGGGTACTTATGAGAGCGGGGTATTTTTAATCACCCCACTTTGAAGGAAAAAATAGTCAAAATGCATATTTATTATATAGAAGGTAGAGACACAGCAAGAATTTGAACCAACACATTACTCTACTAGCCATTTTTTAGCCTTTCCAATGTTTTTTCATCATCCTGGTAAGCTTATTGGTTTGTTTTATTAACAATTTATTAACAATAATAATACATTCACAAAGTTATGTTGTGATCTCTGTATTCTCTCTAATCCTTGCCCTCAGTCTCGACATTTTCTCTTTTTAATTCAAGTACAGAAGAACTCTTATGAGTTAAGAACTATACTAAGGTTAGTGGAAAGCCCAGGATTCTCCTTCAAAAGTCACAGACAAAGGAAGCCCAGGATTCTCCTTCAAAAGTCACAGACGAAGGCTGGGGATTTAGCTCAGTGTTGCCTGCCTCACAAGCACAAGGTCCCAAGTTTGATTCCTGGTATAAAAAAAAAGTAACAGATAGATCTAGGGTCTATCCCTTCTTGAGAAGCAAATGAAAGTTAGGAAACTGAATTTTATATGATCAATTAGAATTTAAATTTTTTTCAGCTTTAATTGAGGTTATTGGTACATTTTGGGGATACAGTACGGTTACATTCATTGTTGGGAATTTGTACCTCTACATGACAAGTCTTGGTTCTCATTTTTTCCCCTTGTCCCTGCCCTCCCTTC
>NW_022900927.1:35442291-35460013 GCF_012274545.1 Fukomys damarensis
TTCCCCTACCTCCCACCTTCCCTACACCTTTAGCTCCTTTCTTCCCATTTCTCAATGTCAGGAATCTTATTAGGGTCTTCTCTATTATTGCAGATTATTCACTCCAGAGTTAAATTTTTTTGAGTGATCAAGATTACCAAAAGAATCTATGCAGTGAAGTGCCTACATTTTCATGTGCTCCTTCTCTCTATTGGTCCCTTCTCTTGTTCCTTCACAGTGACAATCTAGGTGCCACCCTCTTCTTTTTCTGTATTTTCATTCTCTCATCTATCCCCTCAGCATTATCTGCTACATCCAGATCTGGCCAGCATGCTAGCTCCAAGAAAAACTCATGAATTTGTAAACTGCAAAAACAGTACACGGTTTTACTATGAAAGTAATTCTTTCTTCACGGCAGGCTAGAGTTGGAAAAGAAATCCAGTTCAATGCCCACCATATTTGATATGTTTAATTAGGAACCATTTTGGGAAGGGGTTGATTGTTTTGTTTCTTGGTTTTTGTTTTTTATTTTTTGTGCCAGGGATTTAACTCAGGACCACTGAATTATAGAAGAACTTCAGCAAGTATTTCTTGAATTCTTTAATGAAATGGAAAGAGAACTGCACATTCATTCCTGGAAGCTAGTATCATCTTGATTCCCAAAGCAAACAAGGCCTCCACTAAGAAGAAAACTACAGGCCTATCATCTCTTTAATGAACATAGATGCAAAAGAGCCTAACCAGATATTGGCAAACAATGCAATGAGTCATTAAATCCATCATATGTTATGACCAAGTAAATTCATCCCATGGTTACAAAAATGGTTCAATATGTGCAAGTCAATAAATATAACACATCACACAAATAGAACCCAGAACCCAGGGCAAAAATTACACAATCATCTAAATAGATGAAGAAGAAAAACCTTCATCAAATCCAACTTCCTCTCATGATTAAAAACCCTGAAAAAATAGAAATAGAAGGCTCTGATCTCAAACTGATAAAAGCTCTTTATATCAAACCTAATGCTAGCAATATATTAAATAGGAAAACTATCATATTAAATGTTTTTCCTCTAAAAATGAGAACAAGACAAGGATATTAACTATCAAGATTCATGTCCAATGAATTACTTGAACTGTTAGCCCAAACAGTAAGACAAGAGAAAGAGATAAAAAGAACATGTAAAGGGGGGAAAAAAGTCAAACTATCCTTACTCACAGATTGCATGATCCTTTACATAGAAAATCTAATAAATTCTACCAAAAGACTCTTCATATGAATAAAACAAATTCAGCAAGATAGCAAGATAGCAAGATACAAAGTCAATACAGAAAGATCAATAACATTTCTGTACACCAATACTGATCCCACTGATAAAAAAAATTGGGAAAATGTTGTCACTCACAATAGCTTTAAGAAAATCAAATACTTAGGATCAACATAACAAAGGAAACAAAAGTCTTCTATAATGAAAACTATAAATGTCCTAAAAAGGAGATCAAAGGGGACATCAGAAAATGGAAAGGTATCTCCTGTTCTTGGATAGGCAGAACCAATATTGCCAATATGGGCACACTACCCAAACTGTCCTATCAATTTATTACAATCCTAATAAATACCAAGAGCATTCCTTACAAAAATAGTAAATTCCAAAATTCCTAAAATTCATGTGGAACCACAAGAGACCCAGAATAGCAAAATAAATCCTGCACAAGAGCAACACAGGAAGCATTGCAATCCCGGATTTCATTATATTACAAAGCTACAATGATGAAAACAGCATATGCTGGCCAAAAAAGCAGACATGTGGATTAATGGAACAGAATATAGGACTCAGAAATAACCTTAGGCAATTCAGTTATCTGATCTTTGACAAATGGCCCAAGAACATATGCTGGAGGAAAGATAGCTGCTGTAACAAGTGGTGCTGGGAAAATTTGCTATATTTGCTAGAAGACTGAATAGAGATCCATATCTCTCATCATGGTAAAACTATTGAAGACAAAAGCATAAACAGGACTTTCTGAACAGAACTCTGATGGCACAAGAAATGTCATCATTAATCAAAAATTGGGATGATATTAAATTGCAACACTTCCTCACAGTAAAGAAAACAATAAACAGGGTGAAGACACAGCCTACAAAATGGGAAAAATTTTGCAAACTACTCCTCAAAGGACTAAAATCTAGAATGAAGAACTCAAAAGAATTATAACCTTAAAATAAAAGATCTAATCAAAAAATAGGCAACTGAACTGAGCAGGCACTTCTCAGAAGAAGAAATACAAATAGCCAATAAATACAAGAAAAATATTCAGTACCTCTGGTGCTGCATTAGAAAAATGCAAATAAAAACAACACTGAGATTCCATCTTTTCCCCCAAAAATGGATATCATCAAGAAATCAAATAATGGCAAACAAATGGCAAGGCTGGGGGATGGGGAAGAAGAAACACTTCTACATTGTTTGGAAGGTAAACTAGTACAACCACTATGGAAATCAGGGTAGAGATTCTTTAAAGCACTAAAACAGAAATTACATTTGATGCAGGAATTCCCCTTCTAAGTCTCTTCCTGAAAGCATAAGAGACATCATATTTCTTTTATAGTGAAAAATGCATTCGCATACTTATAGCAGCACAACTTGTAATAGGTAAATATAGAAAATGGCCTAGATGTCCATCAACAGATGAATGAATAAAGAAAATGTGATATTTATACACAATGGAATAATCATGGATAATTTTGAGTGATTTGTATGAAAATAAGTGTACTTTGAGACAGTAATGCTAAGTGAAATAAATCAAACACACAGGCTTAAATATCACATTGTTTCTCTTGTATGAGAATCCCACAGTGTTACTAATTTAAAGGATAAAATAAAAGATAGATAATAGGAAGCAGGGAGGTGGATCTTTTGCAAATGAGAAGGAGATTAAGAGATGTAGGGAATGAGGAGAGAGGACAAGGGATCGGATTGTAAAAAAAAAAAATTAGGATATATTTTACACTAGTACCAACTCTACAAGATGAATATAATCATTATGTACTGCAATTGTGTACAAATAAAAATTTTAAATTAGTTCTTTTGGAAAGATACCCAGCAGAGGGATGGCTGGGTCAAATGGAACCTCCCGTCCCAGCTCTTTGAGGTATCTCCATATTGATTTCCACAGTGGTTGCACCAGTCTGCACTCCCACCAACAATGGAGAAGGGTTCCTTTCTCCCTACAACCCCACCAACATTTGTTATTCATTGATTTCTTGATAGCAGCCATTCTTTGTTGGGGTGAGGTGAAATCTCAGTGTTGTTTTCATCTGCATCTCTTGAATTATCAGTGATGTGGAACATTTTTTTCATATAATATGCACACCCATGTTTATAGCAGCACAGTTTGTAATAGCTAAAACTTGGAAAAAACCTATTTGCCCATCAATTGGAAACTGGATAAAGATGTGGGTTTTCTATAAAATGGAATATTACTCAGCCACAAAGAATGAGAAAATAGATTCATTCATAGGAAAATGGATACATATTGAAGATATACCCCTAAGTGAAATAAATAAGGCACACATGTGTAAATACCAAATAGTTTCTCTGGTGTGAATAATCCGCAATAATACATAAGATCCTAATAAGATTACTGACATTTAGAAATGGGAAGAAAGGAGCTAAAGGTGTAGGGAAGGTGTGATGTGTAGGGGAAGGGTAATAAGGGGAAAAAAATGTGAGCTAATGAAAAGATGGAAATAAAGTGTTTGTAGATGGGGAGTGGGGGAGGGGGCAAAGGGAGGGCAGGGACAAGGGGAAAAAATGAGAATCAAGACTTGTCATGTAGAGGTATAAGATCCCAACAATGAATGTAACTGTGCTGTATCCCTAAAATGTACCAATAAACTCAATTAAAGCTGAAAAAATTTTTTTAAATTAAAAAATAAAATGGAATTTACTGGTGATGAAAAATATTAATGGTGCAAAAGACGTGTGGTGACTCAGAAAGCTAAACATAATATAAAACATGCACATTAAGGCAATACTTTTAAGTGAAATAAATAGGACACACATGTGTAAATACTGAATAGTTTCTCTGGTGTGATAAACAGTGTAAATAAGCACTAAAATGTGTAATAGATAATGTGAAATGGGAAGAAAAGGTTCAAAGGGGAAAGTAAAATGGGAAGGGTGGGGAAAAGGAAAGAAGGGAATGGCATTAATATGAGAAAATGAAAAAATGGAATCAAGTCTTTGTAAATAGGGAGGGATGGAGGGGTTCAAGGGAGGGCAGGGAAAGAGGGAAAAAATAAGAACCAAGACAGATTATGTAAAGGTGCAAATTTTTAATGATGAATGTTGTTATAGTGTATACCCAAAATGTACCAAAAAATTACCTTAGAAAGATAACAAAACTTTATATATATGCAGATTCTATACATGTATGTATAGTTCATGATGATGATGGTTATGTAATAGTTTTATGTAATAGAATTATTTTTATTTCATCTTTTTCCTTCTCTATATTTTCCAAACATTGTGTAACTTTATGAAGATATATATCTTTAATAATCAGAAAAATATTACTAAATTATTCTCTATGAGGGAATTTAATATATCATGTTTAGTATGATCAGTGAGTAAACCAGATCTCTTAGGACTTCAGTCATCCTAATATTGAGGGTATATGATGCCAAACAAGCAGGTGTACCGAGCTGTTCAATGTGGTAACATCACACTGACATTGTGGAAGTTTAGCCTCTAGCATTTTCAGAATTCATTCCATATCCTTCTTGCTGATTTACTATCTAGAAATGGAGAAAAGCAACAGATGGTGACAGTTATGATTGTCAGGATGCAAATATATCTCAAGAACGGAATTTCTACTTCAACATTATTTTGCAAAGAGATGGTAACATCTCAGGAAATCTATGCACAAAGTATTCCAAAATTCAAATCTGGTATAAAAACAGTGACTTTATAAGATTTTATAATTTAATAGGAAACATTTACATTAGATTGAAAGCAAATGGGCAAAAGTTTATCCAAACTTCTGTATTATATTATAGAAATTCTGTTTTTCAACCTTTTAAAACCTAAAATCTAACTTGACTGTAGTGGATTTTGTTATTATCTATGGAATGACCATTGTGAATCTTTTAAGTCACTTCTAATGATTTTTAATCCTATAATTGAATCAATAAATCATTTCAATATTTATTGACTATTATTTGTGTGTGTGTGTGTGTGTGTGTATGTGTGTGGTTTTTGAGACAGGGTCTCACTATGTAGTTGAGACTGACTGGAACTCACTATGCAGTCCAGGCTGGACTCAAACCTGCAGTGATCCTCCTGCCTGAGCTTCCTGAGTGCTGGAATTACAGGCATGCGCCACCACACCCGGCATTGATTAGTTACTTTGTATTCACTGATGAAAAGTAATCGATTAAAATAGTTCAAGCCCTGTGTAGCAGCTCATGCCTGTAATGACAGCCCTCTGAGAGGCTGAGGTAGGAAGATCACAAATTCATGCCCAGCTTAGACAACTTAGCAATTTTCCATGGCCTTGTCCCAAAACGAAATATTAATAAAGTCCTGGAAAGTAGCTCAGTGCAAAAGCCCTGGTTGCAATCCCTAGTACTGGAAAAAAAAAAAGCAAGGAAAATGTAAAACAAGACCATATGATAGCAAGTAATTCAGTGCTAACATGCAGTTAAGAATATTTTCTTGCCAATATGTATTATGTAGTTAGTTATAAGCTCTTGAATTGTGTTTCTTTTAGCATCAATTCATTTTTTCACTTAATAAACATTTAATGAATAGTTATTGGGTCCTTACCATGGCCGGGTACTATAATAGGGACTGGAATGAACTATATAGAGGAACAAACTATATACAGGAACAAACTAGGAAAATCTCAACCTTTTGGAACTTACAAGGTACTATGGATGAGGGAGGAAGAAACATAAAACACACTAGCCAAATGTCAATAACGCTATGAAGAAAAAGCAGGAAGGTGGCCATAACTATCTTTGAAATCTATCATTTTAGTGTCAATCTGACTAATGTTAAGATAGCTCCCTCCTTTCAGTGATGCAGTATGTTACCAATTCTTTTTGTTTTCATATTTCTACTTTTGAAATATGTTCCTGAAAATCATCCAAGCTCTCTATTGACAATTTAAGTAATAAAGTGAAGAAAGAACTAGAAAAATCATTGTAGGTTAAGGACAAAAGAATGTAATTTTTTAAAAACTCACATATAATATCCATGTCCACAAATTGCAGTTTGCTATTTCACATTTATTGATTCATTTTTAAATCTTAATTGAGCCTCTTTATGTATTAGATATAAGAAAGGTAGGAAGTGCATTCTGGGAAGAAGATATCACAGGTAAAGTTCTTGATCCAAGAACAGGCACAAAATTGGTGACAAAGACAAAGCCTGAGCTTTGGTGTGCAGTTAGCTTTGGTGTGCAGAGGGGTAAGAGATGAGCTCAGGAACAGAGATGTGGGCTCCTAACTGTGTGCAGTGCTTCCCAAATTTCTTAAAACCCAGGAATCCTTCAGGGATTATTTGATGAATGCACTGATTCCTGAAACACATCCCCAAACTATGGACTCATCAGGAAATGTTCTGGGAATCTTGGATCCCATGTGACATGGATATTAGCCATGGCAATATGCTTGAATTTTATTTATAGAGCAATGGGAAGATAGTGGTGAGTGAGTGAGTGTGTGTGTGTGTGTGTGTGTGTGTGTGCTTGTATGGTGTAGTATGGTCTGATTTAAACTTTCTGCAGATCATTCTGACAAAAATTGGGTAGAAGGAGTGCAGACTGACTAGTTAGCACGATGTCACAGTAGTTTATAAGGGAAAGAAAGGCAAAAGTCTAAAATGAAGTAATGAAGATAATTTTTTCATGTTATACGCTTGCTGCAACAATAACAATACATCATTCTTAACACAATGCTAAAAAATGCTCTGTACTTAACAGAAAACAATTGTTGCTTATTACCATCATTTTTAGTTTTTGCTAACTAGCTGTCCAATTGCGCCAACACCATGTAATGGACAATGCTTTGCAATCCATCTGTGATGCCTCTTTTGTCCTACTTTACTTTCTTATATAGATTGACTTCTCTGTATGATTTCTGCTTTCCCATTCATAAATCTGCATGCACATGTTTTAAACTGTTGTTTGACCAGCTTCCTTGCACTATGGTGGTTTTTAAATTAGATTTGTTCTCTCAGGCTTTTAAATCTGCTTCCTCTAAGAACTTGAGGGCAGTTTCTCAGGAATAACTGGAAGAGACTTTAGTCATGCCTCACATTGCAGTAAACTTATACCTTTCATCAATTTAGCATTTTGACTTGATATTCACTGTTTCGACTTCTGCGTCATTTGACATATGATAAAGCAAGTATCCATTCTGTAACTTTGCCAACCATAGCAAGTTTGCTCACAAATGGGCCCAGACATCTTCTACTACAGTTTAGTGCAGTCCTATTGTTGTCCACTATATAAGTAGTCAAGAGTAGACAGGCTACAGGGGTTTCCTCAAATTTGAAACTTTTGGGGAATATAACATAGCAGGTTCAATAGATTGCAATAAAGCACAGTCTTTCTCATTGACAAATAATCTAGGTTTTAGGATAAATCATTGACAACTCAACTTTCTCCTATGTCATAGCCAATATGCTTTCTTTTTGAGGCACCTTTGGAAGTGTGAGAGCATGGCCTTTGTCGTTCATTTTTATAGAAACCCTTACTTGGGCTAAGTTTTAAATTCTTATATCCTCATTGTTCCTTGAAAGGGCTGCACTGTCTTAATAAAAACTGAATTTCACATACTCTGCTTTAGCATACATTGAGGTACTATCTTTGCTTAACAGTGCTCCAGTTTCCCCATAAACAATCTTCCCTTCCATACGTGGCTTTTACTTTTTTATTATTCATTAAATTTATTGGTATATTTTAGGTATACAGTATGATGACTTTCACCATTGGGAATTTGTACCTTTACATGATATAGTTTGGTTCTTATTTTCCCCCATTCCCCTGCCCTCCCTTCACCCCTCCACCCCTCCTTATTTGCAAAGACTTTGTTTCCGTTTTTTCCTTTTCTCATATTTCTTTCTTTCCCATCTTTCCTGTCCCTACTCTCTCCTTTCCCCTACCCCTTTGGACCTTTTCTTCCTATGTGCATCCATGTTTATAGCAGCATACTTTGTAATAGCTAAAACTTGGAAACAGTCTAATTGTCTATTACCTGGAGATTTGATAAAGAAGATGTGATTTTTTTAATAAAATGGAGTACTACTCAGCCATAAAGAATGAGAAACTGGAAACATTTATAGCTAAATGGATGGACATTGAACCTATATTGTTCTGTGAAATAAATAGGATACACATGTACAAATACCAAATAGTTTCTCTAGTGTGAGAAACCAAAAGTATAAATAAGGATTAAAAAGTATAATAGATAATGCTTTTACCTTTTTAAGGAAAGCTCTAGGAGTGGGATGTATGGTTAGGTTTGAAGTATAAGTCCGGTCTTATCACATGCCACAAATTGTTACTGATAGTTAAGACATTCTTTCCAACTGAATGTAAACTTTCAATGATGAAAATCCTAAAATTTAAAAAACCCATGTTGTGACTGAGATCAGAGTCATTCTGAGAATTTAATGTCACTCAGAGGAAGTAGATTTGGGAGATTGATCTGGGTCCCATAACATGAGCCCCTGATGAAAACCATGTGAGATTTCCTATAAAAGTATTGGTCCTTGAACCATTGCATTTTCTCTCATTTGTGTTAGATGTTTTTGTCACTTTCAAAAGAATACTTGTTACCAATAAACTTTCTCTGATATGGCCGACTGAGCCTCGTCTTATCTCCATAGATTAAGTCCATCTTTCGGGATGTTTGATATACAAATATAAAAGTATTGTTAAACCAGTTTGTTGATTGAAAAGGTATCTGACAATTATTCATTCACACCATACAACACAGTGTTAACAAAATGTCTACACTGTGGCAAGATAACCAAAAGGAGAGACTTTCAAAGCCCTTCAAATTATAGCTCGAGATTATCTCTTTAGAACAACTCTCCTAAACCGGTCAGCAACAGAAACAAACTGAGGTGAGGTTCAAGCCAGATCTCAAGACGAAACTCAGTGAAACATAGTTATCAAAAGCTTTTGGCACTTTTAATTTACCTTTTCTAAGGGAAGTATCTGATAAAATTATTTGCAAGAATATTTTGTGTCAAAAAATAGAATGACTGGCTGCTGGTCCGGGTGATACGGGATAAGGAAGATAAAAGGTTACAAGATTCTAGGAATCCCATAGAGACCATTTCAGCCTTCTAAAATGTACCACGATCTTATGTGCTTTAGAATAACCACAACTATATCCTCTAATCCATTTCTCTCCCTTTCTCTTCTCTTCCCATCATAATCTTTCCTCCCTCTTTGCTCCCTTCCAAGTACTAATCAGGCCAAACCCTGCTTAGCTTCTGATATCAGACAAGATCGGGCCCGTTCAGGGCGGTATGGCCATAGATCCTCTCTCCTTTCTGCTTCTTCCTTCTGCATCTTTTTTCCCAATTTTCTTTTTTCCAGTCCATCCTGTGGTGTGGATCATGATCTCTCTAACTGTGCCCTCTTTACTGACCCTAAAAATCACTCCTTTTATTCCAAAGCTTACTAGCCCTCAATTTTCTCATATTTTGGCTAGACTAGAACCTTGTTTACTCAGAAACCTGTGTTGAAGTGGTAAGGCCTATATCATTTGAATAAGTTTTCCCTTGTACATCTGGTTTCCTCCTTCCTGGTGTGTGGCCTTGTGGCCTGGTAAATGTGCTAAGGATCGAGTGATAAGAGCTATAGCATTTCCAGCAACACGGAGCTAAAGCCATTTCCCCCTCTTACCTCAGCTCTGACCTTGAGGCCTTTCATTTTTTGTCTACGTTGTACTTGCACAGAAACCCTAATAACAACTTCTTAATTGAGTTTCTGGAACATAATTAACATTCATTTGGGATAAACACTCTAATTACGCTGCCTTTCCCATGGAACAAATAAACTACAGATTTTTCTGTTTACAAAAGAAAGATGAAAAAGAAAAAAATTCACTTGTGGACAAATCTTTTATGAAATGCTTTGTAGTGGCAATTAGGAGGAGGGACATATGTCCTTGTTAAATTTATCATTCTGAAACTCACTGCCAATGATAGCAAAAACAGAGAAAGAAGGAAAGAAATATTGGAGGAGAAAAACGTAATCTCTTTCTCTGCTTAGAAGTTATGTATATATTTTGGAGGTTGGCAGATTCAGGCTGTCTGGAAAAAAATCCCAATAATTCACCACCTTAAGAAATGTATTCATTCTTAGTGCTTGTTAATAATAACAATATAAATTGAGCCACAAAAGAATTCTTTAGTACCATTGCAATGTTTTCCAAGCAATAAGTTTTGCATTGATAAATTGTCCCACAATATAGCAAGAATATATATCTTCTACATTCCATTCCTAAATTGCTTTTCTAGATAGAATGACCCTCCAAATTGGCTGATATTGAATTGCATGTCATCCTTATCCTTTTTGGGGAAGCTGAATATTACAATTTATTTTTAAAAATAACCCTATCTCTATGGTTTTTCTAGTAAGTCACCATGTACATAAGTAATGTAAGTGGATTATGGGAAACAGAACTAGCAATTACTGTTGCAAGGTACAAAAGCCACAGCATAGTCAGAAGCTAAATCAAGAGAACTTAGATAAGACTAATGTAACAAAATTGCCTATTGCTTCTATCACTCAAAAGGAAAGGCACAGCTTTTTCATAAATGTCTAAACCACAAAGAGGATAAAAGTGAAATGACCCACCAGAATTCTTCATTGATGCTTTGTTAATGATATTAAATTAATTAGACAGAACATGACATTACAGGATAAAATAATCTCTTGAACTGTAATTTGTAGTCCCTTTAGGAGTTGATAACAATGGGTATATGCTGGTCAGTACAGGCTAGATCTCCCATGAACACTAGCACTCACATTACCATATACGGATCCAAAGACATTGTTAACATTGGTGATCTTCACTGAATTGATGCAGTGCATGACTCTCCTCTTCAGAACATTTACTACTCATGAAACTCAAAACAAATGAAACAAAATAAAATTTTAAAAGTTTGGGTCTTTCAGAAGGCCAGATAACTTACATACTTTCTCTTAACAGATTTCATCTTGTGTTCTCAATTTATGACTTTTATTACATAATTATTGATACAAGACATTTCTCCAACAAAATCAGAGACTATTTTATTTGTTTCTATTTGCAGGTAATCCAAGTGACAACTGGGTCAAATCAATGCTCAATATGTGCTAGTTGAAAACATCAGTGAATAGATATTTAATTCTCAATACTAAATAAAGTGTACTATATCTAGCAGATAAAAAATAAGGAAAAAGAAGAATGTTAAATTTAATTTACTTGGTACATGGAGAGGTTATAAAATGCAAATAGTTTCATGGACTTATTTTGACCTCAAAAGTCAGCTCATTTTGTTATTCTTTTGGCAGGAATGTGATAATAAGCATCTAGCTGTTAATATTTAGTTTTTATTGTTTTATTTTTATAAAAATTTAATTGACACATAATAACTACATATGGGTAGAACACGAAATATTAATGCATATATAAAATTATGTAATGGCCAATTGATTTGTAGTTCTTATTTGGACCTCCTATTATGATTTTAAATTTGAATGGGACTAGAGTAAAAAACAGGCGTCAGTAGATGACTTGGAAACCTCTGGCCTGGGTTATCTACGCAGGAATATAAGTATGGGCCCGGCATGGGGGGTGCACCCCTATAATCCCAGTACTTGGGAGGCAGGGGCAAGAGGTTCACTGTGAATTCAAGTTCCGGCTGAGTGAGTTCAGGGCCAGCTTGAAGTACAAAGCAAGACCCTGTCTCAAAAAAACAAACTAGCAAAACCAAACACAAAATAAGATTATAAGCAATGGGAGTTTCGCATTACCTTGATAGGTTGGTGCTTGTCCAGTATGATATTAGGAATATCATCCATCAGTCATTCCCAAACAATCTCATTTACTCCAGTAACAGAGTACTCTCCTCCTACAATACTCTCTCCCCTCCAGTCATTTTAAAATGTATTACAATTTCAGTCAAATGACCAGAGAATCGTAAATAGATATTACTTATTTATATAGGCTCAAACTGAGGCATATCTTTTTTATACACATTATACAGAAGGATAGGATATGATCTGCTGTTACTGTATAGCCTTCTAAAGTAAGTTTAACTCAAACATTCATTAAGCATCTACTAGGCACCATGCATTGTGTTACAAGTAGAGGATACACAAAAGTTTTCTGATTTTATGGGATAAAGAAAGCAGACCATAAGCAAGTAACAAAGAAAAATCAGAGAATGAGAAGTGTTATGGTAAATTATCATTGAGTTTCAGTGGCAAATATTCACAGTTAGTTTTTTTAATCAAGCACAAAATATCAACATTAGCATCAGTCAAAACTGATACTTACCACCACGATTACATTTGCTGCTGGAATTGGAAGATTTTCCACTTCAAGGTCTTGACCAGCTGCGGCCAGCAGATTGAGAGATGGGTCATATGCAGTTCTGGGAAATGCTGAGTTAATTATTTGCTGGCTTTTGCTTCTCCAAGTTTCAGGAGCAGAATGGTAACTATGTTTATATATCTTTTGTGGAGCAATATCCAGGCTCTTCTCAAGGTCTTGTGAATGGTGATAGATGAATAATGGCTTCCCATTCTTCCTGTGGTGAACTGCCAAAAAGTGATGATTATGTCCTGAAAAACACCCTAAAAGAAAGAAGTGGGGAAAAAAATCAAAGGTCCTATTTGGTAAGTTAGGTAGAAATATCTACTAAAGAGAATTATCTTTTCTTGGGAAACTTGAAAGTTGTGCGAGATTGGGGTAAGTTAGTCTCCATTTTTCCCTCTGCTTAATCATACCAAACACAATGAACATACTCACTCGTGTGGAGAAGGGCAGAAGTGAGTGTTGCTTGAAAAAGTTCTGTTTGCACTCATTCTAATTCTTTTTTTTAATTAAGGAATTTTCTTTTTCATCTAAACATACAATTCCAATACCCTGGTGGATTTCTATTTCTGAATGTTTTATCTTCTCAAATGTTAAGCATTTATATCAGTATAAACTTACCCTTTTTTAACTGATAACATCTATATAATCCTTAATTCTTATTTTATATTTCTTATGGTATAGTTAACAATGTATAGCTTTTAATGCTTATAGAATATTTTGAGATCACTGAGGGAAGAAATCTGAGTACACCCATGCTAACAAATTCCAAGTCTGATAACTTTCATTGTCTCCTTCTTACTTAGGAATACGTCAGTTCAGCTAAAGACTATCTTCCTCAGCCTTCCTTGCAACTAAGGATTGCCATTTGATCAAGATATAGCAAATGGAATGTGACTAGACATGATGTGTACAAAGATGTAGTCCTTCCTTCTACCTTTCTATGTGTTAAGCATGGCGAGGCAATAATACGAAAGGATCCTGGTCTGATGAAAGAGGAATTACCACATCAATGCCAGAATTCCTACTTCAGACTTATATGGAAAGGAGATCATTTCCTACCTTGTTTTAGCTACTGTTATTTTAAATATATATGTTCAATTGCAGATATATATATGTATATATCACACATATATAACAATATATTCATTTTTATTTCTTCTGTTGGGTAAATATCCACTTCATTAAATAACTATACCTCCTGTTAGTTACTGGCCACAGTAAAATACAGATAACAGATATGAATCAAAAAGAATATCATTAGGTCAAATAACAATTAGATAAACAAGTAAAATACAGATAACAGATATGAATCAAAAAGAATATCATTAGGTCAAATAACAATTAGATAATGAAACACAAGATCTTTCATTTAACAGTCAGCAGAATTAACAGATCAAAATGAAGTAAGGGCTCCACATAGTATCCAGCAAAGCTAGGCACCCCAGATCTTTCTTGGCATGCCTGTGACATCAATAACCTATTCAAATACTGTGCCTAGAAAATTACTTAGCTTTTTGCACAAGATTTCCTCCAAAATCCCTTATTACTTTATCTTTTATCATTTACTTTCCAAATCTTGTGAGGACCTGTGACTTTTTTTTCCTTTTTTCAAATCTCAGCTATTAATAAAACAACTTTCAATTTCAATAGCAAAATCAGGGAAGATATAATTCTTATACTACTAAATATTATAGATTCTTTTATTTGGTAGGAAAGCCTATAACAAAGTCAGAAACCCAAGTTTATTCAAGCACACAATATACCTCCCCAAGAAAAAGAAGCATTTTTAAATGAGTCTTAGAAAAGTTAAACTAGGATAAAAAATAACAAATCTAGTCTATTTTTCAACTCCAAGGAAACCAATTCACTATACACAAAATAGACTCTGATTCTCTAAGGGGAGAGGAAATCACTCATATTTCATAACTGTAGAAATTCATCTGAGACACTATTATCAGCTAGAAAATTACTTTTAGTAGAAACCTAAATGAACATCTTCTGTTCAGAGAGTTAATATATGTGTAAAACACTTTAGCGCTATTCTCTATTAATAAAATGGTGACAAGAATAATAACACAGAAGTATCCTATTCTTAATTCCATAAATGCTGTATATTCCTAGTAATATCTGAGTCATGAAATCTGAGGAACTCTTATTTCATAAAAGAAATACAATTCACAGTATTTCAAAATCATTATAGACTACTCATTGTCTTTGTTAAGCTAGTAGAGCTTAATTTCTCAAAACAAAAGTTATATTCTAGTTAGCATGCTCAGAATTAAAGACAGATGATTAGTTTCTATTACTACATAAAAATCCATGTGAAATGTAATTGTGATTTGAATAATTTAAAAGGCTAACGGTATCAGAATATGACTCTAAAACTGTCTGTTTCTGTACATTATGGAAGGCCTTCTGCTAAGAAAATAGCTTGTCTTTATATCAATTAAAACAGCCATATTGATGAGTGAGAATTGCTGCAAATGACGGAGATATGTGCTGGTCACACAAGGACTGTTGGAGGCAAACCTATAAAACTTAGCAATTTCCATACTCTGGCTTCATCCTAAATATTACATTAAAAAGTAACAGCTAAGATGATCAGAGGAAGTATTTTTCTGAGAAGGGGGAAATAAGTGCCACTAGAGGCCAGGCATAGTACACTGGAGCTGTTTCCCTGTCCCACCTCGTGGCCACTATAAATAAGTAGCTTTTCCCTGCCACATCCTTCTGCCATGATGGCATTCAGCACAGGAATGAATACCCTGAAACCATGAGCCAAATAAACTACTTTCTCTTTATTTTGTGTCAGGTAACTGATCCTAACAACAGGAAAGTAATATGTACAGAAAATTGATACCAGAGAAGTGGGTGTGGCTCAGAAACTTTTGGAACTGGTTTACAGGAGGAATGGGGAAAAGATTGGAGAGTCATTCTAGAGAAAGCCTAGAAAACTATAAGCAGAATCCAATGGGTTATTTTTGTCAGAGCACAGAAGACAAGAACAATGACAGGAATTTAGAGAGGAAAGGGCAGCCAATAAGGAGGACACATTTCCAGATGGATGAATTGTACAGTTCTTATTATATAGTTCTCTTTGTCTGATAAAAAGTAAAGTTTAAAAATTTTTCAGACTTACCCAGTTGTTTATGTGAAAAGATTCACTCCTGTCTTGTCCTTGATTTACACATAAAAATTGACAGCATACTATGAAATATCTTACCAGCTTCATTGAAACAAAAAATTTTCATAGTATTATCTTTAGATCCCCTGGAGGCATGCATGTGAAAGGGAAGTTCTTTCTCCAAAAGCCAATCGGGAACTGAAGCTTCAGTTCAAAACTTTTATGTAACTAAATTGACAGAAAATCAAAACAAATTAGTTCATTTATTGAGTTAATGTTGTGGGAAGATACCAGCAGAAAAGATTTAACATAACTCTATTTCTAATAGGATGCATAGCCGTTCCCTTTATTTAGAAAAAGAAATATGAATGTGTAGTGTCGACAATATAGAAACAAAAGTGTCTAGAGAACAATTATATTTATGTGGGACTCAGGAGAGTGATATTTGAGATAAATACTTAAAACCTATAAGCATGTAGATGGAAAAAAGAGTGATGAGGTTGCCTGAATAGATTTGTGGAGTGAGATAAACAGAGTCTACATGAGATGTGTGGTACAATTTGTCATCTTCACTGAGTGCTGAGAGACAATTTTTCCCACCTGTGAGGGACAGTGTGTTTCTCACATAATGGTTAGTAAGTGGCTTGTCAGAGATATTCATCTGCACTTAAAATCAAGAGTACTAAAAAAAAATAAATGAATAGAATAAAGTGAGAGTATTTTTAATACATTTTCATGACAACAATATTTCTATGAGAATACTCAGTGGATTCTGATTATCATAAAAATTATATGACTGAAACTTCATTCTGGATACGACTTCAATAATTTCTGAAGAGATCATTAACAAAATAAAGAGAATGATTCTACACTGTTAAATTAGATGACAATATGATTCACTATTTCAAATTCAATGTTGGTCATTTCTAGATTCAAAAGGTGGAGTGGCCAGGCATGGTGGTGCATTCTTGTAATCCTAGAACTCAAGAGGCTGAGGCAGGAGGACTGCCATGAATTCTAGGCCAGCCTGGACTGAGTAGTGACTTCAAGCCCTGCTGAACTACATAGTGAGACCCTGTCGCAAAAGAAAAACAAAAAAAAGTGGAGTGTTCTTGAATGCTTCCTCTCAGAATAAGTGATTGCATTGTAAGTTTTAAGTCCATGATAGTAACTTATGAAAGGAACAAAAGTATGAAACAGTGGTCTTTAAAGAGACCTGAACAAATGAACAATCAGAAGTCAACTTTGTTATCTGACCATTTTATGAAAAGATTTTCATTGTTTTCTAAGGGAAACTTTTCTTCTTTTAGAAAGAAAAGATAAAAATATAATGCAGTAGGAGCAATTCTTGGGAATATTTACATGAAATGTGGTTGCTATCTGATTTGTAAATGCCTCTCAGGAGAGTTAAAAATATACAAGAGTACCTGTGAACATTTCATATAGGAAAAATACTTATTAATAGTATTGAGAATTTTTTTTAAATTCATATTTTATAAGAACAAAGAATTAAGAGTTTAGGGACATACAGTCTAATTCCAATACTCGCCAGCTCCTTCCCCTTAGATCGGTAAAGTTGTGCAGGTGTAATTCAAATGAACCTCAGTTTTCTAATCAGAAAATAAAAGTGGTGCTTAATTATCTACAACTAAAATAGAAGATAATTCAGTGAAGGAGAAACCTCATTTCACTTGACAGATTTTTCGCGGTCTTGATTTTTTATAAAGAGAAATTTTTCTCCTAAGTACAATGAAAGACTCATTGGGAACTTTCAAGAACAGGGATTTTTCAGAAGTGATATATTTGGGTATAAGAAGGCTAATGCTAAATCTATTTTTCAGTTGTTCATTAAATATATTGATAATGGTAACACAAGAAGTGATCAACATAGTAATGTCCAATTTAACATACTTAAAATATCAACACTGAACCCTCCTGGTAAATATTACAGCCTTCCCAAGATATGACAACTTTTTTTTTTTTTTTTTTTTTTTTTTTTT
>NW_022900927.1:35460187-35501285 GCF_012274545.1 Fukomys damarensis
GACAATTGAGGGCTGTTAAGGATGACTTCCCAAAGCATAACATTTGCTCACTCCTCCTAACCTTAATAGGAAATCACATTCATGCTTTGAAAGAGTCTATCATGGCTCTGTATTTATATGTTAGTTTTATAAAATTCATTTTGCATGTCTTAACTGTTTTGGCAAAATATATATATTTGTCTTTGTATGTGCACACATTGGTTTTTTGTCCTGACATTTAATAGTCAATTTGACAAAAATGTTTGTTCTTTAAATCAGCTCTGCTATCATAAGAAGTAAAAAAAAAAAGAAAAAAAATCAGGATTTCTATCAAATGGCAAGGATTGCATTTATTAAAATTGTGAACCTACATGTTCCCCCAAAAGACTTAACTGTACTTGTAATTGAGAGAACAGCTCTTTCCAGTACTGATTGTCCTAGAGCCAGTCTATAAATGCTCACTACCACAATGGTAAAGCTAATGTCACCAGGAGGTACTGCAACATTCTTTAATACTAAGCACTCACGTAAAGGTACAAGATCCCAATGATGAATGTAACTTTACTGTATACCTAAAATGTACCAATAAACTCAATGAGAGAAAAAATGTTTTAAAAAAATTTCTAAACACTCCACGTGTTTGACCAGTGGTGTGCTCAATATATCTACATCAAAAATAAAGAAACTGTCTTAGTTACTTTTTTTCATTGCTGAAACAAAATATCTACCACCCACAAATTGTATACCTAAAATGTACCAATAAACTCAATGAGAGAAAAAATTTTTTAAAAAAATTTCTAAACACTCCACGTGTTTGACCAGTGGTGTGCTCAATATATCTACATCGAAAATAAAGAAACTGTCTTAGTTACTTTTTTTCATTGCTGAAACAAAATATCTACCACCCACAAGTTAAGGGAGAAAACGTTTATTTGGTTCACAGTCTGACTGTCACAGTCTGACAGCAGGGTGGCTTCACAGAGGGGTGTCACAGAGAAGAAACAATTCATGTTGGGCAGAAGACAGCAAAAGCAAGCAGGGGACAAGACAAGCCTCTTTCTGTCCCTTATAGTATATGTAGTCTACTAGGATTAGGACAATGCCAAACCAATCAGTGAAGTGATTTAGTAATCACCTACCCTTAATCCTAGTACCCTTGATCCTAGCATTGCACCGTGAATCAACCACCTCAAAAAGCCCCACCTATGACCTCATCAGGTTTTGGAGGGACATGACATGTAGACCTAAGCCATAATGGAAACCAATAGCAAAGAAATTAATCTATTTTTATAGAGCCATCTCTATTTTCCCTTGTTTAGGAGAGGACCTAAATCCTGTAATAATAGGGCCCATTTTAATAAGGCACCTTTTAAACTTTCCCTGCATGTTCTTCAATATAAACACTTTTCCATATTTCTTTGAATAGTCTTGTTAGGAAAAAGCAGCACCTACTCCCACACTCAGGCTAGTGTAAAAATACTGGGTGCCCCTTACTTCTTCTGCTTGTCTCAACAATTGAGCCATACAATTAAAACCTCAATTTTGGAGCCATGGGATTGAGAGACATATGAGAAAAAACTGTTATGGGCTATGTGCTGGTAAAATTGCAATGGAAGTGTTGGCTTCATATTTTCTGATTTATATCCGGCTTTAACAGAGTTATTTTTCATTTAATGCAAATCAGTCACAGAGTAGAACATAATACAATTAGAACAGCATCCTTTGGGACAATGTGAATAGACATAAATCATAAAGAAGGAATGGCTTCAAGCTCTACTGGAAAAAGTGGAATTTATGTCTGCTGAGACAGAAGCAGTCAGATGCCCCCAATCCAGTTTCTGAAAGTTGAGTCGAAGGCTGCTGGGAGGAGAGACTGACAGGACTGAATGCTCTCTGCGCAGCCTTTAGAACAAGAAATTTATCAAAATATGCCCTCTGAAGAAATGTGAATAAAATTGCTAATATGGCTAGACAACTGAGAAATATTAACCTTTGCAGAAACCATAGGAATTGAATTTCATACTTAGTGAGTAATTAAATAAAGTATATTTAGAAAAGCTAGTTTTTATATGTCAGCCATTGTTAAATCAACAGTTAAAGCATAATTATTTATAAATAGTTATAAGGGTTAGAAAGTATCTCCACTGTTTTACAGCAGAGCTCTTCAGGTGCCTGGAAAGGTGGGCTCTAATTTCCAAACAAATGATCTGTTTTAAGGCTAAGTTACATAGCAGATTATGAATTATATTAAAACCCAGCAAAATTAACATTAGAACACAAGGAAAGATAACATGTTGACATAGTAATGATACTAGAGGGATAGTAATGCCCAAGGTGGGAAGAAAGAAGTCCACAGTCAGCCTCTGGACAAGAAATCCTTGTGCTGCTCTCCCTTGTCATGGTTTAGATATCTGAAGGGCACATGGTAGGTTCTTTATGCCTACACATGTATTTCAACCTGTCCATTTGAAATTAATGTCACAAAGCTAAGGCCCTGCTCCTAGTGATTCCTTTAAAACATGAAAATTCACTGAGGAAAGACCATATAATTAACAGCTGTTATTACACAGTGTAGATCTTTTCGTTTCACCCTTTCTAAGATACAGCTAGTTGAGAAGGGATCTCTTCCAGAATGAAAAACAGGAAGTACACTTTAACTGGGGATGGGGAAGAGAGAGTGAATTGGAGATGGAGGCTGAGATTGAGAACATTGACCTGGAGGGCAAATTTCAAGATGCGAAGTGTTGAGGGAGGGCTGTCCCTGTGAGAGCTGACCTTTAGGGTGAGGGACTGGGTGACAGAGGCACCTCTTCTTCAGGTTTCATGGGCTGGTGGGAACTGATAGCAGACTCAGCAGAAATTAATCTAAGGAAGAGACAAATGCTTAATTTCCAGGGTGCACATGTGGGAAGTCTGATTTCATGAAGCTCACACCCTCCCCTACCACACAGATAGCCAACATATGCGACGGGATCTTCTAACTAAAATACTCAGACCACGGCAGTACACAGAGTTTTCAAGGCAGACAAAGGCATTTGCAGAAAATTACTGTACATTCCAGATCCCCATCTTTCATATGTATTTTTCCCTAAAATTTAAGAATGCATCTATCATAAGAATATCATTCTTGTTTTCTTCTGTTTAACGAAGATCCTTTCGCCACTTTACAAAATAAAGGCATACCACTCATTCAGTCTGACTCAAACCTCTATATGGGGTATAGAAACGCCACGTCTCCAATCAAAAGGACAAAGCAAAGATGTTTGTGAAACCAAAACTTCTTTTTAATCAGGCTCCCTTATACAAATCCATTGCAGAATTTCACATTTTCTCTTTCTTATGCATGTTTCCCTAAAAGTGATGTCTGGCATTAGAAGTGGGGGTCTATTGACTCTTTTTGGGTGCTGTGAATTTAGATTGTTTGTGGAGTGGGCAGTGGGAGTGATGATACAATATATCATGCTCTAACCTAGCCCCGAGACTGACAGATACTTCACCAGAAGGGTTGTTTACCATTGGAATTCCTCTGATGGTGAGGAATTTTTTTCTGTATATTTCAGTTTTTTAAAACTTAGCTTGTTGGAATATAATTCACATATCATTTAAGTCACCCTTTTAACATTTAGAGTCCAACAGATTGTTTTTAGCTTGTTCACAGAGTTGTAAAACTACTCCTATACTAAATTTTAGAACATTTTCATCTTCATCACAGGATGGAGATACTACATAACCTCAAGGAAAGTCATTCTCCACAACTTCTCACCCTCTTCTATTGCTTACTCCTCACCACTGGCACCAGTCAATCACTTTTCTACTTTTGGTCCTCTATATTTGCCCACTATGCTCTTTAAAAATTTCTCCGATCAAAAAAATTTCTTCTATCAAGTAGTAGTTATATATAATTTACTAGCATACTGTTCTTTTGTTGTCTGCATCTGGTAACTACCATTGTACTCTCCACTTCTGTGAGTTGTTTTTTTGATTCCACACATGAATTAGATGTGGTATTTTATTGATTTGCTGATAATTATGAGCATTTTTTCAATATACAAGACAATATTTCTGCTTGTATTTTAAAAATGGAAGTAGGCCAATTATATTTTCATGGCATGCATTCTCCACTAACGAAAGTTTTATAGAGATTTTTATAAAAGTAGCCCAATTTTCAGCATATATTTTTTTGGTTTTATATGATCATTGGCTGTCTATGCATTTTTCTTTTTCACTGAAATATAGGACCAATAAAAGTTTTTACATGCTAATATAATTGTAGCAGCTATTGGTTATTTAATATATTCAATGTTCCAGGCTTTTTCCTATGAGGCATTATACATTAGCTTTTATAACTAATCCTCAAACCACCTGGTGACAGAGTTACCACTGTATGGAACTTACCTTACAAATGAGTCAAGAGAGGCACAGAAAGTTGAAATAGTAAGTGATAGAAGATGGGATTCAAATCTAGGAGGTTGATTTTAGAGCTCAACTTTTTATTATTGTACTTCATGAGTTGGGGACTATTTTTGATTCTTTTGAAATACATTATGCCATTTCAAAATATATTTTTATCCTTTAGTGTGATATAATATATCATAGGAATTTAGAAAATATTACTTCATATTTCTCTTCCTGTTTTGTAAAGCAATCTTTGTCTCTTCCTGATGTACTCCAATATTTACCATGAATGGAGAGTCTTTTATTATATTTTCATAGAATATGCATGTATAATAGGTTTTCCATGTATGCCCAGATTTAGAAGTTAAAAGCAGTACAACACAGCTAAGGATTCAAATACTCCTATTATCAGCATTAGAAGATTGAGGAAAGAAAATACTCAAAAGTAATCAGTGGGCAGTAGATGGGAAATCTCAATGCTCTAGAGATACAGAGATGCCATGGAATACCAAGCATCATGCCCACTGGACCCTGGACCCTGGAACAAGCTTATAAACAACTGTGAGAATCACCATGGGGATATTCTTAACTGTCATGAAATATTCAGAGACATGGAAATGGCTGTTTGACTATGTCCTTAGATTTGCACAGAAAAAGAAGGCAGAATGGAAAAGTTTCTACAAATTAATCCTGTCTTCTGTTGGACTGCAAATCTCCAAGTGAGCCAAAGTGGATCTGTACATAATCTAAACCCCCTAAGATAAAATCAACAGAGAAGAGATCTGGTAGATCATGTATGGCTGAGTAGCCTTGGTGTTAGGAGAGTAGTGCTAACTTGAGGCTGTCTTTGACACTTTCAATTTATGCTCTTCCCATTTTTAATCCTTTTCCTTTTTAAAATTTATATTCAAACAATGTTGTCTTTACCAGTGTCTGCAGAGACATTGCCATAGCTCTGGAGTGCCTGGCCACAAATGTAAGCAGGAGAGTGTCAGTTGGTCAGTGGAGAAGGATTGCCAGAGAAGCAGACACAGAAGGGAGGCCTGTAGAGCTGTGAGCATCATCTATGGGCACATGCTTGAACTTCTTACCTTCTGTGGGTCCCTATAAAAACCAATTAGGGAGGAGGCATCTAGCACACACTTGGCTTCTCCAATAAACAATGCAGTGCAACAGGAGCTAGACATTTCAGACAAGGTATATCACATTTTCACTCATTATTAGGTAAAACAGAGAATTTTGTATTTCACATTCATTTAAATAGAAATTTGCTGAAGACATGTTACTAGAATCCATGTTTAGATAGAACATTTAGGTAAGGTATTGGGAGAGAGACTTGGGGGATAGCTGGTTTCACAGCTTTACAATCCACAACAAATCTGCATGTATTGCCAGGCTCATGACTGTAATAGATGAAACTACAGGTAAGGCCTACTTGATAAAAGCAGTTGGGATATACAGTCTGTTCCATTCATATGTGCTTCTTCAACATTGGACCAAAAATAAAAAGAAATTATCCCCAGACACCAGTTAGCTATTTATCACCCAAATTCTCCCAGCCTAATTAGACAATACCTAACAATTGTATGGCACTTGGTGCAAGTTTGCATATTTTATCCCATTTAATTCTTAACTACTACAGAATCCTTTTTAAAATTTGTTTTTATTTTTATTTTTTTGGTGCCAGGAATCAAACTCAGGACCCTGTGCTTGCAAGGCAGGCAGTGGCATTACTGAGCTAAATCCCCAACCTCAGAATTCATCTAAAAATATGGCATTTCTCCTTCTTATTTTAATTCACTCTTCTTATTTAAAGTATTTCATTTTCAATCAGGGAAAACAGAACATGAAAAAAGAAGGAAGGAAGGAAGGAAGGAAAGAAAGAAAGAGACAGCCTACCTCAAGCCAAGAAGGGAAAGTAAATGCTTAAAATTTAAACCAGCATTTAAAAAAATCAGTGATTTTCTACCTAACTCAGTATAATATTATATGTGTCATACTTCATATGGAACATCTTTCTAGGGTAAATAAACTTACCCAGTAATGTTAGCTGACTCTGAGCACTTATGCATATTTCTTCATTTTCTCTTTAGTCTCTATCAAGAATTATTATGATGGAATTGCCATAAAATTTTGTTCTGTACATACTGTTTTTTAAGCCAGAGAATCACACTATGAGTTCCTTTTACTCTGTGCTCCACTTGATCTTAGTCAAAAGGCTGAGAAGTGATTACTCTGTTCTCATTAAGTGTTCCTTCTCAAAGAACCAGTAGTTCATTGCTGTCTTAGGACATTCTTTTCATGTAAGGCAGAAAGTGGACATTACTTTAGGTCTTAATGAGGAAAAAATAATTCATGTACACACTGCACTTGGCAAGTGGTAGATTGCAACATACTGATCTAGACTGTTGCCTAATGTAAACAATTAGTTTTGCTTTGCTGTTGGTTCATGCAGCTGCATTTTTAATGATCATCATTCTAATATACTGAAATCAAATGAGATTTATGAGGAAAGTCTAGATATTCGTTATGCGTTAAAATGATTTAGATGAAAAGTACTAATGTTCATAACATAAATTTGCTAATTGTCTTTCAGTGGCAGATGTTAGTTATTACAATAACAGGCATCATTATATGGTAGATAAACATTAGGAAACTTGATCTTAAAATAATAACTCACCATTAAACCTTTCTTTTTTAATGCTATTGAATCCTTTATCTTGAGGAACATAAATGACCTCTAAGTATGGCAGCATTTGTAGTGCTTGGAATATTTTTCAAACTTCCTTTTGAAAGAAAAATGGCTAACTATTGAAAATTTAAATTCACAAAATAGATATAATAACAAACAGTGTAAAAACATAATATCCACGTTATAATTAACTCTAAAGGTAATGAATGAGCTTTTGATACTTATTTCCATTGTCTCATAAAGAGTAACTTCTTTATAATTCATAAAAAAACTATACTTTTCAGAGGTAAGCATAAAAATGTGTGGAGTACAAAAAACTTTATGGTTCTATGAAGACAGATATTTACTTTTAGAAGATAAATAATAATCAATCAGTAATCAGACTTAGGAGTCCTGAGTCTCTTCCTTAATGCATAACTATCATATTATGTTTCTTATCTGATGGAAAAATCTCTTTAAAACAAAGAAATTAATCTAATTCTTTTTTCTGAAGTAGTACTAGAAAAATCATAGAAGAATACCTAGTCATGGGGCCAGGGAGTTAGCTCAGTGGTGCCACTGCCTGCCTTGCAAGCACAAGGACCCAGGTTTGATCCCTGGTACCAAAAAACAAAAACAAAACCAAAAACAACAAAAAAGAATATCTACTCATATTAGAGGAGTTCAATACACAGTTACACCACAGATAGCACCATGTTCTTGGAACACAATCTTATAATCTATGTTTAAACTGAAACTTCTCTGTCCCATCTGCATTTTTTTTTGGTGACCATTAAAGGTAAATTGGGTTGAGGGAACTGTATTAAAGGCACTGTAGTAAAGAACTGTAGTAAAGGGGGAGAGGGGGTGAAGGGAGGGCAGGGAAAAGTGGAAAAAATGAGAACCAAGACATGTCATGTAGAGGTACAAATTCCCAACAATGAATGTAACTGTACTGTATCCCTAAAATGTACCAATAAACTCAATTAAAGCTGGAAAAAAAAAAGAATGGGATATCTGGCCTCATCCTGAGATAACAGGGCACATCAAGACCCTGAGCTCTAAAGTTTTGTAAACTACATTACTGTAAAAGCATCAAGATAAAAAGAACAATTGTTACCTTTGATTTCCTGACCTTGGAACACCCACTTCCTGCAGGCTAGAATAGATAGCTAGACAATCTTAAAGGTAAATTCCTGGACTACAAAGAATTGCTACATCTGGGTTAAAGTTAACTGTCTTGTGATCGTGATTTGTATACAGGAAATGTGAACTGAGGAAATGAAATGTATCCACCTGCATGAGATCATGGCTGTAAAACCCTATAAAAGAGGGAGCTGTAACCCAGCATTGGGTCAATCACTAGCACTGCTTTTAATGCGATTGGCCTTTTGTTAGCAAAATAAACCTTTTGTTATTTTACTTCCATTCTGAATCTGTGTGTCACTTATCACTTCCTGCAATATAATAACTATTCAAAAGAGGACATGATGATAGGAAATAAGAATGAAGTTAAGAAAAACCTAATTATGAAAGACTTTACCAACCTAATGAGATCAGATTTTATTCTAAGGGAAGGAAAAAGAGATATCTGTATTAAAGCTTTTACAAAGAGATAAAAAAAATAGATAGATATTTTTTCACAGTTTTACCTTGGATATTATTATGAAGGATGGGCTTGATCAGAGGTTAATATAAGATACAGTAAGTGAAACATCAACCTATGCCAAGGTAGTGACATGGACTAATGGGGTGGGTAAAATGTAGTAAGAAGATTTGATGATGTTTTAGAGAAAGCAGCAAAGGAAGAGTCTAGGATGAATGAGTTGCTACATGGATTCAGGATTAGTTGATTGTGGAGGATCCTACTGTTAATCACACAAGGCCAAGAAGATGATGAATGTAAGCAGTTGGATATATAATTCTTGTAGAATACCTAATGAGGCCTAGTAATTATAAGATAGGAGTGGAGTTCAGGAGAGATATCTGAGATAATTATGGAGTCTGGAAGCTTAGGTACGATGTCAGAATATAATTCAGGAAGAGAGAGAGAGAAAGAGAGAGAAGGTGGAGTATAATAACAAAAAAGAGCACTAACCATTAAATAATACTCAGAAGACGACCTTAAAGTGAAAATTTAGAAATAGAAGGAGCTATAAAATAGCAAGGAAATGCTGTATTATTTGTCCATTGGAATATAATGAAGAGTATTTTCAAAATTCACAAAGTGATCAAAGTAGATAAATGCCATAAAAATTCTTTGGGGAGGGCATATGAGAAACTAATTATGTCCAATAACAAGAATAAATCATGAGGATTGCAGCTGGTAGAGAAATATGAGAAAGAAGAGATGTAGAAATCTGAACAATGCATTCCAGAATTGTTAAAAGGTGTTAGGCTGGATATCATCTCCAACAGAATATGCAGACTCCAGACTAGAGATATATGATTTCCAGTACACTTATTCCTGTGTCTAAGTGCTAGTGAAGAAGACAGTTTGTCTAGTGACTTAAACTCCCTGTTTGTTTGTCTGCTGTACCAGGGATCAAACACATGCCCTTGTTCTTGCTAGGTAGGTGGCAGAAACACTCAGCCAAATCCCTAGGCCTAAATAAGCTTTCTGAATCATTTTATATCACCATAGCCATTGCTACATGTACATGGTAATTAACTAACAAGTAAAAATGTAGACAACCAGTAAGGCACTTTGATTGCTCTCTACCTGATGATCAGTTTGAAGGGCTTTGTCACTGAGTTGAACAGTAGCTCTGTTCTTATGCAAATCTATTCTTGTTGCCTTTCAGTTTACAGTTGTAGCAAAGCTTTTCAGAGATATGAAGCTCCTAGGGAGTAATATAAAATATGGACAGATTATTTTATTTAAGTCTATTGTGCAAATGATCAAATGATTAAGTTGACTCTGTATTTTTCATGAGTGCCAACAAGAAATTGAATGCAAAATAGAGATATCAGAAAAAGCACTGTGTTGTGTGTTTATTTGTTAAGATCTTTATTTGCTCTTTAAAAACTTTTATGCTAGTGACTATTCCCAGGTACTAGGTAGAGCATCATTTCCAATTGATACAGCAAAAAATAAAGCACACCAAAATTGGTACACTCAAGGAGCTTTGCTTTTAATAGAGAGGGTAAATCACAATAAACAAAACAAGTAAAATATATTGTGTACTAGGTGGTGGAAAACTGCTTATGTACCAGAGCTTTTAGTGTGCATGTTTTTGGAGGAGGTAGAATACAAAATAGGATACCACATGAAGGCTCTGTTAAGATGGTAACATTTGAATAAAGACCCAAAATTGTTGATGAGTTAAGTCACAAAGACAAATTGATAGTGTTTTGAGGAAAGAGAAAAGCAAAACACGTGATATGAAATAGATGAGAGTTTACATATCTTATAGGAACAGAAAAAAGATCAGTATGACTAAAGAGATAAAAATGAGGCAAACACTGAAGATTAATATCAAAGCAGTAATGGGGGGATGAGGAGAGAATTTAGAAAATCTTGGGGCAACATAAAGACTTCATCGAGTGAGTTTTGAGCAGAAAAAACATATTCTGATATTCTGAGCAACATCTTAAAATCTCAAAGTATAACATATCATTTTCCTAGTCTACAGTCCTTTCTTTTGAGCACCAGTGCATGTGCAAATGACCTGCTAGATCCTCTTGACTCCTTCTGAAAGACTAGAGCAATTCACAAAATATTTCTCTGAGAGTAAAGAGACAGCTAGCTTCAAGAGATACAGTCTTTGCGCCATTCAAAAAGGATGCCAGTAAGGACATTGTGGAAATCTGAAATAATCTTTTCCAGTATTTGAGGAGCATAATATGATAAAATTGACTTCTTTCTTTTCTTACCAAAACATTCACCAGGAAAAAGAAAACTTTCACGTAAGAATTTTTAAGATATCTAGACAGTCATTCATTTGCAACTAAAATATCACTCTATTAATAACATCATCTCCTCAAATGGAGTGTGATTCATGGGGCAAAGAAAAGGAACACTGAAGAAAATAAGCTATCTGTGGATCCTCTACATAGTTATTATTGTTTTTACCATCTCTATTATTAAAGTAAATTTAGTTGCCTTCTTGACTATTCCTGAAGTGCTCTTTTCACTGGAGTTGTGTTGGTTCAAAGACAGAGTACAGAATAAAACACTTAGGGAAATATGATTTGATATCTAACTAAACAGTGGCCTCACCTATTAGAACCAGGGTATAATTTTATATAGTATGAAGCCAAAGCTCTGAAAGCCTAGGTTTCCTCCTGACAAAGCTGTCAAGTGACACTTTACTATTCTGGATCTTAGCTTTCTTACTTATAAAATAAGCAGTTGGATGGACAATAAATATAATTTGTTAAGAAGACCTATGAAAATCACTGACATGTTAAGCTTCTCTAATAAGCTTCATGCTCATCAAATCCTTAGGGTTATCTTACTTAATAATGTCAATTACAAAGCACGGAGCTCTACTCATTTTTGTTCTCAAAAACATTACAAGCATATCACAGTGATTTTCTCTGCTATCAGTTACAAATCAATCAGTAATGGGTCAGAATTATAACTTTTTTCCCTTCACCCTGTCACAAGAAATCATAATCAAATAATTGGAGATGGGCTGAAGTTGAAACATTTTTTTCTTATGAATAGAGACTTGGCTAGGTCATGGGAAACAGTGCTAACATAGCTAGGAACACTTATATAATGTTAGCCAATTTCTTCCATCCCTTCATAGCATCCTAAAATGTCATCAGTTCTGCAGGTATAAAATAGTTGCTGGTAATCTGAGCTTAACCAAACGGATCAACTTGCTTTTTAATCAAGCACTCCAAATATATAGAATTCATTTCCTTTCTTTACAAAGCCTGCCTCTGTCCTGAGAGAACCTCTATAAAAGAAATAAATACAGACATTCAACAAGTACAGAAGTCAGTTACTCCTTGATCTTGGCCCTCCTGCCCACTCAGATTCTTATTACCTAAATCTACAGGAGCTTAGATCAAGAAATCTGTGTGTTTGAGTTATGATAAAAAGCCATAACAATATAATTAAATAACTATGATGAATTTTAATCTGACAGTTTGTTAACCACAACTGTTTAAAATTAAAATGAATCTAAAATGAAACTGATAAGACAACCACAATATTAAACTTGTGATTTGCTGTGATTAAAATACCTAGCTAAAACATTGTATTAAATCCAAATACAAGTAATTTCTGTGTAGCATATTGCAATTGAAATCCAAAAAGACAGTCTTTTAATGCATTACCTTATTAAATTCAAGTTGATTAAATAATCTTATCTTTTATCTTTATTTTACAAATTAAGAAGTCAAAATAGAGAAGGTTTGGTTTGGCTTTGGTAATACATAACTGGCAGAACTCCAGGTATAGTCTAGATTTCTCCTTTGATCAAAAAAAGTCTTTTGTTTTCTTTATCTCTTGTTAATTTCAATAAATTATAATGTTTCCAATATATCTAATTTTAAGTTTATTTATAATTTTTGAGCTATAATTACTCAAGATATATGCAGTGTAATATTTTAAAACCATTTACATATTAGTTTCAAAATAACTGACTGATAACTTTGATTAGTCATTTCATTAATAAATGACAAGAATTGAGATTTTTTGGGTAATGAATGCTATCATTAAACAATAATATAAATAAAACTATCCAGGTATGTATATATTCACCTCATATTTCAATATTAAAGAATATTATATGCTAATAAAAGGACTCATACACCTGTTTGCAGGTAATTTAATAACCAAGTCATAGCTTTTTATTCCTAGTTTTCAGACGATAACAGAGAATTACAGTATGGAAAACCCCACAACATCACAATTAAAGTAACTAAATTTTTACTTAATTATAGCTTTAATGCTTCTCCTGTACACTACTTGCTAAAAGATTCACTACAGTTTAAAACAACATTAGCTAGAATACGAAAGTACTACATTTTACTCCCACTATTCTACATAGTAACAAAATCACACATTCTTTTTAAGAGACATTACAAGGATTTTTGTTTCATAACTATTATTTTCAATAATTCATAACTATCATTTTCAACCCATGGACATAGTATACATTCAGTCGATGTTAGTTGGAGAAATGAACGACTATGTGTGATTGGATGAGAAACAAACTCAAAGATAATGCCTAGTCTCTGGTTGGTATAAGAATATTACATGGACAACTGCTGTCGCAGTAGCGCTCCTAAAATCTCCCTGCCATGTTTTGTTTTGGTTCATGTGTGTGTAAAAACCATAAACGGTGCAAGTCTGTGCAGTACATAGAGGTCCTATGTATTAAAAAAATCAGGGTCTATAGTGACATCAAACATAAAATCCCAGGTTCTTCCTAAGGTCTGCTTCCTCATGAGACTTGATATGGGCTTTGAAATTAAATATATGCTCGAGAGCACTCTTACTTCTCACTATTGGTTAAACCTCATGAAATTTGTCCTGGAGACAGGGTCAAGCCCAGGCTTGTCGCCTTTGAAACTGGATAGGCTCACCCTTGTGCCGGCGGGGCGCTGACCGTGGTGCTGAAAGAGAAAAGATCCTGTTTGAAATCTTTCCCTCGGCTTATTGGGTTAGAAATGTTGAGTGACAAAAACAGGGGCAAAAAGAGCCTGGAGCAGCATTATTAATGTGAACCAAGCATTTTGACCCCTTGGGTGGAGATGTATGTGGCCCTTCGGGTTACAGCTCGTGCACCGCCCTGAGCGCTGGCGAAATCAAGAGACCTTATGAATGTAAACGCTGCAGTAGAAAAGATTACATTTAGCAGGATGTCTTGTCTCTCTCCTGAAAAATTAGCAGTCGAGTGCATAGCCTAGAAACAGCAGCAGAGAATCTAGATGCAGGGAAGGGGAAAGGGAAGCAAATCTGTATTCATACTGAAAATATTTACTATTTGAGCAAGGTAAAGAAAATTAAGAGCTGATTTTAGCTCAAGTTTTCAGCTTACGTCTTCCAACAGGTGTATTCTCTCACCCCTCCCCTCACATGTACTGCCCTGTTTTGCCTTTATAAGGCTTTATTTTTTTCTTTCCGAGGCAAGCTGTTCTAGAGTCCTTACCCATGTGCAGTTTCCCATCTCACCCACAGCTCCGGCTCTGCGCCCGGCAACCCCTTACCTGCAGCGTGAAGATTAAGAAGCAGGCATAGCGCAGGGAAGCCGACTGTTCTCCGCATAGTGTTTGCATTGAGGGGTGGAGGAGAAATTCTGCCAAGACCCCACTTCAGGCAAAGTGCGAAGTGAACGAGCCACTGCCAACGGTCCTCCGATCCGGAATTCGTTCGCAGGGTCCTCCGCTGGGGTTTCCAGGGCGGTCGGTCTGTAGCGCCGCCGACAGAAAACAGCACCAGCTTCCTCTCTCTCAAAGATGCGGAGAGGAAGAAGAGTAGGAGGCGGTGGATGAGGGACACGGGAGCGGGCGGGGGCGAGGTGAAGGCTCGGCCTTCTGGAAGCCCCGCAGCAGAGGAGGTAACAGTGCGGGGACCCCGCGCCACCCCGCAGAACAGCTACAGCAGCAGCCCCACGCGCCGCGGCTACTGAGCATGCCCAGCGCCAGCCCTCCCGCGACGGGAGTTTCAAATTGAAATTCCACCTCTCCAGGTCCTAGCGGCGGCTCAAGGGGTTCAATCTCCACCGCAGGGGACAGCTTGGGAGGCTGTTTGAGACTAAGAGCTCCTGGCACCCAGGGCCGTTGTGGACTGCAGTGGGACTAGATAGGGATATGGACAAACCAGAGGAGGGAGCTAAAGGAAGAAGTGGGTCAAGTGAGCGACCCACTCTCGTCCTTCTCCTGATGTTTATTTACAAGTGGACTGAATTCAGTACTGGAAGTACATGTGGGAGCACTGACCAGCTTCCCAGGACTGGACTGCAGCAGTGTAGGCTAGCCAAACACTCTGGGATGATTGGGGAAGTGGTCCCAGGGCAGCTTGTTTGGTGGAAGCAGTAACTGTATTGTCTGTGGGTGTTGTTTTCACTCCCAATGGCGCCCCTCCTTCTTTTAAATTTCCATTCTGTCTAGCTCAGTACTTGTATGGTTAAATTTCCTCTAAAGTGAAGTCCAAAGTTTATGATCACACTGACAGAACTGAAGCCAAATGTGTTCAGGCTGGTGGAATATGTCCTTGTAATTGAAGCAAAGGACGGTATCTGTTTGTTTCATGGACATAATCATATTTAGTATCCATTTTTCCTGCTTCCTGTACCTTGGCTCCTCTGGTCTAGCTCTGTGTCTTTAGGGAGGACATCATGGTCTGTGGAACATGAATGGTTTTTATGCCTCCATCTATGTCCTTGAGGTGTGGTGATCCTTAGTGATCTAGTCACTAATTATTCCTAGCCAAGATGTCCCTGAAGCAGAATTCTCTCCTTTAACTCTTCCAGGACCATGGATACTTCTTTTTCCTGATTGCCCCCACTTGTAACACCACCACACTAAGATGCACAAAGGTCTAACCTTGGTCTGATTTTTCCAGAAAGTTGAGTTACTGTAGATTATACCGGTCTTTCTCTTTTATGAAATTGTCTTAGCATCGTCATGTAGTTTTCTTTCAGTTAGTTCATGTGTCTGTGGTGCATCTTACAGTTGAAGGCTCCTTGGGAACGTCTGCTTTATGCATTAACTCAAATTGAATACAGTTGTTCTAGCCAAATAAGAGACACTGATAAGCACTCATTGAATTGAGCTGCATACCTTATTCAGTGCTTTGTTTTCCCATCTTCTGAGAATTGGGACAGCTAATGGGAAATAGACTCCCCATCAGAGCTTAAATTAGGCAGAATTTCATAGGATCTGAGAGCTCAGGCAGCAGCACTTACTTCTTTCATAATTTGTTTTATCTCCTGCTCTGAGAGACAAGAGATTGTACTCTAACAAGAGAAGAATGAGATAATTCTTTTTTAGTAATTTGACAGGTCCTCTCTCCAAAAAAAAAGCTGGGGGGGGATAACATACTCATCTTCATGCTCGATAACTTCTCCATTTCCCCACATGGGTGTGGCAGACTCCAATTCTTTGGTATTGTCTTTTCATTTCAAAGAACTTCTAACTGTAATCTCTTCCCTTATTCCACAATTGCCTTTTCTCAGTTTCCTTTTTTCACTGTCACTTACAGATATATCAAAAGAATTAATACTAAATCAGGTGTTTGTTGCCTATCCTAACACTTTCTTCAACAGTGCAACTTGGCCTCCACTATGGCAGACTAGACAACTTCATGCACTGATTATCCCAACTGCCTAGAGCCGTGGTAGCAAACCCATGGCACATGTGTCACAGTGGACATGCAGAGGCCTCTCTGTGGGCATGCAAGCCAGGTTGCCCCAGCATCTCTCCAGCAACCTAGCACTGGAAATTCAGTTGTAATCACAGTGTTGGCAATTTGCCATAAGTAAGTGAGTTTTGGGTGCAGTTTGGGCACCTAGTCTAAAAGTTCACCATCACTCACCTAGAGCAATGCTATCACAATATGCATTCTTGATAATGAATAAATGAAAAGCAACTGTTTGATAAAACTGACAGTTACCTTGACTATTCAAAATTCTTATTAAACAGACCTTTCAGATAATGTATTTAGCTGCGATTAGAGTTTAGAGGTGTTACTCCCTTCTCATCTAACATCAGCAGCAAAGCTTTTTTTTTTTCATCGAGTTTATTGGTACATTTTAGGTATAGAGCACAGTTACATTCATTATTGGGATCTTGTACCTTTACATGGCAGGTCTTGGTTCTCATTTTTTCCCCTTGTCCCTGCCCTCCCTTTACCTCCTCCTCCCCTCCCCATTTACAAACATTTTATTTCCATTTTTTTATTTTCTCCTATTTTTTTCTTTCCCTTATTACCTCTCCCCTACCCTTCCCACTTTCCATATAGCAGCAAAGCTTTTGCAGAGCTGGGAGTTGGGAGGAAATGACTGCAGCCCACTTATAAATAATATGTTTCTCTTTTTTCTCCTTTCTTGAATAATTAATTTCCAAACTTACATAAGTCTATAAGAATAAAATGTATCTATGGTTAATAAAATAATATTTTAGCAATACCCCTGGGTCCCCTGCTTTCCTACATATAATTCCAATAATTATTTTTAGCAAAAGGATTTAAAATTTAAATTAATATAATTGGCTGTTACATTGCCAACAAGTAGAATTGTAGTTATATATTTTGCCTAGGGGTAAAAGTGGGTGAATTATTAAACTGTTCATTGAAATATCTTCAACTGCAAAACTTTCCAATATTCAGTTTGACTAGATGTACTTCTAGAATAGTTCAGCATGGTAAAAATAACCTTCAGTAAGCTGTAATTTAGCTAGCTTGATATTCATTATTAATTTACTTGAAACAGATACAGGAGCAAAAAATCATATTCATAGTTGAGTTGATCTAATATAATACTTCCAGTGAACAGGATCATGTGTGAGGTCAAAGAAAAATAATTGAATTGGTCAATCAGCAAACTAGTCAAACCCTTAACTCTTTCAGAAATATTCTGAGTTCAAAAGTGCTGTTTTTCTTTTCCTGTGGTCTAATAGATTGAATGTGATTTAGTGTTTAGAGTGGATGCTTGGTTAAAACACTGCAACCAGGGTTCTAAAGAGCTGACTCCAATTCAAAGAATAGTGGAAATTAGTGAAATGCAACCATGCAAAGTAGTACTGTCCTATAGAGTTGTTTCCTAAAAAAAATCATGCACCACTTAAAAGGTAAGCAGAAAATTGACATTATGTGGAGATTTTCATCTCAGAAAATAATCTATCTTAGGAAGTAAGGAAAAAGCATTTCAGAGCCTGTCCTCAAAGCAAATGTGACAACTACAAACCACCCCATTAATTTGTCTACAAATGGATGAAAATCATTCACATAGGTCAACCTTCCTTTAAATTGAGACATCAGATCTATGGATTGTTAGAGCTTCTTATGGTTATTTATATTCTTATTACTTGAATATAATGATAGATATTGATGAATTTCTTCCTTTACGCTTGGCTATGATCTAAGCCAATGGATGTTCCATTTAAAGTTTTTTATATTCCTGCAGGAAGGCACTCTCATGATCCCACTTTAGAGATAAGACAATTGAGTCATAGAGAAATAACTCAGCCAAAAATCAAGGAGCAAGCTATTAACCAAAAATGTAAGTTAATAGCATTAGGATCTCCATCAGATAATTTGATACCACACCACTATGATACACTCTCTTTTATAATAAATACACACACAACCACACACAGATGCATACATGACACACATTTGTTCAGCTAAAGGTAGTTCTCTACAATCAGGTACTTAGATCAATGTCAGAGCATGTGATCCTAAGCTCCACCTGCAGTAAAACTATTTTGAGAAACACCATAGGAGATTGTCTCCAGGAGAAAGAGACACTGCCTGTGGCAGTAGACACTTGGCTCTAGCACTTAAGAAACAAATTCAGACTGTAAGTAAAATCAAGCTTAGAAGAATACGTTAGAAGGATGCTTATGATAGAATGGAGTAGAATGGAGGCAACAAGTTTTTATGGAGAATGGGGACAGAAGTAGAATGGATAGCAGGCAAGAACCATATTGGAGAATAGGGGAAGAAAAGCACTAAAATTTAAAAAAATGTGTGGGATCACAAAACTCTCATGAGAGCTCTGATTATTTTCTTTTGCAATGGAGGAGATAATAAACTCAACAAGACTAGTAATCTGACCACATTCAACCACTGACAGTGAAACTAGCACTTGAATTTAGGTCAGGGGCCTGTATACTAACTATCTCCTTACTTAATGATGGGTCTTACTTCCGTTATTGAGCTATAAAGAAGAATGGAACTTTTCATTTTCAGCAAAATGGATGGGACTTAGGGACATTATGCTAAATGAAATAAGCCAGACACAAATACTTTATGTTCACTCACACGTGGAAGCTAAAAAAAAGTCAACTTGAATGTAGAAAAGTAATTACAGGAGGTTGGGAAAGGTGGTGGTGGGCAGGGAGAATAAACAAGCTGGATTTGATCAGTGCACTCTGAGTCCATGGGTTGAAATACCACACCAAACCCATTAATATGTACAATTAATATATATTAATAAAATAAAATGTAACAAAGGAAAATGAAAAAATCTTCAGAAAACAGAATCATTGAGTATATTAGTAAAATTTCAAAGTATGATATAAAAAAACTTAAAAACAGACTTCACCAGGCATGATGGCAAACATCTGTAATTCCAGTACTCATGAGGCTGAGATAGGAGGATTGCTAGCTCAAGGCCAGTCGGGGCTAAATAGCAAGTTCAAATCCAGTCTACATTACACAATGAGAAATTATCTCAAAAACTAAAAACAGAAGCAATAAAAAAATAAAAAGCAAACAGAAACAGACTTCAAGAGGAATAACAATTATATTTTATAATTTACCATAGCTGAAGTCTTGTTAATATTTATTTATTTGCAGCATTTGACTCACACATGTACAAAGGCAGCAATATATATCTAAAAAACAGAACTTAGGAACCTACAAAACAGATACATGTTTCTATACATATATGAATTATACTGTCCTAGTAAAATATAATATATAGAAGGAAGTGTTATGGTTTGGATTAAAAAATATCCCCCAAAAGATCATATGTTCAGAGTTGGGCTTTGGGAAGTTGATTATATCATGGGGACACTAACTCATCAATGAATTAATGTGGTGTTATAAGACAGGGTCTAGTTGGAGGAAGTAGATCACTGGAGGCAGGACTTTGGTAATGTGTCTTGTCTCCAGCTTCTTATTTTCTGGCTGCTTTCATTTGCTTCCTCGCTGCCATTCAGTGAGCCGGTTTCCTTGGCCATGCCCTCTGTCATGTTTCTGCTTTGGAGCCAACCAACCATTTCAACCCATGGACTAAAACCTCTGAAACCATTAACCGAGGTAAAAATCTTCCTCCTGTCAGTTGTTTCTCTTATATTCAGTTGCAGTGACTAAAATCTGACTAATACAGGCAGAAAGGCTATACATACCTATAAATTCTGCTATTGGTTCATCATTAAAATTTTATTTTAAAGTGAAGTACAAACTTTCCCTGGTGTTAGCTAGCCCATAGTAGCAGTGCATCGTATTGCCATCCACTCTGGCAGTGCAAAGCTGAAATTTATCCAAGATGTTCGTAGTAAATTTATTGCAAACTGCTGATTCTCCTGCATTAGCTCTCTGTACATCCCAAGACATTAGTCAGGCTGCACTTATACCATCGATCATCCTGAGTGGCAAACAGATGTGGGAGCCTTTGATATGGCTTATACTAGTGACTTAGAGCCACTCAAATACATTGTTCACAAAAATGGGGCCATTCTTTTGGATTTTCTTGAATGAGGCCACTTTGGAGTGACTTATTCACCCCATAGACTAAATCACTAAGAATGTTTGGAGAACAGAGCTATAGTGTAAGTTAATAATTTAATCCTACACCATTTATGTTGAATTTTTCTTTCCTATAACTACAAGATGTTTCCCCCCCCCAAAATCTCCAAAATGTAGGCCTCTGTACCTCTCTGATTGCTCAGTCTTTTAAACTAAAAGTCAGAGTTTGATGCTTTTTTTTCATATACTTCCTTCTATCCTTAATGCTTGAAGCTGTGTGTCTATAGAAGAAAAGTTTGTGGTTTCTCATTCTACGGCTTTAATAGAAAGGCTTTTCAGAAAATAATATTCTGCTAAACACCTATACCTTTATAAAATTGAAAAAAAGAAATATTGCTAATAATGCCCACTGACTATAACAGAATCACTAATATACACAATCAAGTAATCAATTTTCTTTGTACATCATAATTTTGACTCATTCTTCAAAACCCACATGTTCTGGGGTACCATTAATGACTTTTTTTCAGTGAATATATCAGGAAATATAATTTGAAATCAAATTATAGTAGGATGTGCTATACCACACACATTCTAACAGCAGTGGACATTTTATTGCTGACATTTTATTGAAGCATCATTTGATTTATAACAATTAAGCAAATACACATTGAATGCCTATACTGGGCCAGGGAACATTTTAGGTATTTGAGATATATTACTCAACAAAGTAGACAAAGATTTCTGCTCTCATGGAGTTTATAGTTTTCGTGAAATAAATATACACTTAACAGTGAAAACAAGAAATACATAGATTATATAGTGTAGTGGAAGTTGAGTGCTATGAAAAAGAAAAATGTAGGTCAAAGAGGGATTAGGGGTGTGGAGCTGAGATTATGAGTGTAAGGAGTTTGCAGAATTAAACAAAGTCCATAGGTGGAGGTAGCTATAAAAAGTGAGCATTGAGCAGAAATTTGAAATTGGTGAAGGACTTACCAAAGCAAGTGCTTGGTCAAAGAACTTGCTGGGTAAATGGAACAGCTGAAGCAAAGCCCACTGTGGTCCCATAGGTAGCCTCACCGATTGGGGAAGAGACCCACATTGCATCAGAAATAATTTTAGCAATATTTGTAAACATATAAAATATATAAAGTGAAATCCAGTTGTCAAAATGCCAAGTAAGACTAAATGAATGTTTTTCTATTAGACATTTTCATTAATTCATTCCATCGATTTCAAGGTACCATAATACAACTGTGAGAATAGCACAGCTATAAATGAGACAGAGATATAACTACTTGAGGCCAAACGATATAGTGACTCGGAATACTACTCTTTATTCCATATGGTCAGGTAAAATAAAATCCTTACTAATCTAGAAATGTGAATGTTTCTTTTTGATAAATATGTAATTCTCTTTTCAGTTTAAGAAACTTAGAGAAAAATTTTGTGGGCTGCCCTTGTACAAAAAGTCAATCCAATAGATTGCTGATGAGAAGACTAAGAAGGAAAAGAAGAGAAAATATTTGGCAAGCATTTTTGTATTCTCAGCCTCTTTCTTGGCAAATAGCATCAGAATATTTGGATTAGGTATTGTTGAAATGCTGAAGAATAACAGTTCTACAAGTTCCTTTTATCTTAGAATAGCTCAAGCATATAACTTTGATGTGTCACTATTTGGGGATATAACAGAAGGTAACTTCATTTTGTTTCTCAATATAATCTTTCTTATATTCAATTCTATGTGGTAGGTACCAACTCAAATACTACTTTGTTTTTAACGCACATGAACAGAAAATATAAACCATTCATCTTGCAAAGGAGTCATCTGGAACATCTAATCTTAGAGTTCTTTACTTTAGAAAACAAAGCAAGCAATGTCATTATTTGAGTTCAGATCTTAAATTAAAATCATATTTAATATTAGGTCCACAACAAAGGTGATGATTACAGAGATAGGAAATGTACTCCTTTCAAAACCAAATGCTGTTGAAATAAGGAAACAAAACTTAACTACTTTTGAGTCAGCCATAGATAATACATATAAAATTCTAACATTAACTCACTATTTCTAGAAAGTGGGCAAAGATAGGTATGATATTTCTGACACTTTCTTCATCTAAATTAATTGTCTTCACAGAGTTGGACACTTTAAATTACAAAAGTAATTTAGATTAGTATCCTGTCTATTGAACAAAAGAGAAAAATAAATAAAAACATGGCCATGGATTCTTTCAATTGGTAAAAAACACAGTTGACATTTTTGTACATGTAGGTTACCTTGACCTAAGCCCTGGGTAAGTATGTATCTTTGAATGATTGTACAGCAATATTGCTAGCATTATTTTTAAATTACTGAGATCACACCATAGATTTGAAAATGAATTCTCTACCCATAGTACTGTGGAAACATCCTATCATGTCATTTAAGATCTTCACAGCCATATTTTAAATTATTGCATTGCATTGCATACAGCATCTGCTGTTGATTTTATTTTTTAAGATCACCTCCTAAGCTAAGGTGAGTTACCTTAGGAGAGAAAATAAAACATTGGGGTAACACTCCTCTAAAATATTTAAGAACATGTATAGAAGAATGAAAGGCAATATAGTGCCGGTGAAGTCATCATCCTATTAAAAGCAGAAATTCTAACCTGTCAAAACCAGACCGCACAGGACATCAGGAATTCTAGCAAACTAAGAATTACCTAAATGTGTATGCTCCAATCAGGCCCTGCTTGTTTTAGGAATGATGGCTAAAAACAGCAGATGAATAAAGAAGTTTTGTTCTTTTGTTTCGCTATCATTGTATAACTCAGTTGATTAACATCAAAATATTTACAAAAACTACCACTGAGTAAAAGGACTACAGAAATGAATTGCATAAATAGGAGTCCAAAAATGATTGCTATTTCCTTTCTTTTAAAAATGTTTTTCTTCATTTCTGGCTATTTTGTATTTAGAAACAAATAAAAATAGCCTAATAATACGGCAGCACCCTTTTCTCTATTCTCTTCCTCTTTTAATAACCATCGTGACCTTGTAATTGTATCATTCTCATTCATGTCTATAAGCTTTGCTATAAGCATCCATAAACAATGTGCAGTGATGTTTTACTTTGAAATACACTAACTGCTATCATATTCCAGAAAGCTAAATTTCTTCCACTTTCCCCCTTATTACTAACAAGTTTTTAAGGTGTTGGTGCTTGAACCTTGGCTTTGCACATGCCAGGTAAGTGCTCCACCACTGAGATACATCCCCAGCCCATTTTAGAAGATGTTCTTTGGGCCGGGGATTTAGCCCAGTGGTTCCGCTGCCTGCCTCTTCAGCACAAGGAACTGAGTTCAATCCCCGGTACCCAAAAACACAAACACAAAACAAAACAAAACGAAAAAGAAAAGGATATTAAAACATGTGTGTCTTGCAGAAGGTTCGCATTCCTTGTGGGAAACTGGTGCATGCGCATAACACGTCTTAATTCCCTCACTCCCCCATCTCTTGATCCCTTTCCTTTTTTTTTTTAGTAAATGTTTGCAGTACATAATGCTTATGTTTCTCATGTGGAGTCTGCACATGTACATAACACTTCTTAATTTCTTTTTCTCATGTCCTATCTCTCCTTTCCCCATCCATCACTTGGTCCCTCTCCCCTCTGAAGATGATCTATCTCCCTACTTCCTATTATCTTTTATTTTGCTCTTTATTTTTACTCTGGGTTTCTCATGTAAGGGAAATTATGTGGTATTTAAACTTGTGTTTATTTTTATACATTTTTTCCAAGAACGTTTACCATAGTTTCCCTAAAGAACATACACAAAAGTTACATTGCTTTCTTATAGACTACACCCATCTATACCCGAGCCTCAGATTTTTAAATTGCTCTGTACAGGGTTGACACCAATTTGCATTCTCAACAATAATGTACTGAGTACCCGTTTTCCTATAGTGTCACCTCTAATCACATACATATCTGACTTACTCATTATTTAGCCTAATTTATGCACATTAAGCAGTATCTAATTTAAAATACATGTTGTATTGGTTAGTAATAGGATTATATTTGTAAATACTTACTGGCTTTAATGTTTCCTATTTTGAGAATTCTTTTTATATCTTTTGCGTATTTCTCTTTGGGTTGTTCTAATTTTCGAATTAATATTTAGAAGTCGCCAACATATCTAGAATTTAGATATTAAGCCTTTCATTGTTGTAATAATTATTGACATATGGTCTGTAACCACTGGTTACCATCACTGTGGCATTTCCCCTGCGTGAATATTCTTTGCTTCACTCATGTCTCTTTCTCCATCCTCCACCCTCTTCTGCCTCTGCCTCTATTCTCTCCCTGGCCCTTCTCCCAGTCCTTAACAGTCCTTTCTCTGCATTCAGGCAATCTTTGTGTTTTATGGTTTTGCTTTGTCTTGTTTTGGTTTCCGTATATGAGAGAAAACCTGCAATGCCTGTCTTTCCATGTCTGATTTATGTAGTTTAACATGGTGTTTTAAAGTTCTATTCATTTTTCTGCAAGTGACAGGATTTCACTCTTTATGATTGAATGCTATTCCATTGTCTACATATACTATACTATATTTTCCTTATTTATCTGTGGATACCAGGCCTTTGATTTTTATATATGTTGTGAAACTTCTTTAATTGTATTATTTTTATTTTCATTTTTATGATTGTTTTGATCAAGAGCTTTAATTTAATATAAAAATATTTGCCAATCACCCTGGGCAGATATTGTTTGATTTTGTTTATCTTTTATATATCATAGAATTTTTCTTTTATTGACATTTTAATTTTTATTTTCAAAGATTTCTCCTTTTCTTATTAGTATATATATTTCTGTGTGCTTTGGGGTATAATTCACTTTTCTTGTTTTTCAAGGGAGAAGCCTAAATCTTTGGTATATTATCGTTTTTTAAAAACAAGAATTTAATGCTATACATTTTCATGTAATCACTGTTTTAGCTGGTTCCCCTCGGTGCATCATTTTTCATTCAGCTCAAATGAAATTTGTTGATGTCTTAGTTACTTTTTCTCATTGCTAAGACAAAAAAACAAAACAAAACAACAACAACAAAAAACCTGAAACCCCAAATTAAAGGGGAAAGGTTTATTTACCTTACAGTTTGTAGAGGTTTCAGTCCATAATCGGCTGGCTCCAAGGCAGCACAGCATTACAGAAGAGAGCAGTTCACGGTGGGGGCAGAGCGACAAAGCAACAAGGGACCATAATAGAGTCTTTCTGCCCCCTTTATCTTATCCAGGCTATGTAGGACAGGTAGCACTCATACCTTTAATCCTACTGCCCTTTACGCTAGCATTGCACCACAAATTAATTCCAGCATCACATCCTCTAGAAAGAGCCCCACCTATGACCACATAAGACTTTGGGGGGACATCTAAACACAAGCGACAACACTTACATAATTTTCTCTGCAGCTAATACATTACTCAGAAGTATGCTGTTTAATTTCCAAATATTTGAGGACTTTCCAGATATGGTTCAGTTATTATTTTCTAATTTAAGTCCACTATATCTTGACAATGCATGTTGTATGATCAGTCATTTTAAGCATGTTAAAGACTATTTTACTTCAGAAGATAGTCTAGCCTGGATAGTGTTTCGTGTGCTCTTAGGAAAACCTTGTGCATTCCATAGTGCATGCAGTGTTCTAGAAATGTCAAATAGATCAAGTGGTTTTATTATGTTATCTAGGTTTTTTATCTCTCTAGATAGTCTGTTTATTCTATTGGTCACTGAGAGATGCATGTAGAATTCTGTGAGTATAGATATAGATCTACTTTTCTTGGTTCATCACAAATTTTCTTCCATATATTATGAAGACCCCCCCCCAAATGAACCCAGGGCTCATATATATCAGGTGCGCATGTAAGATTGTTATATCTTGGTGAACTGATCCTCTGGTCTTCTTATCCTTTGAAATATTCCTTGATTTGAAATTAAATTTGCTTATGTTAATGCAGTTACTCTATGAGAATACAAAATATAAGATACAATTCAGTGACATCATAGGCTGAGTGTGGAATCAGGTACAGTTCACTCCATATTAGGAAGCTGAATAAGGAATACGCTTTTTTTTCTTGAATTGTCCTCAAGAACTCTTTAAATGCGTACTGATCTATGAAAGTAAATCCAAGCATAAATTTCCTTTTATTAATTAAAAAGGCCCTGAAATGACTTCTAAAAGTTGATTATAATTGCAGTTATAGTCTGCTTGCCTGTAAAAGGTCAGTCTGATTGAAAAAAGGTCAAAGGCATTTTAAAATCTAGATTAGATTCCTCTGAAGATTTATTTAGGGGATGGAGATTAATTATAAATTGTTTATGTCATTTATGCTTTATTTTAAAAATACAATAAAAGTCTATGCCTAAAAAATATATTAGAATTATTGTTCTCTCTTCTGATGGATCAAAATGTGACTCAGTGACGTCCTCCACTCAGTGTCTGTCTTGGGCACTACAAATTTACTGTGATCAGCTCTTACTTATGACTGGGACCTCAAATAAGAAAACAAGGACCAACAACAGGGTCACTCTGTTATCAGAAGAAAGGGCTTTTCAAAACAGTGTAGTCCTTCTATATCAAAAACAGTGTTTCCATTTGAACCTTAGTTACACTTTTAGTTGTGAATAAGAAGAAAATGGTTAAAGGGGAAGTGGGAAGGGGAGGGAAAAGGAAATAAGGGAAAAGAAAAAATATGAAAAAAGGAAAAATGAAAACAAAGTCTTTGCAAATAGGGAAGGGTGAAGGGAGTGAAGGGAGAGCAGGGACAAGGAGAAAAAATGAGAACCAAGACCTGTCATGTGAAGGTACAGGATCCCAGTAATGAATGTAACTGTACTGTATACCTAGAATGTACCAATAAACTCAATGAGATAAAAAAATAGTATTTTCCTTGCTTTGAAAGTGTTTTTATCAGAGCTTTAGGAGCCACCAGTGACCTGATGTGTAATTTGCAAGCCATTTGAGAAAGCTTCACAAGCAAGCCTTTGCTTACAATTATGTAATGCATTGCTCAAGGAGCATTTCTGCTGAATGTGTTCTATTGAGTTTTGGTTAAATAATTTGCTATATGGGTAAAATTAAAATGATCTGTTTTGGTAGAATTGATGATTTTCACCACTTTTTGATCATGTTGTTTAAAATTCTATTCATCTCTGATTAGAGGGAAGATGCTTAAAATAACAAAATGTTCTACGGTGCTTTGAGATTTTTCTGGTGCAAAGTTTTATGAGTCACTAGAAAATTATACTCCTGCCCTATGAAAGTTTAACTAGAAGTAGAAACACAAGTGAATGTTGATGTGCTAACATTAATATATCGGGGTTCTCTTTCTACTCTATCTTACCTCAGAATTATTGTAAAAAGAAGAGTTTTAAGGTAGTCTCTTCTTGAATCTAAGATAAATTGGAAAAATATTTCCAAAAACAGGTCACAGTGTTTCCTAATAACTAATTTTATATTATTTCAACTATACTCTTTAATATTATGCATAATTTTGAGAGATATATTTTATGCATGAAATTTTACTGTGAATGAAAGGAAACAATTATGACAGGAATAGCATAATAGGAAATTGCTTTTTTTAGGATAAAGGGTACAATGGAAAGCATATACTGCAATTTAATTACTTATCCACTGTGAATAATTATTGATTTTATCTTATGAGTCAATTATGGCATATTTAACTAATGTCAAACAAAGTTCCCATACCCTGAATGAGATTCTTATCTATTTTTCACCTCACATGTCTTTCTCCTTTTGCTTATTTTTGTTTGATCTGACTGGAATAAGATTTTTATCTATTAAAGTATAAAATATGAGTTTGAGGGAGAGAAAGAGAGAGCACGAAGAGGTTAATCAGTCAAATAAAGGTATTACGTATCACTCTAACAAATATAAATCCCACTCACACTGACATATGCACACCTATGTTTATAGCAGCACAGTTTGTAATAGCTAAAACTTGGAAACAGCCCATTTGCCCATCAGTTGAAAACTGGATAAAGAAGATGTGGTTTTTCTATAAATGGAATACTACTCAGCAATAAAGAATGAGAAAGTAGATTCATTCATAGGAAAATGGATACATATTGAGGATATACTCCTAAGTGAAATACATAAGTCACACATGTGTACATACTGAATAGTTTCTCTGGTGTGAAAAACTAAAATAGTACTCAAGATCCTAACGGGATAATTAGCAATGTGAAATAGGAAGAAAAGGGCTAAAGGTGTAGGGACAGTGGGAAGGGTAGGGGAAGGGGAATAAGGGAAAGGGGAAAAATGTGAGAAAAGGTAAAAATGGAATTAAAGTGTTTGTAGGTGGGGAGGGGAGGAGGGGGTGAAGGGAGGGCAGGGACAAGGGGAAAAGTGAGAACCAAGACCTGTCATGTAGAGGTACAAGATCCCAGTAATGAATGTAACTGTAATGTCTACCTAGAATGTACCAATAAATTCAATTAAAAAAACACCCACTTCATGTATAATAGGGAAGAATTTCTGACTGCTTTAATGACTCAAGTGATATGATCTGGTATATCTTTTAAGGAATCCACTTTGATTGTTGTGTAGGGAATTTATGAAGAGGTTGAAGACCAGAATAAGAGAAAATATGAACCTACTAAAAATGGCAAGGAATCCTACTTGTCAGCAGAAGGAGATGCATGGAAGAATAGCAGGGAAATATATTCTAGAAACATGTAGGAGATAAAGTTGGTATGATTTGATGATGGATTAAATTAGGGTTATAGAGGAGATTAATTAGGAACATTTTTGTGTTCCTGAAGAAGATTGTATTATCAACTAAGAGAATTGGTGCGGAGGGTGTGAAATAATGGTCCTGCTTTTTATATACTGATTTTGCTATGATGTCAACAGGAAGTATACAGAATATATTTAATTTATATGTCTAAACCACAGGACAGAGTTTAGAACTGAAAGTTTAAGTATAGAGGTGAATGATAGAGACATCAGAATAAATCAGATAACCCACTCCACTGTGAAAAAGAAAGAAAAATGATATAGATATTGAATTCTGAAAACTAGTGTCAAAGAAGGAGGAGCAGATGAGACTACTTACCTGTCTTAAAGTTAAGAGATGTTGCAAGACCTAGCTGTATCAGAAGGCATGAGAGGACAACACTGTCCAACATGGTTAGGAAAACATTACTTTGTTCCCCAGAGCTTGCATTTTAACAGTGGTCCATCTTTCCATCATATGGTCAATATCCACTTCTCACAAATACCTTTTTGGAAAGGACATGAGCTACTCTGTAAGCTACTCATTATGTTTTAAATTAAAAGGCATCACAGAATGGAGGAGGAATAAGAGCCGTTGTTCACAACTGTGGCCTTCCCAGTCACGCTGGGAAAGCACAGAGCAGGCCTGCGGAGGTGCACATAGAGCAGGGTTCACAAGGCTGAGAGTTAATGGAAGCCCCAGATGGCGAGCCCTGTGCGGTGGGTACTCCCTCCCTAAGATGCATTTTAAGCAAATCGATCCTCTTGTGTATGGCCATTTGGACTATACTTGCAAGTACTTTGATATGAGTTTTGATGTACATTTGATGTGGGTTTTTAATGTATCTTAAACTCTCTGCACAGCTTTATTCTTTTATGTGCCCTAAAGGGATGATGTTATTTGTGAATCTTATTAAAAATTAACGTGAACCTATTTCCCATATGCTTCTTTTACAGATGAACAATGGCTTTTGTTGACGAGCACGATCCATTCATTGATTTCTGGGCCCAGATGTGCTGGAAAGCGTCCCAAATCACATGATGTATCTAGCAAAAGCTCAATGATTTATCTAAGTGATGTTCAGAGTTTGATGTGTCGATAGAGCTCTGCACTGACTACAAATTTGGAGAACTCTATTTCTCTCTGTAAGGTAGAAAGTAATATGCCTGAATCAAGTTCCAATTAATATGCTCCTACTACACCTCTACCTGCTTTTCTCCGAACCCTTTTGTGTTAGAACAAACCACTGAAGTTAGCACCCCACTAGAGTGATAGATGCAGAACTAGAAAGGAGTTAAACTGAGAATTAACTGGAAAATCTTGCTATCTCGGCAGAACTCTTGATACAACGGGGCTGTGGTTAGAGATATTCGAGTTTAATTTTTTATGTTGTGAAAAACAAAAAAAAATAAAAAAAAAAACAATGACTTGCTCGTCACTGAAACTAGAACTTTGAAAAAGATTTTATGGAACACAGCCTAACAAGTTCTAGGCTAATCTATTACATCACACAAACATCAAAGAGTTTTAATAAGAATGCCGTACTCTGTCTACTCTAAATTTCTTGTCAGAAAATGAATGAAAATCTAGGCAAGAGAATAATGAAGGGGGAGCAGAAATGTATGAGAAAATAAGTAGATAATTGTTCTCTGCAGTCTCAGTTTGCTTGTCCATAAGATGGAAATAATACCCTCTTGAGCTTGCAAGAGCTAAACTACATAATGTTCCTAAAGCTCTTAACATATTCGATATTAGCTGATTAAGACTGATTGTTATTAGCATTATTATTAGGAGCATTGCAATAATACTCATTAATGCTCTTGTCATCTATAGGCAAGTGGGAGAATTGGAATGAGAAAATACATACAAGTAGAAGACAAAATGGGCTAAATGATACTTATTTGCCTTTAACTTAGCAAAAATATTGCTGCTAATCAATCTGGAAAAACAGTTTGAAAATAACTACATGACAATATAGTTACATACTCTGGAATACACAAGGCATATTTCATTTGGAAAGAAAGTCTGGCTCCACATAGGACATTTTAAAGTTGTGGAATACTTCTATTCCACTTTTCCATAACAGAGAGAAATAAGCAATAAATATCTTTACTAACTATGATTAACTCACCAGCATTCTTCTTTTCCAAGTATATATACATTCACATTGTGATTTTTATTTTGTATACATATAATTTAACTATGTTTTCAGTTAGAAAAACTGCTTCTTTAAAAAGAGCTCAATATATTCACATATTTCATTAGTCCAGGAGGTTTGCCACCTGAACAAACCATAAAAAAAAAAACAACAAGTAAATATGTTAGGTTTGACTGAGAAACCTGGTGAATATTTAAATTAAAAATATTTTTATAGATACATTGCCCTTAATCTCTCTCATAATATGCCCCCTCACTTCAAACACGCTTACACCATCATTCTTGCCACTTTCTGGAGCAATTCTGGAAGCCTTCTTTGCTGTCTTTAGTTGCACTATCCTGGTTGTGTCGACATCCTGAATCAATTCCAAATGTTCACTTTCATGATCGTTTGGATATGTGGAGTCAGAAATACCGCAGTGCCAGACCATGTGAATAATGTTGATAAGGGTACACCATAATATGTTTACATATTACAAGCCTGGTTTTTTGTTGGATGGCACTTGGTAGCAGCATTCACTGCATTTTTTTCTATTACCGCTCCTGAAGATGCTCCTGAAACAGAACTTCCAGAACTACTTCGGAAAATAACAAGAACAATGGTATATGCATGTTCCTAGTAAAGGGGAGTAATTTAAGGGGTAGCTATTGACAATGTGTCTTTTATTACAATAATTTAAAAAATAAATAAATATTCGCCATAATTTTGATCACACCTCATGGATAGCTAATTTCATGAGTAAATTATAAATTTCCAGTGGTAAAGGATTGTACTTAGAGGACTATAATAGAAAATAGAAGGCAGTGAAGTGCTAGAAAGTATTTTCATAATGAATAGGAAGTTCAACATTTGTGACTCAGTGCTTGTAGTGATTTGTACAATAGTTCTTACATATAAAAATATGGTGAATAAATATTTGTACCCTACCAGGAGAGAAAAATTCCAAGACAAATACTTATAATGAAAGAACAGCTCCAAATACAACAGTGGAATTTTTAAAATATTTATTCCAAATAAAAACCTGGGAAAACCAGGCAAGAGAGAGAAAATTTAATGTAATTCAAAGAGAAAAGATGAAACTATTTCTGAGCCGGACACCGGCCCAAGAGCAGTTTTCAGAATGTGACATTTAACAGTCAATCATTGCTATGAGTGTATTCACACACTCAATTCACACCTAATTAAGCATAAACTTCATTCCGGGCTCTTTCTTGGTATGAGGGATTCAGAGATGAATGAAATGCTGACTTAGACTTCATGGAATTCTTTGGAAAAGAGATGAGAAAGTAAAACTGTAGAGTGTGTTAACTAATATTAACCTCAGATGAAGGTCATCTCATTTGTCATGAGATGTCCACATGCTTCCAAGAGGAAATCACTTTGAAGGTTATGTAGGGAATCCCTAGAACGAGAGGAAAGTGTAGACAACATTCCAGTATACCAGGGCTCTGAATTACACGAACACATTAGATATTTAGGGAAATGATAAGTGGTGCTTCATTGCAGATCACATTCTGTGAAGTAAGAAAATGAAACAGAACCAAGTTGTGAAGCCATGTATATCGCAGCTTCTGGAATAGGAATATTTCAGTGTGTCTGGACTTGACTTTGTTCTGGGGGCTGGCATCTTGGAGGCCTATGTATTCTGAAGCAACAGCTGATGTTACCAGGGTCTTTTATCCATCATTTGTCATTCTTGGGTCACAAAAAACAAACATCAGTAGGTAAGTTTTAAAGAGAGTTGAAAAGCCCATAACAGAATGTCTTGTCACTTTTGGTAGTTTGTGTACATGAGTGTGTGTCTTTCCCCTGGTAGTTTGAGGATTTATAGTAATACAGTTACATGGCACATAGTGGGTTCTCAATAGGGTGTGTAGTTTTCATGTTATTTATCTACTTAAGGTTGTATCTATATGCTGTGCTCATGTGAGAGTCAAGAATCTCTTCAAGAAAGAAAATCCTTTAGAATGATTTATAATGCATGCAACTTTATCAAAATTGTTGAATGAAAAAATTTATTTCTTATTCGTTGCTATACAACAAAGCCTATTATAGTGTCCAGAATAGAAATAGTATGAATTGAAGTGAAATAAGAGCTCTGTAATGCAGTCACCCTTGAAAACCAAATAAACTATGGCAGATCAATCATTTCTACAACTTTAATCAACTTCTTTTACTTCAAAACTGACAGATCACTTTAAAAACAATCATAACGTAAGTAACTTTATATCAAAATGTCATCTTTCTGTCATTGAAAGGGAGAAAGGTATACTTTGTGATTAAAACACCAGAACAAATGACTTTTACTGTTTAAAATGGCCTTTTGGGAGTTTTAAAGGTCATTTATAGATGTATAACTAAAAATGGAGTTTTGAAAACTGAAAGAACAGATAGATTATTTGATACAATTCTTTCCTGTTATGCATGAGTTAAAGTCCACAAAATGTTTAATCTACAGATTTTATTATATCAGCAACCTGTTCTGTTACATGCTGTTTTTTGTAAATGGAATGACACTTTATAATATGGTATATTAGAGTTTTGCTTCACCAATCTATAAATTCGTAACTACATAGACATCATCTGAAGGCACATATCTTTGCAATCTCTAATGGAGCACAGAGCTAGATACATGACAGGAAGTCAATTAATAAATGAATGAACGAATGAATGCTGGTCTATGCATAGAAGGCCACTGATGGGGGAAAAAGGATATTTCACATAGGCTTTATATCTCCTTTACTAATCTGAGTCTGCCTTTCCAGCCTCGAATTCTTTAGTTTTATCTATCTATCAGATATCTGATTTTGTTTTACAGTAATGAATCTATATTTCTTTTTGCGTGTGTTGATTTTTTTCATTGAGTTTATTAATACTTTTTAAGTGTACAGTACAGTTACATTTATCATTGGGATCTTGTTCATGACAGATCTTGGTTCTCATTTTTAATCCATACCCCTGCCCTCCTTTCATCCCCTCTTCCCTCCCGTATTTATAGACTTTGTTTTCATTTTTTCCTTTTCTCATATTTTTCTTTTCCCTTATTTCTTTTCCTCTAACGTTCCCACTTCCTGTACACCTTTAGCCCTTTTCTTCCTATTTCACATCTATATTTCTTATGCCTAAAGTTAATGTGATATCAAATGTCTCCCTCATTATGCATACTTAGACACTGAACACAATCATCTATGGGAGTCTTGATTTTTTCCAAATCAACTCTAAGGATGCTGGTTGGTCCAGGTTTCATATTTTTAGAGAGGATAAATTTTTCTATACTTGAGCTGTTCATATTTTTGTGGCAAAATTTAGGAGCTTGGTTAGATATTAACTTCAGATAAAGCATATCATAAACAGTAAGTTATTTAAAGTCTTATTCCAGTGGTTGTAAAACTTACCAAGATGATCACTTGAATTAACCTGTTTTCCTTTCTCTCTCTTCCTTTCCTCTCTCCTTCTTTTTCTTTTCTTATATTCCTTTTTCTTTTTTCTCTCCTTCCCTTTGTCCTTTCTTTCCTCTCTCTCTCTCTCAGTCTATTATATGTGGTGTAGATGACAAATAAAAATTGTATCTATTTAAGACATACAACATGATATTTTGATGTACATGTACACTGCGAAATGCTTACTACAATCAAGCTAATTAACATACTCATTGCTTTATGCTGTTATAAGTTTTGTGGGGCTATTATTATCAACTCTCAGCAAACTTTAAATATACAGTACATGATTTACCTTTTGTTGGATTTGAATCCAACAAGAGGCAGCCAGGTTGAACCATGAAACCATAAAAAGTGATATTTTCCAACACTCTCATCCAGAGTAGATCTTTGGCCCCCAGCATAGACCACCAGCCCATATTCTGTGAAGACAGATGGCTGAAGATTTTGTCTCAACTCTAAAAGGATTATTCATACTTTTCTTCATTACATTTTCACATGGGCTGGATATTATTGGGATTATGATCTTCTGTGGGATCACTGATTTCGAAATCCCCTCCTCTTGTAAGACAGGAGGGAGTGGCAATTGGTAACATTGTGAGAGATAAATCACGGGACAGCAAGCTGTTGCCATTCCCTTGCTTCTGTGCCTCACAGAATTCACTGTGAAATGCTTTGACAGTCCTGTCAAAAAAGCTTTGAGTGTCTACTATATACTATTCAAAATGTAACATAAGAAGGCTTTCTGACACTACTGTGAAAGATAAATTGGAGGAGAGAGACAGATGGAGAGGCCTATTGGGAACAAATGAGCCTCAGACTAAGGCTGTTGCAGCAAAGTAATACCAAAGTAATTCTGTCACTGAAGCTCATGTCTGTCTGCTAGAGCAGTGACTCCTCCACAGCTGTCCTTACTATCTTAGATGCCGATGGGGTCAGTGGGCCTCATACACTTGAAAGCTACAACCTAAGATAAAAATCACTTCTTCCCAATCTACTGGGGATATGGTAACTATCAGTCCTATTGTTTTCAGGGGTTGGCTTTTTTGAAAGCTTCTCATGATTTCCACTCTAGTCAAGCCTCTGAGCCTGAGGGAGTGGTAGCCTGACTGGGATAACCCTGGCTTCCCTATAATTGGTGGTTAAAGATGAGCTCCTTGTTTCTCACATGCCCTAGCCATTCTGAAATTGATTTCCTGTCTTTTACTGAGTTCTCAAACCCCCACCCCATCCTCCACTCTTTTGAGATAGAGTCTTGCTGTATAGTTCAGGCTGGCCTTGAATACACTATGTAACCCAGGCTGTCCTTGAACTACTGGCGATCTTTCTGCCTCAGCTTCCTGAGAGCTGAGATTATAAGCATGCACCATCACTCCCAGCAAAGTGACCCAATGTTGACAACAATAAAAACTTTCAGGAGATTGCATAGATGCAGAACTCTGCATCTCATCCACATGCATCCGAGTCTCGCCTAAGTCTGTTGAGCAAGGTTTGCTACAAATGGATGTGGAACTTGAGACCAAGGTCCAGGAGCTAATATGTGACTGGGAAAGATAGCGGAAGCCACAGAGAGCTGCATATTCCTAGTGTTCTCTGCCCTTGAAGGCTGGAAATCCAATACATTTAGTTTTCTTTTAGTGTTTAAATTTACTTAACTGGGCTTATCATAGCCTAAGTCTTCCTAACATTGAAAAGTACTTGATTTTAAATACTATTTGGCTTAGAATTCCCCAAAGAATTAAAGAATTAGCAAATGTGAAAAATATTCATGGCCATCTTGACCCAAAATAATGCAAAAACATGTAAGGGTATCATTTCAACTAATGTCTAGGAGATTTTTGCAAAGTCAGGTTCCCTCTTATCAATTCAATTTTTTTTCTTTTTTGCGGAACTGGGGATTGAACTCAGGACCTTGTGCTTGCCAGATAGGTGCTGGCACCACTGAGCTAAGCTTCTGGCCCAACAATTCAATTTTTAAAGGAAAATAGTCTAATTCTTGCTGTAACTAGGGAAACAGTAACCTCAAATTAAAGAGACAACTTATTTAAAGCTCTGGTACTACCAGTACTTGCTCAAAATTTCCCAGGTCATTTGATTAAAATAGACTCTTTATGATTTTAACTGTCCATCTGAATTTTACCTTCTGTCCCTCATCTGAATAACTGCCCTTCAAACAAAGAGATACAAAAAAAAAAAAAAGATAACAGGTACTGCTAAATTCCACAATTTTAATTGTGGTTGATCTGCACAGAGTTTACTATACATAACCAATTTTGAAAAAGCTTGTGGGAAGAGAGAAAATGATCAGGTCATTTAGTTTTTCCTGGGGAATAAGATTTCTTTCTAATCCCGTATGATACTGGAATTGAACAACTTGTTTTATTCACCTAAGCAAACAGTTGCTTAAGATGATATCCCTCGCTTACCCAGATACTATGGAAGTAGACAGTGTACAGTTTTGAATGGGCAGCATGATCTGATGAATTCTGAATAAATGTCCTTCCAAGAAAGAGATACCAAAAAAAAGTGGGGGTGAATAACAAGCATTGTAAAATTCCGTGATTAAATTGTTGTTGCTGTGCATAAAGTTTATCACTTATGGTTAATTTTTAAAAACTTGGAGGTTTTATTTTTTAGTTGACTTGGAAAATTTCTGTTGCAACATGTGGCATAAATAGCATGTCACTTAAAAAAATAATTCTACCTGTGCTCCGATATCTTCTGTTTCATGAAAATATAAAACCAGATTTTTGAAAGTGATATTACAAGTCACCTTGAAACATAAAATTTCATCTGGTTACAACTCTGGCTTAACTATTCAGACTTTATTCACTTATTCATATATATCTTAAGAATTTATCAAGGACTTTTTACCACACACAAATATTCCATTTAATGACTGGGTTCCATTCTTGCAACTAGGTCACTAAATGAGAAATTGTACATAGAATGTACATTACAATATCCAAACAAATGAATGGTCAAAGAAAATTTCAACTTTATGACTTTGTCTTTATTTGTATAACTCTTACATGCAGTACTGTAATGTATAACAGAACATAAAACTACAGTCCTGTACAGTATATAGTTCAATCAACCAAAATGACAGCATGGTATAAGCAAGGTATACTATATCAAAAAAAGACATTGAAATTTTATAAACAAGATGCATAGAACTGTGCAAAAATACAAAAGACAGGTTGCAAGTCTGAGTGGTATAAGTTGGAATAGTCATTAAACAAGTAGCTGATTAAACGAGAAATACATGTATTCTAATTGGCAGTATGGAATCAACAATAAATTAGTTTGTTATGTAACTCAAGGAGCTGAAGACCTACCGGTGGAAAATTGGGTGATAAAGTATGATCTGTGCTTCTGAAAAAAATAACACTTAGAGCTAAAGGTACACACAGAAAGATGCTTCATGCTGTTCTCATGATTTGCTTCATTTGAATATTTATCTAGGAAAACATGCAGCATGTAGTTATAAAATTACAAACATGCTATCCTTTCCTTGAATAAGATGTTGCCTAATAGAAAAAAAGATTACAGAAAAAGAAAGTAGATTTATGTTTAGTAATTATCTTTTAAAATAAAGATATAACTTGTCTTAAGAAAATTCATTAGCTGGGTTTATTTTTCTTTATTTTTATACTGGGAATGGAAATCAAGACCTTACACTTGCCAGACATGCACAACACCACTGAGCTATATCCTTGGCCCTAGCTAGACTTTTAATTAATAAGATAATTATATTTACTGATAATATCATTATTGTCTGTCTCAACTTATGAAAGTTGAAAAGGAGAAATTTATTTTATTATTTAATGTGCTCCAAAGGAAAGGTAACTTCCATATACACTAACCACTGCTATTACTAACTAACTGCTAATGTAGTAGAGCCACCAGAAAGTAGGAAATTTTGCCTTGGCAAACATGTTATCTTTGCAAAACAATTTAAGAATTTTTTTAATATAAGGGCAATTCAGATTTAGGATTTACAAGAATTGGAAAAGAAAATGCACTTTACAGATAAGTATTTTTAGTAATCTTCTTAAGATTTTTATCTATTGCTTAAATGATACCTTTAAGGTTTTGTTGATGTTTCTAAACTTGGATTTGAGCTCTGTTTCTTAACTGAAATAATGACTTTGCTGAACATTTACTTGGATTTGAGCTCTGCTTCTTAACTGCAATAGTGACTCTGCTAAACATTTATTTGCATATAGGTGCTTTTATTTGAGTGCTGGAGAAACATGGGGAAGCTAATGTTCTTCAGAGCAATCATAGCAATGGTGAGCCAATGACTCTGTTCTGTAGTGTCCCAGGAGATAGTGTGCATATACCTTGTTAGAGACAGAAGATAATCTTCCCCATGAAATGTACTGGCACCAGTAGCACTGCTCTGTCCTTTTCAAGTAAAGACTAAGCCATAGTTAACTCCAGCAAAGGGTATCATTGTTTACACTGATGATATCAAAAAGAAGAGGAGTGCAGCTATCAGAGGGACTAATGACCTTCATCAGATAGACTGTAGATATCAAGCCAAGTCAAGGAAGGAGAACACGAACAGTAGCCATTCTAATGGACTGGGAGCTCTGTCAATGAGTGGGAGCAATGGGTTAATAGAATTTTCATCTTCATTGTTGTATTAGTCAGCTTTCCCATTGCTGGAACAAAATAACCAACATCCACAACTTAAACAACAATTTGACATACAGGACATTTATTTTTGATGTATAGAAACATCCAATCTGTCTTTATATTGGCTTATTTTTCAAAAAATAGACTGTGGATTTTTTTTTTTTTTGAAAAGATGACTCATGAAAAAGGTGAGAGATTTAGTGTGTTCACAAATTACCTTTTTGGACAGTCAGGGAAATGAACTGCTCCAAATAATGGTGATAATATCAATTTGTATTTGCATAGCAAGATTTTTCGAAGGTCTTTTTCATCTGTTATCTTATATTATTCTAATGACAATTCAGCTATTCTTCTCTGTAGTATGCTAATGACTAAATCAAACAAAGAGAGGTCACCATGGAAATCTAGTCAATAAGAAAATGCAATCCCTTTAACTAAAAACAGGGCAATATCACCATATTTTCCTCAAAACCAAACAACAACCTTAATTCTGAGTGTCATGTGTTCAATTATACTACAAATTGTCTCGAAGAGTTCATTCAAACTTTTCTGATTTCCTTTATTTTCTTAGGCATTTTACTTAGAGCAGAATAATAAACCTCCAAAACCAGCTATCTTGAAACGTGGTTGACAGAGGTTTCATTGACTGTTAAGTATGTAAGGCATTGGCAAAAATATTATTGCTACTACTGCCTATATAATTTCTTTTTGCATTTTTATCCCTTAATTATTTGCTCAATTATATTTTAAATTCTTCTACAGAAGAAATGATAAATTTATACTTTATATTCTTGGTATCTGCGCTTCCATGTAGATGATTGCTAAAAATAAATTCGTGTTGATATTTATGTAGAAAATGATTTAATATATGCATATAAAAAAGCACTAACAGTTTCCAAATGAATAAAAATTGCTGAAAGCATAGCTTCTTTCGGGTTATTAAATGTTCCATGCAATCTAGGCATAGCTTACTATCTGCTGTATCTGGGCTTTTTATATTATATCATGTTTCATACAGGAAATGTCACTGTAATACTAACTTTATGATGTTTCTTCCCCATTGCTATAGAGTATATTTTGATGTCTATGAAGTTCATTCATCCAGTAAACACTTACTAATCTCCTTTTATGTGCCAGACACTGAACATGAGTTCAGCACATAGAGATATACAAGAAAAAATTGGCCCAGTCTTTAAGAAACTATGTTTATAGTTAATTTGAAACACATGCACCCTCCTCTATTCCTACCTCTTCTAACCTCTCATTTCTATTTAACTTCTCTTATATTTGTTTGTCTAGCTCAGCAGCAACTTGTTAATAGCACAAGGGCTTCCATTTCTGAGTGCTCATTGAATAGCTGCAAGGAACCCTGGGGAGTCTTCTTGACACAACCCCTTATTGGATTTCATCAAGCCTCAGAGCCAACTACTAGATAGTTATTTTCATGTTTGTTTTCCAGCTAAGAAAATAAAGTTGTATATTGATCAGATGATTTGCATAAGATCCCTAACTCATGTCCAGGACCCAGGATTGGACTCCAATTTTCTGTCTTCCAATTTTACTCATTTACCCTCTACTTGGTTCTCCCATTTATTTTGCTTTTTATTTTGTAATTAATGTTATTAGTACCCTATGGGTATATATATATATATATATAT
>NW_022900927.1:35501358-35527528 GCF_012274545.1 Fukomys damarensis
TACATACACACACACATTGTGATCACATTCCTCATTGCTAATCTGTACTGTACATAATGTATCTTAGTTCTTGTTTTTTCCCATTCATCTTCCTTCCCTTTCACCACTGCACCATCTCTCTATTTAAAAAGCTTTGTTTCCAATTTTCTTTATTTTCTTATATTTTTTCATTCCTTTCTGCCACCCCATTTCCCCTTCCCCTTTGAATCTTTTCCTCTTATTTCACAATATCTGTTATACATTTCAGTCCTCATTTATACTTTGAGTTTCTTACACCAGAGAAACAATTCAGTATGTACACGTCTGTCCTATTTATTTCACTTAAGAGTGTGGCCCCAATATGCATTCATTTAGCTATAAGCTGAGTAGTACTCCATTTTATTAAACACACACACACACACACACACACACACACACACATCTTTATGCAGTCACCAGTTGACAGGCATTTGGGTTGTTTCTAAGATTTATCTATTACAAACTGTGCCGGCCTAAATATGGGTGTGCATATATCACTGTGGTATAATGCTTTTAACTTTTCTGGGACCCATATCTCTCACCATGCACTAAACTAAAATTGAAATGAGTCAAAGATCTAAATACTAAACAGAAACACTGAACCTGCTAGAAGATAGGTAGGTAGAACTCTTAAAGATATTTGCATAGGAAAAAATTTTATGAAGAAAACCTCAGTTGCAGGGGAACTAGCACAAAGAATCAATAACCGGGACCTCATTTTATTAAAAAGCTTCTGCATAGAAAGAGAAACCACCAACAGATTGAAGATACAACTTACAATATGGAAAAAAAATTTTACTAGCTGTTCCTCAGACAAAGGTCTACTATCTAGAATATATAAAGAACTTAAAAAAAATGAGAACCTCCCCAATTTAAAGAACCAATCCAAAAATGGGTATCTGAAAAGACCAGACATTTCTTAGGTGAAGAAGTAGAAAAAGCAAATAAACATATGAAAAAATTGCTCAACATCACTGGTCAATGGAGAGATGCAAATGAACACAATGCTGAGATTCTACCTCACCCCAGAAAGAATGGCTGCTATCAAAAAATCAACCAATAACAAATGCTGGTGGGGTTGTGCCACTTAATTATGGATAAAATAAATAATTTTGATCACTGTTGAATCTTTTGTGGTATGCATTCTTTTTTCCCTGTGATATTTTTGGATATATATTTGAAGAATGGATTGAAGTAACATTCAGGTAAGGGGATGGAAGTGAGCTTGTTTAGATGGAAAAAGAAAACCTGTGAAAGGATTTTACATCTTTCTCTCATTAGGGCTGTCATGTGGAAAAGGTATTTACTTGTAGAGGATTATAAGTTAAAAAGAAACAAGTTTGTGGTCAGTATAAAGAAGGGTTTTCTAATGGAAAGGTTGTCAAACAAATAAGATAATTCAGAAATATAGGACTGTAAATCACGAAGTTTAAGTATGGCAATGTTGTGGAGAGGACTGGGAGGTGAGTGGGACCCAGTCCTGCCCCCAAGGCTAACAGCAAGAAAAACTGGCAGTTTTAGAACAGTCCCCAGGATTAGTGCCACTGATCAGTAGATGTCACTGTTTCATAGAAAGAGGACTAAAGGGGAACCTTTCTGGTTGTAAACAGAATATTTTTAGTATTCAGATCTCCTTCCATTTTATATGTAAAGAAGTTTCTAAAAACTATCTAGAATTAATATTGTGTATAAGAAGTATGCAGTGAGAGACTCAACATTTTACAATCTTCTGGTGTAGAATTTATAGGACTTATTTTTATGCAAAGATTTAGATCAACACTGTAGTACATGATTGTACTAATTTCAAGGGTCTCTATGCATAAGACCAGATCTCATGAAAAGGCAATACTTTCTGCTCCTTACATGTTACTGCTGGAATTGTGTATGATACACACACATGCGAACATACAATAAACAACAAACACATTCTGATCTATGCTCCTTTTATCCTTCTATCCTTATACATTTTCTGTGCTTAGCTAAAGCTCTATAATAAGAAGAGCATAATATGAATTCATATTGGCTACTATATTTATATTTCCTATTTTGTAGGGATTCTTGAGCTCAATCTCTATGTATCAAATTCTGGGCAAAGAAAGCTTTCTTGCCATAATTAAACTCTGCTAAAACTGAAGACTGAGATTGAAATGACTTTTCAAAACTGAAATGGCAAAGCCCTATGGCGCACAAATGACACATGCACTGTTCCTTCTCTACTTTGTTTCCTTGATCCCAGAGTCTGTCACCAGAGCTTATGGGATCTTATCTTCATCTGACCTGCCTCTCTAAGGAACTTTTCTCTGGGCAGATGTTTCTTTCACTTCACAGAGACTTCAAAGATAGAAAGACAGAAGAACAGACAGGGTCAACTGAACCTGCCCTCTTCATTTTGGGTATGAACTACTTTAACGATGGCCTCCTAAGAATCTATAGACATGTGCAGCTCCAGGTCACACTCTCCTAAGGAATTCATACTCTCTGAGGAGGGATAAAATGTAGACAAATGATCTAATAAAAAGTGGAATGTATCCTAAAAGTAGAACACATGGCCATATGTTTTAAGACAAGAAAGTGAGCTACAATAATCATAGAAGGCTTTTTGAAGCATATGGAATTTTAATCAGGATGCTGAAAGATGGGAAGGATTTTGATACATAAAAAAGACAGAGCAAAGACTTTCTACAAAAGAAATGATCATAGGGTATAATAGGCAAATGTAGATTAGGCACTTTGAGTTCCTATTCCGATTGGCTGATCCGTACAGTTTTTAAAGGAGAAATAAGAATAAAAAAAATCATGATTGTGATGTTGCTTTGCGTGTAAAGCTAGATTATGTGTTTTTCTACATAGTGATCTTTGTTATAGGAGACCAAGTGGGCTTGCAATGGGAATAGACAAAATAATGTAGAAGTTGCAGTGTTACTATGGGGATTTCAACTGATTAGGAGAGAATACAACATTGTAGTGACGATCAAGCAGGCTGAGGTCAGACAGCACAGATTATGGTGGACCTGTGAGCTTAACACTCTAGCAATACTGAAGTGGAAACATAGAAAGCAGATGGTAGAAGCCACTTAAATTTGGGAAAATGCATGGTGAGCAGAGCAAAGAATAAAAAAGGTCAAAATGCTAGAATGCAGAGACAGCAGAATTGAGAATGGATAAACACTAGCTTCATTTCAGGCTGAAAGGTAAATAAAGTGTGTATACACATTTACCTAAGATATCTCATTACAGTAATAGAATACATATTAATGCAGGGTTTAAAAGGAGTATAATACAGAGAAAGCCAGGGGGAAACTCAATTATTATTTCTAGAAAAATTCACTCACATTTTAAATATGACATGAGGATTGTCTTTGTTCTTGCTCAGACAAAATACTCAAACCTGCAACTGAAGGGTGGAAAGATTTATTTTGAGTCTTAGTTTTAGAAGTCTCAGTTCTTGCATAGTTGGTGGTATGTTGGAAGGGCCTAGAAGGAAAGCTGCTTACCTCATGGTGGCCAGAAAGCGGGAGCGGGGGCATGGAGAGGGAGAAGGAGAAGTGGGATAATGTGAAGGTAGATACACTCTTACAAGACACAACCCCAGTGGCCAATCTCTTCTGAGAAGACCAGGTCTTCTAACAAATCAGCTATACTGCCACCATAATCCAAGTGCCTTTCAAAACCCCCACCTATGAGCTCGTGAGGCTCTTGAACGACACCTAGGTATAAACCACACAAAGGACTCTTCAAAATTAATATGAAATAATTTGTTTTAGGATCAGTATAGCTTTCTGGAGTTAATACCCAGTGTTGCTGTTAACATCTCCAGCTATCCTGTAAAAGAAGTAGCACTCCGGCCAGTGGGATGATCCTGGAGCCACTCAGTGGACTACAGCAAGGGCCAAACTAAGAGATAAGCTGGAATTGTGGTTACAGAAGCACCTCAGAAAATCTAGTGCCTAGCAGGTGGGGAGAAAACGAGCTGATGTGGACAAGGTCTAGGCTGGTGTACTCACCCCAGTGACACTGCATGGTTAGCCAAGCCCAGCCACTAGAGGACTAGAAAGCATAAGGTTGGGAACTAGAGAAGTGGAGCCTGAAGCATTATTCTATTCTTGAATCCATCATTGGGAAGCCTTGCTTTAAATGTGGAGGTTCTTATAATAGACACTTAAGTATCTATTATATTAAGAGTGTGTTTATTTGTTTTTGTTTTTTTGTAGTCTGTGAGAGCCACTTTGGATTCCCAAACCTATCACTTATTAGCTATGTAATTTGAGCAAATGTCTGCTCTGCATCTCAGCGGTGTCACTTCCATAAAACTGGAAGTAAGACAGATGTTGGAGTTTTGGTATTTATTTGCCCTACAACTAAGAATAGTACTGTAATGATACAAAATGATAGCCACTAGTGGATGACAGTACATCAGAAGGAAAGGAATAAATCTATTTAAAAGTACAAATTTGCTTAAAAATTTCAGATTACTTGGCATAAAGTTACCAAATGGTAATTATAGTAGAAAAAAAAGGAGTGTAAGTTTGTAATAAAATGAGAGTCTGGAGATAAATTAATGATTGCTCTTTTCACTTTTTGTGTACAGTTTCTATAACACATGTTGCTTTTTAATGGAAAAAATAAAGGAATTCATTTAAACTGCACAGCAAAAACATAAATGTAGCTCTAAGGAATATTTTTAGATTTACATGTCTCACTATACTCCAAGTCTCAAAAGTAAATTAGCCCAGAAGTTCAGAATAGAATATTTTTGATTCATGTAGTGTTAGAACTACATTCTTATAACATACTTAGAAATTTGCTCCTATGTGCATTTAACTCAGTTTGTAGTACCCAGAATGGTCTTGTTTCAAAGGCAAATGTTTTTATTTTTTCTTTTTCACACTCCATTTCTTGTCTATACATCAAAACATAGCACATATTATTACCAGAATATATCAGAGACTTCATGTGTTTTTCACTTAATATATTGCTCCATAATCTTCAGTTTTTATAACTGCTTAGTAACATTCTAATTAACAACATAATCTCATTTGTCCATTTTCCTAAACTTGAACTTTTCAGGCACTTGCATATTTTTACAAGCATGGCCCAACTTATTGCTGTAAACTTTTCACATAAGTATTGCTTTTTTATTCTTGTGAACTCTTTGTTACCTTATGACAAAATTTTTTCAAAGAATTTATTTATTTGTTTATTTATTTATTATTTTAATTAAATTTATTGGTACATTTTAAGTATACAATACAGTTACATTCATCATTGGGATCTTGTACCTTTACATGACTTATCTTGGTTCTTATTTTTCCCCATTCCCCAGCCTCCCTTCAGCCCCTCCACTCTTCCCTGTTTAGAAAGGCATTCTTTCTATGTTTTTCTTTTTCACATATTTTTTCTTTTCCCTTTTTACCTTTCCCCTACAACTCCTACTTCCTCTACTCTTTTAGGCTTTACTTCTTATTACATAATATCAATTATATATTTTGGTCTTATTGATACTTTTACTTTTTCACACCAGAGAAACTATTTGGTATCTACACATGTGTAACTTATTAATTTAACTTAAGAGTATGGCCTTAATGTGCATCCACTTAGCTATAAATGTCTCTCTTTTCTCAATCTTTATAGAGGAGTAGTACTCCATTTTATAAAAAAGGAGGAAAAAAAATACATCTTCTTTATCATCTCCAGTTGATGGGTAGTTGGGCTGTTTCCAAATATTAGCTATTACAAACTGTGCCACTATAAACATGGGTGAGCATATATTGTTGTGGAGAATGTATTAGTCAGCTTTCCCACTGAGGGGAAACTTAAAGAAGAAGAGGTTTAGATTAACTCATAGTTTCAGAGGATTCAGTCTACTGTCATGTGGCTCCAAGGAAGAAATATTATGGAGGAAAGATGAGGTGAAACAAAATTGGCACCCAGAAAGCAGGGCAGGGGAGCAGTGCCAGAGGGAAAAGAACCAGAGACCAGATAGAGAACCCAAAGTTGCACCTCCTTGACCCACTCAGAAGTGTGCTTTACTCTTCTGTAAGCAGCTCTCAAGACAATAATATCAACAAGCCAGCTTAGCTGGTGCAAGATATTTTCTGGTTCCTAAAATTTATTGCCAATATTTTTAAGTGGCTCTACAAATTTACAATAGTATTTCTCTGAATATTTTGGCAATTTCTTGAAACTCTGATCTATTTCACATGATCATATTAGTTTGTATTTCTCTTATTAGGAGCAGGCTTGAGGATTGATTACTTATTCTCTGTGTTTCCTCTTGGAGCTCTGACACTTGTAAATAAATATAACCTTTTGAAGTGTGAGAGTGAAGCAGAGAATGTCTCTTTATCATTGATTATTTTTTTCACTTGTTTTGAATCTAATAAAAACCATTTTTCTTCTTTTTTAGTGTCTTCAAAATGCCAAATACTATAATTGAATATCAGAATAGAAAACAAATCTACCAGTAGTTTTCCTTTTGTGACATCTCATGCTCAAGAAAGAAACAGGGTCTTAATATATATTTGTTTAACATTTTGAGGCCTAGTGACACTGATTCAGTAGTCTGTTGATGGCACTAAGTATTGGTTTAATCAAAACATTCATACCTTGAACAACAGATTGGATTATAGACCAGAATCAACTTTTTATGTGCAAATTAGTTTAGTTGTTATAGTGACACAACCTGATTTGACACTCTGTTACTCAGTCAATAGTTCACCACTGTGTGTTGATGCTGAAAGTTACTTTTTCCTTGATGATAATCCTTGTGCCAAAGTCCACCTAAAATTGTTCAGGGTTTAGCATTTCAAGTTCCTCTTAGAAAAAAGGATACAGCACTTCCTCTGGATATTTGCTTTAGGTTAAGTAAAGAAAATCATTCAAAGAGGTCCACTACTGCCTAGCTGGATAGAATGATATGTGTCATTAGATCTGAACCTTGGGAGACTTGGAGAGGATTTAATTTGCTGTGTTCTATATTATAGAAGAATAAGAAAAGATGGCTACCCCAGAGGATCAAGCAGTTTTTCTCCTTTCTGGCACTTCCTGAGTTCTTCCCTATCCTACATTAATCATTCTGAATGTGACCCTCCCTCATGGCCCATTGAGCTGTGGATCAATCATAACGTTTCAAAGTGCTGTAATTTCATACATATTTCAACACAGGCCTAAGAGCTTCCATATACTTTTACCATTTCAGGTGAATGCTTCATAGACTGGTAACTTAATATGCTTAGTAATCCCTTGGGGAAGTAAATGTAGTAGCTGCAGTACTAGGAGTAAAACTATACATGGATATCTGTTCCACTTGTAAGAAGTTTTACACTCTGGCCAAATGTTGCGTATATAATTACACAGAAATATATGAAAAATTTTTATGTAAGATTTTATTTTGAATTTAAATGATACATGTGTGTATGTGCTTGCATTTATGATGTCTTAGAGTAAAAATAAAAAGCACTGGGTAGACATCAATTGATTAAAACTAACTTAGAGGACTCAAAACTAATGGAAAAGCTGTAAATATTACCTCCTGTTGTTCATATCTCAACATTTAAAAGTAGATTAAACTCCCTCTGGCATATCTTCCTGGGTATTCTTATGCTATCCATACGTACATTCTGGATGCATACTTTATTTAAGGTAACAATAATCTAGATAAATTTTGATTTCAGTTCCTGAGGGTTATTTTTATGTTATTGTGTTTTTGCTAATCATTCCATAAGAAAATGCTACTCACCAACCATTCATTGATATAGAATATATGTTTTGATGACATTGACTTGCTTTTCCAATAGTAAGGATGATTTGAGTTTTTACATATTATTTTACTTTCTGTCTCCAAACAAGATATACATGGCACAAATGGTTAGCCAGAATTTAGAGTACAACAATGCTAACTGACCCAAAAAATGATTGAACCCAGAACACCAACCTGATCAGTTTGCCAAGTCAGTTTTCTGTTTCATAGTAGCCTCTTAAAGAACATGGAAAGCTGGAGTTGGTTAGTCAAACTCATTTCCTCAAATCAAAAAAGAACTAGTAATTTCTTGTAAGAAATGACACTTCTTTCTATTTGCTTTGTTATTGACTACATGCCTGAATAATTTAGCAAATTTATTGCATCAGTTTTTAAAAAGAACTTTCTTCTAACCTGTCATAATATTAAAAACCTGGGAGTTTGGATGATATTTCCTGACATTGTTTTGATAAAGAGTTTATGTTATTAAATTCCCAGGCAAGAACTTTGTAGTTTGTTTCAGTTTAGAATACCTAACCATAGAAACCATAGAAGATTCCTGGATGAAGAGGAATTTTCTAGGTATGGCTTCCTCTGTGTTTTAAAGACAGTCTATTTTTATAAGCTAGTTTCAAATAGAGGTCACAAGTAGAGTTCTAACAGTCAATGTCTTCTGACTTCAGGCTTTATTTTTTTTATGTTAACAAATCTCACAGATTGGTACTGATATCTCTCCCCCTTCTCCTCTCCATCTCTTTTTCTCCCTCCCTTTCTCACTGCTTCTCTGGTGTTTAAAATTGATTTCAATATCAAATGTTTTCTTTTGTCTGTTCTTGCTGCATTTGGAATAAAGCTAACTTTGTGCTAGCCCCACAACTGTCTCTAGGGATTCACATATAGTGCTAGGCAACCTCCTGGAACAGGATCCCAAAAGCTCCCTCAAGCCCTACTACTGAGAAGAGTCTCTTGGCACCCACTGTCCACACTCTAGCAAAGTACCGAATGCAGGTAACCAGTCAATACACTGATTTGTTTTTCTTGAAGTGACTTGTCCTTGCCTATCTCTTTCTGCTTTCTAGGGCAAAGAATAAAAATTCTCTTTTGTTTAAACTTTTTCTTGGTATTTCTTTTAAGTCCTATGTCCCATTGTGGATCCTTCTTTTGGCTCTAGATCACTCCAAAACAGTATGGGGCCCAGCAATTTGATATGCCTACTTCATATCATAACCATTTTACCATGCCATTCAACTATTGTTGGACATTAGTCTTTCCAGCTGAGCTGACATTGAGGCTTTCATATTTTGTTTAGTTTTAGTTGCAGCTAACATAAAGAGATAATTTAGGACAGCCCCACCCCTCTGGGCCTCAGCAGAGGAACAGTGAGAGATGCAGCCACATGGGCACCTGCAGCCCCCACCCCTGCACACACACCTCTGGCCTCCTGGCTGGGCTGTTGCCTGGATTCATACCCCAGAGGCATACGGGGTCATAAAAGGCAATGTTCTGAGCTCTGGCCTTGATTTTGATTTAATTCACACAATTAAAGGTGATAGATTGATAGCTACCACAAATTGTCATTTTTCTAAGCTTGATGCTACTGTGTGCTGATTATATTATTTGGGCTAAAGAATTGATTTAATCAGTTGTTCTTCCTGGTATAATGAAAATGGGATTACCTCAGTCATTAGAGACTCAAAGCCTAAAGACAAGTTATAACAGGAAGATTGAAGTATTAATCCAGGAATGAAACCAAGGACAATACCAACAACAAAAATAGAAATGAGAAAACAATTCAAGCAAGGCACAAGCACAAACATAGGCTTCCTGTTCATCAAAGGCAACGTTGGAAGGTAATAAGGTAGAAAAGCCTGATAACAAACCACCTGGATACCCTGAACTGGATAGCACAGGAAGTAACAAACAGATGAATGAGGCTCTAGAAAAATTTAAAACAGAAATAATTTCTGAGATAACTGTAGGGACGGTGAGCAGAATGAAAGACATGAATAGAGACTCTAGAACAGAAACAGATTTTTTAAAAATGAGCTCAGGACCATGATAGAAGCCATGAATGCCCAACATAGAAAAGAAATGGAAACCATGAATACTCAATTTAAGATAGAAATGGAATCCATGAAACAGATTCAAACAGATATCCAGGAGATTAAAAACTTTATTGAAAGTATACATAAGAGACTGAGCCAATCTGAAGACAGAATATCAGATATAGAATACAGGACGGTGGTTGGTAACCATGAAAAGAGGGATCTCTTAAAAAAAAGTAAGGGGACATAAGAAATCATTCCAACAGCTCCTAGATGGCACAAAGAAGAATAATATAAGACTGATAGGAGGCCATGAAAAAGCAGGAGAAAGTACATATGACATAAAAAAGCTGTTCACAGAATTAATGAGAGAAAACTTCCCAAACAGAGCAAAAGGATATGACATACATATAAGTGAGGCTTATAGGACTCCAACTAGCCATGATTACAAAAGATACACACCTAGACATGTAATAAGATCCCACAAACTCAACAGAAGAATGAAATATTAAAAGCAGTTAGAGAAAAGAGACAAATCACATGCAAAAGAAAGCCCATCAGAATCACAGCAGACTTTTTAACACAAACCCTCAAGTCAAGGAGAGCCTGGAGTGAGTTATTTCAAGCTCTAAAAGAAAACAACCTCCAATCTAGACTGATGCATACTGCAAAACTATCTTTTAAAATTTGTGGGGAAATAAGATACTTCCATGACAGAGAATACCCGAGAAACTTCATGAATACATAACCAGCACTCAAAAAAATTCTAAATAATATACTAGAAAAAGACAATGAAGATCACAACTCCATGAGGTCCAACAGAGCAAATCCAGCAGTTAAGAAATTAAAGAGAGAGGGGAAAAAAATTAAAAAGAGCCAGCAACAGGAAAATAACATGATGATGATGTCATTAAATATCAGTTATAGCCATCAATGTTAATAGCCTTAATTCACCAATCAAAATAAATTGACTGGCAGAATGGATTAAGAATCAAATCCAACAATATGCTGTATACAAGAAATGCACCTAGTTCAAAAAGAAACTCATAGACTGAAAATAAGAGGATGGAAAACTGTTCTTCATGTGACAGAAACCCAGAAAAAAGCAGGGATAGCTATCTTATTTACAGACAAAGTAAATTTCAAACTAAAACTAATTAAGACAGACAAAGAAAGTCACTACATCCTTGTAAAGGAAACAATCTAAGAGGAAGAGATGACAATCATAAATATATATGCACCAAATACTAATGCTCCCAACTATACTAAACAAATATTAAGAGACATGAGAAACCAAACAAACACTAATACAATTGCAGTGGGGGACCTCAATACACCACTGTCACAAATAGACAGATCATTTAGACAAAAAATTAAAAATGAAATACTAGATCTGAACCAGGCTTTTGACCAAATGGACGTAATAGATTCTACAGCATGTTCCACCCCACAAAATCAGAATATACATCCTTTTCAGCTGCACACAGGTCTTATTCTCCAAAATAGACCACATACTATCTCATAGAACATGTTTAAGTAAGTGCAAAGGTGTTGATCTTATCCCATGTATATTTTCAGACCATAGTGCAATTAAAGTGGAGATCAATAAAAAGAAACCACAAGAATTTCACAAACATATGAAAATTGTATAACACTTTCCTGAACAACCAATGGGTCACAGGGAAATTAATGAAGAAATCAGACAGTTTTTACAATTTAATGATAATGCCAGTACAACATACAGGAACCTATGGAACACAATGAAAGCAGTTCCAGAAGAGAAATTTACAGCAGTGCATGCCCACACTAGGAAAACAGAGTGAGCTCAAATAAACAAACTAATGCTGAATCTTAAGCTTCTAGAAAAAGAAGAGCAAGACAAACCCAAAGTTCATACAAGGGAGGAAATTGTAAAGATCAGACCAGAAATCAATACAATAAAGACTGAGAACAATACAAAAACTCAAAGAATCAAAGAGTTGGCTTATTGAAAGAATAAAAGTTGATAAGCCTGTAGCCAACCTTACCAAAATAAGGAAAGAAGAGGCTCATATCCATGCAATTAGGAATGAAAAAGGTGAAGTCACAACAGTTCCAGGAGAAATCCAGAGGATCATCAATGCTTGCTTCAAGAACATGTACTGTAATAAAATAGAAAGTATAGAAGAAATGGACAGATTTCTAGATACCTATGAATTACTAAAATTGAATGAAGAAGATATAAAAATTCTAAACAATTACAATTCCAAGCAAAAACAATTCTGCTGGGCGTGGTGGCACATGCCTATAATCCCAGCACTTGGGAGGCTGAGGCAGGAGGATTGCTGTGAGTTCAATACCAGCCTGGGCTACATAGTGAGTTCCGGGTCAGTTTCAACTACATAGTGAGACCCTGTCTCAAAACACCACAAAAAAAAAAAAAAAGTGGGAGGGGAGCCTGGGAATGTAACTCAAAGCAATGACCCTGGGTTCAATCCCTAGTTCTGCCCTCTGACCAAGAAAAATTCCAATTACAATAAGTGAAATTGAAAACACAATTAAAAATTTACCAACAAAGAAACACCCAGGTCCTGATGGCTTTATGGCTGAATTCTACAAAACATTTTAGAGAAGAACTACTGCCACTACTTTTGTAACTTTTTATTGAAATTGAAAGAGAAGTGATACTTCCAAATTCATTCCTAGAAGCAACTATTACTTTGATTCCAAAACCAGGGAAAGACCCAACCAAAAAAAGAGAACTACAGACAAGTCTCCCTGCTGAACATAGATGCAAAAATCCTCAATAATATACTGGCAAACAGAATACAGAGGGGCATTAAGAAGATCATACACCCTGACCAAGTTTGATTTATCCCAGGGATTCAAGGACAACTCAATATATGTAAATCAATAAATGTAGTACATTATATTAACATAATCAAAGACAAAAATCATATGATCATCTCAATAAATGCAGAAAAAGCATTTGACAAAATTCAACACCCATTCATGATAAAAAAAAATAACCTGCAGAAAACTGGAGTAGATGGTCTTTATCTCAACTTGATAAAGGCTAAGAAAAACCAACAGCCAGTATCATACTAAATGGTCAAAAACTGAAAATCTTCACAGGAAAATCAGAAGAAAGATAAGGATGTCCACTGTCAATACTCCTGTTCACTGTAGTTTTGGAAACAGCCACAGCAATTAGAAAAGAGAAAGAACTAAAACAGATAGGAAAGGAAGAATTTAAATTGTCAATATTTCCTGATGATATGATACTTCAAAATCTCCAGCAAATGACTTCTAGACTTAATTGACAGATTCAGTAGAGTAGCTGGATACAAGGTAAACACTCAAAAATCAATATGTTTCTTGTACACAAATAACGGAATCACTCAGAAAGAAGTTGGAGAAATAATCCTTTTCACAATGGCATAAAAAATGAAATATCTAGGTATCAATCTAACAAAGAAAGCAAAAGACCTCTACACTGAGAACTAAAACAATCTGAAAAAACAATTGAAGAGGATATAAGAAAATTAAAAACATCTCTTGTTCCAGCATAGGAAGAACCAACATAGTTAAAATGGCCATACTTCCAAAACTGCTATACAGATTCAATGAAATCGCAACAGTAGTTTGCACAGAACTAGAGAAAACAATCTAAAAATTCTTGGAACCAGAAGACACCTAGAATAGCAAAAGAAATTCTAGGCAACAGAGATAAGGCAGGTGGTATCACAATCCCCAAATTGAAACTATACTACAAAGCCATTGTGATAAAAACAGCATGGTACTGGCAAAGAAATAAATATGAGTATCATAGGAATAGGTTAGAAGATGCAGAAACAACACCAGACATACTCAGCTACCTCATCTTTGACAAAGGAGCCAACCATCCCCATTGGAAGAAAGATAGCCTCTTTGATAAATGGTGTTGGAAAAACTGGATTTCAACTTGCCAAAGATTAAAACTAGACCCCTATATTTTACTATGCACTGAACTAAAATCCAAGTGGATTAAAGATATAAATATTAAAACAGAAACAATAAAATTGTTGGAAGATAGGTAGAACTTTTGAAGACATTGGGATAGGAAAAGACTTTATGAACAAATCTTTAGCAGCATGGGAACTAATACAAAGAATCAACAACTGGGATGTCATCTTATTAATAAAGCTTCTGCACTGCAAGAGAAACCACCACCAGAGCTAAGAAACAACCTACAATGTAGGAAAATTTTACCAGTTGTTCCTGAGACAAAGGAATATATGAAATATTCCTCCAGAATATATAAAGAACTCAAAAAAACCCAGACACCCCAAATTTATAAATCAAATCCAAAACTGGGCATCTGAAATGAACAGACATTTCTCAAACAAAGAAGTGAAAGCATGAAATAAATATATGAAAAAATGTTCAACATTACCAGTCATTTGAGAGATGCAGATGAAAACAACACTGAGATTCCACCTCATCCCAGAAAGAATGGCTGCTATCAAAAAAATCAACCAATAACAAATGTTGGCTGGGTTGTGAGGAAAAGGGATCCTTCTTCATTGTTGATGGGAGTGCAGACTGGTGCAACCACTGTGGAAATCAATATGGAGATACCTCAAATAACTAGGATTAGAAGTCTCATTTGACCCAGCTATTCCACTGGTGGGTATCTTCCCAAAAGAATTAAAAGATTCATACCACAGTGATATATGTGTACCCATGTTCACAGCAGTACAGTTTTTAATAGCTAAATGTTGGAAACAGCCTAATTGCCCATCAACTAGAAACCAGATAAAGAAAATGTGTGTGTATGTGTGTGTTTTGAATAAAATGGAGTACTACTCCACCATAAAGAAAGAGAAACTAGAGACATTTATAGATAAGTAGATGCATACTGAGGACAAACTCCTAACTGAAAGTAATAGGACACACATATGTAAATACTGAATAGTTTCTCTGGTGTGATAAATTAAAAGTTTAAATAAGAATCAAAATGTATAATTGATATTATATAACAGGAAAAAATGTCTAACAGTGTAGGGGAAGTGGGAGGATTAGGGGAAAGGTAAGGGAAAAGAAAAAATAAAAGGAAAAAAATGGAAACAAAGTCTTTGTAAATAGGGAAGGGTGGAAGGAGTGAAGGGAGGGCAGGAGAATGGGGAAAAAATAAGAACCAAGATATATCATGTAAAAGTACAAGGTCCCAATGATAAATATAACTGTATTGTATGCCTAAAATGCACCACTAAAGAAAAAAGAAAAAAAGAGAGATAATTGTTTAAATTCTGTCCTACATAGGTAAATACATTTAGTTAAGAACTGTGCAGAAGATAACTTTTTAGTGAATATGGATAATTCCTAACTTACAATGGAGTTATATTCTAATAAATCTACCATAGATTAAAAATATCCCAAGTTAACCAGGCATGGTGGTGCACGCCTGTAATCCCAGCACTTGGGAGGCTGAGGCAGAAGGATCGCTGTGAGACCAGCCTGGGCTGCATAGTGAGTTCCAGGTCAGTCTCAACTACATAGTGAGACCCTGTCTCAACCCCCTCTCCAAAAAAAGAATAAAAATAAAAATAAAAATATCGTAAGTCAAAACTGCCTTTAAAACAGTGTACCAATGAACATCATGACATAGCAACACAATATATTGTAGAGGGTTGAAAGTGTCCCCTTATGATGTTGGGGCTCATAGGGAGCTGTGACTCCTTGCTTCTATCCATGATTGTGAGAGTATTCCACTGCATATTGTTAGCCTGAGAACTCACTTATCTGCCTTACTCTCTGATAATGCAAAGCCCTCATATTGGCACTGTTGCTTAAAAGAGCATTCACCTAGATTTGGATTTGAATCTCAAATTTTCCTCTAGTTGTGACCCAGAGCAAGGCACAACCTTCATATATGTTTTTCAACTTTGTGTAACAAGGTAATTTAGTTTCTCATCAGGTATTTATGAGGCAGTCACACAAATGACAGGAGATGTATTGGTGTTAATGGGAAGACTCAGTCTCACTGAGGTCAGCCAGGACTAGGAGTTAAGCATACACTCAGTCAACCTCTAAGAACTCAATGACCAGTGCTGTTCCACAAAGACACCTTCCAGAAACAGCACAGTATGTATGTTTTCTTGTGAACTCATTGGCCAATCTAGCAATGCAATTGCTAGCATCTGTAATTTATCTTCGCTTTCTTATCCTAACAAGAAAGAAAAGGTACTGGATTGTCAAACTTAGATCTTGGCAATGAAGCTGACTGCAGACAGTATAATTTTAAATTGCAAAGAAAATTCTTTTTTATTTTACAATAGCAGACTCTTTTGACTGAGATTCCTTCATTAAAATTCAATTCCCCATGAAACCTCTACTGTTTTCTAACATTTTTGTTCAAGAAGAGAACATGCATACTTTTCCCATTAACCATAGCAAAGCAATAGTGTTAGACAGTCTGGGAATAAATGATACTTGTTTGAGCGTCACTTAGATTTAAGCCAAATGAAATTGCCAACAGTATGGGCCTAACTGAAGAAGAAATGACAGCCTGCAGAATTTCTTCTTGAATTTCTTCCAATTGTCAGTGAGTCAAAACCGCAAAGAGGCTCTGATGTAACAGCACAGCAAGAGAAAGGAAGCTGAAAAACTTCCAATACTTGTCAAGGAAACTTCTAGTGTTTCTTAAATTTTAAATTAAGTTTCATTCATGTCAACCCCATCAGCACAAAGGACTAAATGAAGACTATGTTTATTTGACACCACAACAAACAGTCAATTAAGTGGGGAGTGGACCGAAATCCTTTGATTGACTCAGTTTTTTTACTTTCAGTTTGGTATTTCAGTCTATTTAATTGGTCACAGTCTTAACATGGGTATGTTCATTCAACAACATTCATGTGGCATTTGATCAGTACTAGCACTTTTCTGCCTGAATCTTTCCTGGAGATTCAAAGAATATATAATTCAAGGGCATTTAGTCTATATAAGTGTATGTTAATTTCTGAGAAGCATTTTTGCTTTGAGCTGTCACTGAGAAACAGTGCAGATGAAGCCAATGTAAAGAGGGTGATAAATATGGGATCCAGACAAATGAGATCCAGATTAATTGAAATATTGCCAGAGTAGAAAGGACAGATCTTACCCCATGGTTACAGAGAGATGAACGTACAGGCATTCCCATGAAACATAGTGAGTATAGCAATCTAGCAACCATGTAAAGTTATAAATATAGAATTACACATTGAATAATGAACTATAATATTTTACATTGGCAAATATGGTGAAAAGCAATGCATACTCATTTAAGAAATTATTAGATAGAAATCATATTTCATCTATAACACTTCTTTGATTTTACATAATTTATACATATGAAATATTTTAAATAGCATCATTAGTGGTTTTCAATGAACTAACAAGTATGTATTTATTTCAAATAAATTAATATGGTTTAATGAAAGGAACTTTGGATATGGAATCAAAATATTTGAGGTTGCCACCAGCTTCTTTCCCTCCTGGTTGCTTTATGTTGACCTTGGCACAGTAGTGAATCTGAGTATCAGTTATATAATATGATTCATAGGTTGGATGAAAAATAATCATTACATGTAAACATTTATTATAAATTATAGTGTCATTTTGCATGTGGAATAAAGTTATAGATATTCAATAAAAATTACTTGAAATATCTACTAGATGCCAGACAAAATTAAATCATTTATGTTTATACTTTCCTCCAAGGTAGGGATCATTACATATGCTATGCAACAGAAGATACAAGATCCAGTGAGGGTAACCAGCCCAGGAGCATTTACTAGAAAATGCATAAAGTAGAATTTAAACCCATGTCTTCTAACTTCAAAACCAAATACCACAAATTGCATTTTAGTTAATAACAACGGCATTCTTTGAGATGCTTATGGATATTCAGAGGACTATAAAAATCTATAAAATGCAACAATATACAAACAGCAAATCCAGTAGCCATCTTTCAAATTTTTAATGACTAAGAAGCAATTCACAAAATAAACTAAGTTTGAAATGGAGTTAAGATTTTATTTGAAAATTTAATACTTTGTTCTTGATTTAGAAAGCTAGGTAATGGTTGGTGTTAGAATGAGTAAAGCTGACAAAGTATGAACATTTTTCAATTTACTTAGACTTAGAAATCATTAGAAAGTGAAGCTATTCTGTTTCAATTGCCTTATACGTTGGTCAGCTTTCTACCACCATAAAAAAATACCTTGGTTAATTTATAAAAAGAAAAGGTTTGTTTTTAGTCACAGCTTTAGAAGTTCAGTCCATGGTCAGCTGGCCTTGTTGTTTGGGTCCTTCAAACATCACAGTAGGAGTGCATGGTAAGCAAAAGCATATCTCAACAAATGTCAGAATGCTTATAACAGTTATAACATTTGACCATAATATGAATTCATGAAATATCAGTTTTCCCTTACCGTGTAGGAAATTGCAACAAACTTAACTGCCTAAAAGAATATGTGTGTATCATGCTAATTCTGTATCAGTATCTGGGGAGCTTCTTTGGTTATCAACATATGATCTCACAGGGCTATACTTAAGATGTGGGATGAACTGGACTCTCATCTGGAGGGAGTGAGGAAGAATTCTTTTCCAAGTGTGAATTCAGGTTGTTGGCTGAAGCCAGTTACCTGTGACTACAGGTCTAAATTTCCACGTTCTATCTGGCTGTTAACCAGGAGCTGCCCTGTTCCTACACATGGCTCATATCCTTCCCACATGCCCCTCCCTCTGCAAATACTAATTCTATGTTATATCCTTCCATACTTCAGATTTCTTTGGCTTCCTCTTCTACATCATTCTGGTAGCTTTCTGATGTAAAAGGGCTCAAGTTATTAGATTGGGCCCACAGTGATAATATCCTCTTGACTAAATCAATGTTAATTGATTGGTAGTCTTAATTACATTGCAAAAACCCCTTTCTCTTTTATGTATGTGATAGGACCTCCTAGTCACAGTACTGGAATTAGGATAGGAAATCTTGGGAGTGGGGACATTTTGGAATTCTGCCTTACAACGTATTTTCTAATTCCTTTTTCTTTTCTTTCTTTTATTTTTTTATTTTTCCTGTAGTGGGGATTGAAATAAGGGCCTTTCCACTAGCTATACCCAGCTGTTTTTTATTCTTTATTTTGAGATAGGGTCTCTTTAAGTCTCCCATGTTGGGCTTGAATTTTCAATCCTCCTGCCTCAGCCTTCCAAAGTGCTAGGATTACAGGCCTGTAGCACCACACTGAGCAAGGTTCCTGAAGAGTTTGAAGACAAATACACTAGAGATCATTATCCACAACTTAATTTAATTATATACAATCTCTTTCAGAATGGCTTACAGAGGAAATATCCCCAGCTAATCTAACAAGGCTAGCCTAAAGCTATTACCAAAACCTGGCACAGAGAGACCAAAAAAAAAATCATAGGTTGTCTTCATATAAAGAGTGTAATAAAAATATTAAACTATAAGAAAATAAATTCACAGATGAATTAAAAATGAATATATAATGTCAATTTGACTTATTCCAGGAATATCAATTTGGTTTAAAATGAAAAATTCTGGCCAAGTGTGGTATACATATCTGTAATCCCAGCACTCTGGAGGCTGAGACAGGAGGATCACTGTTAATTTAAGGACAGCTTGGGTCACATAGAGAGTTTAAGGCCAGCCTGAACTACATAGTGAGACTCTCTTAAATAACTAAAATAAAATAAGATGAAAAATTAATTAATGTACTACAATATCAGATTAAAAAGAAAACCATATGTGATCACCAAAAAATCCTTGATGAAATTCAATATCTATTCATCATGAAAAATAAACATCTTTGAAGTTAAGAATAGGAGACTTCCTTAACCTGAGAGAGGCTACTCTTCTAAAAAATTGACAACATACTCACTGTGAAATGTGAAAGCATTATTTTCAATATCACAGAAATAAAGATTGCCTACTAATTATGGTGAAGGTTTTATACAATATCATAAAGAAAATAATAGAGTAGAAGTAGTAATCCAGTAAATAACAAAACAAACTAAATAAGGTTTGAAAAAGAAGAAAATGATTTTTCAGTGAAGTTATTCATATGAAAGATCAAAAGAAAATTGATTTCTTTCTTTCTTTTTTTTGAGACAGAGTCTTCTTGTTATGTAGTTCAGGCTGGCCTTAAACTCACTAATATGTAGCCCAAACTGGTCTTGAACTTACATCAATTCTGTGGCTTCAGCCTCCCAAATGCTGTGATTACAAGTGTGTGCCACCACACCAGATGAAGATTAATAAGGTAGTTTACTTACATTCTAGAATGAAAACAAAAAAATTAATTGTATTTCTACATATCAACCACAATTAAAGAATTAGATATTAAAAATTTTTAAATGTTTCACATAGCCGCAAAAGTATAAAGCAGTTAAAAATAAATTTAACATAAATCTTTTGAAGTAAATCTAAAATTTTATAAGACTTAAAGAAGACTAAAATAATGAAGACAGCTTCTTGTTACTGGGTTGTGAAACTCAATAAAATACAGATTGCAATTAACTCTAATCTAAAAGTTTCATGCACTTCCACCAAAATCTTTTATATTCTTTCATAAAAATAATGATTTCAAAATTTATAGAAAAGCACGTCTAATGACTAAAATGCTCTTTAAAGAGAATATGTGATTATTCTTCAAGTATCAGGACTATTACAAGCCAGCCACGGTAGTCCCCACCAGTAGTCCCAGCACTGGAAGGCTGAGTCAGGAGGATCACTGAAAGTTTGAGGCCAGCCTGGGCTACAAAGTGAATTCAAAGCCAGCCTGAAGTGCATAGCAAAACCCTGTCTCAAGAAAACAAACAAAAACAAACAAAGATTTCTTACAAAGCTGTAATATTTAAGACAGTGCAATACGGTACATGGATAGGTAATATAAGCCAATAGACTAGAATAGAACAGGATTATTTCTAGATGGCCTTGGTACACATACAGAGCAGAAACAAAACCACAGGTCAGTGAAGATGATCTCTGGATAGCACTGGAGCAATTGACTATCTGCAGGGAGGGAGGGAACAAAACTGAGTTTCTCCCTTATATTGTCTAAACCAGAAAATTCCACTATGATTAATTATTTAAATGGGAAAGAGCAAATATACAACTTAACATAAAAGAATACCTTTGATTTAGCATATGGAAGAATTCTTTTAAAAAAACAAAAGTAAAAGATTAAACCTGGAGCTTTCACACTGAACTACATACCCAACCCTTAAAATTTTTTTTTAAATTACTGAGTAAGGGTCTCTCTTATATTGCTTCAGCTAGGTCCAAAGCTTACAATCCTCCTGTTTCAGCTTCCCAGAGTGCTAGCATACTATGTTTCTTACTTTCTTGATAGTTTCTATCAACAAAGAAAGCATTCACCACTCTGTTGAGTCAACTTTATAGAACCTATTTCTGTTTATCCTACTTGAAAAACGGTCCAGTGAGTAGTGAACAGGTTGTGGTTCAGAGAAAACAAATTGCAAAGGCTCTAAATTGCTAGTAGTATTTATTGACAGTCTCAGATTTTTAGAAAATTTCTTATGTTAGCATTTAGAGAGATGCCGTTTCATCTGGCCTCAATATCATAAGCCAAACTTCTATCTGAAGGCACCTTTCAAAATCACAATCATAGTTATCAACAGGAAATTACAACCCTCTTGTCACTAGACTTTATAAACCCAACTACTTTAGGGAAAGCAAATATCATAGCATTTCATGTATTTATAAACTAAGAAAGATGCAATCAGGATACACAAAGAAAACATGAAGAATTCTTGGTTTAGTAATTTGGTCACATTTTATTTCCTTTCCCTGTATCAATGACAAAAATCATATGATAGATACAATGCTTGCTACACACAGCATGTACCCATGCACTCCTTTCTCACAGAACTAATCATCAAATGGCCTAAATGTTGTAGAGATATGTCGTTAATAAAGGAGGGGGGAAAGCTTGTCAGAAAGAGCATATACTTACTGAGATATCCACAGGCGTTATTAAATAATTGTAGTATTTTTCAGAATATTTTTAATTAAAGGCAAAATATTGGTTCTTTGCTTAAAAATATGTACCACAATATAGTTGATAAAAATGTTACAGGAAAGAAACTCCAGATGTTTTCTGAGAAGCCATGAAGCTTATTTAAGAAATATCAATACTTAGTCATGTTGAAGCTACATGTGTATATATGTATATATACATTTATATATATTATATACAGACAGACAGACAGACATGCACATATACTTATACACAATGACATGAAAATAAACCAGATCGAATGTGGAAATTTGGGGGAAAGAAATTGATAACTCTCCATAAACAATTTGTTAAAGTAAATCACTGAACTTAATGGTTGAAATGAAGCACACAAGGGAGCAATTAGGTAGAGTAATGCAAAGGCAAATAAATAAGACTAAACTTCCAGTGAATGTAATGGTTCTTCAATGCTGCTGATAAATTTCAAGAAAACTTAGCTTGACTAGCTAAATCTCAGTAAGGAGTAGTATTATGAGCCACTTCAGAATCCAGATGGAGTCATAAGACAATCGTGTTCAAAAGAAAAAGCAAATGTGGTGGACACGAGACTTTGTAAGGTACCTTTGAGTAAATCTTTAGAGCAAATATTGTGGTTTAGTATTTTTCTAAAAGTTGGTTAATAAAAATACAGCAATGATTATTTGGTAAAATAATAGAAAACAGTGATTGATTTTTTTTTCAAATTACACATTTGTCTTCTCCAACATATATTTTATAAAAGCTGGAAATATCCAGGAAAAATGAAAAACTATTAAATAATATACTTTAAGTATTATACTGATTTTTCTTTCTGACTTAAAAAGTAAAACTTTTTATTGCAGAAAGTTTAGATGAATAGAAATAAAAAAAATCAATTCAGGGCTCTCTAGCTGCTACTAAAAATAATTAAACGTACACATTGAAGAGAAACAGCCAGTTCTCTAGAACTAAATGAGCAAGAGCTCAGCAAGGTGGTCAGATAAAAGCATATAGAATTAATAGTGTTCGATTACACAAACTAAAATAGATTGGATAAGATTTTCAAAAGATCCCATTTATAAATGTCATAAAACTCTTTTGAATTATAAACAAGTAACACATTATGTCATAATGTATAAAAGTTTAATGAAGGATCTGAAACAAAAACGTGATAAATGAAAAGTAAAATATATTTATTGATAGTCATGCTCAATGTTGCAAAATTTGTTTGTTTTTGTTTTTGTTTGGGGGATTGAACTCACGACCTTGAACTTTCAAGGCAGGCAAGATGCCACTGAGCTAAGTCCCTGGCCATCAATGTTGCAAATATTTTAATAACTCAAATTAGTCTGCAAATTAAATGAAATTCTAATCAAAATCCTTACTTGATAAATTGATTTTAAAATTAATGTAAAGGCAAATACTTAAGAATAACCAGGACAATATTAAAATGAAAGAAAGTAATGAAGTAATATATTCAACTAGACATCAAACAAAGTAGAAAGCTGTAATTAAATCATGGACCCAGATGTGCAGTACAAACCAAGGGGAATTCGTTGAATGTACAGGAGTGAAATTCTGAATCTCATTCTGGAATTGTCAAGATTCTAGACTATTACTCATGAATAGGTGCTAATTTAGTGGATAACAGCTAATATTTTAAACCAGTGAGGAAAGGATAATGAACTGTTTTAATGTTTTGGAGAAATGAAAATGTGCAGAACTGAATTCCTACCTTGAGGCTTTAAATGAGATAACTTTTTAGTGGAATTAAAAATCCTAAATAAAAATATTTAAATGAGATAATTGACAATGTGAAATAGGAAGAAAAGGGCTAAAGGTGTTGGGAAAGTGGGAAGTTAAACCAGTGAGGAAAGGATAATGAACTGTTTTAATGTTTTGGAGAAATGAAAATGTGCAGAACTGAATTCCTACCTTGAGGCTTTAAATGAGATAACTTTTTAGTGGAATTAAAAATCCTAAATAAAAATATTTAAATGAGATAATTGACAATGTGAAATAGGAAGAAAAGGGCTAAAGGTGTTGGGAAAGTGGGAAGGGTAGGGGAAAGGTAATAAGGGAAAAGAAAAAAATATGAGAAAATGAAAAAATGGAAATAAAATGTTTGTAGATGGGGAGGGGAGGAGGGGGTGAAGGGAGGCAGGGGTAAGGGGAAAAAATGAGAACCAAGACCTGTCATGTAAAGGTACGAGATCCCAATGATGAATGTAACTGTACTGTATACCTAAAATGTACCAATGAACACAATACAATAGATTTGAATATTAGTAGTGAATGTGGTAGAGTATATTTATAGTTTTAAAGGTAGAGTATATTTATGGTTTTGAGGGTAAGGGTAGCCTTCATTAGCAAAACACAGAAAGTAAATGCCACAAAAAAAGATTAAGAGTCTAAATTGAATTTAGAAGTGGAAAAGTACTATTTTGGGAGCTAATAATTACACCAAGATATAGGGATCATCAATTGATATACAGTAAAATATGAGAGAATTATGCATTTTCTATGTATCCTTCAAAATCAACAAATAAATAATAGCACAAAGATAGACTAAGTAAAATGGGCAAGAGATGTAGAAATGACAGTAAAATTAACCAATAAATGAAATTGTACATACTAATTTGAATCAGAAAAATGGAAATGAAAACAAAGGATACACTGTTCTTTACTCACATAGAATCTACATATAAAAGTTTAATAATATTAAGTGTTGACAGGGTAGGCCAATGTTTGCTCCTTGATGATCAAACCAGAATGCAAAATGGTACCATCATTTAAGTGGGCAACTTGGCAGGCTTTGTTAAAACTGGAAGTGTACAAATGTTAGATTTGTTTATTGGATGAAAAAAAGGAGTAAGTCTAATGGCCATTATTCAGGGAGTGGAACTATAGAATGAGGCAGATGTTTGCATATTGTCCCAATAAATGTCATAAGTCAATGTTAGGTAAAAGCAAAAAGGACAAAATATCAAAGCAGAAAAACCAGGTTGCAAATTAGTCCAATGTGGTATTTGGGGAAAGTACACTGAAAAACAAAACTATAATTTTACAAATGTAAATACAGAGAAAAAATTCTCAATGGAAGAACATGAACTTCATAACAGTGTTACCTGATGGAGAAAGGAAGGGGATTAGGACATGGAATAGAATGAAACATGGGGCAACTATATCCTGGGATGCCTGAGACAGACCACATTTATTCTAGCTTTAATTAGAGCAAAATAAAAGGTAGATAATAGGAAACAGGAAGATATTTTTCAAATGGGAAAGGGAACAAGAGATGGAGGGAGAGGTGACTGAAGGAAGTGAAGAGGAATAGGGAATAAAATAATTAAAGAAATAGAGGTTGTTCTCTTTTAGTACTTGAAATATCTCATTCCAGGCTCTCCTTGCCCCAAGGGTTTGTATTGAAAACTCTGCTGTGATTCTGATGGGCTTTCCTTTGTATGTGATTTGTTTCTTTTCTCTTACTGCTTGTAGTATTTTGTTCTTCTGTTGGGTTTCTGGCATCTTGAAACCCATATGTCTAGGTGTAGATTTTTTCTTTGATTGTAGCTATTTGGGGTTCTGTATGCCTCAGTTATCTGAATGTCAAATTCTTCCCCTCTGTTTGGGAAGTTTTCAGTCATTAATTCTGCAAACAGCTTTTTAAAGTAATTTGTATTTTCTCCTGGTACTTCATGTATTCCTATCAGTCTTATGTTATTCTTCTTTGCATCATCTAGGAGTTGCTGGATCAATTTCTCATGATCTCTTACTGTTTTTAAGAGACCTCTCTTTTCATAGTCACTGACTGCAATCTTATCTTCTGTATCTGAGAGTCTATCTTTGCATTCTTTTATTCTGTTGCATACACTTTCAATAGAGTGTTTAATCTCCTGGATATCTGTTTGAATCTGTTTTATGGATTCCATTTCTTTCCTATGATGGGCGTTTAATTTTTCCATTTCTTTCTTATGCTGAGCCTTCATGGCTTCTATCATGGTCCTGAGCTCATCTATTTTTTTTTAAGTTTCTGCTCTAGAGTCTCGAATCACGACTCCCATTTTGCTCACTATCTCTAGGTTATCTGGGAAATTATTTCTGTTTTGAATTTTTCTAGAGCCTGTTTGATCTGTTTTGTTACTTCCTGTGCTTTGAGTTCAGGGTGTCCTGGTGGTTCACTATTGGCCTTTTCATCCTTGTTTGCCCTACTGTTTGTCATTGGTAAACTGGAAGTCTGTCCTTGTGTCTTGCTTAAGTGTTTTCTCATTTTAATTTTTGTTGTCAGATTGTCCTTGGTTTACTCTCTAGATTGTCACCCAAATCTTCCTGATGTAGTTGCG
>NW_022900927.1:35528860-35641358 GCF_012274545.1 Fukomys damarensis
TTCTTTAACTGAAATACTGAATAGTTTCTTTGGTGTGAAAAACTATAATAGTACACAGGATCCTAATGAGATAATTAATAATGTGAAATAGGAAGTAAAGGGCTAAAGGTGTAGGGAAAGTGGGAAGGGTGGGAGAAAGGTAATAAGGGAGAGGAAAAAAATATGAGAAACTGAAAAAATGGAAATAAAGTGTTTGTAAATGGGGAGGGGAGGAGGGGGTGAAGGGAGGGCAGGGACAAGGGGAAAAAATGAGAAGCAAGATCTATTATGTAAAGGTACAGAATCCCAATGATGAATGTAATTGTATTGTATTCCTAGATTGTACCAATAAACTCAATAAAAGGGAAAAAAATTAAAGAAATAGAAACAGAAATAGAGCTTTTGTAAGCAGAAAGAGGTCCAAGAGTTGGAGGAAGCAGGAAAGGATGGAGAAATGGGAGGGATAAGAGATAAAACAATATATATATATGTGTGTGTGTGTGTGTGTGTGTGTGTGTGTGTGTGTGCCAACTTTCTAGGATAAATGTAATCACTTTGTGCTGCAAATGTGGACTAATAAAATAAATAATTTGAAAAATAAAAAAATTACATATTGACTTACCCATACTCAAATTGCTTTTCCTTTCAGTTAGTCTTAAAGTATACTTTAGGAGCAATAACTAATATTTATCAAATTGTACCAGGCATACATTCTGACTTCAAAGCATTTATTCATGTTCTACATGGAGATTTCATTTTTTGAAATAGCTATGTTCTTCTCATAATGTGATGTTTATGTCTACCACATTCCATTGAGAAGTTGAATGTTACCATTCCTTAAGTTCTTATATTTGAATGAGTGAGTCGATGATTGTAGTAAAAGTGACAACACAAAATATATTTTTAGTTTTTCCTTTCTTTCAACTCCCCCCTCCCCTTTCTGTCTCCCTCTGAGATAGGTCCTCTCACTGTCACTAAGTTGCCCCAGGCTGGGCTTGAACTTGTGATTCTCCTGCCTTAGTCCCAGGGTTCTGGGATTACAGGTGTGCATGCCAGGTCTAGCTCACAATGCAACCTTGAAGTCTAGATCATACAAAGTGATGCCATTTTTTGCCTGACATTATTTGGAGATTTGCTTTTGAAATTCTGTTTCCATTTTATAAAGGAAGAACAGGCTACATAAAGAGACCACTTCTCTCTGTTCTAGCTAATATTTCCCAGCTTGTATGGACTTTTAATTTAATTATCTATTGCTTCAGGCAAAATTTTCTCAAAATTTAATGATTTAAAATAACAATAATCACCTCATCTTGACTCAGTTAGATAGCTCTTTCTCTGTCTCTCATGCATTGGAGTAGACACAGCTTACATTTCAAAGGCTTTCTTGTTTATATGCTTGGCAGCAAATAGTGGCTGTTGACCGTAACCTCATCTGTGGCTGTTGCTGGAACACATGGCTTTCTCAGAGTGGATGAGCCCCATGAGTGTGCATGCTAAGAGAAGTCTAGGCAGAAACTACACTGCTGTATAAATCTTGGAACCCATATAGATCCACTTCTGTCATAACTAATGATCAAGGAGAAGGACTATATATTATAGTCATTGGAGAGGAAGTAGCAAAATCACAGCATAAGAACTGTGAGATAGAACATGTGAGGTAGAAGATATTATTCCATTAATCTTTGGGAGATGTAAGCCATCATGGTACACAACAGTGCTATTATAACCCCATTTTACAAATGAAAAACTGAGGGGCAAAAGATGGCTAAGTGTTAGAGATTTATTTCTCATGGCTCTGGAAGCTAGGAATTTCCAAGTCTGTTGAGGTTCTTCAGTAGCATTATCCCATGGAGGAAGGCACAAGGTAAAAAGAGTAAGGAGATGCTCAAGATGAAAAAAAGAGGGAGTGAGGAGGGCAGGGGTCCAAACTCATCCTTTTATCAAGATTCCACTCCTGCAATACCAGCACCAGTCCTCATGAGGGCCCTTCTCTCATGATCTAATCATCTCTCAGCATCTCATCTCAACACTGTTGTATGGGGGAATTAAGTTTCTGGCCATGATCTTTGGGCAGCACACTGAAATCATAGTGCCAAAAAATACGTTGTATTAGTTTTGTAATTTGTATTTTGCCAATAACAAATGTATTTCAACAAACTTGATCTCAATTTATGCACTAGATGGCAAAGTATGACATAACTATAATAATGTGACAATTTAGTGATAATTTTTATTCAAACAGCAGACACACAATTCCAAGCATTTGAAATGTTAATAATGCAATACTAAGTAAGGTTTTTATTAGTACCAAAAGCATCACTGGCAAGAAATATGAAGTCTCTAACAAACACAGAAAAGGAGATTGTATTGTTTGTTACAAGAGCTAACTAAAATTATCTCCATGGGATTTATAGTGATATAAAAATAGATCGAGTCCTCCTTCTGGACTGCTAGATACAGGAATTAAACTTTTATCTTTGTCCCTGAATTGAGACTATGAAATCTGAAGATGATTTCCTCATCTCTGATGCCAGTGAAATGGAAAAGTGGGCTATTTTTAAACAGACTCGTATCTTTCTCTGTCAGCCACATTAAACAACAAAATAGATCTTATTCCCCAGCTAATTTTATTCAAATTGTTTGTCTGAACTAAGCAAAAATATTTCAAGGCTTCTTTCTTAAACAAGTAAAAGTAACATTTTAAAGTGAAAATAGTAGCTGTTTGGCTATTTAGACCCCTGCTAACAGTGGCCTAACTAGCATGTCTGCTGCTGAGGGAGCTTCTTTAATTTGTCATCCTCCAACATATCCAAATTGGCTGACTTACTGAAATAGAAAATTAAAATGATGTATAGAAAAAGACATTCATACTTTAATATATTCAAAACTTTTCCATGTTAAAATGGAAATGCTTATAATTTAATTTTTCTTTGGCCAATAATGCTATTTTTTAAAAATGTACTGCCTGGGGTAGATTACCTCCTCTGCTGCCATGCCCTGAGCTAATGCTTGCTAATTCTGTTACTACCCTGCCAGAAACTCCCTAAATGGCTTGAATATGTGACATGTAACATTTTATATCTCCACTAAGGGAACATATTCATTCAATTTTTTTGAAAATTTTTGAATCTGCTATATTGAGGGAAAATTAAAATTACCAATTTTAAAAGTACAAATGTACACATTCTTTCAAGTATTCATAGTTGTTTAACAATCGCCATGGTTAAGATATAGATTAGGTTCTAAAGACTTGAAAGATTCTCTTGTGTCCATTTGCAGTTCTCCACTAAGGGAACATATTCATTCAATTTTTTTGAAAATTTTTGAATCTGCTATATTGAGGGAAAATTAAAATTACCAATTTTAAAAGTACAAATGTACACATTCTTTCAAGTATTCATAGTTGTTTAACAATCGCCATGGTTAAGATATAGATTAGGTTCTAAAGACTTGAAAGATTCTCTTGTGTCCATTTGCAGTCCACTCCTAGTCCTAATAGCCTTTATATCATTTCAAGGAGGAGAGGTTTATTTTATCTTATAATTACAGTGTATAATTGGCCAGCTCTGACCTAGAATCAGTATGGCAGAGGTACATAGTTGAGGAATGCATTTCATGACGTGTTGCCAGAAAGCAGAGAAAGGAGGAGCCAGGGAGGACACACATCACATCCTATACCTTGCTGTCTAGTTTCTGAGGCAAAAATATGAGTGCCAAAGAGTTTGGATTGTCCCATGCTTCTAGTGTCACCTGTTGCAGCCCCTGTGATTTCTTTTTTGTGGCAATTTCCACTTAGTGCCTGTGGCCTTTCTCAGATGTTTCACATTCTTGGCTTTTCTAACTTCCCGGGGTCTCCATTATACTTTAGGCTTCACTGTTATAGTAACTTTGATTTCACTATCACACTGCCTGGCCACTTAAGCCTTCTTCTGAAATCTGGGTGGAAGCCTTTCTGACCTCACTCCTTATATTTTGTATGCCTGTAAAACCAGGACAGTGTGGATGATGCCAAGATATCTAAGCTGCTACAGCAGTGGCTGTGCAACCTTGAATCATAGCTGCAGGAGTTTTTTTTTTTGTTAGTGCTTAAGAGGCTGAACATCATGAAATGAATCTTGGAAAACCAATTTATGACCAGAGTGTCCTGGGGATCTTTTCTCCAGGCAAAATCTTTTACTTTTGGACCCATGAACCTGTGAGAGTCTTTTTGATACTGAAATGCCCTCAAAGCATCTTTCTCATGGTCTTGACTCCAAGAACTTGGCTTCTTTTTAATGATAATATTTTTAGCAACCAAGCTCTCATAAGCCCAAATTTTACAGGCCCCAACTTTACAAGCCTCCATTTGAGAGGCTCCAACATTATAGGAGATTCTGTTTTTCAAACACTTTTCAAATGACTGTTCTATTTTTTGCCCATTTCTCATGGAAAATAAAAGGTGCTAGCAATACCCAAACCACAGCCTCCATGTGATCTGACTTGAAATTTCCTTCACTGGGTTAATTAGCTTACTTCTCTTATTTCAATCTCTCACACAAAGTCTCAGGACATGAATAAAATAGACAATTTTTTTAATCACATGGTCTTTCTCCTAACTGCCAATGAAATCCTTTTACCTTTTGCCAATGAAATCTCCTGAGCCTGGTTATATAGTTTTCATTTATATCGGCATTCTTGTCTTTTGAGCTCTGACTAGAATTCCCATAAGCATGGGTTACAGCATTTTAGAGCTTCTCTGGCCAGCATCTCCAAATCTTTTTAACTCCTCCTCAAAACTACTTCTAACCTACATGGTCAGGTAAGTCACAGCAATGACCCCACTTCTGGTACCAAAATCTGTTTAAGTCACTCTCCTCATCTCTGGGAAAAATACCCAATACCCACAATTTAAAAGACAAAAGTTTTGTAGTGGTTCATGGCTAGTCTTCCATGTCTGAAAGGGTGGGGGGAAGACAGAGACAGATGAGGAGCTGGAAAAGGAAAGAAAACACACTATTATATGTCATATCCCCAGTGATCCACCTCTTCTCACCAGACTGTATCTCCTATTGGGCCTTCTGGTTTGCGAATATCTGTAAATTTTGAATCAGTTGTCTAGCTTGTCTTTATCCACAGACAGAATTTGTTGGTAATTTGAGGAAGTTTGTGTTGATTTTATAGGTCAGTTTGGGAGGAACTGAAATTCTGAGTTCAATATCTGGTAAATTAAAACAATAGAAATTTATTGTCTTCCAGATTAGGAAATCAAGATGTTGATGAGATCACAGTCCCTCCAGTGGCTCTTGGGAAAATCTTGTCTTGACTCTTCTAGCTTCTGGCAGTTCCTAGTAGTCTGGCTTGTGGCAGCCAAGTGTCCATGTCTCCCTTTTATTAAGATATATCATTACAGCATTTCATTTTCAGATAAATAATTATATCTTCAAAGTCATGCTTTCCATTTTTGGCTTCTTGGTAGACATGAATTTTGGGAGTACATTGTTCAATCTGATATGTCATTCATTTTCTTAATGCTTATTTAATTTTTCTCAATAATGCTTTATGATTATTAGTTTAAATTGTACAAAAACTAGATATATTAATTATATTTGGGATTTTGTAATGCTTGTTTAAATACTTAATTTTAAAGTTTTTATTTCCCATTTGTTTATTGCTAATATATGAAAATATGTCATGTATTACATCTGATACTTTGGCATTAGAAAATTTATCTATGTGCATCAAATTTTCACCCATGAAAAATAACAAGTAAAATTCTGTCTCTGAAATCTTTATACATTTTATTTCATGATTCTCATTCTGCTGACAAGACCTTCATTACAATGTCAAATAGAAATCATATCTGGCATTTTGTTACTGATTTCAAGAGAAAATTGTGAAATATTTTACTATTAGTAAGGAGGTTTGTTCATGTAGGTTTCACAAATTCTTATTGTGAAATTAATGAAGTTTCTTTCTGGTTTTTTTTTTCTTTACACTGAGTTTATTGGTAAATTTTAGGTGTACAGTACAGTTACTTTCATTATTGGGATCTTGTACCTTTACCTGACAGGTCTTGGTTCTCATTTTTTTCCTTTGTCCCTGCCCTCCCTTCACCACCTCGTACCCTGCCCATTTACAAACACTTTATTTAAAATTTTTCATTTTCTCATATTTTTTTTCTTTTCCCTTATTCCCTTTGCCCTACACTTCAAACTTTCCCTACACCTTTAGCCCTTTTCTTCCTATTTTACATTGTTAATTATCTCATTAGGATCTTGTGGACTATTATAGTTTTTCACAGCAGAGAAACTATTAGGGATTTACACATGTGTGACTTATTTGTTTCACTTAGGAGTATATCCTCAAAATGTATCCATTTTCCTCTGAATGAATCTAATTTCTCATTCTTTATGGCTGAGTAGTATTCCATTTTATAGAAAAACCACATCTTCTTTATCCAGTTTCCAAATGATGAGCAAATGGGCTGTTTCCAAGTTTTAGCTATTACAAACTATGCTACTATAAACATAGGTGCGCATATATCACTGTGATATGACTCTTTTAATTCTTTTGGAAAGATACCCAGCAGAGGGATGGCTGGGTCAAATGGAACCTCTAATCCCAGCTCTTTGAGGTATCTCCATATTGATTTCCATAGTGTTTGCACCAGTCTGCACTACCACCAACAATGGAGAATTGTTTCTTTCTCCTGAAAACCCCACCAGCATTTGTTATTGTGTGATTTCTTGATAGCAGCCATTCTTTGTGTGGTGAGGTGGAATCTTGGTGTTGTTTTCATCTGTTTCTCTCAAATGCCCATGATGTGGAACATTTTTTCATATATTTACTTGCTGCTTTTACTTCTTTGTCTGAGAAATGTCTGTTCATTTCAGATGCCCATTTTTGAATTGGGTCTTTATATTTGGGGGGGATGACTGTTTTGAGTTCTTTATATATTCTAGGTAATAGTCCTTTGTTTGAGAAGCAGCTGGTAAAATTTTTTTCCCACATTGTAGGTTGTCTCTTAGTTCTATTAATGGTTTCTTTTGCAGTGCAGAAGCTTTTTAATAAGATGAGATCCTAGATGTTGATTCTTTCTGCTAGTTTCCATGCTACTGAGGATTTGTTCATAAAGTCTTTTCCTATGCCAAAGTCTGCCAGAGTTCTGCCTAACATATCTTCCAGCAAATTTAGTGTTTCTGTTTTAATATTTAGATCTTTGATCCACTCGGATTTTAATTTAGTAATGGTGAAAGATAAGGGTCTAGTTTTAATCTTTGGCAGGTTTAGATCCAGTTTTTCCAACACCATTTATTAAAGAGGCTATCTTTCCTCCAGTGGGGATGGTCAGTTCCTTTGTCAAAGATGACATATCTGAGTACATATGGAGTTTTTTTTGTGTGTCTTACAGTCTGTTCCACTGATTGTCAGGTCGGTTTCTTTTGCCAGACCATGCTGTTTTTATCACAGTGAATTTGTAGTATAGTTTCAAATTGGGAATTTTTATACCCACTGCCATGTGTCTGTTGCCTAGGATGGCTTTTGCTATTCTAGGTCTCTTATGGTTCCAAACGAATTTTTGGATTCTTTTTTCTAGTTCTGTGAAATATAGTGTGGAACTTTCAATTGGCTTTGCATTGAATCTGTATAGCAGTTTTGGTAGTATGGCCATTTTCACTATGTTGATTCTTCCTACCCAAGAACAGGGAATACCTTTCAATTTTCTTATATCCTGTTTGATCTCTTTTTTCAGAGTGCTATAGTTTTCAGTGTAGAGGTCTATTGCTTCTTTTGTTAGGTTGACTCCTAGATTCTTCATTTTTTTGGATGCTATTGTGAAAGCAATTGTTTCCCTAATTTCTCTCTCAGTCAGTCTGATATTTGTGTACAAGAAGGCTATTGATTTTTTGGGTGTTGACCTTGTATCCTGCTACTCTGCTAAAAGTGTCAATTAAGTTGAGAAGTCTTTTGGTGGAATTTTTTGAGTCTTCAATGTAGAGTATCATATCATCAGCAAATAATGACAGTTTAAGTTCTTCCTTTCCTATCTTTATTGCTTTCTTTCTCTTGTCTAATTGCTATGGCTGATGCCTCCAGAACTATATCAAAGAGGAGTGGTGATAGTGGGTATCCTTGTCTTGTTCCTGATTTTAACATGAAGGTTTTCAGTTTCATCATTTAATATGATTTTGGCTGTTGGTTTTTCATAGATAGCCTTTATTAAGTGGAGACATAGACTATCTATTCCAATTTTTGGCAGGGTTTTTATCATGAATGGGTGTTGAATTTTGTCAAATGCTTTTTATGCATCTATCAAGAGGATCATATGATTTTTGTCCTTGATTTTGTTAATATAGTGTATTACATTTGTTGACATGTATGTTGAACCATCCTTGCATCCCTGGAATAAATCCGACTTTGTCAGGATGTATGATCTTCTTGATGATCCTCTGTATTCTGTTTGCTGGTATCTTATTAAGGATTTTTGCATCTATATTCATTAAGGAGATTGGCCTGTAGTTCTCTTATTTAGTTGTGTCTTTCCCTGGTTTTGGGAATCAAAGTGATACTTGCTTCCAGGAATGAATTTGGAAGTATAGCTTCCCTTTCGATTTCATTGAAAAGTTTGAAGAGTAATGGCAGTAGTTCTTCTCTAAATGTCTTGTAAAATTCAACAGTGAATCCATCAGGACCTGGGCTTTTCTTTGTTGGTAAGTTTTTAATTACATTTTCAATTTCACTGATTGTGATTGGGGTATTTAAAATGTTTTTATCTTCTTCGTTCAACTTTGGTAATTCATAAGTATCTAGAAATCAGTCCATTTCTTCTGTGTTTTCCATTTCATTGGAGAACAGGTTCTCAATGTAGGTATTGACTATCCCCTGGATTTCTGTTTGATCTGTTGTGACTTCACCTTTTTCATTCCTAATTGCATGCATCTGTGCCTTTTCTTGCCTTTTTTTTTTGATAAGGTTAGCTAAGGTTTTATCAATTTTATTTATTCTTTCAGAAAACCAACTCTTCTATTCATTTATTTTTTGTATCAGTTTTTTAGTTGCCATTGCATTGATTTCTTCTCTAATCTTTATAATTTCCTCTCTTGTTCAAGCTTTGGGTTTTTCTTGCTCTTGTTTTTTGCGGAGTCTAAAATTCATCATTAAGTTGTTTATTTGAGTTCACTCTGTTTTGCTAGTGGGGACATTCAGTGCTATGAATTTCCACGTAGAACTGCTTTCATTGTCCCATAGATTCCTGTATATTGTATTGGCATTTTAATTTATTTGTAAAAACTCTGTGATTTCTTCTTTAATTTCCTTTGTGATCCATTGATTGTCCAGGAGAGTGTTGCTCAATTTCCATGTGTTTGTGAAGTTCCTACAGTTTCTTATGCTATTGATTTCCAGCTTAATTGCACTGCGATCTGATAATATACAGGGAATAACTTAGATTCTTTTGCATTTATTCAAACCTGTTCTGTGAGCTAGTATGTGGTCTATCTTGGAGAATGACCCATGTGAGGCTGAAAAGAATGTATATTCTGATTTTGTTGGGTGGAACACTCTATAGACGTCTAATAAGTCCATGCATTCAAGAGCTTGGTTCAGTTCTAGTATTTAATTGTTGATTTTTTGCCTAGATGATCTGTCTATTTGTGATGGTGGGGTATTTAGATCCCCCACTACAATTGTATTAGTGCTTATTTGGTTTTTCATGTTACTTAATATTTGTTATATATAGTTTGAGGAATTTATATTTGGTGCATGTATGTTTATGATTGTCATCTCTTCCTTTTGAATTCTTCCCTTTACAAGGATGTAGTGGCCTTCTTTGTCTCTCTTAATCTGCTTTGGTTTTAAATTTACTTTGTCTGTGAATAAGAGTGCTACCCCTGCTTTTTTCTGGGCTCCTGTCACATGGAGAATTGTTTGCCACCCTTTCACTTTCAGTCTATGGGCTTCTTTTTGCACCAGGTGTGTTTCTTGTATACACATATTGTTGGGTTTTCCTTCTTAATCCATTCTGCCAGTCTATTTCTCTTGATTGGTGAATTGAGACCATTGACATTAATGTTTATAACTGTTATGTACTGACTTATTATTGTCATGTTATTATTGTCCTTTTGTTGACCCTTTTTAATTTTTTGCCCTCTCCTTTTAGTTTCTTGCCTTGACTATTTGATTTGCTCTGTTGGGCCTCATTGTGTTGTTACCTTCGTTGTCTTTTTCTAAGATATTGTTTAGAATTCCTTGTAGTGCTGGTTTGGTATTCATAAAGTTTCTCAGGTGTTCTTTGTCATCAAAGTATCTTATTTCCCCATCCATTTTGAAAGAGAGTTTTGCAGGATACACCAGTCTAGGTTGGAGGTTGTTTTCTTTTAGGAATTGAAATGTCTCACTCCAGGCCCTCCTTGACCTGAGGGTTTGTGTTGAAAAGTCTGCTGTGTTTCTGATGGTCCTTCCTTTGCATGTGATTTATTTCTTTTCTCTTACTGCTTGTAGTATTTTGTTCTTCTGTTGGGTTTCTGGGATCTTGATTATTATATGTCTAGGTGTAGTTTTTTTTTTTTTTTTTTGATCATGTCTAGTTGCAGTCCTCTATGTCTCACTTATCTGTATGTCAAATTCTTCACCTCTGTTTGGGAAGTTTTCTGTCATTACTTCTGTGAACAGCTTTTTTAAAGTTATTTGTATTTTCTCCTGCTACTTCATGTATTCCTATCAGTCCTGTGTTATTCTTCTTTGCATCATCTAGGAGTTGTTGGATTGATTTCTCATGATCTCTTACTACTTTTAAGAGACCTCTTTTTTCATGGTCACTGTCTGTGATCCTATCTTCTGTACCTGAGATTCTATCTTCACATTCTTTTATTCTGTTCTGTACACTTTCAGTAGAGTTTTTAATCTCTTGGCTGTCTGAATCTGTATAATGGATTCCATTTCTTTCCTATGTTGAGCATTCATTGTTTCCATTTGTTTCTTATGCTGGGCCTTCATGGCTTCTATCATGGTCCTGAGCTCATGTATTTTTTTGTCAGTTTCTGTTCTAGAGTCTCGAATCATGACTTTTGTTTTGCCTACCATCTCTATGGTTATATGGGAAATTATTTATTTTGAATTTTTCTCAAGCCTGATTGTTGTTTTTTTACTTCCTGTGCTGTAACATACTTGCCTTGCTTCTTCGACAATATTTTTATAAATGTCTAAAGAAAAGTGAAAATAGGACTTCATTAGAATCTGAGAATCTTCAATTTAATGAAAATAATAAAATAGGTATTTGGTAATATTGTACAAGGGGAAAATGTCCAACATTTTACATCAGAATAATAAAATCTTTTTGTGAGCCAAAAGGTAAGATAAAATAAATGAATAAAACAGAACCTGAAATATTAGATTGCTTTAATAAGAATTAACAATCTTAATGGTTGCAAATCCATAAACATATGTGCTATGCTTTTCTCTTAATGAAACAACTTATGTGAATATGTTTTAGAAACCTTAAGCAGTAATACAAATGTGAAATATTATTAACATTATCACATATTTTATTTGAGCCCATAGTCTTGGCACAAGTGGCCCATGCATTTCAACTGTGCCCAATTACCCTTTGTGGGCATGGAGAATGAAGATGGAGAAGGGGAAGTGGTTTTGCTGCTTTAGTTGTTTCTTTTTTCTCTGAGTTTGTTTTGTTTATTCAAGCATTAAGAACATTACTATATGTTGTTTCTTAATAGATAAACAGGTGTGTGTGTGTGTGTGTGTGTGCGTGTGTGTGTGTGTTTCAGTTAAGGATATAGTCATTTTAAATTTTCAAATGACTTGAGACATTTTTAGACGAAATTGCTGGTATAGTATATGTTTTACTATTGTGTCAAATATTTTCCATATGCTAGCTTATTTCTGTTCTAAAATAAGCTTTTGTTTGTAGGAGGTCTTTCTAGTTAGTAAATGCTTTAAAATAAGATTGTTAATTATACATCACTACAGTGATTTTAGATCACTAATTACTATTATCTGAAATTGACTTCTAGAGACACCAAGGGGTTGATACAAAGGTAGAACAAGAGCAATATTTCTTAAACTATCTATAGAATGCCAACTCTCTGAAAAAGATTAACAGTAGAATGATAATTTGGAGGATGACTGAGGATTAGTAAGTTTTTGTTATAAGCACCTAGAAATCCTGAGCTGATGAATTTGTGCTGTTTTGATATCACACTAACTGGCTTAATGGCTTCTTAGAAGGTGCTTGTTTAAACTGAATGTTAATTTTCAAGAATCTTTTGGGAAATCCTAATTACAAGTTAAAAACTAGGTTATTAAGGAAAGCTGGCACTAGTGCTTGCTTAAAGTTATATTTTCATCAGATCTCATCTCTCTCAAGAGAGAATGATTGGGTAAAAAGTACATCTTGGTCAGAGGGTTGGGATGGGCAGGGATTGGAAAGAATTTTTCCTTTATTCTTTTCCTTCTGTAGTATGTAGTGTTGGCTAAATTACTGCTCAAACTCTCCATGGTAAAGGAAAGATAATGTCATTATTAAAATCTCCAGAGAAAATAAATAACATATTGATTTCCCTCAAGACTTCCAAAATTAACTGTTCATCTCAGCTTGGGTAGAGGACTTGTAGCTTCAAATACAAATCTTTCTTGAACTCACTTTGAGTTTTTCACATGTATCCATTGGTAATCATAAAAGGAAATCAACTGGTGCCACTGGAATGCATATGACATCATTCGTGATGATTAAACAGTAATGTTGAGCACTTTCGTGGCTTGGAGAGTTTTTAATGACATTACACAGCAAGTATCCTAGTATTACTGAAATGAGGAAAGGAAGATTAAATTGTTCAGCAGGGGAGTGGAAGCTGTCTTCAGTTATAACTAAAAGCCAGAAAAATCTCTTTCTTCTATAAGAACTTCAGTCCTTTACAAAGTTATGAAAGAAGAAAAAACTCAATGACCAGTGACATGAGGGGCAATGAACCTATAACACTCAACATTTCATATATGTTTCTTGGGCAAATACAAATAAAAAATATCAGTGATCAAGGCTTTGAAACAATGGAACACAGGTTATTTAGGAGACAAGAAGCAACACAGGTGCTATAAAGAGGACAGACTAAACCAATACAATTAATTTAAAATACTACTGTGATATTAGTATAGGTTATTGTGTGCAATGTTACATATGTAACAGGATAAGAATTTTTTACCGATGCCACTCTTAGAGAAAGAACTAGAAAAAAAGCATGACAACTCAGTTTGGATACAGAAGGTCAGGCTTTGGGAAGTTAGAAAAAGGCAAGAGATAATGGAGTCAAAAAGTACTGTGCACAAGAAATCTTAGGACTTTGTGATACTTTGATGTCTTAGTTACTTTCTTCATTGTTAAGACAAAATACCCAATACTGAAAGTAAAAGGAGGAGAAGTTTATAGAGGTTCAGTCCATAATCTGCTGCCCCCAAGGCATGGTGGCATGGCAGATAGGTTTTGCAGAGATAGTTCATATTGGCCAGAAGGTGGCAAAAGCAACAAGGGATGCTGACGTCTTTCTGCCCTTTTATTTTATCCAGGGTACTCCAAGTAGACAGCACTCAGCCTTGATCCTAGTGCCCTTAAATCTAGCATTGCACTGTAAATCAATCCCACCATCACACACTCTACGTCCAACCACCTCTGACAAAGCCTCACCTATGACTTCATGAGGCTTTGGGCAGACATCTAGACACAAGCCCTAACAACTGGTGAGTCAGAAAAGAAGGATTGTACAAAGAAGACAAAAGGCTAATCCACACGGTAGAAAACCATGGTGAAGAGTCTAGTAGTGAGAATTCCTTCAAAGAATAGAGAATTGCCCAAGATATTTCAAGAACAAAGAGGCACTCACCAATTTTAATAAGTTGTATAAAGTTCCCCAGGCTCTGTTTTACTGAACCTGTCATGCAGTCTGCAAAATACGTTTCTCCATGCAGGAAGGGTGTGGGAAGTCAAGGAGCAGGGATAGGAAGCAGTGCTTGATCTGCAGAAAACTGAACAAGGAACTCAAAACCAGAAGTGACCTGAAGAAATGGAAACACTTTCACCTAGCCTTTCTCCACCCTCAAACATCTCTGGGGCCACTGTGACAATTCTGCATCTCCAAAGTCCACCCTCCCTTCCCTTCGCAGCAAGTGAGGAGAAATTAACAGCCTGGAGCAGCTCTCAACTGATGGTAGGATAGAAGAAAGTGGATAAATGCCTCAAGTTTTCTGTTCACACATTTGAAAATTTTGAAATTTGTTTCACATGGTTTGGAAAGAGTCCACACTATTTCATGCTCATTAATGTACTCTGCCTTTTGGCTTCAAACTTTTATCTCTTACTGTGTTATCCTTTATGAATTATTTGCATCCACATTCTTTTTGAAAATGTTTTATTAGTACATGTTTGCAGTACATCAGGATTACCTTCATTATGGGGAGTTAGTAAATATACATAGGCCATTTTCCTTGAGAAATTTTTGGAGTGCTTGTTTGAAGGCCATGATTTTCTTAAGGTGATCTTTGTCATGGTATGACTTTCTGTTCCATCAATTTTGAAAAATCGTTTCACAGAATATATCACTCTGGATTAGAAGTTACTTTCTTTTAGGGCTTTAAATACATCTCTTGAAGATCTCCTGGCCCTTAAGTTTTATGTTAAAAGGTCTGCCATAATTCTAATGGTTTACTTTTGTGAGTGAATTGTTTTTCTCTAACAGCATTTAAGATTCTGTCCTTGTGTTGGGCTTCTTGGATTTTTATTATGATGTGTTGTGAAAAAGTTCTTTTTTGATATGGCTATAGGAGGGGCTGTATGTATTGCTTATATGTACACTGATTTCTTTTTTAAAATTTTTAATTTATTGGTACATTCTAGGTAGACAGTACAGCTACATTCATTACGGGGATCTTGTACTTTTACATGCCAGGTATTGGTGTACAGTGATTTCTTTCCACAATATTTGGAAATTTTTCTGCTATTATTTCTGTAAACAAGTCTTTTATGTTATTTGGCTGTCATCTGATATTTTTCACTAATTCCTATTAATTGTAAATTAGTCTTCTTGGCTTCATATAGCAGTTGTTTGATCCATTTTCTTTTGTTGTCTTTAAGGAATCTTTGAGTATATGGTCAACAGCACCAGCCTTATCTTCTAGTTTTGACATTCTCCTCATCTCAGTCACTTCTACTCCCAGTACTTTCAATAGAATTTTTTATCTCCTGGATTTCTGTTGGATACCTTCTCATGAACTTTAATTCATTGTTAAACTGGTCATTCATGTTTTGTATCATTTTGTTTATATCAGTAAAATTTTTATTAGAGCCTTCTGTAAGTTCAGTGATTTTTTATTTATTATGTTCATTATCTATTTAGTTATATCATCTTTGAGCTCTTAAAACACATTATAAATCTGTTGTGGTTTTTTGTCTCCTATTTTACCATTTCATACAATTCAGCTTTTCTATTTTTTATCCCTCCCCATTCATGCTCTATGTAGCAGATTTGGGCAAGTTGGAAGTTTTTGGAGTGACTTTTTTGCCTCATCTGTTCATGTTTCTATTTTTTATTTCTGTGCTTGTGTTTGTAGGTCTATTAAAGTTGAACAATTTTGTTGCAAGTGATTTAGTGTTTATTTCCCATTATACACTTTGGCCATGGCTACCTACATAGGTTTTAAAATCTGTCACAGATAAAATCACTTCCATTATTTTGAGAGGAAGGAATCCTGTGTAATAGGTCCAGCACTTAGGTCTCTGGAAACGAACTTCAGTATTATTCATGACAGAAGAGCAAATCAGATGTTAGCATACAGTAAAAATTAATCAATGTGCAACCTTGGCAATAGCAGCAAAATCATCCATAATAATACAATCAAAGACAGACTGGATATTAACATACTACAACAACTAATAAAGCTACCAGTGAAAATCCTTAAAAATAAAAAGCTTTATAATTATAATTTAGATATAAAGGCAACCTAAATATTGGCATACAAAAAATATCTATTAAACACAACAAACAATGCAGCCAATAGTGAATTTAGTAATAATAGCATAAATTTAACTAAATATCTAAAGATTAAAACTTAACAGTGGCTTTCTGCCACACCAGCTGCCATCACTCCAGCACCCAGAAGGTAGCCTGCACCCCCATCCACCAAGGGAAGGAAATCCATGCCTTCTCCCACCCCAGCCGCCATCACTCCAGTGCCTGGAATGTAGCTGCGTGGGTGCCCCTGAATCCCCATACTACCCTTACCCCCCTCCCTGCACACACTTTAGACCTCCTGATTGTGCCAGTCTTTGGACCCACTCTGCAGAGGTAGAGGTGGTCATCAAGGGTATTTTTCTGAGTTCCCAACTTGAACATCTTTAAAAGAAGGGATTGGGAAACCTGTAGTAGAACGGTGTGAAGTTCAACCATTCAGAAGGTTAGGGAACTCAATCTGGGCCTTGCAGCCCGAGGTCAGTCTGCATCATGGGGTTCAGCATCAGCTAATTGAGATCAGGGGTCTTGTATCCTCGCTCTGTCTGAGCCATTAAATGGTAAATACACTGTATTGAAATTTTGTTCACTGCAGACATGTTCTGGACTGCTTCTTAATTTCAATTTAATTCAAATGATTTAAGGGTGATAGAATAGTGACTACCACAGGTGGTCAGTTTCCAAATTGTGCTTGATCTTAATGTGTTGCTGATTGTATCAGTTGGGATAAAGCATTGTGGTTGATATGATGAGCTGTTTTCTCTGATGCTATGAAGACGAGAATGTCTGTGAGTTGTTAGAGACACTGAAGCTAGGACACAACTATATCAGGAAGATTTGGGTGATAACCCAGAGATTAAACCAAGGACAGTCTGACAACAAAAATCAAAATGAGAAAACTTAAGCAATACACAAAGATAGACTTGCAGTTCACCAACGGCAAACAGGAGGGCAAATGAGGATGAAAAGGCCGATAGTGAACCACCAGGACACCCTGAACTCAAAGCACAGGAAATAACAAAACAGATCAATCAGGCTCTAGAAAAATTCAAAACAGAAATAATTTCCCAGATAACAATAGAGATAGTGAGCAAAATGGAAGTCACAATTCGAGACTCTAGAGCAGAAACTGACAAAAAAATAGATGAGCTCAGGACCATGATAGAAGCCATGAAAGCCCAACATAAGAAAGAAATGGAAAAAATAAACGCCCAACATAGGAAAGAAATAGAATCCATAAAACAGATCCAAACAGATATTCAAGAGATTAAACACTCCATTGAAAGTGTACACAACAGAATAAAAGAATGCAAAGATAGACTCTCAGATATAGAAGATAAGATTGCAGTCAGTGACCATGAAAAGAGAGATCTATTAAAAACAGTAAGGGATCATGAGAAATCGATCCAACAACTCCTAGATGATGCAAAGAAGAATAACACAAAACTGATAGGAATCCATGAAGTAGCAGGAGAAAATACAAATGACTTAAAAAAGTTGTTCTCAGAATTAATGACAGAAAACTTCCCAAACAGAAGGGAAGAATTTGACATTCAGATAACTGAGGCATATAGGACCCCAACTAGCCACAATAAAAAAAAATCTACACCTAGACATATAATAATCAAGATCCCAGAAACCCAACAGAAGAACAAAATACTACAAGCAGTAAGAGAAAAGAAACAAATCACATATAAAGGAAAGCCCATCAGAATCGCAGCAGACTTTTCAACACAAACCCTTAGGGCAAGGAGAGACTAGAATGAGATATTTCAAGTACTATAGGAGAACAACCTCCAACCTAGACTGATGTATCCTGCAAAACTCTCTTTCAAAATGGATGGGGAAATAAAATACTTCCATGGCAAAGAACACCTGAGAAACTACATGAATTCCAAACCAGCACTACAGGCAATTCTAGACAAGATCCTAGAAAAAGGCAATGAAGGCAACAACACCATGAGGCCCAACAGAGCAAATCAAATAGGCAAAGGCAAGAAACTAAAAGGAGAAGGTGAAAAAGTAAAAAGAGTCAACAAAAGGCCAATAACATGACAATAATAAATCAGTCATATCAATTATAGCCATCAATGTCAATGACCTCAACTCACCAATCAAGAGAAATAGACTTGCAAAATGGAATAAGAAGCAAAATCCAACAATATGTTGTATACAAGAAACACACCTAGTGCAAAAAGAAGCCCATGGACTGAAAGTGAAAGGATAGAAAACAATTCTCCATGTGACAGGAGCCCAGAAAAACAGGGGTAGCAATCTTATTTGCAGACAAAGCAAATTTCAAATCAAAACTGATTCTAGTATTATTGATGTTGGATGGTACTGTATGATACTTCTGTGAATGTAAAATATCTTGTACCTGCTTTATGAAGCATAGTAGTGACTGTGCTTTATCAGAGCTATATTTAATGATATTACTCTAGAATGTTCTCTTTCCAGATGATGATTAAGATGCTAATAAAAAAAATGATTCCAGGTACCACAACAGCAACAGAACTTTGCTGTTTTCTGGATATTATTCTTTTCTTTTTTTTTTAATGCAATGTGTTGAATGTCTGTAATTTTGTTCAGATCACTGCAGAACCTGGAAAAGCTGTTGGTGCTATTGATGCATAACATACTGCTATTATTGGTTATATATATACATATATATAATTTGAATTTTTGGAAACTTTAATGGTGCTGTTAATTTTGGAAAAAGTTATCCCAATTTACTGTGTTGAGTTGGCATTGTACAGAAGTGGACAGCCATATTGGTCTAGAAATGTTAATTTTTTTGTTTTTATTTTTTTTCCATGTATACAGGGGTAACACATAGTACTAAATATGTAAAGTCATATCTATGTGGGTTTGATTGCAGAAACTAATAAAGTATTCTCTAAATAATGAAAAAAAGAATAAGATAGGAATGCAAGAGCAAGAAGCAATTTAAATAAGTTAAGGGACCATTTTCATTTTCAGAATTAAGGATTATTTTAATCTTACATCATTGACTTTTCTCTTTTACTTTCCTCGTTAGTTTTATTTTAGGATTTCCTATTTTTAATGTTCATACAGAGATTTCTTTAACTCTGGTGAGAAAAACTATAATAATACACAGAATCCTGAGATAATTAACGTGAAATAGGAAGTAAAGGGCTAAAGGTGTAGGGAAAGTGGGAAGGGTGAGGGAAAGGTAATAAAGGAAAGGACAAAAGTACGAGAAAATGGAAATAAAGTGTTTGAGAATGTGGAGGGGGGGAGGGGGTGAAGGGAGGGGCAGGGACAAGGGGAAAAAATGAGAATCAAGACCTGTAAAGGTACAGGATCCCAATGATGAATGTAACTGTATTGTACACCTAGATTTTACCAATAAACTCAATAAAAAGAGAAAAAAACTTAACAGTAATACTAGCACAGATGGAGTTGGAAGAGACTGAGTGAATGAAATAAGCAAATAAATAAGTAAATTTAAAAAATAATAAATGTGTGATAAAGAACCTCTGAAGAAGTAAATAAATATATAGAATTTGATAAAACAGAACAAATGAACAAACAAGAAAGGAAAAAGAAAACACAGAGACCAAAAGAAAGTAAAAAAGAAAAGAAGAAAAGATAAAAGGAAAAACAGGAAAAAATAAAAACCCTATATCCTAAATTTTTCAAAAACCAATGAAGAAAGAAAAAAAAATGAGTAAAAAAAATACTCTGTGTTTTTGAGTAAGTGGCATCTTTCCAGAATGTGCAATATTATAATTTATCAGATATGGAGGTCTGGATAGGGACTCACTGGTCAGACCTGTTTTGTTTTCACACTCAGGATTTTGTGCATGAATGCTGTATCCTGCCCTGTCTTTCCCACTGGAAGTAGCCATCAGTAATTTCTGCCTTAGGGCTTTTGTTATTTTAGCAGCTCCTATTTCCATGTTCCTTTTTATGCACCAAGTCATGGCTTTATCTGCCTAGTTTTTCAGCCTGTGAATTTGTGATCCACCCTCACCCCTCTGTTCATACACCTCAGGCTGTGGCAACCACCCAGGCTGAACTACATCCCTGCTCACATTGATAGTTGGGGAAAGCAAATAAACCACTGATTTTATGCTGGATGTAGGCAGCAGGGCAGGGTTCAACAAACCACAGAATTTAATTCCAGCACTTTTAAACCTAGAACCCTCTGAAAGCCATACATGACCAGGCTTCTTGACATCTCACCATAGAGGGCAGAGCCCTTCTATCCTTCCCAGACTAAGCATAAATTTCCCAGGATGGGTCTATGTCTAGCCTGTGTTTTTTCTGCATGTCTTTTGTGGCTGTCTCAGTTATTGTGATAGGATGACACCAGAAATTCTGAAGTGTAGTTGTTCTGTGGCTCTGTCTTTTAACACCTTACCAAAATGGTTCCTGATTAAACCTCACACCTACATACTTAACATAGGATCCACTCTGGGGGAAAACCACTATTCCTAGCTTCACTATTCTAATCCCAAAGGCAATGACTTCTCCCAGTTTCTTGTCAACAATTTTTTTTTTGCTTAAGCAAATATTTACAAATATATATATATATATATACATTTCTCAGTGATTCAATTAGAAGGGACAGAAATGTTCTTAAGACAATAGTCTAAGAAAGTAAGCCACTTTTATAAAAAGGTGTGTCTGCAATGAAAGAATAAATTTATATCATTACTTATATTTAAAAATCATACACAATACCTTCCATTTAATCTCCACTGTGTTGTCAAATATTGCTCAAGGGCTCACCACTCACTAGTGCCTTCCATCTACTGTACTTGTATCAGTATTTCCATGATTTTGTTGGATATAGAGCAAATGCATAACACCTAAGACTTCCTAGTAAATTATTTCAAATATTAAAATTATTTATTGTGAAAAATTGAAATCTTACATAAAATTATCTCATAATCCCTGTTTTAAAAATTTGATTTTAATTGTGCTAGATCTTAAAAGTTATTTTAGTTTTCAAAATATTCTGGTTTCTGTGCTGACTACTCATGTGCCAAACAAGCAAAACTATGTTAGTTCTTTGTAGCTTACTTTCCCTTCGGTTGGATAGTAGGTTTACTATAACACATGGATGTTGTATACATATTCCACTTACTATATTTTGCTACAATTTAAGAGATTGGCCTCTTGTGATGCTAATTTGATCTTACCACTTTTGCTTAGAGTTGAACATAATCTTTCTAAAGTTTTTTGCTGTAATATGCTATAATGACATAATTATGGATATATGCACAGATATAAATATACACTGTTTTATATACCATAATTTAAAATAGAATGGCTATCAGTTGAACCAGAAATTCACAACTAATAACTAATCTTTTATAATTAAGTTGTATACACACTCAATATAGTTTAAAATGAATAAAATTTAATACAGGGAATTAACTATGGGAGCTGCTTTTTTTTTAACCTCATAATGGACCAGCTTATTTTAGAAAGGGAAGTACAAAATCAGATATGTTGTCATGGTTTCTTGGCTTTGAGTTCTTGTCAAATGCCTTTATATCTTCATATGATGTATCTTAAAATTCTGAGCATAAATGAGATGATAGCTGCAATCAGAAATAAATATCAAGACCTCATTAAAATGTCTTACCTATATCAAGAAAACACTCCAAACTGTGTATAATCTTTCATACAGAAATGTTTTTCAGCTTATTTCCCTAATTACTAATTTTGGTGACATCCCTTCTTAACCATTCCTCTAATGTATCTGTCCAGTGATTTCACTCTATTTTTACTTATTCCATTATTTGTTGGGAAATATATCTGTATCTAATTCACTCCACTATGTGATTTAGTGACATCATTTGTTTTTGTAGAAATTGGGAAGCCATGGGGAAAAAAATTCTGTTTTAAACATAAAAAAGTTGGAAGTAGAGGGAAACTTTAAATATATATGCCTTTGGTTTATTGAATATCTCAAATGAGTTATAAACATGGAATGTTTTTATCTTCCTCCAGTCAATGTTTTCGACATTTCAGCTCTGTCAAATGTCACTTCCTTATTCCTTAAGGATATCTTGGAAGTGTGCCATACCTTTCACTGAAAATCCGGGCCTGTTAAAGTCAATCTCATTTGCCCCAAGCACATTCCTACTGTGTCTCTTCTTTCTCCCACAAGGCCTGGGCTTGTGACTTGAAAGATTTAGAGAGGAGAAAAGGAAATATCTGATTCTTGTAACTTCCTTCCTCTATTTAAAAGTTTAGTTCTTCCAAACTGGAATACTGGGAGGAGAAACAGGGGAGGCAGAGATTTTTTTTTTTTGTGGGGCATGGGTCAGCTCTTTCGGTAAGTATGCAATTAAGGTATCAAGTCAGGCTCATGCTGTTTTCATCTACCCATCAGATTTAAAAGAGACCTTCATGCTACAAGCACAAGGAAATGGATTTGGCAAATTTCCTGAGGAAGGAAGCAAACTTTCTCTAGCCTCCAGATGAGGATGTAATGTTGATTTCCAGTAAGTAAATTGACATGGTCACATCATAGGTTAGGTATAGAGCATTCTGGCTTTTCTTTACTATTGCTCATTTTTTAGAAAAATATACATATGTGAAAATAATACAAAAAATATGAAATGAAAACCAAGCAAAATAAATCAGGTATTCTAAATTCAGAATGAGCAATGCTACACAAATAAAAAGATCACTCATTTTAGAAAAATATGTTTTCTTTTAAAAAAGGAAGGCAGCTTTCCTGTACAGATCTGTTTCATAGAACTGATATGTGGGGAATAGATGTAACTCCCCAAACTGCTAAGTATCCTAAGAGCAAATTCATGTTCTTTAAAATCAAAGAATGAATTCTAGAAACAATGAAGGTTAAGAATAGGAAAAATTTATTGAAAGAAAATGTCTGTCTAGGAGAGACAGAATGGGAACTAGAAAATGGGTTACCCACCAACCCTGCTTCTCAAAGGTCTTTTATGGGTCAAAGCCATGAGGTGAGATGGGTTCAAGGTGAGGCAAAACTATAGTCAACTAGTAAGATTGCAAGTACAGATGCTTAGGTAATATTGATCCAATGAGAAATCACAAGGTGGACAAAATTATAGTCAAGCAATAATATTACAACAAGCATAGTCACTTAGTTAATATTGATTAAATGGGGACCCAATGAGGAAGCAAGTCACATAGTAAGGGTACAAGGAATTTTTGTCAGGGATCTTTCCTGGAAGGAGTGAGTAAGATCTCGGTCCCCCGTCCAGCTGACTGATAGCTATTTAGAATATCAATCACTGCTGTTCATACTTAGGTGAAGCCCACAGATGTGGTAGTTTCTCTATGTTTACAATGCTGGACTGCAGTGAATGCATCTTGATTGTCCTCCATGTTGGCTCACCATGGGCTGGCCCTGTCTAAAAAAATATCTAATTAACTTACTTTTCTGCAATAGAACCAAGCTCTAATCATTAGCAGCTACGTTTGATTTATCAGTTTTTAATAATTTCATTAAATTTTGGAAGCCATGCTTCTAGCCAACTTACACATCACTTCTATACCTTTTTAGATTTTCTTTCCTTTTGTTTGATGACTTCATGTAAATTTACACCAAAGGAATCTGAAACAAGAAAAGTTGGATCTCAAGAGGGATTCCGAATCTATTCAAATATATTGCAAGTCTTTCATAACATGCTTGCAGAGTCCCCAATAGCATTGGTGGACCAAGTTTTTATATATAATATTGTAATATGTATTTAAAGGTATATTTTCTGGATTTGTTCCAAAAACTGCTTATTTACAATCCTTACACCATACAGATCCTGTAATCAATGATAATTTTGCATTAGATTTGAATTATTAACTTTCTAGATTCAATTATTTTGCAATAGCATGGCTTCATCTAATGATATGTCAATTAAATGTTAGACAATTATCTGCTAACTTTTAAGGTCCCTTCTTTATTTATAGTTTATACATTTGTCTAGTGAAATATTCTAGCATTGTATATATTTCTATATTAGGGGTTTTTCTTTTATTATCATCATTGAGTTTATTGGTACTTTTTAGGTACTTTTAGGTATACAGTACTCTTACATTCATCATTGAGATCTTGTACTTTTACATGACAGGTCTTGGTCCTCATTTTTCCCCCACCCCTGACCTCCCTTCACCCCCTTCACCCTTCCCTATTTACAAAAACTTTGTTTCCATATTCTCATTTTTCCCCTTATTTCCTTTCCCCTATTCTTTTCTTTCTTTCTTTCTTTCTTTCTTTCTTTCTTTCTTTCTTTCTTTCTTTCTTTTGTTGTTGTTGTTGTTGTTTTGAGACAGGGTCACACTATGTAGTTGAGACTGACCTGGAACTCACTATGTAGCCCAGGCTGGTCTCAAACTCAGCAATCCTCCTGTCTCAGCCTCCCAAATGCTGGGATTACAGGCGTGCACTACCACTCCTGGCCCCATTCCCCTATTCTTAAGTGAAATAAATAAGACACACATGTGTAAGTACTGAATAGTTTCTCTGGTGTGAAAAACTAAAAGTGTAAATAAGATCCAAATGATATAATTGACAATGTGAAATAGGAAGAACAGGAGTTTTTCTGTTAGGAGTTTTCTAAAAATATTAGACTTCATTGAAACCAAAAACCAACAACATGATGTAGATAGATACCTTACTGGAAGTAAGATATTTACAATTCTTAAAATACTGTAATTATTGTTATTGTTTGTGGCTAGATGTCCCTGCAAAGCCTCATGTGGTCATAAGTAGGGCTTTTCAGAGGTGGCTGGGATTAAATGTATGATGATGGGATCAAGGATGTTTGATTACTAAATTAGTCCACTGATTGGTTTTTGGATAAGATTAAGAGTTCCCTTCTCTGAGTGAGTGCTGGGTGGAATATGAGAGACAGAAAGAGAGTTGTCACTGGTTCCTTGCTGCCTTCTGCCTTCTGCCTACCTTGAACTGTTTCTCCTCTGCTTTGCCCTTCCACCATGCTATCGTGCCTTAGAGTCAGCCAACTATGAACTAAAACCTCTACAAATTGTAAGCTAAATAAACCTTCCCTCCTTCAACTTTGGGTGTAAGGTATTTTGTCTCAGTAATGAGAAAAGTAATTAGATGGTTACACAATAAAATTATAGTTTTAATCATAGTCATATAATTTTAATTAAACTATAAATATCATTCTTTTAAAATATTATAAATTTCTTCTTCACAAATTTATGAAACTGAATGATTCTTCTCCCAAATACTTTCCTCTAACTCTCAAATGTTCTGAATCTATGCATACTAAACTTTTCAGAAATCTTTTGTATTTAACAGTGTAAGGTGCTCAAAAAATAGATCCTGAATAACTAAATCTAAGCTAAATTGGCCAAGCAAGATCTGTCTCATCGTAAGTGTGTTTCCTCTGGGACGAGCTAAGAGGATTTCTTAAGCAGAGTTAAATATAATATGTTGCCTTCTGGTCACTCTTTCACCACGTTCATTAAAAAAGCTGTTGATGTATAGTTGATGCACACTAAACTACACACATTTAATCTATGCAATTTGTTCAATTTTTAGCATATGTATGCATCTGTGAGATTCTCATCATCATCTAGATAATTGACAAATCCATTTTCCTACAGTGCTTTCTTGCACTTCCTTCCTTCTCCATCCCTTTCTTCCCTGGGCAAACACTGATCTACTTTCTGTCAACTATAAAGTAGTTTGTATTTTCAAGCTTTTATATGAATGACTTCTAAAAGTGATGGCCTTAATCATACAAATGAATAGAACTCAATCTTACCAACAATTATAGGAGATCAGATAAATACTCTTAGTTTCCTATGTGGATCCAGTCAACACTGAATTTGACTGCAGCTTGTCAGCCATGGAATCAAGAATCCAGATACACTGTGTTAAGATTTCCAAACTGCAGAACTTTGAGATATTAAATGTATGCTGTTTTAGGCTGATAAGTTTCTAGTGATTTGTAATACAGCAATGGAAAAATGACATACTGCTGAAACAGTGATTTTATGTAGGTTATCATTTCTGTATGTTTTAAACTGTCACATTACATTCTAATGGCAAATTTTCTTCCAAAGGGACTAAGTCCATTTTTATGGTAATGTTCCTAACTATAGTTAAAATGTCAACCAAATACCTCCTTTATAGTGGCATTGGTGAAATTTGGTAGCTGCACTTTTATTGTTCACAGGATCTCTCCAGTGCATTTGACCATTCTGATGACTGATCATTTCTCTGGGTACATTGGTCAAAGAAAAACTAGAGAGTATTTACTTGTGAAGCCTGGAACTGGAGATAAAAGAATGATAGGATTAGAATGCTTTTTTTTTCTCTTTGACTTTCCTTTTACTCTTTTGATCCCTCACTCTAAGATCTGAATTAAATAGAAAATACAGAGTGAAGCAAAAAAAAATCAGTAAGATACACTTGACAGTTTTGATTGACAGTTCCCACTGCAGATAAATTCTAGTTTTATACTCATGCTTTGTCTGAGAGCAAGATCACAGATACCTGTGCTCATTCAGACCTAAAGGATAATTTTCTTCATGTTCTAACATCACTTTATTGATGTAAATATGGATTTTATGCAGCCATTCTGCTATTTTCATACATATCTTTAAAATTTTTTGTTAAAATTTTGTTAATATTTTGGTTAAAAGATATGAGTTTGAAGTCAACTGACCTGAGAGCTAATGCTTCTCTCAGTTACTTGATATATGCTCCTGTGTAAGTCACCTAACTTCTCTGAGTATCATTGCATTTATCTACAAAGTAGTGATAAGAGCTACTATTGCATATAGCTGTTAGTTAAAAAATACTATAAGGCAGTAGGGCATGGCTGGGCCCTCAGCATAGAAAACAAAGCACATTCACTGAAGGTTAACATTAAAAAGAGAAAAACTACTACACCTACATACTTCTCCTATGGATGAATAACAGCGATTGGTACTCTAAACAGATGTAAATCACCTTAATTGGGGACCATATTAGCTAGTCATTCCTTCTGGGAAATCCATATACTCTTGCTATGTGACTAGCTTCCCCATTTGAACTCCTTTTAATCAATATTACCTGGGTGACTATACTTGTAATCTTATTGGTTGATCATATTTTTGCCCCATCTCATGCCCACCTCATAATGTTCCATTGACTCCTATGGTTTTATCCTACTTTGTACCCACCACACCCCTGGTTCTGTCCCATAAAACTCCTTTAAGAAGTGGAGTGGGAGGGCAACCCTCTTTCCAGTCTCCTTTCTGTCTCTCTTGGACAGATGCTATCTTTCAATAAATTCTTCCTACTCTTAAACTCTTTTGTTTGTAGAATTCATTCTTCAATTTTAGAGAACACAAACTCAGCATTTTTGATATCTAGAAGGTTGGGAGTTGTAATATTTCCCTTGTTTGGGTTATTTTGCTTATTTGGATTAACTGATGCCATATATCACTATTATTGAGGATAACAGTGAAGATTAAATTAGATAAATTATTTAAATACCATAATGTATGTCATGTACTTAAAGGTAACTGACCTGTTTATTATTATCATTAATATAAATGTATTATATGTTGATTAATACTATTAAGTCTTAAAGTGGACTTTTAAAAAAGTAATAGTATACATTATGTCACATTATTACACTTATTTAAGCAAATACCAAATGTTTATTAATTGCTGATTTATTATATGCAAATTATCCTACAAGATAAGGGTAAAACTCTGGGCTGGACAGAAATATTTCTCGACTCTAAGTCTTTTTAAAGAAAATGTTGTAGTGCAGTTCTGTGTTAATTTGAATACTTTTTATTACATACATATATATGAAACCTCTTACAGAACCAGGTCTCGTGAGGTATAGTACAAGTGATAGATTTATTGGTTCATTTATCTCACATTAGCCAAATAATAATAGATACCTTTGATATACTTTTACACATAATTTCATTTAACCACCCAAAAGCCTTAGTAAGTTTAATACTTATCTCTAACTTTTGAAGTGATTAACAATGTATGGGGGAAAGCATAGGGAAAATGTCAGAGCTAGAGATATATATTGAAATTGTAGTTAAAAATAAGATGATTAAAACATACTTTCCAGAAATGAGAAAATAGATTCTTGCTCCTTTTACATATTAATGCATGGACGAGCCCAGCATATCAGAGACCAATTTGAACCTTAATATCTCTGACTTAACCATCACGCACTTGCTACTACTTTGTATTTAAAATTGAGTTAACATTCAGGCTTGCTTTTATTCATAATCAAAATAATAAGCCTCAGTGTTTATAAACACTATTGTTTAAATCACAATGTGAAGAAACTTACATAATCTATTGAATAATTGAAACTCTTCATGCATGCCCTTGTTAGGTCTCATAGCACGTGTTATTATATTTGAATATGTCCCCTAATGTTCATGTGTTGGAAACTGAGTTCATACATTAATGGTATTTGGAAGTGGAGTCCTTGGGTGGCAATTAGGATTAGATGAGGTCATAAGCATGTAAGTCCCATGATGACAGAAGAGAAAGAAAAGAGATACATGTTAGTGCAGTTTCTCTGTCTCTCCATGCAGTGCCCTTAGTCAAATCATGAAGCATTAAGAAGGACTTCACCAGGGCCATAGATTTAGCACAGTGGTTCCACCACCTGCCTCGCAAGTGCAAGGATCCAAATTTGATCCCAGTACCAAAAAAAAAAGAAGAAGAGGAAGGACTTCACCAGATAGAAGGATTAGGCTCTTGGATTTCTCAGCTTCTAGAACTGTGACACCCCCCAAAAATCTATATTTTTATAAGTCACCCATTCTGAAACACTCAGTGATAGCAATGTAAAATAGTCTAAGCCACATACCCAAGAGAAAATTACCACTGCCATATTGATTTCAATCAAGGATATTTGAATCCAGATTTAAATGTGCTGTTCTCTCTGTGTGTATTTGGTGAAATACCACTGCAGGAATAAAAAAGGAGAAGCAAGGTTTTATTTTGTTTTGTTTTGTTTTCTAGAAAGCAAGTCTGGAAAGGAAGATTTAAAAATAAAGGCTTATTTGAGAGACACTCTTTTGGCTTCTCTTATTGCCAATATTCTGTTCACAGTTGTCCTAGTAGGTTTGTGGTCTAGGAAAATGTTATAAAATCTTCAAGACCAAGAATACATGCTGATCTTTCAGTAGGCCAGTTGTCTTTGCCAAACTAAATAGAAATTCTCCAAATATACTTTACAACTTTGTAGTCCATGAGTGCCATGTAAGTACAGCCTTGGCTATTCAATTCTTAAAGTGGAAATAGTTCAGTATTTAGTGACTATAAATCATTCAATATCTGTAAAGAAGATCAACAATACTGCATGTCTTAATTCTCCTCCTTAGTATCTGCAATAGGATCATGGCTGCCCAGCTACAGACTTCATTTTCCATCCTCCCTTGCTAAAAGTGCCACATAATGACATACATTGAGACAGAAAGTGACACTCCCCCCACCTTAGCTTTCTGGTCCTGGAACTGATAGAAACAGGTAAATCACATTCTGACATGTCAACTCACAACCCTCCCAGATGTACAATGCCCCAAGATGATATTCTTGCTTCATAACTGCAATGCTTTTTCTGCTTCTGTACATAATCTTGTGCCACCCACTGATCAGGACACCCTGCCCCTAGAAGATCACACCACTTCTGTATCTGTAAAACACCATTCAGCTTCCTCTCAGCCCACCCAAACCTAAACAAGCATATATAACTCTGCTCTTTTAGACGCTCAGGGTTCAGAATATGGAGTGGCAAACTCCTCTGAGCCCACTTGCATAATAATCCTTGGTTACCTTGGCTACTCTCCACCTTTCTGAGTGCTGCTCAGTTTCTTCACCTCTGGTAAACCTAAAACTATTTTAATATTTTGATTTCCTGACTGTACTGGCCCTGTGAGCCAGCTTGGAGTTAGAGAGCAACCAATGGGAGCCCTCTGTGAGCGATGAGGCCAAGCACTCCTGCCTTGATTCAGGAGGACCTCTTTCACTGGGCTAGGGTGACCAATGGCTGCACTTATTTCTCCAGACCAGACTCAGAGGAGAGGTGGACCAGTCCTCTGTCAGGACTTTAGGATAAGGTAAGGCCTTGGAGCCCAGTCCCAGCCAGTCCTGTGCACACATGGGAGGGGAGTTTAATCACCTCCTAGAGTCTCATAGAGGCCCCAGTGTCAGTGTAAGCCTTGGATCAAGTGGCTCCGTGACTTTGGCTATCAAGTCTGGTGGGACCCAACCCACATTTTCATTGTGATGTCATGTGGCATAACAGTGACTCATCTCCCATAATAAGGGATGGACCAGGCCCAAATTCATATGAGTGCACCTTAGCCAAGATGTATCTAAGTTCCTGCAAGGGATGCAGCCTGGAAGACACCTGAGTAGTCTTCTCTGGGGACTCCCACCCTTTGTTTGTGGTGACATCATACACAGGACACACTTTAGAATATGGGAAATACACAGGACAAACCATCTTAGATTGCATAATCAAGAAATTCAAGAAGTGATTTAGTGAGGAATGTGTTATAAAGCTAAAGCGCACAAAGTTGCATACCCTCTGTGAGGTAGGATGGCCTCACTTCAGTATAGGATGGCCCATAAACCTTGCTTACCTTGTTTACCCTCCACATCTCTCAGTGTCACTTGGTTTCTTTACGTCTGGTAAAGCTAAAATTGCTGTAACAATATGGTTAAATTCTGGTTAATAAAAATGAACATATTCAATGATGCTCAACTTCCAAATCATGCTTTTAAGATGAAGGAACACACCTTCTCCCTTATAGGCCCTAATCCTCAGTGCCTCTAATGTACAAATGATAAATACAACTTTAAAAATCATTTCAAACCAGAAAGTTGAAATTGTCCACTGGGCTACCTTTCCTGCTGTGGATTATTTTCACCAGGGCTGCTGTTATGTGAGATGAATGTGCACTATCTTGTCGAAAGTACTGTCATTGTGGAATTCTATAGCAGCAACTATCTCTAAAGCATAACTAATTTTAAATTAGATGCTGCAGTTATGTTGCTCCACATGATCTAACATACGTGACATTGGTTTAATAGTTTGAAAGTATTTTGTGGGAGCACTGATATCAGAATCTGGAAAAACTGATACCTCTATTATGTTTTTTGAAAATGTGTTTATGAAAATTTTTATCACTGATGTTTTAGAAGGTAGAACACACCTAAATATGATATGTGATTTTTGAAACGTTGAAAAAACTGAAAGTTAATATGAATAGGCTTCTCTTCAAGGATCCAGCGGAATTCTCATAAAAGAAAGAGATTTAAATTAGAACTAGAACATTTGTGAGCATTGAGCAGAATACAACGTTTGAGGAAGTTTTTCTTTGCATGCAACCCACAGTCTAAATTGATAGTCTAATGCAATACACACACACACACACACACACACACACACACACCAACAAAAAAGGTTAGTTACTTCAAAAAACTGAAACAGAGCTAAATGGGATCTCTAAAGTCTTAACAGAACCTAATCAAGACTTTTCTTATGTCTGCTTATACGTGATCTTTCCTACTCAGTGAGTCCATACTAGAAGCAATTAACAAAGTAATGTTCTCTTACCAATGAACTCTTTTTTGGATGGACCTAGGTCTCCACTAAAATGTAAATTGACAATGTCAAATTACAAAAGGTCTTCAGATGTAAGAAGTCTTTGGTTATTTACAATTTGGTTGAGTAGTAAGCCAGTAAACTGTAAGCCTACTAAAATTTTCAAGAAATTATATTGTCAAAGAAACCACATATCTAGCATAAAAATCCTGTGGCATTTCAACCTCATCCCCAAAGCTGTACATCGCTAAGAGTAACATATTCTCCAGTGCTTACTTAAAGTTATTGTATAGGACAGAGCCAAGGACCACAGACACAATGGAGAAAGAATTTCCTCAGAAAGCAGAACCAGCAGTTTCCAAATGAACTAATTAAATGCAAACTAAACTTCCAGAGAGCAAGAAAGATTTTGCAGTATTCTCCTCAGTATGATTTGATGATTGTTAAAAACCAGTGACTATTTCTGGGTTTTCCATTATTCTGTACTGTGACTAAGAATATTGCATGTGCATGCACACACACATGTGTGTGTGTTGTGTCATTTCTCTGCCATTTGTGTTAAGTCTGGGTGTAAGATAGAGACAAAAAATTTGTCATATCTCTATATCATAGCATGCAACACATACTCAATGGAGAAAAACCACATACCACTCAAGACCCTAGACTTTAAGATTGGTTCTATCTCTGAATTAGACTTTGAGATTAGTTCATTTGAAAAGGGACAGAGTGTGTTATAGTACTACTCTTCTTTAATATCCAGTCTCTTCTGCTTCCTCAGTAGTAGACGTTTTTAGCTGAAAATAGGGAAAACCAAGTAAGAAATTGCATATCCAAAAGTTTAGGTCAAAGAGATGTGAGCAGAAGCAAGTTTATTCTTCAATTTTACTCTTAAAGAAAGGGCTATATCCATCTCCTCTCTTCTCTTCTTTCTGGCTGAAATTAAGATGTGAAAGGTGAGGCTAAAGAAGCTATTTTAATTCATGAAGAATTAGCTGTATGCTGGAAACACAAGGACATTTACCAATAACATTGCAGAATCTGAATTTAAGGTTCAAATGGAGCACCAAAGACTATAGGCACAAATTAACTACAATATATTCTAATTTCTTATCTTGCAGATACACTATCAAATAGCTTTATATACCAAGTTCAAGCATAAAATTCATAGATTTGTTTGAATAAAGTGTCACAATATGGTAAAGTCAGAAATAGGCAACCATCTATTTCTGGGTTCTGACCCATGACGGTCTCCTCCCAACTGTGCAAATGTGGCTCCATGTTTACTTCAAAAGACCTTATGGTAAGTATTTCAATCCCAGCTCATGAGGCTAAACTCTCTCAAACAGCTGTCACTTTGCTACCTCTTTCTTTAAACTTAGGGAAATAAAGATCAGAAAAAAGATTACTTTGGGAAAGAAATATGCTGAGGCCTTGGAACTAGGCTTAAGACCATATAAATAATATATTTTGCATTCTGCATTTTTCACATACATTCTATACTATGGGGGAAAGGACATGGTTTCAAGGAAGAACATTTACTTTGTCCTGAAAGGTTTTTTTCTCTATACAGAGTATGTACATCTGGAGGGGAGCCAGAGTAGGATCTGCAAAGATAGCACCAATGGCAGGAGCCATCCTGGACCTGGTCTCAGGGTAGTACTGGCCACAGGATGAAAGGATCTACATTTCTGACACTGAAAAGGCATCATGTCTGCCTTGGGATGCTTACCTCATTAATAATTCCATGAATAATAGACTTTTGTATTGTTTATATAGCTGCTATTTAGGTCTTTGTAATAATAATTACATCTGTACCCTAATTATAATTCTGCCTTCAGGCAATAGTTACATGGATTTCATTACCATTCAATATTATGCAAAGAATTATCTGGATCTTTTCTCCAAAACTTTTATCTACTTCTTTATATCTCCATTGCATGTTTCTGACATAACCATGAATAATTGCATCCATTCATCCATCCACCAGTTTCTTACAGGTCTAGCTCATGCCAGCTACATGAACTTTCTTTTTAGCCCCTGTTTCCAAAGTAGTTTTCCTACTTCAAAGACCTGAACATTTCTGCTAGAATGATAGGATTCCCTTCAAGTTTTATCTAAACAACAAAACTGACATTTAGCCAATTCCTCAAACATAGTAAAGATTATATATATATAATCCTGAATACTTCCTGTGGTTAGGATGATTTTTTAAACTTTTTCTTTTCTCATTGAGTGTATCGGTACATTTTAGGTATACAGTACAGTTACATTCATCATTGGGATATTGTACCTTTACATGACAGGTCTCAGTTCTTATTGTTCCCCCATACCCCTGCCCTCCCTTCACCCCCTCCTCCCTTACCCATTTACAAAAACTTTTTTTCCATTTTCTCATATTTTTTTCTTTTCCCTTATTTCCTTTCCCATACCCTTCCCACTTCCCCTACAACTTTAGCCCTTTTCTTCCCATTTCACATTGTCAATTATACCACTTGGATCTTATTTACACTTTTAGTTTTCACAGTAGAGAAACTATTTGGTATTTAAAACAAATTAAATACTTTTTTATAATATATGTTTTGAACATTGTGTTTAGTCTATTTATGAATGAATAGCCTCATTTATATACCTATACTTAACATACTTCTCAGTATCCATATGTTTTCAATTCCAAACACTGATGTTCTTAGATGATGTGGATACTTTGGCTTCTCAGAATGTTATATGATTTAATTCAGTCATTCTTTAAGGAAAAAAAAGTTGCATTTTTTCATTTATACCTTCCCATCTCATGACCACTGTGACCACATCCTGAAATGCTGACATATCCATCTGTGCATTTTATTGGTGCTAAAGAGAAGAAGCCTGCAGCCTTGGTCTCTCTGGATTTAAGCAATTCAGAAAAGGATAAGATATTTAGTTCTTTCTATGGGTTAGATATTATACTGTATTCTCTGTATAAATTAGCCTATTTAATAATGTAAACCAATTTGTGAGGTAAATGCAACAGATAGGAAATTCGGAACACATGTTAGTAAGTAAAAGAAATATACATTCCTTATTTACTCATAACTAAGCTTAATTTGGGCATTATGCCTCTATTCTGTGAGGTAAAGGCAAACAATCTCACTGGTACTAGGAGTAAGCCTTAAGTATTACCAGGATTGACATTTTAATACTGGAGAACTTTAGGGGTTTAAATATGAGGAACATAATAAAAACATGCCAGCCTCAGTCTTCATTATATAGCCTTCCAATATTACCTAAGATAGCTACTTTCCTTGGGTTCTAGATATGTATTAGCCAACGTGGTAGCCAGTGACCACTTAGTACTTCACATACAGCTTGTCACATTCAAACAGACTGGAAATGTAAGGCACACAGTAAATTTCAATGATTTAACTCTGAAGAAGGCCCTCATTTATAATTTTATTTGATTATATGTTGAAATGATAATGTTGGACATATATTTTGTTAAAGAAAATGTATTAATAAAAGTTTTACTCCTTGTTTTACTTTTTTAAAATACTAGAATGTAAAGATTACAAGTGTGGCTAGCATTATTCTTATTGGATGTCACTGCTCTAGATTTCTGGCCATTTCCTTCCTTTTAGCCACAAGGCTGCTTTGGTTAGGCAAAGTCAGTTTCATGGATTTTACCCAAACTATTTTTCAGAGAAGTGAAACTATTGTTACAAAAAGTTATATGCGTTTACTCTGGCTCAACTGCACAGTAGGTGAAGGTAAGTCTATTTCACATTCTTCAAAAATGAAAGACACCATTTTTATTTAAGGATGGTCTAGGAAATAGTCCATGGTGTTTGGACAGAATTGTGGACTAATTTATTGGATATTTAGCAGGAAGAGTGAAAAAATTCATGTGAGAAAGATGAGGGTGCTCTCAGAAGGGTATGCAGATGTGAAGCTTTTATAAGAATGTTTTTCTATTCGATCCATTCAATTTTCAAAATGAAAAACAATTTGAAGTTTCTTTCGTAAGAGCGTGTAGAAGTTTATAAAATGCTTTAAAATGCTAGGTGTACCTGTCTCAAGAAGAAGCCCAAATTGAAGTTAATAAAATCATTCTTGAGATGGGCAAAACATTCTAACAGAATGGAAGTCAAGAAGATGATAAAATAGAACTGAGATTGTAGTTTAGTCACTCTTGCTTCTTGGGAGGAGAATCCTAGAGGTTTGGATATAATTGGAAGAAATATTTTGTTCCCTATCTTTTGTGCTAGAGTTTGTAAATAGAAAAAAACAGAGGGAGCTGAGGAAGCAAAAGTTAAGGTGTTTCTTCCTGTGTCAAAATAAAACTTGTACAATAAAGAAAAGGGTTAATGAATGGCTTAGAACAAGAAGCTAATTAGATTCAATACTTTGAGTGTGAAGGGACTGAGAACAGCAGAGACAAGAATGCTTCAGCAGAGATACCAAGGATGGTCATGCAGAAAAGAAAATGTGACCTCGAGCATACATAGGCTGAGAAGTAATATCAACTGGGCAAGAAATGCAAAGATGAGGGTCTTTTTCCAAAAGAGTTAAACAAGGAGAGACATAGGGCTGGTGTCAGCCACAACCAAGACAGAACAACTGCCAAGATAAAAATAAGAAAAGCAAATTGAATATAAGATTCAATGAGGACAATCAAAACTAGCATACAGGAGAGAAACTCAAATTTTGGGGGTCAACGAAATACAAAAACAAAATTACAATAAAAGGATTAGTGGGCACAATGCAATATTCATTTGACAAATAAGAAGTGAATAATTGCTATGTGCTTGTCAAAGCACATGCACTGAGGATGCAGTAATAAGTAGTACATAATCCTTGTCATCAAGGAACATGTGGTCTACGGGGAAGGCAATAAACAAGCAGATCATTTTTCACAGGTTGGTGTATCTTACAGAAGGACATCAGCAGAATATACACCTCAGTTTTCTCAATCAGATATCTCCAAAGGGTAATGCAACTATGCAGTTTAAAGAGTGATTATAATTTGGCAGGCAAGATGAGAGTAAGAAGCGAAGGCAATGGAAAATGCAGAGGGAGAGCTGAGGAAAGCAGCATTCTAGGTCAAGAGCAGCATAAATCAAAGGTTTAGGTTCCAGAAAGAATATGAACAGATGCAAAGAAGTTGAAAACATGAAACTGTACCATGCTGAGAAGTTTGGATTTATCCTGGAGGCAAAAGGAAATAAGTGCCATTAGCAACCCTGAAGTGTAGACAATAAACTGAGAGGTTAGACTAACAGCTACAGTCATAGTAGGAAGTGCTGGCAGTGACATAAGCAAGATACTGTAGTGTTTTGAACTAGATTGTGGCCATGAGGGTGGAGAAATGTGGACAAATTTTGAAATAGATGCATAATAGGAGGACTTATTGAATAAAATTTATGGGTTTGGGCAAGGGACTGAGACTGCAGCAAGATTTCCGTGAATATGGATAAACTTACCTTAGTCCTGCATAATGGGACATGTGCAGTCAGCCTACTGTGTAAAGGCAAAGGCTATGATGACTTCTAGGTCTTTAAAAAAAAACTACCCTGTGTGTTGAGAGAAGATCAGAGAAAGTTCGGGCTATCTCTGTTCTGATTTTTGACAATAACTTCTAACAGATGTATGACAAAGGGACAAAGGAACTACCACAAATAGACTCTCTTAAAGGAAAACTAAATCTAGGCCCAGCTGGAGTTAGAGCAACAGAAAAATTGTGTCCTGTTCTAAGCAATGCTATATTGAATTATTGTATAATATATGATATTTTTATACCCAAAGGTTATATACTGGATTAAGTTTCTAAAACCCTAATAATTATAGCTGGTGCACACCTGGACATAGTGAGAGGCAAAGAGGAAAAGTTCACCTGTCAACTCCAGCATCACTGTCTAAGTGGATCCCCACACATCTTATGAATGGCAAACGTGTGGCAACTGTCTGAGACATTGTCAACTGAGCAGAAACATACTTATCTTAGGCAACAATGTCCTGTTGAAGATTTGTGACCTGAGATTATGGATTTTGCAGTAATTTTGTAAGGGAATAATTTGAAGTTTTTCTCACTATAAAACACTTTGTATTGTAAAATATGGTTGGATTTTCCCTAATGAAATGTCATATTCAATATGAATAATATCACATTCAAAGCTGTTGGCTTTGTACTTTACTTATATATAAATATATCTAAGAATGTTGAAATGGATTAACCTTGCAGACTCTGAATAGCAGAAATGGAAAAAAACAAGTTAGTCTTAGGAGTGATTTGTCACTATTCAGTCATATTAATAAGCTAGATAACAATGGAGAAGTTAATGTAAATAGTATTTTTAATTTAAAGATTGTATTTTGATATTTGATATATTTGAAACAACTGATTTGTTATCCCAGACTACTTTTGGCATGTAATTCAGTCTGTCCTTGTGTAAAATATTGCTTTTCACTCTATAAAGTCCTAGTCTTGTGGATTATATTTATAGTTTTTTACTTTCTACTCATAACATCCATATATGTAATCCATATTAAAGTAAAACATTTTAGTATGCGGATTAAAATCTAGACTCTTTTCTACATATAGAACTATAAATTTATAGAATGGAATCTACAGACTAGGGTGTAAATACACACATACACAGACTCCAAAGTTAACCAAAAATCTTGATAGAACTTTCAAAATTAAAATGATTTAGATGAAGTATAAGAAATCAACTATGTTTACATAGTTTCATATGTGAAGTCATTATTTTACAAATCACTATTTTCATGTTCTTTTTAGATTGTCTTAGAGTACAATCAATCAAATCTCAAAAGGAATCCTCTATGAACTTTTTGTGGAAAAAAACTCTTTTGAGGCCTTGAAATAATATTTATAAATAAAGAACTTTTAGGAAAAACTACCCACACTGCAATTCAAAATAACCTAATCATGAGCACTATGGAGGAAACATAAGCCTCCATACCTTGATATTGTTCATGCTTGCTAGGAATGCTCACCAGGACTGAGGGAAGCTTGTTTCCCCAAAAATGCTAAGCAAGGTCTATCCAAACACTGAGATTAGGCTTTTCATATTTAGAGGAAACTTTTAGATAAGCAAAGCAATATGACCTTGAGGATTATAAAAATTGTACTTCTTTTGAAAGAACAATATTTTCTTTTATGAAGCATTGAATAAAGAATGCTGAGATAACAAACTATAGGGCAAAAAAAGAGAAAATTGTTTCAATTGATTCTGTATTCATCAAGCTCCTTGAATTAGCAAGCTCTAACACTAAGAAAAAATGGGGAGAAAATTCTAGCCAGAATTTTGGAAAAACAGGCCAGTTGACAGAACGCTAAGAATAAGCAAGAAGTGCACTGAAGGAAACTAACTTGGCAGTAACCTTGTTCTTGGAGAAGAGTTCAATGTACAAAAGCCAAATGGCTTAGCAAGGCCAAAAGTGATACAGGAAAATACTAGGGTTAAGAAAAACGAATTTAATGGTAAGATGCAGAAATAAGACTCCAAGCAGCAACATGTCTAAAAGAACATTAGACAGATGATAATCAAATCACAAGAGGATATAAATTGAGTTGGTGATTTCAGGAACAGAATGTAACCTTCCAGGAGAAGAGACTGAGAAGTACACATTAGGGTATTAGAAACTAGCCAAGCATAACAGGATTTCAGAAAGAAATCAAATAATAAAGAAAATATGAGACAGGAATTTTTTTAAAGAGCTAGGGAAATTGGGGTAAAGTTCTAGTTTTTTTTAATAAAAGGAAATGTAGAAAAATTATGACATGTATGCATTTAATAATCATGCCATTGGCAATACCAGGTGATGAAGAAAAGAATAATAGCAGCTCTCATAAGATTCTCTTGTCTATTTTGAATTGCCTTTCTTCACCATACTCTCTATACTGCTGCCAATCCATATAAAGTCCATCTCTAAGTGCTTCTCAAAAACATCTTCTATTTCCCATGCCTCAGAATTTCTCTTCTAGTTGTCACTCAAAATAGTTTTCTTTAGCCATGGACCTTAGTCCAGGTTTCCATTCCAATCCTAACATAAGTTTTCCAAATGACATAGTTGATGATGTCCATTCCCTTGGTCAAAAGCCTTCAGCAATTTCCCATTGGAACTTTTCAACACAGTTTTGAACCAACCTGGATGATACAGTTTAAATGACTGACACAATATTCTGTGATGGTATCCTGATTTTAAAAATTGTTACATGAATTTTATAGTCTATTGTTGTTTTGTTTGGGTACATTTGGGGGACTGTTGGGCATTTGCAAAAGCAGTGTATAAGTATTTGAATAATAGATGGGAGCACTAGCTACTCGCTCAAATATTCATTTGAGAATTGCTTATGAATGTCCATTATTTGCCAAACACTGTGCAATGGTGAACCAGGAAGATAATTATCACACTTAAGGAACTTATAGTCTAGTAGAAAAGACATGCTGATATGTTGAACAAATACTTATTTAACTTTTAAAACAGAATTATTTATTTTATAGTTGTTAAAAGTCCTATGAGGAAGAAGCAAAGCATATATCTTATGGCCTGCATAAAAAGAAACCTATTCTTTCAGAGTCTTTGTCTGTCTGCTCTGCCCCCAGCAGATTTACTGTATAAAAAGATATTTCAACTAAGATTGAAAGGATGCATAGGAGTCAGTCCTGGCTGATAAAGAACTTTGATGAAGGTACACAAGAAATCTGAAATTCAGACAGCATGATAGCAAGCTAGTGGGTAAGAAAATGACTTAAAAAAACTAGAGAGAGGCAGAAAGTTTCTGGAGTGAGCAACTGGGTGAATTGTGCCTGATAATGAAACAAGAGAAGGATCAGGTCTTGAGGCTGTTTTTGAAAAGGGTGACATCAGTATCTACCATAAGTTCACTTTAAGCCATATATAGTTCCAAGAAACATTGAAATATCCTGGTGGAAATGTCAGATCTGGAATTTACAAGAGATTCAGAATTCGGTTTAGAGGTAGATACTTCAATTTCTCAAGAATTTATTAGTGTTTAAATCATTTAGATGAATTCACCCAGGTAATGAACACAAAGGAAGATGAGAAACAGGGACACTAATAAGGAACTCTAACATAAAAATGATGAAAAAGAATCATTTTTCTAAGATTGAAAAATTCAAGAGATGATATGATATGATAGAAGATATGATATCATAGAAGCCAAGGAAAGTCAAAGATTCCAGAGATAGTGAGTAGTTTACTGGGTCAAAAGTAATGGGTCATCAAGTGCGATTAAGACTACACTGTGCATACTGTACCTATTGTATAAAATTATCACTCAAAACTGTACTGTAAGATTAAAAGGGAAGCAGAAAGAAAATCAAACTAAACTTCTACTTGCAGAAGATAACAAAGAAAATACTTAGGGGATGAGAAGTAGAGAGGTAGAAAATTTTAAAAGATCATTTATTACAAAATAAATAAATGGGCCCTCAAGAAAGGGCATAATTTCATAATTTACTTGCTTAGGTAAGCATTATTTTCTTGGTTATAAAAATAAATATGGATATTCTTTGATGCCTATCACAAATATGAATTTCTCCAGAAAGAGGTAGCACATTTTTTGCCTAGCATCTGAGACACTACAGTTTTAAAATAAAATTATCAGGGCCAGGAATTCAGCTCAGTGGTGCCACTGCCTGCCTCACATGCACAAGATTTCAAGTTTGATTCCCAGTACCAAAATAAAAATGTAGAGTTCTGCCATACCATTGGTAAGTGTGCACACATCCTGGGGAGCAGCTGTGTGGACCAGAGTGGTGTGGCTGCAGGCAGATCCCAGCTGCTAGATGATTCAAAGAAGAATAATGTAAGACTAATTGAAGTCAATGAAAAAAAAAAACAGGAGAGAGTGCAGATGATATTTAAAAAATTGTTCACTGACATAATGGCAGAAAACTTCGCAAACAGGGGGAAAGAATCTGACATACAGATAAGTGAGGCTTATAGGACTCCAACTAGCCACAATAAAATAAAAATCTATACATAAGCATATAATAATTAAGATCCCAGAAACCCAACTGAAGAACAAAATTCTACAAGCAGTTAGAGAAAAGAAAGAAATCACATACAAAGGAAAGCCCATCTGAATCACAGCAGACTTCTCAACACAAAACCACAAGGCAAGAAGAGCATGAAGTGATGTATTTCAAGCCCTACAGGAAAACAACCTCCAACCCAGTTTGATGTAACCTGCAAAACTAACTTTCAAAATTGATGGAGAACTAAGATAATTTCATGACAAAGAGCACCTTAGGAATGTCATGAATACTAAACCAGTACTCCAAAAATTTTTAAATAATATCATAGGAAAAGACAATGAGATCACAACCACAGCAGAATGAACCCATCAGTCATGACAAGAAATTAAATGCAAAGGGGGAAAACCCAACAAAAAGAAAAAGTCATGCCAAGGATAAGTCAATACATATCAGTTACAAGCATCAATAGTCTCAATTCACCAATCAAAAGAAACATACTGGCAGGATGGGTCAAGAAGCAATACATATGCTTAATACAAGAAACAAGCTTCATTCAAAAAGAAAATCATAGACTGAAAATTAAAGGGCAGAAAACAATAATCCATGTGACAGGACACCCCCCCAAAAAAAAGCAGGAGTAGTTATCCTCTTTACAGATCAAATGGATTTCAAACCAACACTGATTAAGAGAAACAAAGATGGACATTACATACTTGTAAAGGGAGCAAGTCAAGAGGAAGAGATGACAATCATAAATATATATACACCAAACACAAGTGCACCCACCTATATAAAACAAATACTAATGGGTATGAAAAATCATATAAGCATTAATACAATAGTAGTGGAAGCCAGGCGTGATCACGCATGCCTTGTAATCCCAGCACTCGGGAGGCTGATGCAGGAGGATCACTATGAGTTCGAGACCAGCCTGGGCTACATAGTGAGCTCCAGGTCAGTCTCAACTACATAGTGAGACCCTGTCTCAAAAGCAACAACAACAACAACAACAACAAAATACAATAGTAGTGGAGAACCCCAATACTCCACTGTCACAAGTAGATCAACCAGACAAAAAATAAACAATGAAATAGTAGAATTCAATCAAACAGGAAAAAATGAATTTCACAGATGTTTACAGAATGTTCTACCCCACAAAATCAGAATACACATTCTTTTCTGCTGCACGTAGATTGTTCTTCAAAATAGACCACATACTTGATCATAGAACATGTTTAAGTAAGTGCAAAAGAATTGAAGTGATCCCCTGTATATTACCAGAACATAGTGCAATGAAATTGGAGATCAATAGCAAAAGAAACCACAAGAATTTCATAAACATGAAAATTGAATAACACACTTCTGAATAACCACTGAGTCACAAATAAAATTAAAGAAGAAATCAGACAGTTCCTACAGTTAAATGACAAAGACAATACAACATGTTGCAATCAATGGTACACAATCAAATCAGTCATACAAGAGAAATTCATAGCAATGAATACCTACATTAGGAAAGCAGAGCAAGCTCAATTAGACAACCTGAGGCTGAAACTCAAGATTCTAGAAAAGAAGAGCGGGACACACCAAAAGCTCATACAAGGGAGAAAATTATAAAGATCAGAGCAGAAATTAATGCAATGGAGACTAAGAGAACAATACAAAAAATCAATGAAGCCAAGAGTTAGTTCTTTGAAAGAATAAGAAAAATTGACAAACCCTTAGCCAACCTTATCAAAAAAGGAAAGAAAAGGCCCAAATCCATAAATTAGAAATTAAAAGGGTGAAATTACAACGGACCCAGCAGAAATCCCAAGGATCATCAATACCTACTTCTAGAATGTATATGCCAATAAGATGGAAAATACAGAAGAAATTGACAGATTCCTAGATTTGTATGAGTCACCAAAGTTGAATGAAGATGACCTAAAAATTCTAAGCAACCCAACATCAATCAATGAAATTGAAATCATAATCAAAAACTTACCAACTGAGAAAAGTTCAGGTCCTGATGGCTTCACTGCTGAATTCTACAAGACATTTAGAGAGGAACTACTGCCACTCCTGTTTAAACTGTTCAATGAATTCATTCTAAATTCATTACTGGAAGCAAGCATCACATTGATCCCTAAAACAAAGAATCAACCAAAAGAGAACTATATGCCAATCTCACTAATGAACACAGATGCAAAAATCTTTAATAAGATACTCACAAATAGAAGCAGGAGACCATTAAAAAGATCATACACCCTGACCAAGTGGGATGCAGGGATGGCTCAATGTATGCAAATCAATAAATGTAATACTCTATATTAATAGAGCCAAGGACAAAAACCATATGATCATATCCATAGATGCAGAAAAAGGATTTGACAAAATCCAACACACATTTATTATAAAAATCTTCCAAAAAATGGAATAGATGGTCTCTATCTCAATTTGATAAAAGCCATCTATGAAAAATCAAAAGCCAACTTCATAACAAATGGTCAAAAAACTGAAATCCTTCATACTAAATTCAGGAACAAGACAAGGATATCCACTATCACCACTCCTGTTCACTATAGTTTTGGAAACATTAGCCACAGCAGTTAGACAAGAGAAATAAATAAAAGCAATAAAGATAGGAAATGAGGAAGTTAAGTTGTCATAATTTGCAAATAACATAATACTCTACTTAGAAACCCCAAGACCTCCACCAAAAGTCTTCTAGACTTGATAACCAAATTTGGCAAAGTAGCCGGATACAAATTCAACACACAAAAATCAATAGCCTTCCAGTACATAAAAAGCAAACTCACTGAAAGAGAAAAATAGGACAAACAATTCCTTTCACAATAGCATCCAAAAAATTGAAACACCTAGGAATCCACCTAATAAAAGAAAAAGACCTCTACTCTGAAAACTACAACACTCTGAAAAAAGAGATTGAAAAGGATATAAAAAAAATGGAAAGACATCCCTTGCTCCTGGGTAGGAAGAATCAATATAGTGAAAATGGCCATACTTCCATAACTGCTATACAGATTCAATGCAATCCTAGTTGAAATCCTTGCAGCATTCTTCACAGATCTTGAGAAAATAATACAAAAATTAATTTGGAAGAAGAAGAGACCTAAAATAGCAAAAGCAATTATAGGCAAAAAAGATAAGGTAGGAAGTATCACAATCCCTAACTTGATACTATACTACAAACAACTGTGATAAAAACAACACAGTACTGGCAAAGAAACAGAACTGAGGACCAGTGGAACAGATTAGAAGATGCAGAAATAAGTCCAGACACACTTAGCCACCTCATCTTTGACAAAGAAGCCAAACCCCCTCATTGGAGGAAAGATAACCTCTTTAATAAATAGTGCTGGAAAAACTGGGTTTTTACTTGTGAAAGATTAAAACTAGACCTATATCTCTCACTAAACTAAACTTGAAATGCACTAAACTAAAATTGAAATGGATTAAAGATCTAAATATTAAAATAGAAACACTAAACTGGCAAGAACTGAGGTTAGTAGAACCCTTGATGACATTGGTATAGGAAAAGATTTCATGAACAAAGCCTTAGTTGCCCATGAACTAGCACAAAAAATCAACAAGTAGTATCTCTTATTAAAAAGCTTCTGCACAGCAAGAGAAACAACTAATAGTGTGAAGAGACAACCCTAATGTAGGAAAAACTTTTCACCTGCTCTTCCTCAGACAAAGGTCTACTATCTAGAATATATAAAGAACATGAAAAAGACTGACCTCCCAAATTTAAAATCACAATCCAAAAATGGGCATCTGAAATGAACAGACAGTTCTCAAAGTAGAAATAGCAAGTAAACATGAAAAAATGTTCAAAGTCATTGGTCTTCTGAGAGACACAAATGAAAACAACACTGAGATTCTACCTCATCCAAGAAAGAATGGCTGCAATCATGAAATCAACCAATAACAAATGCTGGTGCGGCTGTGGGGAAAGAGGAACCCTGCTCCACTGCTGGTGAGAGTGCAGACTGGTACAGCCACTGTGCAACCGGTATGGAGATACTTCAAAGAAGTAGGATTGGAGGTCCTATTTGATCCTTTTATCCCCCTGCTGGGTGTCTTCCCCAAAGAATTAAAAGAGTCATATCACAGTGATATATGTGCACCCAAGCTCAAAGAAATATAATTGGTGATCGCTAAAATTTGGAAGCAGCCCAATTGCCCATCAACTGGAGAATGGATAAAGAAAAATGTGTTTTTTAAATAAATGGAGTACCACTCCGCCTTAAAGGATGAGAAACTAGAGACAATTATAGCTAAATGGATGCAAATTGAGGTGATTCTCTTAAGTGAAATAAATAGGATGCATATGTATATATACCAAATAGTTTCTCTAGTGTGAGAAACTGAAAGTGTAAATAAGGACTAAAAGGTATAATAGATAATGCGAAATAGGAGGAAAGGGTGCAAAGGGGAAGGAGAAATGGGAAGGGTAGTGGAAAAGAAAGATGGAAATAGAGTTAACATGAGAAAAAGAAAAAATGGAAACAAAGTCTTTGTAGGTAGGGAGGGATTGAAGGGAAAGGAAGGAAGTGGGGAAAAAATAAGAACCAAGATAGATTATGTAAAGGTGCGAATTTCATTACACTGTATACCATAAATGTACCAATAAAATTAATTTACTTAAAAATAATGAAAAAATAAAATTATAGCTTGATGATTATTTTTTGACTACCCAGGATTTAAAGTAATTTCAAGGGATGAAATAATGTAATCTTGTGCACCCATAACAGAATTTAGAAAAATGAAAAACATAATACTTGAAACATATTTTTAAATAATGAAAGGATTAACAGTATTATCAGATACAGCTAAGGAGAGATTTGATTAGATGAAAGACAGTTAAGAATGCAAAAAGCAAAAATGTTATGAAAAAACAGGTTAAAATAACAATAAAAATACTAAGAAGCTTTTTATATTTTGAAAATTCTAGAAAGGATGAAATATCAAAAAAAACATAATATTTGAAGAGATAATGCTTCATTTTTTTTCCAAATGAATGAAACACAATAATCCACACCTTTGCACAACATAAGCTCACAGGAAGTTAAAAGCTAATATGGGAAAAAATAAAAGAAAGTATATATTGAGAAAGAAAATAATGGATATCTGGCATACTATAGATACAAAGAAAGATAGAGCCACCAGTTCTTCAAAAGATGGTCACAAATTGAAGATTAATATATCAGAGTAATAATGGAAGCTAGAAAATAGTGGAATCATTTCAATGTGCTGAGATGCTACCACTGCCAAACTAGATTTCGTTCCTCAGAGACTAAGATGAAATCTGAATCCTTCTAGACAAATAAAGAGATGACTTCCTGCTAGAATAGCATGTACTAAAAGAAATTCTAAAGACAGCATTTCAGGAAAAATGGCCCAGGATGGAATGTTTGAGACCCAAGAAGAAATAAGGGACACATTGGATTATAAATTTATGGGTAAATCTTAATGAGCATCAACTCTTTAAAATGATACCAATATTCTCTTCTAAGGGTAGAAAATAATTAAATGACACAAAATAATAACATGTAAATGTGAGGGGAGAGAAACAAATATATTCAAGGTTTTTAAAAATAATTAATTCACTTAATCTGCCAAAGATTAAAACTAGACCCTTATCTTTCACCATGCACTAAATTAAAATCCAAGTGGATTAAAGATCTAAATATTAAAACAGAAACACTGAACTTGCTGGAAGATAAGTTAGGCAGAACTCTTGAAGATATTGGCATAGGAAAATACTTTATGAACAAATCCTCAGTAGCATGGGAACTAGCAGAAAGAATCAACAACTGGGATCTCATCCTATTAAAAAGCTTCTGCATTGCAAAAGAAACCATCAACAGAACTAAGAGACAACTACAATGCAGGAAAAAATTTCTACCAGCTGCCACTCAGACAAATGACTATTACCTAGAATATATAAAGAACTCAAAACAATCATCCCCCCAAATATAAAGACCCAATTCAAAAATGGGCATCTGAAATGAACAGACATTTCTCAGACAAAGAAGTAAAAGCAGCAAGTAAATATATGAAAAAAATGCTCCACATGACCAGTCATTCAAGAGATGCAGATGAAAACAACACTGAGATTCCACCTCACCCCAGAAAGAATGGCTGCTATCAAGAAATCACACAATAACAAATGTTGGTGGGGTTGTGGAGTGAAAGGAACCATTCTCCATTGTTGGTGGGAGTGCAGACTGGTGCAACCACTATGGAAATCAATATGGAGATATCTCAAAGAGCTGGGATTAGAGGTTCCATTTGACCCAACCATCCCTCTGCTGGGTATCTTTCCAAAAGAATTAAAAGAATCATACCATAGTGATATATGCACACCTATGTTGATAGTGGCACAGTTTGTAATAGCTAAAACTTGGAAACAGCCCATTTGCCGATCTGTTGGAAACTGGATAAAGAAGATGTGGTTTTTCTATAAAATGGAATACTACTCAGCCATAAAGAATGAGAAATTAGATTCATTGATGGGTAAATGGATACATATTAAGGATATACTCTTAAGTGAAATACATAAGTCACACAGGTGTAAATACCAAATAGTTTGTCTGGTATGAAAAACTATAATAGTTCATAAGATCCTAATGAGATAATTGACAATGTGAAATAGGAAGAAAAGGGCTAAAGGTGTAGGGAAAGTGGGAAGAGTAGGGGAAAGGTAATAAGGGAAAGAAAAAAATATAAGAAAATGAAAAATTTTAAATGAAGTGTTCGTAAATGGGGAGGAAAGGAGGGGGTGAAGGGGAGGGAAGGGACAAGGGGAAATAATAAGAACTGAGACCTGCCATGTAAAGGTACAAGATCCCGATAATGAATGTAACTGTACTGTATACCTAAAATGTACGAATAAACTCAATTAAAAAATAATAATTGTTATTTCAGAGAAGGTGATTTAATTTAGATTTTATTTTAGTTTGAAACATAATCACTAAACATAATATATAAATTCAAAATTAATTGAGTAGAAACATATAAGGAGTCAAAATAGTCAATGTACAAAAAGCAAATGGGGGTGGAGAGGCCTGTCTTAGTAACATTACCATCTCTAAGACAAAATATCTGACACCTGCAACTTAAGGGAGGGGTTTTTTGGATCATTATTTCAGTTCATGGTCACCTTTGCTCCAAGGCAGAAACAGGATGGCTAGGTGACATAGCAGAGGACAGAGTGCTCAATCCATGGCACCCAAAAAGCAGAGAGAGAAAGGAGAAGCCAGTGAAAAGAATACACTCTTCCAAGCAGCACCCCTGCTGACCCATCTCCAAGCAGGCCCTACCATCTAAGCACACATTCAATTGCTGACTTCATCAATGGATGAATCCACTGATGTGTATAATAGCCCCACGATCCAGTCAACTTCCAAACATATGAGGCTTTTAGGAGATATTTTACATAATGGGCTTAGGAACTATGGGAAACAAGAATATATAAGATAATAAATGTAAACCCAGAAATGTGATTCAACCATTTGATATATAGTCAGTGCAACTGACTGAATGCTACAGTTAACAAAGATTGTTAGATATAAGGAAATTTCTATATCATATGAACATACAAAAATGGAAAGTAAAGGGATGGGAAAATGTATTTCAATTGCAGGAAAGGTAATCCAATATTGACAAAACCACAAAGATGGTCAGTAGTTTGTGAAGAGCTTGGAGACAGTTTGAAATGGGGACAATGAGTAAGATCATCAGATAAATGAAGGGATAACGCTGGCAAAAATTTAACAAATGTGGGTGATATAGTTAATTATCGGTTGACAGTTGCATACTAACAAGCAAAAGTTAGAAGTTATGAATGTATAATGATATGACTATGACACATATTTTGTGAAGAAAAGCTATCTACATATAGCTATTTGAAATTATAGATTTTTTAATAAAATTTTATTCAAACTTTACCTTCTTAAGCAATATTAGTTTACTGTAGGGGATTAATTAAATTACTTTTACAATACTATGCAAAAAGTTCATATTTTGAATCCCTTCTTGCATTCTAACAAGTTCAATATCACTTTAAGATCTCTCGTTAAATATTCCACCAAATTCCCACAAATGTAACTCGCTTGTAGGTAACCTCTGAGAATTCTAGGCCATTGGGCTTGAAAGTTGTGTCACATACAATCACTGGCCCAGATAATAGCTGTAGCTGCTCTGTTCCTCCTGTCATCTTTGTGTTATATTGTTTGCAGTTATATTTCTTTGCACAGGCTCCTGTGGAAGTTGCCAACAACCTCTTTTGGACAAAAGCACTGAAATGCTCTTCTGACAGTAGAAAGGTTGTCAGAATCTACTCTGAATACCCAACATTCTGCTAGGTGCTAGAGAGAAAAACAGAGACTATAAACAAATATGAGATGTAGTCCAAAGAGGGGGGAAAATAAATAAATAAAATGACAAAAACCAGGGATATATTATAATAAAGATTATAAGCAAAGAAGAAATGGAGATTAAAGGAGATAACAGGGTGACAATCACCTTTCAAAGAGGTTATATTTCAGTTTTTCTGCAAAGGAAGCAGCAAGCACCAATGTGCAGAGCAAGAAAGTATTTATCTTGTCATGAGAACTGCCTGCAATCCAGACTTAGAGGGACAGTACTACAAGATTATACCAGAGAGATAAGCAGTGACCAGACTTATAAGACTTTGTTATTTTTAAATTGAATGGGATTGTGGTGTGAGAACAGGCATATAAGGAGCAGATAGGAGGGTGTAGCTAGTAGTCCAGGAAAGATAACAGTTTCTGAGATTAGAATGGTGGCAGTTGGAATAGAGAGAGGTGAACAGATTCTAGATTGTTATGGCTTGTATATAGACAAGAGCCCAGAGGCTCATGTGGTCATAGGTAAGTGTTCAGGGAGGTAGCTGATTCAGGGTGTCCCACTTTTGGTGTGGATAGCACCGGTCATTTGGCTTACAGCCTGAACAGAATATAAAGGTACCTTCTCCTGCTGTTTCACTGCTTGCTGCTATAGCCTTGTGCTTGCCATGCCATGAACTGTTTCTCCTCTGCAATGTCCCTCTGCATGCCACCCAGCCAGCCACCTGAGGACTAAAACCTCTAAATCTGTAAGCCAAAACAAACCTTTCCACCTTTAACTCTGAGTATTGGGTATGTTGTCTCAGCAGCAAGAAAAATAACTAAGACAGATTTTGGTGCCAGGGTGGGGTCATTGCTATGCCATTACCTGCCATGAGGTTTAAGGAGCATTTGTAACTGTCTTGTGGTAAGAGTTCAGAAAGATTTAGAGATACAACTGAAGAAGCAGCTCTGGAATGCTTTAAGCTCTACTCGACAGGAAATTATGGTCCAAGATCAACAGATCAGAATACTTATAGGAATGCAGCTGGTAAAGACCAGACTCAAAAGGTTTCAGTTAGGAACAAGGGCTTCATTGGCTATTGGACTTCAGATCATGTATGCTATGCTTTGACAGAAATTTTGTCTGCATTTTTATCTTGTTTAGAGACTTTGAGACTGAAATTAAAGGCAGAAAACTAATCCTGTTGAAGAAATTTCAAGACAGTCTAATGTTCTGGTAGTGGCATGGCTACTGTTGGGAGCATTTAGCCAAATCTATGTTGAGAATCAAGAGCAAAGAGACTAGAAGAATGATTTAAAACATTTTGAGTTTATCCAGAAGAAAGCTCCAGTAAAGTTGTAGACTGCAAAGATGGAGTACAGGAGAACCTGGATGCTGCGATGAAAGAGGACCATAGAAAATATGGCCTGAGAACATCATAAAACCAGTAGGACTCCATACTTTGCATCCTCAAAATTGCGAAGGTGAAAGATTTTGCTTTGCGAAGAGATCCCTGAATCACCACACTCCAGAATGGTGGTGGCTTAGGGAATTTGTTGTTCAGGATTGAGTTCATAGTGCTCAGTAATTGAAGCCCTAGACAGCTACAGTCAAGAAAAAAGGAAACCTAGCTACTGCTGCAGTTGGCAGCAAACTCAGATGTAATCCTTATGGTGCTGGTTTTAGGCACACATAGAATGCAAGAGTTGTGGGGTCAGGAAGGCTTTCACCAGATTTTAGAAGAAGGCCTGGAAGGCCAGACCATGTGCCTCTGGGAGGCCAGACAGTGTGCCTCTGAGGGGGCATTGTATGAAGCTGTGAATATGAAGCCGAAGGTGCAGTGGACACCATAAGAGGTTGGAGAAGCCAGAAATGTGGATCATCTGAGAAAAGCTGCAAAGACTGAGCAAAGCCATCCCAAAAGAGAAGCCATGGAGCTACAACCACTGGATATACCACAGGGGCAGAGCCACCCAAGGTTTCTGCAGTTCATATCTTGCCACAGATTGTACTGGATAGTAGACATGGAATTATGGTACTGTTTATCCTGCTGAATTTTGGGCTTGCTTTGGTCACATTCCTTTCTATCCCCCTATTTGTAACTTTTGTGATGTGAATCTTTATCTTGTTCCATTGTATGTCAGAATTGTTTCACTTTTTATTTATACAGGAGCTTGCAGGTAAGAGTTTGCCTTAAATCCCAGAGGAGACTAGATTTAGACTTTTCAGCAATACTGAAACTGTTTGAACTTTGAATACTCTTAGAGGTAGACTAAATGCTTTTTGCATAAAGGGATGTGCACAAGTCTTTGGGGGGCCAGGAGTGGAATGCAATAACTTGTCTTTAGGTGATCCTCCAAAGCTTCATGTAGTCATAGTCGGGGCTTTTCAGAAGTGGCTGGATCTAGGGTGTGTGATGCTGGGATTAATGTTATGATGCTGAGATTAAGGGTGCCCCACCCTGGGTGTGAGTGCTACATGTCCTAAGAATGAGTAGCCTGGATGGACTATAAAAAATGGAAAAATGACTGTTTCAGTCCCTTGCTGCTTGCGGTTTGCCTGCTACTGCCTTCTGCCTGCTGTGCAATGACACTCTGTCATACCACTCTGCCTTGGGAGCCAGCTAATTATGAAATGAAACCTCTACAAACTGAGCCAAAATAAACCTTTCCTCCTTTAACTTTGGATGTTGGATATTTTGTCTTAACAATAAGAAAAGAATCCAAGATAGAGATATACAATTAATTAGAATCATCTGGAGTTTCTCATGGACCAGAACATATTATTATCATAGCATTGAACATCTTGAATTTAGTTTGTTGCTTATACTTCTATCTTTCCTGTTTGACTGTATGGTTTTGGTGGTATGGCTTATCAAAATAATCTTTTAATCTAACACTTGGATATACATTGAGCATGTGTGTGTGAGTATAGAAAACATATAGGAATAGATTATGTTATAAGATCCAGTAAGCTAGATATATAACCACAAAATTTGGGTGATCTTGTTAACTATCACATAACTATGATAGTAGTTGCATACTAATACATTGCATAATTGTGTCCAGGTTATAAATGGATGACTGTTAACAATCATGAGTAACATAAAAGCAACTTTAGAATTGATCAACGTTATTTTTTGAAAAAGTAATGGACTAATTGTTTCTGATATTTTAAAAATTGTTTTGCTATAGTCAAACTTTATCCTTTATTTAAGGGTTTCAATCTGATGACATGCTTAGAAAACACTTCGTTATTTTGAAATCACAAATATTTCATCTATAGCTGCATACCTGGTTCTGATATTTGAAATGTTCATTATCACTTAAATATTTTTCATTTTCTGTAAGTGAAGGTTTGCATTATGGAACTTTAATTCGTTTCTTTTTGTGTGGTTCCTTCGAGAAGAGGTTCCTCTTAGTTCTTCATGCTGTACTACCTCCTTGTTAAAACTCATAAGTGTTGCAAGGCTGGTGTTAATAGATTCTGCAGTGAAATCTCAACTGGAGAGATTAATTGATTAGTACCTTTGTATTTTTACACAATATGAAGATTCCTAATGACCAAGAGTAGCCCATGACTGTGACACTACAGTACTTCCATGTATGCTGAATGTGGCAATAGAATAGTATCTAGGTTTTTGCTGTGATTCCTGATAAACTCACACAAAGCTTTAAAATGTAGGACAATGAATCACTTGTACAAAGGTGAACTTTTTAGATATTCTTTCTGGCTTTAGTTATTTCATTTAGGGCAGAAATAACAGCAGGCAGCGCCAAGTCTAGTCTGCTACTGTATTTTTCCCCCTTAGAAATGCTCGAATAATGACAATAAAATATCTAGAAATTGGTTTTAAAATTCTGTATTTGGGGGGGATCTTTTGAAAATAAAATATGAACCCTCAAAAACTACTGAATCTGTGTTTGTCCTAGTTGAGAGCTGAGGAGAAACCTTTCCTTTTATGTTATCTGTGCTGCCTGTTTAATGAAGCCATTGTGGGCCTACTTGGCTCATTTACATCTCTTGCTTCAGGAATGTCTGCTTCCATGTTTGCAATCCCTTTGATTGGATCAATACAGCCATCAGGATCTACTGGAGAGCTGGGAACTAGTCTAGGATACCCCAAGGTGATGTGCAGAAGACAAGGAAGGCCCTAAAAATAGCCTAAGATAAACCACAGGGCAACACTGTTTTCAACTTCGCAGTGTGCTTATTATTATTGCTGGTTGATTGAAGTTGACAAGGAGGGAACGACCTCCCTGTCCAGAACAGATGCCACTTAAGAAGCCACCCCCTTTGTAGTCACCACACTGAAAGTTGTAAACTCAGACTCTAGGTTCTTGCTGATATTCTATTCACACAGCCAAAAAGATTTCCTTAGCATATTTGTACAAGATAATTCAGAATACAAATACTTCAAAATTTGGAGGGGGGGGAAGTGCTTCTCTATGTTCTACAGACCTTGAAGTTTAATTATGTTTCCTGAATAGAGGTATTATTCTCATTTATATTCAGACAAGAATATACTCTTCTGAAGCAGGACTACATGATCAACTGCACCAGTATTTCTACAGCAGATGAGTTTCTGTTTGGGGGCTTTCTGAATGCTATGCATAAAAGATGATGTGCATTGCAATTTTTTTGGCATAAATTGTTTGGAGATAAAGGCGGTATGAACTCTACCTGTATAAATTCCAACAAGAATTTTTATGAGGAAAGTTCTCATGGAAACCCCCAGGAAGCTTTCAGGGCCTTCCATGACAAAATACATCAATATAGTCAACACTGGATAGTTTGGGAAAACATACACTAGGTTCAACATAAGAAGATTTAATTTTATAATGGAGTATTAACATTCTTAAATTCAATTGAAATCTCAAAATTAATTAAAATTGCTTCCCAAATTATATATTCTTTTATACAATATCTAAACTAAATGATTGTAGTTTAAGTGAATCACAAAGGGCAATTTAAGTATTATCATCTCTGCTAAGATGAGGTGTTATTTTTGTAAGCTTAAGTTGTTTTAAAATAAGTTCATCATACCTTCAACTAAAAGATATTTTGACAAAAGGTGGCAGATGCCAATTTCTCATCTTTTCCACTTTTTCTCATGCTTACCTAGTATTGCAAATAAAACAGACAGATAAACTGACAGGTACATAGTCAGGCAAAGAGTGAAAATGACTGGACAACAGATAATCAGATAGAGAAAAGATAGAAGATAGGTAGATAGATAGATGATAGATAGATAAATGGATGATAGATGAACAGATAAGGGATAGAAATGCAACCAATTAAATCGCAAAAAGGAATAAATATGGGAGAGAAGTATCTTCAGAAGGTGAATTAGGATTAATATTTTTCTCATGACTTTTCAAAATTCACAGAAGACAAGTGCAAGCCAACAAATTCTTTTCTTTCCATATCCTGGTTAAGACACTAGATTTTTTTTTTATTTTATCGGTACATTTTAGGTATACTATACAATGACATTCATCATTGGAAATTTGTACCTTTATGCAATCTACCTTGATTCTTATTTATTCCCCACTCACCTGCCCTGCCTTCCACCTTTCCACCCTTGCCCATTTACAAAACTTTTGTTTCCATTTTCTCATATTAATTCTATTCCCTTCCTTCCTTTCCCTGACCCTTCCCATTTCCCCCTCCCCTTTGCACCTTTTCTTCCTATTTCACATTATCTATTATATCTTTTAGTCCTTATTTACACTTTCAGTTTCTCACACAGGAGAAACTGTTCTGTATGCCCTATTTATTTCACTTAAGAGTATCACCTCAATTTGCATACATTTAGTTATAAATGTCTCATATTTCTCATTCTTTATGGCTGAGTAGTACTCCAGTTCATTTAAAAAAAACCACATTTTCTTTATCCATTTTCCTGTTGATAGGTAATTGGGCTATTTCCAAATTTGGTTATTACAAACTGTGCTGCTATGAACATGGTGTACATATATCACTGTGGTATGATTCTTTTAATTCTTTGGGGAAGACACCCAGCAGGGGACCCAGCTGAGTCAAATGGGACTTCCAGTCCTAGTTCTTTGAGGTATCTCCACACTTATTTCCACGTCAGTGGTTGTACCAGTCTACACTCGTACCAGCAGTAGAGCAGGGTTCCTTTTTCCCCACAGCCCTGCCGGCATTTGTTATTGGTCAACTTAATGATAGCAGCCATTCTTTCTGGGGTGCTCTGGAATCTCAGTGTTTTTTTTTTTTCATTTGCATCTTTCGAATGATCAGTGATGTTGAACATTTTTTCATGTTTATTTGCTATTTCTACTTTGTTTGAGAAATGTCTGTTGATTTCACATGCCCATTTTTAGATTGGGCCTTTACATTTTGGAGGTCAGCTTTTTTTTTTTTTTTTTTTTGTACCGGGTATCAAATGTAGGACCTTGCACTTGTGAGGCAGGCAGTGGCACCATTGAGTTAAATCCCCAGCAAAGGTCAACTTTTTTTTAAGTTCTCTATATATTCTAGATAGTAGACTTTTGTCTGGTGAAAATTTTTTCCCATATTGTGGGTAGTCTCTTTACACTGTTTGTTGGTGGTTTCTCTTGCTGTGCAGAAGCTTTGTAATAAGAAGAGATCCCAGTTGTTGATTCTTTGTGCTAGTTCACCTGCAACTGAGGTTTTGTTTATGAAATCTTTTTCTATACCAATGTCTTCAGGAGTTTTACCTAACCTTTCTTCTAGCCAGTTTAATGTTTCTGTATTAATATTTAGAGCTTTAACCCATTTTGATTTTAGTTTGGTGCACGGTAAGAGATACAGATCTAGTTTTAATCTTTGTCAAGTCAAAATCCAGTTTCTCCAGCAGCATTTATTTAAGAGCCTACCTTTCCTCCAGAGAGGGCATTTGGTTCCTAAAGATGGGGTGTCTGAGTGTTAAGACACTAAATTTTGAACACTAATTTTCTGTCTCCGCTCTACTAATAAAACAGAATGATTACAATTACATAGATAAATTTAGTGCATTGAATAACCCTCATTTTCCTACCACATTCTACAGCCAAAAGAATTAATTAGGAATGGAACTGCCAACTTTAGTTTTATTTGTACCCTATCATGATTACATCTCTATCTGGGTCAATCAGTAACTTAAAACTAGAAGCAAAGGCATTAAATCTTATGATTTGGTTTTCATGGAGCAGATAAATCAAACCTAGTTTCATGCAAGAGTTTAACTTATCCTGATAGCCTTTCTTCAGTGACATAAAGTGGACATTGTTTGGTCAAAGATAAGTAAGTCAGTGTATTCTCCTCCTGGGTGGTTAAAGCCTATAACTAAAATAACACAAATGACAGGTTTTATGTTCATATTTCTTCACGGAGGTAACTGGTCAATGCACACAGTGATCACTCAGTATTTTTGATCATACATGCTTTCACTGATAGTCTCAGACAAAGCACAGGCAATCAGCTCACTTGTTGACTGATACCTTCAGCTGGGTATTACATTGAGCTTTCTCATATTAAGAAGCATAGATAGCATCATTCTCAGAGACCAAAGCCACAGTGAATTCTGATGGCAGGTAATGGAGTGCTAATTTCTTGCACCATCATTGCAGCCAAGATACAGACAGGGGAGCACCCACCCTTTAGGAAATCAGCCTCTTTCCCTGTTACTGTTTACTGTCGTGCATTAAATAGAAGTAGTTGCAAGTTGAGCACCAGGAAAGAGTGAATGTCTGTCAAAAAGGCAAATAAGCTGAAGGCCTTGTAATAATCCATAAACTAAATACAGAATCACAAACCCTAGCATAAGCTTTGGTGCAAAATGTGTTTTAGAACTCAGAATTGCTGTAATTTAGAAGGGAATGCAAGTGAATATATGATATATTTCTATAACCCACTACCATGAGCTGAAGCAATACTACGTGATCAAGCCCACCAGTATTTCTGTAGCAAAATACATGAATATTTACATCCAGAAGTATAAATTAACAGTATAAATAGCCTCTGTTAGTTTAGGTCTAGTTTCATCTTTAAATGAGTTTCTGTTTGGGGCTCTTTTGATGTTAGGCATAAAAGATTATGGGCCTGTATTCTTTCTTTCTGGTATAAACTATTTGGGAATAAGAATGATGTGAACTCTATCTCTAGTGATGTCATTGCTGCTTAATTTCCATTGTTCCAGACCTACTTTGTCAAGAGCCCACAGGCTTATGTAGGTGTGATCTACATAGCTGTGCTACATGCATGTCATCTAGGAATTCATTCATTTAGTTAATATGACTAACATGTGGAACACATGCCATGGGTCTACGGCACACGGGATCGGGGCAGTGACTGAACCATTCTGTTGTGTGGCCCACTGCATCATAAGTCTATGGGTTCTAAATCCTAGACTTTCTACCTTATAACACTATTAAAACTAAAAGTAGAAATATTTGTCTTTACCTCTCTTACGCAAATGTTTTTGAAGGTCAAACCAATTCTTAAATATGCGTACTTGAATCATTTACTAAGAATGCTACTACTGAAGATGCAGGTGAAATTAATCTTGGGCAGCAAAAAAACACCTGAGAAATGTCTTCTTGGATTGTTTTATTTTATTTATTTTTATTAAGGTATAGGTTTTCTTCCTACTGCTAATTTCTTCTTTAGGAATATTTTTCATTATAAAAGACCAAAGTGTTAATGAAATAAACCAAAAATTATTTATACCAGAAAAAATGAAAATATAGAAGTGACTTATTGTGTCACACAAGTTAAAACTTGATTTAGTGAATTTTAAAATGAAAAATTATTTCCTTATACATAGATTTTAGCTGAAATGCTGGAACTAATGATTACTGTTTAAGAATCTGTATTGTTTTGTTTTTATTCCAGTGCAGTGCGTCCAATATTCCATTTTTGTAGAATGTTTACATTTCAGCTGGTAAGTATCAGAATATTTATCTAAAGGACTTTAAATAATCTTCCAGATTTCAAATTATTCTGTTTTGATAAAGATAAGCCAGGGAATAACTTATTAGAAAATTTGAAAGATAAGACCACATCACAGTATCATGTCAAAACAGAAGAAATAATACTAGTGATATAATTTGTCATTAAAATAAAGGATATGAAAATAATGACTTTAAACTTATGGAAAATAAATCCAATATTTCTGTTGTGCCTGCCAATACCATGTCTGGAATAAAGCTCTCAGACATGATGAAGTATTATTTATACCTTCATAATGTTCTGTCTCTTTTATCACCAGCCTATAAGAAAACATAACCCATGAACTGCAGACAATCTAGATCTTCCATTTCAAATGTGAAAATTTGATAAATAGAAATTTTGTCAGTTTTTATATTTCTTTTTTTTCTTTTTATTGAGTTTATTGGTACCTTCTAGGTATAAAGTACAGTTACATTCATTACTGGGATCTTGTACCTTTACATTACACATCTTGGGTCTCATTTTTTCCCCTTGTCCCTGCCCTCCCTTCAACCTCTCCTCCCCTCCCCATTTACAAACACTTTATTTCCATTTTTTCATTTTCTCATATTTTTTTCTTTTCCCTTATTCCGTTTACCCTACCCTTCCCACTTTCCTTATACCTTTACCTCTTTTCTTCCTATTTCACATTGTTAATTATCTCATTAGGATCTTGTGTACTATTATAGTTTTCACACCAGAGAAACTATTCGGTATTTACACATAATTTCTATATTTCTTACAAACATTGATCCATGGAATATATAATAATGTAAAGCTTTGGTTCTGTTGCAAAAATATTTTATGATTGCAACAATTTGAAATACTGTACAGAGTGGATAAATAGGTCAAAATTATGCATGCTCAAATAGAATCTTGTCACTATATAAAATACTAAAACTAAATGCAATTAAATTTTATCAACCATGTGTGGTTGAATACAAGGATTATAGAACATTAGTGGCATCCATCTGTAGGGCAGCTCACTTATTATAATTCATATATTAGGTTTGTTGGGTGCCAGGATGTTAAAATCCCACAGGACTGATCATAATGGGAAATTCAATCATTAGGAAGACCTAAGCACCTTAAGTTTTATATGCTATCAGACACCTGAATACAAAATATTTATTAAAACAGCACCTTACTCTTAAGAGATAATTCTGTTGATCAGTTTATTCCCATATATTAACTGTATTTTCATCTTTGCTCCATTTTTATTTTTAATTATTCACTCAAAATTCCATCTGTTTATTCAATGTATTTAATTTGTTAACCGTATGATGCTAGTCAAGGATAAACATGAGCTCATTTTTATTTTCTGCTATTGCCAGCATTATTGACTAAATTCATATGACAGATTTAAGATATTTCATAAAGTATGCATGTGATTGTTCCTCACTAAAAGGATCTGATCAATACAATACCTCTGGGTCTTGTCTGCAGAATATATAATCAAAATGCTGTATAGTCTACTCTTTCTAATTTTAAAAATTAGTCATATTATAAAACACAAGGTTTTATGAAAATAAAAATGATAGCAATTTCCTACTTTAGAATGAAGGAATGAAAAATATATCTAAAATTAAATACTTAAAGATTTCTCACATTTTTCGTGGTAGATAATTTGGACAAAATTAATATAAATCTAACTCACCTTACTTCAGTCCTTGAACAGATTAGTCCTTCTTGGAAATGAAACCCACTGTGAAACCTACTGTGAAGTATGATCAAAAGTCACTGTACCCTTTGGGTCCTGTATTATGCTGTTGAACTTAGAGATGTCCTTGGGTATGGACCAAAGTAATTTTCTCTCCAGTCTGTTCCTTTCCACCTCATCATTGCTGAAATGCGTACATGTTCAGAAAATGAACAGAAAAAAATGAAGTGATGATTGGATCTTTAACTCTAATTCAATACTTTATTACAGGCATTATATAAATATTCCAATACTGTGGTTTCATTTTCATATGTCAGTAACTAAGGAGCCAGAATGGAAAATAGATTTTAGCCTTTATACTTTGTTCATCACTGCTACATATTTTGGCACTGTGTGCCTGCACTCTTCCTGAAATTTATTACTGAAGGAGAGATATCCTGTTTGCGTATTTTGCTTTCTTTAGACTCCTTTGTAACTATTCCGCTCTAGCTGGATTGTTTTTGTGTACCCAATATATATCTGAACTGCTTTTCCTAGAGCAGTGTTGACATCCAGTGGAGACTCAGAATAATTACAGGTGTGTCAAAATCCCTGTGGAATACAGCTCAGAGTGGATGTCTGGTTTGAAATAAATATCACGCAATTCAGTAACAAAAAATATGATTTTCGTCATGCTCACAATTGAAATAGAATGAAATGAAGAATAGCTTAACACATAGAAAATGTATAGGAGAAAGACCTTCTTCACCTGAGTTAGAAAGTTCTTAGATGCAACACCAAATTGAATATCACAATGATATTTTTTTACTTTTACAAAAGCCAAGGTTATGATAATTAAAAGACAAAGTAGAGTTTGGGATAAAATGTTGGCAAATCACATATATGACAATGTGTTTATATCAAGACAAATATAGACCCCTAAAACTCAAGCAGAGACATCTGCTTCCACCCAAGATGAAATGGTCCAGATTGACCTTTCAGGATGAAGCAAAAAAGAACAGAACAAATACATGAAACAATAGTTTCAAGATACTGGACATTATATAATAAGAACAGAGATCCCTGAGAGAGAAAAATAAAGTGACCACATGATTAGCAGCTTACTGCCTTGAGATTTAGGGTACAGAGAACAGGGGAACCTAGCAGAGCTCAGGAAACTCCCAGAATTGAGAGAAAGGAGGTGAGTTTTGGGAGATGAAGGCAGCCAAATCTCAGAAGATAAGGTCAAGAAAAGAATCTGGCTTATTCCTTATATCTATCTTCAGCCACTCACAGAAGGACCAGCACACACAAAATACTCAAAAGATGTGGATGTATGGTTCAGTGGATGGCTAAATCAATAAATGAATGCTGGGGAAAATCGACTCTGACTGCTACAAGTTCTGAAGATGAGATTTATGAATGAGACTAGGGAAACATTCCTGCACATTGGGAAAAACCAGTTGGCAGCTACTATGAGATTCCTAAACTGATTTCTCACTGACCTGTGACACTTTTATGTGTATTCAGTGGCTATCCATCACATGTTGATGTGTTGTTAAAACTCATTGTAAAATAAAATGTCACTGGGGCACTCTAGAATGAAAACACACAAACTTTGAAAAGCCAGTTCCCAAAGTTCAGGTGGGCTATTTCAATTTACAAATACAAAATGTTACTTCCTTCATTGATTCAGGGTGGAGGTAGGCCATAATTTTTTGACTCAATAAAGCACATTCTGTTAAAAGCTTCCTTAATTTCTACTCTATCACTTGTTCTCTGACACATTAACTATTCTAAATTTACCTGAAAATATATGCCCCATTTAAATGACCAATTTTCAAGTGGCACCAATGCTAGAATTTTAATATCAAAACTCTCCAATCATCTCTCAATGATTATTATTTTAAGGCTTTGAAAAGTCCAAAGTCCATTCTACTTCTCCTTAGATATAATTTCCATATCACATAGGCTTCAGCAACTAACACTTAGCCATCTTCTGTAAACAGTCTAGATCTGTGAATGCTGGTTGTCTAAAATTAATTTTAGCCTGTTCTGGGAGTGGCTGTGGGAGAAGTGCTGTATATTTTTAGACAACTATACATAGCATCATACCTTATGTTTGTTATTCATATTTTTCTGTAATTTAAAAGCAAACTTTAGACCCTGATCAATAACGGTAGAATGAATCAAAGTTCCAGAGAGTTCTATCTTTCCTATATAAAGCCTGTAAAGTCACCTAAAAGAGAAAAGCAACCTCAGTAATAGAACAAACGAAAGTGTAAACATTCCTGTTTGTCTTCCATAGGTCTAAAGCAATACTGGGACCCTACCTGAGCTATAAACATTGTATTAGGAAAGGCTTCTGGTGGACCTCATGTAGCTCAATCCTGGGGCTGGGGATTTGGCTGAGTGGTTCCACTGCCTGCCTTGCAAGCACAAAGTCCTGAGTTCCATCCCCAGTACCCCCTCAAAATAAGTATTAATCATCCTTATAAAGCAAAAAGATAAATGCTAGATATAAACTGAATTCTAGAGCTGTGCAAGTCAATAGCAGTGGCAGTAAAAAGCATGGACATGCTTTCGTGTAGAGATAGATTTCAGTAACAAATTCAGGACACATAATGACAGACAATAATATTTTTTAATTTTTATTTTTGTTAGTACATTTTGGCAGCACATAACAATTACATTCATCGTGGGGAGTGGGTACGTGTACATAATGCCTCTCAACTCTGTTTATGCCCCTCTCTCTTCCTTTACCCCTCTTGCCATCTCTTGACACACAAACTTAAATATCACTGAGAAAATATAAATAAATTAAAGAGCAAAATAAAAGATAATAAGAAATAGGGAGATAGAGCTTTTGCAAATGAGGAGAGCAAAAGATATTACAAATGAAGATGACAGATATGGAAAATAGAACATGAAACCCAAGTAAAATTAATATCCATTTCTGAAGGAAAATATGGAACAAATGTGTCAGAAAAGATAACCAAGGGTATAATTAAAGGACATTTTCCAGAATTAAAAACAAAAATTGAAATTAGATTTTCAAAAGACATACTATATTCTAATCAAAATCAATAACAGTAAAGTAATGAAAAATTTGGCAAAATCTTGAAATTTTTTAAAAAATGTATTTTCCAAGCTTCCAAATATAAAAAATATTATATGAAAAGAAGCTCAAGTCAGGACCTTCTCAGAGTTCTCCACTATAAAGTCCAAGGCCAGAAGATAGCAGAATGATGGCTGCAGAGGTCTTACTGTACCTGAGGGCACTTCACTGCTTCACTGTTAAGTGGGGGGGCACAAGGAGAGTTCCTTGTTCTGCACCCTTGAGTCCTCAGCCCCAAAATCACTGTGCGCATTGTCCAGAACTCTCAGGTCTGAAAAACTTTCTTGAATGGTAAGAAAAATTATTATCAGTGAAATTACCTTTAGGGATAAGGAAATGAGGAAATGGTTCCTGAATTTCCAGAAAGGAGAAATGTGATACTAATATGTCAATTAAATCTCACAACCAAATCAAGACACACAATATGGAAAATATATACACACAAAATGGAAAAGTCAAGTCTCATATGAAGCCCTGAAGATTGTTGAAAATGGGAGAAGGAAAAAGCGAAATGATTAAAATTTCTCTATAAACTACAGTAAAAAATATTGTAACTCTTTACTCATGTCTTTAATATTGATATTACTTTTGGAGTATTACCTATATAGTGAGCACTAGCAAAAATGTGACATTTACTTTCCACCTTTTATCTAAGTACTTATCTTTCACATTTTCATTAGCTCAAATTCAATGAGGATAGATTAATTAAATGTTAACTCTGTCAGTCTTGGTTCCAGATGTATCAAAAGGTACGAATTTGTTGAGTCAAGGTCAGGCACATACTTGGTTTCCAGAATTAATTAGGTGAAATTTTTGGTTTGATGAGCCAAGATGGTAAATTTTATGTCTGTATGATGTAGCTCTTTTAAATGGGTCTTCTTTGAAATTTCAAGTAAAACTAACATCTGTCAATAGATAAGATAGGGTTGACTATAATGTAGGAGCAAACTCTGGGATGGGAAAGGCCAGTAGGACCAGGCTAGAGTGGAAAGGCACCAAATGGAAGGCTTTGGTGAGTCACTTCAAGCTTAAGGAAGAAAGGTCCTTTTAGTTTGATTTCTTAACTGGGATGATGATGATGACTTTGTCTTCTCTCACCATCAGAATGAGTCTAGGGAGAATCTATTTGCCTGTTTTGAATTTAGGCGAGTGAGGACTAAATACCTTCCAAAAAAGAAAAAGAAAGCATATTATAATTTCTCTTGATGGAACCTGCTTGAGAAGGCCACAAACTTTTTTTTTAACATAACTACAAAGGTTTTTACACTTAAGTATGGCATTTCCATAAAGGTAGTCTGAAAATCTGATGCTAAAAAAAATCAGTTTTTCAGTGATTAAAACAACAAAACTCTGCAGCAGTAAATATTCTTTAAACTTGATTAACTCAGCATTTCCAAAACAAAATCGGTCACAGAATCTCTGTATGTGAAATGTTGATTAGCATGTGGAATATAATACAATTATTTATATAACACTGCCTTAGAGAACAGAGTACTTTTTCTTGGAGTCTTGGCATATTTGCATAAAGTAACAGTAAAATACATATTGAATGCTTACTCTATGTCAGGCATATGCCTTCTAAAATGCTTTACTGTAGTAAGTCATTTAATCCCCATGACACTTCTACATGATAGTTTCTGTTATTAATCCTATTTAACTATTTAATGTAGTGGAAAACTGTTAGCTACTTTTGTCTCATTGCTGAGACAAAATACCCAACACTCAAAGTTAAAGGGAGAAAGATTTATTTGGTTTAAGGCTCAAAGAGGTTTCAGTTCATTTTTGGCTGGCTCCAAGGTAGGATGGGAAAGGGGCAACAGTTCATGGGACCCACAAGGTAGCAAAAGAAAGAAGAGACCTAAACAGAATCTGTCTGCCCCTTTTACCTTATTCTGACTACTTTGGGTGGGTAACACTTGCACCCTTAATTCTAGTGCCCTCGGGCCTAGCATTGCATCATGAATTAATCACACACTCTAGATTTAGCCATCTCTGATAGAAAAGCCACACCTAAGAACACATGAGGGGTGCTGGGGGGCGGCATCTAAACACAAGCTGTAACAAAAACTAAACATTTACCCTCACTGTGCAAGGATAATGTGGTTTGTAAAGGATTAAAAAAAAGGGATTAATTCAGGCAGAATAACTGTAGAATTTAGACTCTATATTTCTGCCTAGTAATGAATGTCTTATTATAATTCAGTCAATAGGTGGTCAAACAATGAGAAATATACATCATAGATCCTGACCACCTCCTAATTTCTTTCCAAGTTGAAGACTCTACTCATAATAAACACTGGAGAAAATCACACATATAATTCTTGTCTTTGGATTTAATGCCAGTCAGGAAAGAAAACAAAGTAAATCAATCAATGCAACCCATCTTCATCCACACAAAATACAGATTATTAATCTTGGACTTTTAAGTTATTTCATAATAAATTAGAAAAGGCAGAAAGTAATTAGAATGAAAGCTGGTCACAGGGTGGGTGCAGGGTCTGGAGATTCCTGCCATTCTGGCACTGGCCCATTTATTGCTGGATTTAGGGTAGTCCAGATCATGAGGTTAGCCAACAGTAACCGGAGTGTAGGAACTTTTGACAGCTCAGAGCAATGGCTGCTTTCTAGCTTGCATAGGAGTATTTCAATGTTTTAACAGAAGATATGGCCTTTCAATAACTATGTTCCATCTGTGTATATATAAGGAAGTTCTTTTCTATTGAAAGTATTGAAACCTCCATTTAGTCTGCCAACTAAAAGCAGCAAAACTGCTCCCAAAACTGGCTAAATTCAAATAAAGAAGTAGGAAGTTTATTTCTTCCTCTACCACACATTTTGTCCTTCTTCAAGCCGCAGCAGACTTGGTCCTCTAACTCAATCTTCATTTGTAATGCATGCAATGATGATAAGGAGGTCACAAAATAGTGTTTAAAAATGTTAATAGCTACATACATGTGATGCTTAATCTAGCTTGTCAACTTGACTAGATTGAGAGATGCCTAGGAAATTAGTGAAGCACACTTCTTGGTAGATCTTTGAGAGAATTTCCAGATGCAATTAGCACTTGGGCCAGAAAACTGAGTGAGGAGGACTAGCCTTGAACATGGGCAGCACCATCACAGGCTGGAGGCCCGGAAGGGACAAAAAGTGGAAGAGCTGCTAACATGCATTCTTCCACCTCTTAGTGGGTACATTTTTTTTTTTTTTTTTTTTTTTTTTTTTTGGTACCAGGGATTGAACTCGGGCCCTTGTGCTTGCGAGGCAGGCCACCATTTGCAACAGCAACTCTCCAGGGGAGCTCTAGGGCCTGTATCCTCCCAGGGAGGCTGCATCACTGGTCCCTGTTGTTCTAAGGCTTCCTGATTCCAATTTGTTGTACTGACTAGCTACTGGTTTATCGAGCCCTCCAGACTGTAGACAACCGTTATGGGACTAGCTGGCCTCTGGTTGTGGAAGTCAATCTAGCAACTATCATACATATGTGTGTGTGTGTGTGTGTGTGTGTGTGTGTCTGTGTGTGTGACATCTATTATTAGGATATCTATCTATTATTTCTTTATCTATAAAGAACCTCACTACTACAAATATGAAACTAGCAAATCAACCCACGATTTTGTGAATAGCATTGCTTATGCTTAGAATAAGGCCAATTTTTAAATGTATTAAAATCACAATATCACAAATCTAGGGAGAAAAATAAAAAGCTATTAAATGAAGAACTAGATCTGGGGGTGTTGTCATCTTAACAGAGATACTTTTCTCTATTTGCATTATATTGTTCTATACTATATCCCTTGTCATACTTAAAAAACATAAATAGTTTTTCACTTTATGTTACTCCTCCAAATTTATCTTCTTTCTTCTTTGGGTCAAAACCTATAGAAATTTCTCTTTTTTAAGAATGAACTAATTTATTTCAATATTCATAGTAGCAACCAATTTTTGAAAGTCAATGATGGGAACTCAAATCAAAATATCCAAAGAATATTATAATTTATGAACTTAAAACCACAGAGAAGTAAATCCAACTTTAGAAATGACTGCATGAAGGTGTAGAATAACTTCAGAACTCACAATATGTTGTCTTTGACTCTTTCCCAAACAGTTAGGGTTATAACTTTGTAACACCCAGACCAATTTAAAAATTTCAAATAAACTTATTTAGACAAATCCTACAGATGGACTCTGACTGGTCAGAACTCAAAACTAAGACTCATATTCAATAGAAATACATACTTGGAAAGGGAGAATAGCATTTCCACAAAAGAAAGAAAATATGCCAAAATAGTTGTGTTACAATAAATATAGATAGATAGAAATAAATATAGATATATAGACAGAGACAGACAGACAGACAGACAGACAGATAGATAGATAGATAGATAGATAGATAGATAGATATAAACTCATGTCATATAATTCTGTACCAACTTTTCGGGTATGAGATACTTGTCTCACTAGGGAAATTGAAGTTCTTGAAGAACAAGACATTCTATATGTATATATAGAAAGTGCTTCTCTTGTAATATGATCTTAAGATTTTATAGATGTGGATTTTATTCATGAAGTCTTTTCCTATGCCAATGTCTTCAAGGGTTCTACCTCATCTCTCTTCCAGCCAGCTTAGTGTTTCTGTTTTAGTATTTAGATCTTTGATCCATTTCAAGTTTAGTTTTGCACATGGTGAGAGATATAGCTCTAGTTTTAAACTTTGGCAAGTTGAAATACAATTTTCCCAGCACCATTTTCTAAAGAGGTTATCTTTCCTCCAGGGAGAATGTTTGATTCCTTTGTCAAAGATGAGGTGGCTGAGTATGTCTGAAGTTGTTTCTGCATCGTCTAATCTGTTCCACTGGTCCTCTTTAAGGATGAGTAACAGTTTGTTAGGTGAGTGGTATATTTTCCTTCATGCAGTTATCCAAGACCTAGGATCCTTCTAACCTGTGGTCTGCCATTGTCTAGAACAATGATTCTTAAATTCTACTATTCGTCAGAACTGTTTGGAGGGCTTGGTAGCACATAGATTACTGATCCACCTACAGAATATTTGGCTTAGTAGGTCTGAGGTGGGCTCCATGAATCTGAATATTGAAAAAGTTTCCAAGTGTAACTGATGCAAATGTTCAAAAGCCTCTGTTGATTTTGCAGTTTTCTGCTGGCTGATGGGGAAAGTAGTCTCTGGAGAAGGCACACTTGCTCCTTTCTACTAAACACCTTAAACACCTTGCTCACTCTTATCACTTTACAGTAGAATAGAACCAAGCAGCTAATCCCACCTAAACACAGGAACTCTAAGAAGTGCAGCCTACCAATTTGTCAGGGAAGGGAGGAGAAGACAACTTTTTCTGAGCATTAACAGTTAGTGCCACAAAGCATGAGTGAACTAAAAGCCTGAAATAAAACATGAAGGTCTCTTCTATGAAAAAAAAAGTGGTGATATGATCTCTGAACTATGAAAAGACTGAAAAAATATTTTGTAGAGTTAGATTCAAAGACTATTTTTGACATTTTCATTCAGTTGTCTTGTTCTTTTATTTAGAAAATAACAAAGATTGTAATTACTTCTGGGTGGATTTGTTACAGAGTTAACACAAACAGTAAATCTTAGCTTGCCTTTGAGTCTGTTTATATCATCTTTGGAGTGGAGTTAGGTTGCATCAAATGATCTTTTATGAAAGAAACGGATTGTAGTTACTCAAAAGAGCATGTGTATAGTTAAACAAGAATTGTCCATTAGGAAGGTCAGCAAATTCGTATCCATCGTTTAAGCTTGGGGTTCAGAATTGCATTGATGATTTTTGGTAAAATCATCCTTGCCTTTTATTAGCATTATGATAACTGGAGAAATTAAATTATTCTCCTGCTACTTATTATCTGAATGAGCTGCTGCATATTATGCATACCAATATGTTACTCTTATGGTAACTAATTTATAATGTAGTATGAGTCATATAGTATTCACCTCCCACGTTGCAATTTGCCTTCACCCAGAGTTTAATTCTTCCAGCTGACATTTGCTAGCTGAATTTTCTTTCAAATACAGAACATTAATTTTATCTTATTTTAATTATGCTTCAACTCTCAAAGAAAGAAAGAGCTCTGACTGTTTGCATACAGACTGAAGTACTTTATCCTCTTTCTGAAATTGCCATTGCTTTGACCATTGCTGTAGTTGAACATTCAGGTTGTACTTGGCTTGTTTAAATTTTGCTCTTCTCTAGTATTTCATTCCTTTGAATTATAACACAGTATACAAAGATTTGTAAGCAATAGGTTTCTACATGTCTTTAATTAATTCACTGTCCTTTGCAGAGAAACTTTGTCAGAAGCCACAAATTGAAAGGCTTGTAAAGTTTTATGATCTGCAATAAAAAAATGTTGAAAACATTGGTCAAATTTTAGGCTTCCAAAATATATTTCACTTTTATGAGCAATGTTTTTATTCACCATTGAGTTATTATAGTCTCTTTTTTCCCCATTAAGTTTATTGGTATATTTTAGGTATACGATACAGTTACATTCATCGGGATCTTGTACCTTTACATGATGTGTCTTGATTCTTATTTTTTTCTCCTTTAAAATGGTATGAACTGATTATTAGCAGCATGTTTCTGATGTTTATCTACTCATTTCAATCTAAATAGTGGGCTACATCAAAAGTCACTTCCACAATCAAATTATAAACTAGCAAAATCAATAGATTATGTAGCACTCACAAGTCATGCACGCATTCATTCATTCCTTCATTTCCATTTCTTAACACAGTGCTCAGCAACTGGTCTGTGAGGCAGCCTAGTGTTGTGAACAGAGGTAAGGACTTTGTTATAAAGTCTCCAGGTTCAAGCACTCTCGACAAGCTACAAGTTGTGCCTTGTGCTATTAATCTTTCTACATTTTAGTTTCATTATCTGGAAAGTGGAAATAAGGCTAGAAAAAGACAATAGCATTTACTTAACAAGGCTACAAAGATTAATTGTGAAGGTATGTGTGGAATCATGTTGTAAAGATCTCTTTAACAACTGTAAATCTGGGTGGTTGTTTTAATATTGAGCCTAAGGCAAACATTACAAAGCAGGTGAAGTCTATCCTTTGTCCGATCCTTGCTTACTTGGCCAATCATCTCTTAGAACCAATGCTTTGCCACCCTCTCTTGTAGAGTTCACTCAGTAATGTTCTAATTGGAGTTTTTTTCCCCAAAACTATGCTATTGGAGATCAAGTTGCAACTTAGATGATTACAGCTTTAGTCCTTGTCCACAGAATCTCTTTGGGACTGGAAGTGGTTTTACAAACCTTGAAATCATCTTGTATGCCACATGCAGACTAATTCTGAATCTTAAGAGTTGTTCAAGCAAGTAAAATCTCAACTTCACAGAAGAATGGATCACAAAACTTGGTATAAAATAAACTAGCTTCTTTGCTTTGAGTTCACTATTTGGGGGAATTTGGGAAGTCACCTAACTTCCCTTAATCTAATTTACTTAATTTTTAAATAAGGAAATATTTCCTTAAGAGTGTTTATCAAATAATTTGATAAAGTAAAAATATAATAATCAAGAACTTCTGAGTAGTTATTGTGTACTAGGAATTGTTCTAATAGTCACTGAATTCATCCTCACAGCAAACTTTTGAGGTTGGATCAATGTGAGAATTATGCATCTTATGTCAACTTGGTTGGCTTAGGAGCTATCTAGAGGACTGATGGGGTACACTTCTGATCATGTCTGTGTGGGTCATGGAAATATGCTGGATATTACATTTGATCTTTAGCCTCTTCTTCTCTAGTACTTTTTCTTTGCTCTGCTTCCCAGACACCAGAGATGAAATGTAGGTGTTAAGCTTATTTGCTTCTCCATCCCCTTCCACCATGATATTGTCATTGTGGAGTCAGCTTACCATGTACTGAACCACCAGAAATTATGAGTCTACCTAGAACTCTCTTCCTTTTACTTGTGGATATCATATATTGTGTCTCACTAATGCTAATGCTAATACAGAAAAGTGATACAGGAATGAGGTTGTGACTGAGACTTTACCTGTTCATGTGGTTCAGAAATCTTTGAAACTGGTTTATAGGAGGAGTTTGGAAAGGTTTGGAAATGCTACTAAAGAAGACATAGAATGCATTAATCAGATCTTGTTGGGCAGTTCTGGTCAGAGCTCAGAAGGCCAGAATAGTGTTAGAAATGGGGACAGTAAAAGTCAGGATGTTTCCATTGGAAATAACAACTTCATTGGCAATTGGACTAGAGGTCATGTGTGTTATACTCATGTCAAACTTTCTCATGTCACATTACATTCATATTGTTCAAGTCAACATTTTGTCTATGTTGTGAGACTTTAGAGAAGTCTGATATTAAGTGTAGCTGGCTAATCTATCTGTCAGAAGAAATTTCAAGGCAACCCAACAGTCAGGCTGTGGCATGGGTACTGCTAGATGCTTTTAGCCAGGTTATCATTGAGAACTGGGACCAAAAAAACAAATCAGAAAGTGTGAAGAATTTAATTTTGTCCCAGAAGTAATCATGTATGAATTTGAGCCAAAGGAGTTATGGATGCTGAAGAGATTAGCACCATTAAAAAAAATGCTTTGTACAAAGACAAGAAAGATGTTTCAAGGACATCTCAGGAATCGGCAAAACTTCACCTATCACAGGCTTAAAGATGCAAAATATAAACTTGTTCTTGACATAATATCCCCTGAGTCCTTTGCTCAAGAAGGGCCACCTAGATAAATAGTTTCTGGGAGTTCATTTCCTTGTGCTCAGCCATCAAGACACTCGAAAACTTCTGAAAGCAGGATTCAAGTGGTTCTGGCTACTGTTCATATTGGTGGTAGATCTTGGCATTATCAATGTAGTGCTGGTTTTACCAGAATGCAGAATGTAAAAATTATGAAGTCAAGGAGACTTCTGCCCAGATTTCAAAGGAGGTCTGGGAGTCAGGGCAAAAAGTCCTGAGAGGGCAGTGCATGAAGTTGTAGAAATGAATTCAAAGTTGCAGTGGAGACTCCAGGAAGTAAGAACTATCAGAAATGTTAAACATTTGCTGAAGAAAGCTGCAGGACGTGAGCCAAGCCAGCCTAACAGAAAGGCCATGTGGCTTAAAACCAGCAGGCCCTAGGGGTAGGACCTTATGGATTTCACATTTTACAACCATTTGCTCTGAGTACCCGATGTGGAACTAGTGGATTTAATATTTGCCCTGCCAGATTTCATTGTTTTTGGTCAGAGTTTTTCTATCCCTCTATTCCTTCCTTTAGGAGTGGGAATGTTTATCATGTGCCATATGCCTTGAGTTTCTGTGACTTGTTTTTTTATTTTTACAGAGATTCACTGCTAAGAATTTTCTGTGAATTCCTGAAAACACTTTAATCAAAAAAAATTGAAAAATGCTAGAATTGTTGAGATTATTGGAAAGGGATTACTACATTCTTGGTTGTACACAGAATTGTTGTAACATGTTGGGCAAAATTATTAACTTGTATATTTGAAGACTAAGTTGGTTTAAGGAGATGTGTTTGGATATCAAGTTGACACAGGCTGGCCTGTGGGAGTTAAGCTTATTGTGTCAATTTCACTGATTTGGGAATCCTCTAAGGGGTTGAAGGAGCATGCTCCTTGGTGGGTCATGGAGCCATGAACTTGGGTATTATGTCTGGTCCCTGGGTCCTTACTACCTGGCACTATTCCCTGAATCTGCTTCTTCTGGCCACCATGAACTAAACATCTTTGCTCTACCATACCCTTCCGCCATGGAAGGGTGTTTCTGCCTTGGAACTCACTAAAACTTGCTGGAGCCCTTGAAACCATAAGCCAAATTAAACTTCTTCTCCTATAAGGTGTGGATACTGGGTATTGTGTCTCAGTGGTAACAAAGTTGCCTAATACACCTCCACTTATGTGTAAAGAGGAGCAATTGATTCATTTAAAATTATGCAATCCATAACTTCTGCCACTGAAATTAGAACATAGATACTCTGGCTCTAGAGTTAATGCATTTATCACACATCAAGTGTTTGGATAATTGAGGCCATGGTAGTCATCTATAGGAGAAAAAAATCACAAATTTCTTAACAAACAACATTATTTAGACAGGGAAATGTTAGGTGTAATAGAAGGCACATGAAACTCAGAAAAATTAGGATTTGAGTTTCTAGATTGCATATATCTATATGATATTTGGCAGATCACTTAATAATTCCTGAGCTGTATCCTTATAGGGAAAAACAAAAATATTTATCCCTAAATCACAAGAGAAACTCAGGGAATAGACTGTCAGTAACTGATACATCACAACTGAATAAATATGGAGAGTTTTTCAAGGAAAGGGTTATTTCTCTTTCCAAATTTGTATCAACTATAAAAATTTCTTTTTACTTTAGGACCCAAAACATTCATGGAAAAAGAAATTGTTAATAAAAATATGGGGATTTTTTTGTGTTGACATATTCTTTTATTCCTTTCTGAAGAATATATAGAGAGATTAGTCAATCTAAAATAGTGTCTTAGTAACAGTGGTTTCAAGAATCATTCCATTCATAAAAGTAAGCCATTTAAGACCAAAACAACTTTCTCAGTTCCTTTGTGATTGAAATCCCAAATTATACCATGTAGGTCATACTCAGGAAGAAAGTAAAAACTGGCCTAACTAGGATTTTTTTTTTTGTCACATAGAGATTTTTTTAGAAATGAACACACAAAAGCTTTGTTTCCATTTTTCCTTTTTTTCTTGTTTTGTTTATTTTCTCTTCCTTTCTTTCTCCCTCCCCCCTCCCTAGTTCCTTTTTTCATTTGAACACTTTCTTCCTATTTTATAATATCTAGTATACATTTTGGTCCTTGTTCACACTTTTGGTTTCTTACACTAGAAAAACAATGCAACAATTACATATGTATGCTCAATTATGTCACCTTAAGGTGCATCCATTTACCTACAAGGTCTCAAGTTTATCCATTTTTATGGTTAAGTAGCATTCATCAGTTAGTAGGCATTTGGGCTATTTCCAAGATTTAGCTATTACAAACTTTGCTGCTGTAAACATGGGTGTTCATATGTCACTGTGGTATAATGTTTTTAATTATTTCAGGAAGATACCAAGAAGAGGAACAGCTGGCTTAAATGGAACCAGGAGGAGAAGAGAGGTTGAAGGTGGGGTAGCAGAATGAGTAAAAAACAAGAGAAATTATTATATGACACATACAGGTACAAATTCCCTATGATGAATATGACAATTATGTATATCTAAAATGTATCAATAAAGTGGAGGAGTCTTTTGGTGGAATTTTTGGGTCTTCAATGTAGATGATGTATCATATCATCAGCAAATAATGATAGTTTAACTTCTTCCTTTCCTATCTTTATTGCTTTAATTTCTTTCTCTTGTCTAATTGCCATGGCTAATGCTTCCAGAACTATATCGAAGAGGAGTGGTGATAGTGGGCATCCTTGTCTTTTTCCTGATTTTAACATGATGGTTTTCAGTTTTTTGGCCATTTAATATGATGTTGGCTGTTGGTTTATCATAGATAGCCTTTATTAAGTGGAGACATAGACCATCTATTCCAATTTTTTGCAGTTTTTATCATGAATGGGTGTTGAATTTTGTCAAATGCTTTTTCTGCATCTATTGAGAGGATCATATGGATTTTGTCCTTGACTTTGTTAATATAGTGTATTACATTTATTGACTTATGTATGTTGAACCATCATTGCATCCCTGGAATAAATCCAACTTTGTCAGGATGTATGATCTTCTTGATGATCCTCTGTATTCTGTTTGCTACTATCTTATTAAGGATTTTTGCATCTATATTCATTAAGGAGATAGGCCTGTAGTTCTCTTTTTTAATTGTATCTTCCCCTGGTTTGGGAATCAAAGTGATACCTGCTTCCAGGAGTCAATTTGGAAGTATTGCTTCCCTTTTGATATCATTGAAAAGTTCGAAGAGTAATGGCAGTAGTTCTTCTCTAAATGTCTTGTAAAATTCAGCAGTGAATCCATCAGGACCTGGGCTTTTCTTTGTTGGTAAATTTTTAATTACATTTTCAAATTCACTGATTGTAATTGGGGTGTTTAAAATGTTTTTATCTTCTTTGTTGAACTTTGGTAATTCATAAGTATCTAGAAATCTGTCCATTTCTTCTGTGTTTTCCATTTTTTAGAGTACAGGTTCTAAAAATGTCTTGTAAAATTCAGCAGTGAATCCATCAGGACCTGGGCTTTTCTTTGTTGGTAAATTTTTAATTACATTTTCAAATTCACTGATTGTAATTGGGGTGTTTAAAATGTTTTTATCTTCTTTGTTCAACTTTGGTAATTCATAAGTATCTAGAAATCAGTCCATTTCTTTTGTGTTCCCCCCCGCCACTTTTTTTTTTGTACAGGTTCTCAAAGTAGGTATTAACGATCCTCCGGATTTCTGTTGGGTCTGTTGTGACTTCACCTTTTTCATTACTGATTGCATGGATCTGAGCCTTTTCTTTCCTTTTTTATTCCTTTTTTTCTTGTTTTGTTTATTTTCTCTTCCTTTCTTTCTCCCTCCCCCCTCCCTAGTTCCTTTTTTCATTTGAACACTTTCTTCCTATTTTATAATATCTAGTATACATTTTGGTCCTTGTTCACACTTTTGGTTTCTTACACTAGAAAAACAATGCAACAATTACATATGTATGCTCAATTATGTCACCTTAAGGTGCATCCATTTACCTACAAGGTCTCAAGTTTATCCATTTTTATGGTTAAGTAGCATTCATCAGTTAGTAGGCATTTGGGCTATTTCCAAGATTTAGCTATTACAAACTTTGCTGCTGTAAACATGGGTGTTCATATGTCACTGTGGTATAATGTTTTTAATTATTTCAGGAAGATACCAAGAAGAGGAACAGCTGGCTTAAATGGAACCAGGAGGAGAAGAGAGGTTGAAGGTGGGGTAGCAGAATGAGTAAAAAACAAGAGAAATTATTATATGACACATACAGGTACAAATTCCCTATGATGAATATGACAATTATGTATATCTAAAATGTATCAATAAAGTGGAGGAGTCTTTTGGTGGAATTTTTGGGTCTTCAATGTAGATGATGTATCATATCATCAGCAAATAATGATAGTTTAACTTCTTCCTTTCCTATCTTTATTGCTTTAATTTCTTTCTCTTGTCTAATTGCCATGGCTAATGCTTCCAGAACTATATCGAAGAGGAGTGGTGATAGTGGGCATCCTTGTCTTTTTCCTGATTTTAACATGATGGTTTTCAGTTTTTTGGCCATTTAATATGATGTTGGCTGTTGGTTTATCATAGATAGCCTTTATTAAGTGGAGACATAGACCATCTATTCCAATTTTTTGCAGTTTTTATCATGAATGGGTGTTGAATTTTGTCAAATGCTTTTTCTGCATCTATTGAGAGGATCATATGGATTTTGTCCTTGACTTTGTTAATATAGTGTATTACATTTATTGACTTATGTATGTTGAACCATCATTGCATCCCTGGAATAAATCCAACTTTGTCAGGATGTATGATCTTCTTGATGATCCTCTGTATTCTGTTTGCTACTATCTTATTAAGGATTTTTGCATCTATATTCATTAAGGAGATAGGCCTGTAGTTCTCTTTTTTAATTGTATCTTCCCCTGGTTTGGGAATCAAAGTGATACCTGCTTCCAGGAGTCAATTTGGAAGTATTGCTTCCCTTTTGATATCATTGAAAAGTTCGAAGAGTAATGGCAGTAGTTCTTCTCTAAATGTCTTGTAAAATTCAGCAGTGAATCCATCAGGACCTGGGCTTTTCTTTGTTGGTAAATTTTTAATTACATTTTCAAATTCACTGATTGTAATTGGGGTGTTTAAAATGTTTTTATCTTCTTTGTTGAACTTTGGTAATTCATAAGTATCTAGAAATCTGTCCATTTCTTCTGTGTTTTCCATTTTTTAGAGTACAGGTTCTACAAATTCACTGATTGTAATTGGGGTGTTTAAAATGTTTTTATCTTCTTTGTTCAACTTTGGTAATTCATAAGTATCTAGAAATCAGTCCATTTCTTTTGTGTTCCCCCCCGCCACTTTTTTTTTTGTACAGGTTCTCAAAGTAGGTATTAACGATCCTCCGGATTTCTGTTGGGTCTGTTGTGACTTCACCTTTTTCATTACTGATTGCATGGATCTGAGCCTTTTCTTTCCTTTTTTTGATAAGGTTAGCTAAGGGCTTATCAATTTTACTTATACTTTCAAAAAACCAACTCTTTGATTCATTTATTTTTTGTATCATTTTCTTAGTTTCAATTGCATTGATTTCTGCTCTTATGTTATCTGTCACCATGCACTACATTAAAATCCAAGTGGATTAAAGATCTAAATATTAAAACAGAAACTAAACTTGCTGGAAGATAAAATTGGTAGAACTCTTGAAGACTTTGGCATAAAAGACTTTATGAACCAATCCTCAGTAGCATGGGAACTGGCAGAAAGAATCAACAACTGGGATCTCATCTTATTAAAAAGCTGCAAAAGAAACCATCAACAGAATTAAGAGACAACATACAATGTGGAAAAAAATTTTACCAGCTGCTCTTCAGACAAAGGACTATTACCTTGAATATATAAAGAACTCAAAATTGTCAGCCCCCCACAATATAAAGACCCAATTAAAAACTGGGCATCTGAAATGAACAAACATTTCTCAGACAAGTAAAAGCAGCAAGTAAATATATGAAAAAATGTTCCACATCATGGTCATTCAAGAGATGCAGATGAAAACAACCCTGAGATTCCACATCACCCCACAAAGAATGGCTGCTATCAAGAAATCACATAATAACAAATGCTGGCAGGGTTCTGGGGTGAAAGGAACCCTTCTCCATTGTTGGTGGGAGTGCAGACTGGTGCAACCACTGTGGAAATCAATATGGAGATATCTCAAAGAGCTTGGACTGGAGGCTCCAATGGTTTTCAGTTTTTTGGCCATTTAATATGATGTTGGCTGTTGGTTTATCATAGATAGCCTTTATTAAGTGGAGACATAGACCATCTATTCCAATTTTTTGCAGTTTTTATCATGAATGGGTGTTGAATTTTGTCAAATGCTTTTTCTGCATCTATTGAGAGGATCATATGGATTTTGTCCTTGACTTTGTTAATATAGTGTATTACATTTATCGACTTATGTATGTTGAACCATCATTGCATCCCTGGAATAAATCCAACTTTGTCAGGATGTATGATCTTCTTGATGATCCTCTGTATTCTGTTTGCTACTATCTTATTAAGGATTTTTGCATCTATATTCATTAAGGAGATAGGCCTGTAGTTCTCTTTTTTAATTGTATCTTCCCCTGGTTTGGGAATCAAAGTGATACCTGCTTCCAGGAGTCAATTTGGAAGTATTGCTTCCCTTTTGATATCATTGAAAAGTTCAAAGAGTAATGGCAGTAGTTCTTCTCTAAATGTCTTGTAAAATTCAGCAGTGAATCCATCAGGACCTATGCCTTGAGGGGAACAACACAGCCATAAGAGCCAGTGCACTATGCTTTTATGTGAAGGATCCTCTAAAGTGGCAGACTCAAGGTGGAGGCGCTTTTTACTTTTTTGTCCTCTTCTGCCTAAGATTCAGTGAAAATTGAGTCTACCTGGAAAAATCAGCAGTTTTTTCTTCGTTTCCTTGTCAGCAACCAGTACTGGGGATGACAGACACTGCATAATGCCATAATTGTGGTAGATTGAAAGAATTTATAGATGCCTATATAGTTTTGAGCCCTTCTAAGAATTTGAGTTTGTCTTAAAGTTGAACTACTTTTCAAAACATCTCATTCCTATGGATGACCATAAGCTAAGTGATATGCTAAAGGAATATACTAGGTAATGATCCAATTCTTGGTTTTCTCAGTCCAGCTCTTCTACTTGGACTTTCCCCCACAGATGAGAATATTTGAATATATTCTTTAGTGTGTAGTGCATATATTACTATATATATATATACATATATATATGTGTGTGTGTGTGTGTGTTTGTGTCTGTATGTATATGTATGTATTACAAGTGTGTGTTTGTCTGTATGTATATGTATGTATTACACTATATTTTTTGCCTGAGGCTGCACACTTAAGAATATATTCACACTCACACACACATATACCTTTAAATAAAGTGCAAGGCTAAAATGATGCAGAATATAGTTAAAATTTTAACACTTGGAATCTCCCTAGAAGTAGTACATGCTACTGTTAGAAGGTGGGAGAAATTATCAGGCAAATATTCAGTGCAGAGTAAAGAATTCTGCTGGACACTTGGGAGACAGGAGCCATGAATTCTCAAGGGTTTCTGTGAATTATGCCATGGCTGAGAGAAGCGCAGGAGTGGACAGTCACTAAATAATAAGGTTAGTGGAATTTTCTTCTATTATAATTCAATTTTCCGTCAGTTCAAAGGCAAGGGTCACATGACAATTGGCAGTTTTCTACAGTTACAAGAGGAATATTTTAACTTTTCTTTCTAGGATCATCCACCTCCTAGTCACAGGCAACTGAACACAAGTAAAAAAACCTAAATATATTATCACTGGTTTGAGCAAAAGCAGAGATAGGAGAGAATAAAGCTCAGTTTAAAGGAGAGGAGGGAAAGTATAGGAATATGACTGCATTTGAGGCCTCTGTGTGCATGGGAGAGGCAAGATAGAACAGCAGATATAAGACAGTGAAATACAATAAAGCAAGGCAGGGAGGGAAGTGCAAGTGAGGCTGATTTGGGATGAGTGGCCGAGGCATAGTGTTTTCATTTGATGTGCAATTTATAGTCAGAAGTTTTGATATGCAAGTTATGCTTGCTAAATGAGGCTCAATTGACATACATAACATTCTTCAGATAGCTCTGGAAGGTGAAGAGCTAAAATAAAGATGGTGCAAAGAATAAAACACACCGAGTCCTCTTCAAATTTTGTTTTGTAGGGAAGTTCAGATCTCATACATCCATGTCAGAAGGGCAAAAGGTATATATTTGATGAAAGAAAATTGAGAATAGAGCCACATGCTTCTCAAAGTGAATTTTCTAATTTTAAACAAAGTAAAATTCCAAGTGACAAAGCACGTAAAGTAGTATCTCATCTACTTGAATTACAGATCAGACAACAAGTAGCTGAGATGCAGCCCAGGTGAGACAAAGCTTCTGTCCTGGTTAATAAGCTACCTTAGGCTTTGCTCTTCACAGCATCAATCTCTGCAGACCACAGTCACATGAAGAGCAGAGAGCTGGACCGCTGCATTAAGATGCCAGGGTCAGTCACTGTGTGGGGCGAGCCTTGATTCCACAGAAACAAGATCATCTTTCATAACAGAAGAAGGAGGGAAAGGGAGAGGAGGAAAAATACAAGGAGAGGAGAGAAGTAGGGGAAGGAGCAAGGGCTAAAAGAGAAGGGAAGAGGAGAGGAAGGGGAAAAGAAAACAGGAGAAAATGAAGGAAGGAGGGAGGGAGGGAGGGAGGGCAGGAAGGAGAAAAGAAAATTAGGAAACCAGAGGGCATCTCCTTTTTCTCTATCTTGCTCACAGCACTTCTGAAAGCTTTTGTGAAATAGATCCACCCTTTTCTAGCTGCCTGCCCTTGAGCTAATCAGTATAAATCGTAAATTTAAAAGCTCAATTAATTGTAAAAATGCACTATTATTTTATATGACACCATGAAAGAATTTTAAAATGCTACTGACTAAACTATGGCACTGTGTATAGTACACTACATCTTGATTTTAAAATGTAGAAAACATTATGCATCTTGGAATCTGAAAAGCCTTGGTTTCTTCTGTAAAACAGCATTAGTATGGTACAGTTTTTTTTTTTTTCTATGTCCCTCCTGATACATTTTCCAACACATTCAACTTTGTTTCATGTCCTGGGAGGTTAACTTGAAATGCAATACTTTACCTGTGCTTCTGATTGAACTGAGTCAAAAGGACACTGCTAAAATAATTGATGCACAGAGAGTGAGAGTTTGTACTATTTGTTCCCCTCCATTACTGTGGGAATGAAAAGGTACAGTAGTTGTCCTCTGCCCAAGGCAGCAGTTTCACCTAGCGGTTCACCTCCCACGACTTGGGCTTGCTCCTGGTTTTACTAAGAGCTCCTTTCCTTCCCCGTCAGGTTTGGGGTGGAGCTGATGGGTAGTGGATTGATTTGCCATATTATTCTCTGGGTATTTCATCCTGGGCATCTGTTGATTGCCTTAACCTTCCTCATCCCCTTTTAGCAGGTTTCCTCTAAGTGTGTTATCTGTTTTCTGCTGAAACCCTGACAGATGAAAACTTCACATGGTTGCTCTGAAGACTAAATAAAATAATGAATGCAATGATGTCAACCTAGGACCTGACACAGAGGAAACACTTAAACTACTTTGGTTTTCTTTCTGCATCTCAAGAATGTTAATTTCATTCCCCTCTTCTGGCCTTTGCCTCTCTGTTGACTCCTTCAGTGTCCCATTCCTTGCTATTCATAGGGGTACTATTTTCTTGTCATTCTTAGATCATATCACAGCCAATGTGCAGACTTAACGCATGAGTTAATCTGTTAATTTGACTTGATCTCCTAGTCATCTTCTATTTCATTGCCATTCATTCATGCCAAAATAGACGCTCTTTCTCTGTGGTGTTTCCTTGTTATGTACTTCTTATGATACCATCTCTCCTGACTAGAACACAAGCGTATGTATTTCTTCTTTGTTCCTTTGCTCACTGCCAAATCCTGTGTCCAGAATGTACCACAAAATAGGATGGTAGGATAAGCTCTCTGGGAAGTACATATTGAGAAAGAAGTAGAACTTCCAAAGGCTTACAGGGAAGTCCCACTTTTAAAAGGAGAAGGGGGAAGCAAGCTCAAGTGGGGGAAAGCCATCAGGCCACGCTGCCAGCCTGTTAGTTTCTGCAGCTAACATGGAGCTTACAAGCACAGATTTCCCACTGGAGGAGTCCCATCTTGGACCTAAATGGCTGGTCTCTTGAGTCAATATTCATGCTGTCACTAGCTGAGGGTATCCCCAGACGATTATGATCTCAGCTTCCACCACTCATTGACTGGGGCCCTCCAAAAATAGCCCAAGTACAGCTAGAAAGCCAGGGAAGCATCTGTTAGGAAGGCAGCTAAAGATGGTCATCCTAGTGACCTGCAGCTGGTAGTGAATTCCTTCATATCAGGGTGGGTCTAACTGGCACAACCTGTGTCTACTGATATCTTTTTGTGTGCAATGGAGTGAACAATATGTTTGCTTAAACAATAGTTTTCATAATCTTATAGTCATACTTAAACAGATCAAATCAAAAATAGAGGAATGCGCAAACTAACTGTGGAGCTAGATAACAACTACATTAATGCAGGTAAACAAGACAAGAACACGCCTGGCAGTTTCACAAATCGGAAATATAGCCTGTGGAGGCGGACCAGAAGAGTCTAAGGGAAGAGAAAAGGACATCTCAGAGAAGTGGATATCATGAGGTTTTTAAAAAAATAATATCTCCGGGCATGGTGGAGCATGCCTGTAATCCCAGCACTTGGGAGGCTGAGGCAGGAGGATTGCTGGGAGTTCTCTACCAGCCTGGGCTGCACAGTGAGGTCCAGGTCACTCTCAACTACATAGTGAGACCCTATCTCAAAAAAAAAAAGGAACAATTGTTCTTTATAAACCCAGTGTTTTCTAACAAATGTAAAGTATTGTTCCATCAAGAAATGTTCTAGCTTGACACTGATGCCTGTTACATCTTCCTATCCTTAAACTGAGCAGCAGCCTTTGAGTCATTTGTAATTTTTAAGGCATTTGTTTTGTAAAATTAAGATATGTTAGATATGTTGCATTTTATAGGTGCCCAGCTATAACAATTGAGTATAATACAGCCAAGTCTCCAAGCTCTTAGATTGTTTCTCTAATAAGAAAGCATTCTAAGGGGAAAAAATGATAACCAAGAACTGTCATGTGAAGGTATAGGATCCCATTAATGAATGTAACTGTATTGTAGACCTAAATTGTACGAATAAACTTGATAAAAAAAAGAAAGCATTCTGATCACAGTCATTCTCTATAGCTGCTTCCTGCTCCTGGACACCCCTTCTTTGGAGAATACCAGTCTACAAAACAGCCAGGCAGAAGGGAGGGCAGGGACAAGAGGAAAAATGAGAACCAAGACCTGTCATGTAAAGGTGCGAGATCCCAATGATGAATGTAACTGTACTGTATACCTAAAATGTACCAATAAACTCAATGAGAGAAAAAAAAATAGCCAGGCAAAAGCTCTCATGGAGCCTGATTATTCTGTACCCAAAAGATCACAAATTTCCTGCCCCCATAATTAACCAGCCTGATAGCATATTTTTTATTGTCTACATAGCATTTTCAAATGTAGTCAAAGTTTAAATAAGAAAAGTTATATACAAAAATTAAGGAGAAATATATAGCTTTTCTCTTTAAAATTCTCACTTGGAAAGAGAATTATGGACATGTTCTCTTCCGTTTGCTACCCTCCTTACCACTCGCTACTATTTCCCAAAGGAGGCTAGGACTTGTTGCTAATTATCATGAAGCTTAAACAATTAAATTTCTAAGAGTAATTATATGGTCATATAAATCCACAATATTGTTCTTAAAATACTTCCCTTTTCCTATTAATGTCAACTGACTGAATTCTACAAGCATTCAGTTTTGTTCTATTATTTTACTAAAAATTTTTTAATTTGGCAATTCTTGAGAAATAACAGTTTTGTTTCTTGGTGGAAAATGGCCCTAGAAAGAAAACCAGTTGCTAGTGCTGACTGTGAAATAAGGGGAAAAAATAAAGAAAAATGAGAATATGATGACCCCTGACCAAAAAGTTTTATTTTATTTTGTTTTGTTTTTTGAGACAGTTTCTGACTAAGTTCCTTAAGCTGGTCTCAAATTTGTCATCCTCCTAATTAGCCTGCCAAGTAGCTGGTATTTGTACACAGTTTAGAATAATATGCTTCATTAATCTTAGAAAATGTCACTCTATAGTTTTACTTTAGTTTATTGCATTATAGGAAGTGAAATTATCTAGTCATTTTTGCAAATCTGGGGATTTTTAAGTGCTTAAGTAATGCCCTGAAAGTTGTTTAAATGTGTTGGGTTCTGTTCCTTTACCTGATCTTTTAAACTCAATACTTGGTCACAAAATTAAAAACAAAGTCGCTCAGTGGTCACTGAAATTGTATAATCTATTGCACCATATCATCTTTTGGAAAACTTTCATTGATGTATTATCATGATACTGAAATTATTCGTCATACTACGTAAACTCATTGTTACATTGTGTTCCTGTGCTGATCACTGGCTCATAGCACTTTATCAACTCATCAAAGGGAGAGAAATAAGCCATAAAACACTGTGGGTAGACATGGTGCTTTCTTAGAACAAACACATGGCCCCTTTTTCAACTAGGAAATGACCTGTGAAATTCATCACAATATAAGAAAGCTGTAAATTTTCCTTAAACTTCCCAATTCACAAAAATGACATCATCCATCAACAGTTCTTCTAACTAAACTGTGGTTGGAACATGTTGTGGGAAACTATTTTACATCACATCAACAGCAGAAACATTATTGAAAATCATGTGGCCGGGATTTAGCTCAGCGGTTCGGTGGCCTGCTTGCAAGCGCAAGGACCTGACTTTGATCACCGGTACCAAAAAATAAAAAAGAGAAAATCATGTGTTTAAGCTCCCAGAATCACAGGTCTGTCTAATTCCCTAGAATAAAAACCCAAATGCACTCCATGGCCTGTTAAGTCTTTCATGCGATGATGTCTTCTTATCTACCCAGACAAGTCATTATCGCCTCCAACAGAATTGTTCCATCAGGAAGACCTCCACTACCATGGCTGTGGAAAAATATGCATCACCTTCATGCCAGTACCTTACACAGAAACACCCTTCTCCCCCAAAAAGTTCTTGTCTCTTTTCAGATTTTAGGCAAAAGTTATCTTTTAAAGTTTTGGAAATATCCCAATTCTAAAGATACCTCCTCTTGTATATGGAGATTCTTTGGAACTATTGCGGACTTTTATACTGTCAAAAATAATTTCAGCTTTTACAATTCTTAAAGGGAAACAACTGATGATAATTCTTTGGACAATGCTAAGTGTGTTTACTCTTCTTTGCTTTGCTTTGTTCTCTTCATGTGGCCTGTGTGTCTTGTAAGCTTTAAAATTGAAGTGGGAAGGATTTTAAACTTTGTTAAGTGGAAAGATCATCTTTTGCTATAAACTCCAAACCTAAAACAAACCTCGATTTGTCACCATCCTTACACATCCTGTGAAACCTCCAAAACTCCCCTCATGAACAGTAGTTGGTAACACTCAGTTGCATCATTTCATAACAGTATCCAGGCCTGGTTGTGTAATTTGCCAATGCAAAGTGAAAAAGTGAGATACCTTGCTCTAAGAGCAGGAGGAGAAAAGCAGTTCAAAGCACAAAATACAAAGTTACACTGTCCTAGTTACTTTTCTCATTAGTAAGACGAAACACTTGACACCCAAAGTTGTTTTTTTGTTTTGTTTTGTTTTTTGAGACAGGGTCTCACTAGGTAGTTGAGACTGACCTGGAACTCATTATGTAACCCAGGCTGATCTTGAACTCACAGCAATACTCCTGCCTCAGCCTCCTAAGTGCTGGAATTATAGGTATGCACCACCATACTTGACACCCAAAGTTAATGGAGGAAAGGTTTAGTTCAGCTCACAGTCTGTAGAGGTTTCAGTTCATAGTTGGCTAGTTCTAAGACAAGATAGCATAGCAGAGTGGCATCACAGAGGAGAAACAGTTCATGGTGAGCAAAAGGCAGGAAGGCAGCAAAGCAGCAAAATAATGAGGAAACAAAGACCACAGAAGCCCTCTTTCTGTCCCTTAATTTTACCAGGACTATATACCTATAAAGCAGGTAGCACTAAAATCCAGGGTGGGGCACCCTTAATCCTGCCCAGAACTATCCCAAACCAATCAGTGGACCAATTTAGGAATCATACGCCTTTGATCCCAGTATCACACTCTCTCTAATCCAGCCACCTCTGAAAAGTCCCACCTATAATTTCTTGAGGCTTTGGGGCAACATCTAGATACAAACTATAACATATACCTTTAAAATAGACTACTAATTTTAACATGTTAAGAATGTAAAACTCAGTAACAACATAAACTTAAAATTAACAAAAAACACTATAACTTTTGTGTCATAATTTTATATATCAAATAAAATAAAATCAGAATTTTATTAAGTTGATATCTCCATTGTAAAAGTTTTTGAGGTTTGGTTTACTGAAAATTCATTTATTAGTTAATAATTCAAATTATTCTTCCTGCAACAGATGTCTGTCATCTTGCCAGATGCAATATCACAAATAATTTGATAAGTTTTAATTTTGAGAAATGTCTTTCTTAGGCAGCTGCTAAAAAAAGCTGTTAAAATTTTTTCAGACTGACATTGAAACAATTAGATTATTTTGAAATATAAATTTTAGTACATCTAGAGCTAATGATGCTAGGAACAATTTTTCGTGAAGATTTAATTTTTCATACAGATCAGTTTCATGAACATCTAAATTTAGTTGTAAATGTGAATGTATACAATGCATTTTAACAATTGCTCTGATGTTCCTTGTAACTTGCATAGCTAGCTGTTAATAAGAAATTGGAAGTAGCTTTGTGAATTGTACATTTTTAAAGTATCTTTTTATGTACTCTGTCATATACCTTCAATTATAATAAATTTCAAAAATTGTTCTCTTGTTAATAATTGATTCATCCAAAGCATTACATGAAAATAGTATTTTCCAAAAATGAAATCTTTAAATTCTGTTTCTATTTCTAAGCCTGAGGATGCATTATTTGATTTGCAACACTTCAGGAGTTTTCATAACTAGAGATTCTAAAATCTTTGAAGAATTCCAGTAACTCTTTAATAAGCTTTATTGGACTATTTTGTGTACACTTTTGTTTTGTAATAATTTATTGACCAAGTTTACAGCCTGGGCTCCAGAAGTTCCTGTCCTAAAGCTCATGCCTGAAAGATGTCACAGGATCAGGACTGGCTATAAAAATGCCTGGCCATCTGCCCACCTTGTGTTCTGCAACTGTCCCTGAGCAGAGCTATTTCTTTTCTAAAGGCCAGAGTGTTGTTGTCACTGCTGCTGCATCTGCAGCTGATGCATTTGTAGATTCCACCAACATGAACCCAGGTACCAGCAATAGCTGTCACCTTGTGCTCTATGGTTCTCCAACTACCCCAGTGCAATGCTACCAGCTGCTGCATGCACACTGCTGAACTGTGCCCTTGTGTATGCCTACTGCTGCTCAGTGTAAATTCTCTACTCGTGGGCATGTTCCAGGGCCCCTTCCAACTTTACCTACAAAACCCAAATTCAAAGATAGAGAAAAACTTTGAAAAATTTCAAAATGTTCAGAGAAGAACATAAAGCCAGACACAGAACCCCTTCTGAGGTCTGCGGGAATTCACTGGCCCATACACATGAAGCTGGGCCTATAGAATCCTATGAGTTACATCACTATCCCTTGTGCCCTGATCTATAGTCAGTTCCCAAACTATGTTCTGCAGAATGGGTGCTGTATGAAAAAGGAGAATAAGAAATGCTACATCCTCTGTTCTCCTATGCAAATTCACAGAATTCATTAATAAATCACAGGCTTTGGTGAGTCTTGAATTAAAGATTTATTTAATTTAATTTGTCCTTTCTGTCTTTTCTACCTATCTAATCAGAGGCTAGAAACCTCTGGGGGCTAGAAATCTATTTACATGAAACACCTCTGAATATCTTGGAAAACACTAATGGTCCACAGAATAAAATTTGAAAAATGCTATATTATGCTGTCACCCAGATTCTATTAAAAATCCCAAAGGATATTTTTTATCTTTTAACCCAAAATAAGCATTCCATTTGACTTGTTGTCTTCATAAAGATATACACAGGTAAACAAAATAGACAGTGAATGCTTAAATTTAAAAATGTGTTACAGTAAAAGACACATTGTTATTGATCCCCTCAAAGATTCCCCTTTACTTTGAACATACTTATCCCAATGTTCTTGCCACTTTCGAAAGCAGTTCTGGAAGTCCTTTTTCATGAGTATCTTTAGTTGCATTGTTGTGGCTGCCTGAATGTCCTTAATCAGTTCAAAACCGTCTATGGTCACTTTGACTATGGGGAAAAGCTAGAAGTCACATGGTGTCAGATTTGAGGAATTGGGTAGATGAGGACACATACTGTAATGTGTAATGTGCCTGTCTATCTTTTGGATGACACTCCACAGAAGAATTCACCATAATTTTTATCATACCTCTTATAAAGAAAAGGTCTAAAGGACTAGAGGAAGTGGAAGGGGTAGGGGAAGTTAAAAAGGGAAAAGAAAAATATGTGAAAAGAGAAACCATGGAAACAATGTCTTTGTAAACAGGGAAGAGTGGAAGGGGTGGTAAATGGGGAAAAATGGGAACCAAGATGAGTTATATAGAGGTACAAGATCCCAATGATGAATATAAGTGTATTGTATACCTAAAATGTACCAATAAACGATAAAAATTAAAAAAGAAAGTATATTAGTCAGCTTTCTGTTACTATAGGAAAGTACTTGAGTTAACAGAGTTGGAAGAATGAAAAGTTTATTTTGACTTAGGTTTTTTAGTTTTAGTCTATCACTGTTTGGCCTAAAGCTTTTAGGCCTCTTGCAAGAAGCATGTCATGGCAGTGAGCCTGTGATGGAGCAGCCTGCTCACCTAATCATGGCTGGCAAGCAGAGAAGAAGACAAGAAGGGGATGGCTCCCAGGATTCTTGTCGTGGGTATGACTCAAGGACCTAAATTTCTTGCACTAGCTCTCACTTCTTAAAGTTTCCACTACCTCCCAATTAGTGCCACAGGCTGGCAGCATGACCTTTAATACATAGACCCTCGGGGAAGATTCAAGATCCAAACTGTAGCAACGTCAAAACTCCTCTAGATGGCCTACAAGGCCCTGCATATTTTAAAAACACCTATCTTTCCAACTTCATGTTGTACCACTCATCCCCTCTTTTACCATATTTCAGCCAAACTGGCATTCATTCATTCATTCCCAAATACTTATTGAGTAGATCACAAACTTTTCTAGGCACTAGAAAAATATATAAAAGGGATATTGACTATGTCCTCAATAAAGTTAACAAGTGTGGGATGTACAATACAATGCCAAGTAGAACAAAGTGCTATAAAGAAAATTAAAATATGTCAGAAATGAGACTGACAAAGAGGTGCTATATGAGTTAGGGTAACCAAAGCAGATCTCTTTGAGAAGGAAATTTTTAAGAGATCTAAGTGAGGGAGCAACTGTGCACATACCCAAGGGAACAGCATGAAAGAAAAACCTTGAGGCATGAAGACCTGTCAGAAATAACATGTCTGCTGTTGGTGACACGGTGCTACAACATAGAGACAGGAACGCAACCAGAGGCCAGATAAGGTAGGGCAAGGCGAAGAGCTTAGAATTCAAGGAGGTCTCGTAGAGTTTTGAGTAGGTGAGTTCCAGGACCCGATGGATGCTTGCAAAGCTACAATTTACTCCTGTTTGAACACTAGACTAAGAAGTCCAAGGGTGGAGCTGTAAAGAGAAATCAGAAAGAATTGCCATTGGTCCAAGGGAGACATGGCGGTGATTTAGATTAAGGCAGAGGTGGCAGAACTGTTGAAAAGTAGTCATATTCGGGAATAGCAAAGAGGATTTGCTAAAAGACTGAACATAGATGTGAGAGCAAAAGAATAGCTAAGTCCTGAAGATTTCTTTGGGTTAAGCAGTTCTAAGTAAATGGTGTCACTGAGATGACAAATATTGTGTTTTAGGAGAAAAATCAAAACATCTACTTGGAGAACTTGGCTCATTTGTTAGACATCCAGGAAAAGGTGTCATATTGACAAGTAGATGCGTGAGAATGGGTTTCCTGTGGATATGGAGAGCTGAAGTTATAAATCCAAGTCTTCTGCTGCATTTTAGTCTTCCAGATGCACCAAGCTCAGCCTCTAGTCCTTCGCAAATGCTGTTCCGTCTCTCCGGGCTTCATTTCCTGAGTCTCTCCATTCATTTGCTTCCATTAATCTTTTAGGCTTTTTTCTAATACAGCACTTTCTCCAGGGAAGTCTTGCTGGACTCACAAGACCAGATTGGACCTCTGTGTTATATGATGTCTTCACATCTTGTAACTTTTCAACATAGTATGGATCAAAATTATCAGCAATAAATAGTTGCCAGATTGATATTTGTCTAGCCTGGAGTGTTGGCTCTGTTAAACAGGATAGTTTTCTCACTCATTTTTAATTTACTAGCACCTAGTACTGTATGTGTCAAGTGTTCAATAAATGTTTGTGAAATGAATTAATGAGATCCAAGTAAATCTGCTTTTTATTACTTCTTCATTGCCCTTTGCCCCTTTTTTATTTTTCAAACATCTGAAACCCTATATGCTGATTGCCAGCCACACCTTAAAGTTACTATTAATTTTTTCTCATTTATATGAACATGTAGCTTACTGGGAGTAGAGAAGAGAATACAAATGTGTAAAATTACTTTCAGGTCCAGAATTTAATTCTGTGCCTAGTTATTAAAAAAGTAATGGGTAGGATTGTTTTTAAGAAGACAAAAAGCTTTATTGATGATAAGAAATGATCAGAGAAACAGATCATCATGATGTTTATCTTTTTACCATAAAATTTACTGAACAAATTCGACAAATAACCATACAAATGCCTTCTGAACAATCAAGTATAGATATGACTTTTTCTACTTCATCACAGCTGGAAAGTTCAAACGTTGTTAAATGATGTGTAATTTACTACCGTGCCTTTGCTTAGGCAAGGGAACAAGTATTCATCAGTGGGAAACTAAGGTGTTTTTTTTTTTGCCCCCCCACCGCAGCACCATACTACGAATGGATTCAGGTAAAAGTCTACGTTATCTAACCAACTCAAATACAAGCCTATTAGATTTCCCTGTCTTTCCACTTCATTGCCTCCCTCTTGCCTGATTAAGACCTTTTTTCTTGAAATTCTGAAAAAAGCTCTGTGGAAACCTGAAAGTATCTTACAAAATCATGGATTACAATAAATTTTGTATGTATCTCCTGCTTCACTTGTTTCATGATAATAAATAATTAAAACACCCCCAAAAGATTGTCTCTTAGAGAAGACATCACTACAAAGATGTAATTTGAGAATGCCCAATTTTTTATTACCCTTTTTTTCTAATTTAGAGGTAATATTATTCTCAGATCTAATGGGTCACACAACTAAAATAATTGAAAGGTGGGAATTTCAAGTGAGATGATTGTTCCTAAGTGAGATGGTGTAAATATCTTGAGTAGAAATAACATATAGGTATTGTGCTGCATCCAAGTTAATGAAACAACAGCAAAGTTACTAACCAGACAATGGAGAGCTGAGAAACTATAATTGCATCAATCAAAACAATGCTTTCTTGTCATCACATGCATGAAGGCACAGTTTACAGTTTAAATACTGTTTGCATTCCCTTCATTAGTTGACAAGACATTAATGAACTAAAATTAGGCTAATGTCAAAGAGAAGAATCTACAGATGCTGTGTTCATTGTTGTATCTCCAAAGCTTAGCACAATGCTAGGTTTCCAGTGTATTTCAGTAAAGAGGAGTTATTCACCCACATAAAAGCTCAAGAACACATAAATGATCTGGACAACTATAGAATTTCATGCTCTTTTGTTTCCTTTTTAAAACAAGTTGCTCATCTAAGTATTTGCTTGTTTGCATTGCATGAGATTTAAAGAAATCTGCTTTTCCTCTCTCAGTTTCTAGGAATGATATCCAAATTCTTTTTCAGATCTAAAAATCTATTGTATTAAATGCCACTTGTACAAATCTCTTGAATATTATGGAAATAAATAATTACAAAAGCAATATGAGTCTGTCATGTTAAGTGATATTGTTACATAAAAAAATAGTGCTCTCGCTCCTGTCCTAACCCTTGAGGTGGCAGGTATATTACAAACAGCTATATTTGCTTGGGTACCTCTCCCTGGATGGCTGTCTCTCTAGCACAGATGTGCTTGATTCCTACTCTTCTCCCCGTCAGTCATTACTTCCTCTGTGAATCCCTTCAAGAATCCCCTGACTAAATTCCCCCTTTTGATGGGAAATGATAGCTGTTCATCAAAACCTATTCTCTCTTTCTATTGCAGTGTTAACAACAGCACAGTTGGGAACTGCATTCCTCAGCTCCCTGTTGCAATTAGATGTGCCCATGTGAGGCGGCTCTGTCAAATACAGGTGAAGGTCCCCTCAAGTCCTCATCTCTACCCCTCAAACCCAGCCATTCTTTAGGGTTCACAACTGGTCCTGCATAGATTCCTACCAGCTGCTCTGTGCACAGCATTTGCACCCCCTTGGTCTGTGCATATCATCTGTGTCCCTTGTCCTGGTAACTCTGACTCGAGTGCCACGCACTCATTCCGAGACCTGCGGTTTGGATAGATCTGACTGCACTCTTTGAGACCCAGCGAAGTGGCTCATGACCTAAGGTCCATTCCATCTGTTTGACAACAATTAGTCAATTGTTAGGCATTTTACCAACATTGCTTCAATGAGAGGAAGCCTCAAGGGTTTTGCTGAAATTCTTGGGAAGAGATATTCTTTTGCTGCTACTGTGATGAGGGTGGCAGGAAAATGCGATGAAGATCTCTTCCAAACATAAAGAGATGTCATCTTATGATTGGCCCAAACCAAAGGAAGTCAGAACAAAAATTAAGGAGGCAGAGCCTAAGATCGTTCAAGTACCTGATCATCTGGTAATACCTTACTTTGTAGTCAGTGGAACAAATCTATTGTCCTTTGTGTTTTAATTCACTTGAATAGAGTTTCTGTTGTCTGTTACTGAGAATGCTGAGTGAGGGATGCCTTTCACTCCTGAGCCCCTTATCTCTTCAGTTTTACCTTACTGAGCACAGATAATCATATTCTACCTTGTTTTAACCATTTTGCCAAAGCTTTCAGTAGTGCAAGAGTAGAAGCGACTTATTATTTTTTTATGTTTCTTTTGGTGTTTTAGCACAGTGCCTAGTACTTAATAAATTTGAAAGGATAGATGGACAAAACAGAGGCTATAGTACCCAGGGGATTGGCTGAGGAAGGAGAGGACATAGTTTCTTTTCTTAAGGAGTTTATAAATTACTATTAATTACTCCCAGGTGGAGGCATTCGTCCTAATTCATCACCGCCAGCTATGAATTTGAAGAGTCATTAATTCTGTACTTCTATTGGATGGCTCTACAAATAGGTTTTCTACAAATGGTACAAATTCCATTCACCCTTACATTTTTTCCATCACTTTATCTGTAGTGACTGGCTTGCCTGCTTGGCTGAATCCTCTCCAAATGTCCTTCCACCAGAAGATATTCATCTATCAGGATGAGATGGACTTCGGGGGAAGGGAGCGTCAAAGGGCAGAGAGCAGTGGAGGCAGAGGAAAGTGAAACCACACGAAATGGGCACAGTCCCAAAAACATTTGTGAAGTCTCTGATGAAACTTTTTCTGGCATCACTACATAACAATAGCACATCATTTTCATTAACTTGAACAAACAAAACCAAACAGAGATTAAAAACCAGTACAGATGTGATATGACTTTCCACTCCTAGGCAGCTGTATCAAGCCACTTCCCTTAACAAGGCAGAATGTGTTCTTTCAGTCTGTCCCAGGACAAACAGAACATGGCACCAGGACACAAATATATAACTCTGGGTAGGATCACTTGTTTTCATTCTGCTCCTCCCTACGACACTCCTTTCTGACTACTGATGTAATACTGACAGTCTCTCCACCTATCACTTTTTTATTCCTTTTGTAGATGACCTTCACTGTGCACCTTACACCTGAAAATATCTTGCTCCTTTAGTGCCAAGCAACTTTCACCCCTTACTTTCCTATCAAGCCATTCCTTTAGCCAAGCCATCCAAGGCTGATCTCATTCTAACCATGTTTGTACAACCTGGATAGCTTTGTTGTTATCTTATGAATCATGACCATCTGAATCTCACTTCCATTTCCTTGGAAGGAAGCCCTATCCGGTGTGTGTTCTGCACCGGCCCACACAAAGTGATGGCATTCTATAAACAATAAATTGTGATGATAACGACATGATGAGCACGTACTCTAGAACTATTTCACACAGAATGGATGACTGTTGAGCTCTTGGAGCAAAGAATGAGCTTATCTGGCTACCATGGGCTTTGATCTGAGAGCATCTCACATTCTGTGCATCAGTGGCTTCTCAGTTCTTGGAAGTAGCACATAGCTCTTCAGGATCTTAGGACCTAGCATTTGAAGACAATAACAAAACAGCTGCAAGGAACCTCAGAAATAATGTTTTCCTGGTGAGAACTATGAAACCTAGAGAGACTATGTTGTTCCACATATAAATGCAAGAAGATTTTGGGGATACTATACAAGAAAATATGGGTTCTGACATTCAGCAGGCAAGGCTATGAAGTTGAGGAGTACCCCTTAATTTTAAGATCTGTTTGTCCCATATGAAAGGAGAATAATCTGTTCTTCATTTATAAGGCTGGATGAGAATCAAATAAGATACTAAATATGGAAGAGCTATAGCCAAAAGCATTTCACAATTGATTGCTAGGCACTATTGGTAAAGGTCTATATAACTGATCTAATTTAGTCCTTACAATAGCCATAGAAATTAGATACTGTTGTATTTCCACTTTAAAATTGAAAGATTGATTCATAGAGAAGACGAGTAATTTTTCAAATTTCACAAGGCGGTGATTAAAGCCAGCTGGGCATTTAGGCCACTGTGATGTACTGTTTAATCCAGGCCCATGCCAAGGTGAAACAGGGTAGACGTGTGAAGTGTTACTTTAAAGGACTCTAGAGATATAAAGTATCATTATTAGAAATAACAAATAGCATCATAAAGAAAAATAATTCATAGCAGTACAAATTTAAATACTTCCACTATGTACTTGTGGCAAAAAATACAGTGAATGTTTACATTTAAAATTTTTTATAATATAATAAAAGATCTTTTGTCACTGATCCCCCTGAAAATGCTCTCTATTATTTTGAACACTCTTATTTCACGAAAGTTCTGGAAGTTCTCACTGTGAGTGTCATCAGTTGCACTGTCTTGGCTGCCTCGATGTCCCAAATCCATCCAAAATGCTTATCTTTTATGGTGATTTTTACTTTGGTGAAGAGCTAGAAATTGCATGGTGCCAAATCTGATGAATAAGGTGGACGAAGATGCACTATCATATTGTTATTCGACAGAAATTGCTGAAGCAGAAGCATTGTGTGACATGAAGCCTTGTCATGGTGGAGAACGAAACCATGTGCTCTTTTCTCAATGTTTTTTTCTACTCACATTGTTTCTTAAAGGTTCTAATAAACCCTTATGACTTTCAGAGTTCACCGTAGAATTCCTGGGTGCAAATTCAGCGTGAATAATTCATCAAGATCAAAAACACAATCAATATCACCCTGATGTTGTTTCTCTATTAATGTGCTTTGTTCACAGGAGGAAAACTGGATGATTTCCAATGAGAACTTTGCATCTTGGTCTCAGGATCATAGCCATACATTCAAGTTTTATCTCCTGTAATGACATTTCTTAAAAATCTGGAATTTGAAGTGACATAATCCTGCAAATCCAGTGAAACCGACAAAATTTCATATTAATGCATTTATACTAAAGAAGGTCTCTTCCTTCAGATTTATTCTCACTCAAGCATCTTCTCTGAAGACTACAAAAGCAAGTATCAAAACACTTTCTAAAAACTGTCTTATAGATATTAGTTGTTATTTTAAACAAAAGCAATAGAATCATATTCATAATCGTGATTTAGGAACTGTAATATTTTGAAACCATCAGATACAGCAGTTCTTTCAGCAATTTTCTCTGACAGTCCAACTCATGCCATGGGAACAACCCTTCGATTGTAGAGATGATCTCATGAGGTTGTCTTCAAATTAAGATAAACATGCTCCAAGGAATGGCATCCTATATACTTAGGAATACTCTACTTCTATTACCTTTATAAAGAAAGAAAGGGAAAGACAAGAAAAACAAAATCCAAACATAGCATGTGACTCCACCAGCCTTGTACTCAATAATACGTGCCACTGTAATAAATACCATGTTGACTGCTTTCAGTCAGTTTACATATTTGAATTCCACCTCCCCCACAGTGGAATTGTCTCCCTACCCTGTGAATGGCTTTAGGATTCAGAGATACATATTTTTGTATGCATGACCTCTAAAATGTAAGCCACTTACTTTATCAAAAGAAGTGTTGATGTGTACTTACTCTGGGGAAAACTTGGCCATTGCTTGATTTATTGACAGACATTACTAGATTTCAATATGACACTTTACAATTTTGTAGCAACTATTTTTTGGTACTTGGATTGAATCCAGAGCCTTACACTTGCTAGGCAAACACTGTACCACTGAGTCACACCTCAGCCCTGATAGCAACATTTAGCTGAGCAGCACTGTCTCATTTATTTATTTTATTAGCACATATGGGTTAGTGAGACAGAACAGAGGACATAAGAACAACACCAGACATATTCTCCAGATACCTGATCCATGACAAAGTGGTCCAAAACATACACTGGAGGAAAGATCACCTCTTTAACAAATGGTGCTAGGAAGACTGGCTATCCACACGTGGAAGATTGAAGTTAGATCCATGTACTGAACTAAAATCAAAATGATTCACAGACCTAAATATTAAACCAGGCACACTTCACCTGCTCAGAGATAAAATATGTAAATGCTTTGAAGTCAGAGTTGTAGGCAAGGACTTTCTGAACAGAGTCCAGTGCATCTCACATCTGGTGACAGCTTCGATTCAGTTCGCCTCAATTCACATGCTGGGAAACACTAGGTACTTCGTCTCTGAAGATTCATTTCTATAGTTTTTTGTTTTGTTTTGTTTTGTTGTACCGGGGATCGAACTCAGGTCCGTGCGCTTGCGAGGCAGGTGGAAGAACCACCGAGCTAAATCCCCAGCCCTAAAGATTCATTTCTGACATCCACGATCACTCGACAAATTAGTAACTTGGCCATTTCCAGAAATACATAGCTAATGCATAGCAAGTGACAAAGGCAGTGAAGAAACAGGACGAAAAGAAACTCATTCAAATTATTAGGAAAGTTTTTCACTTTTTCAGTGTAACTTTTTTAAACTTATTAATGTGCTTCTTTCCAAATTGTACTAGCTACCTATTCAAGTTTTCCTTGAAATTTTCACCTTTTCTCTTCACGTATACCCAGCTGCTCTAGCCCAGAAGATTCTTTCCTTTGGCTTCTTAATCCTTTGCTGTTTGTTTGTTTGTTTGTTTTAACAAAAGTGTTCCCTTTCATCTTTTAATTTACTCTTTTAAAACAAAAATGTTCTCACTGTCTTCTATTAAGGGAAGGCTGTTTTCTTCCGCCTTTCAAGAGTGTAGGTCTCCATCACACATAGATTTACATATAAATTTTACCAGTCATCTTAGTTGACTTGTAACTTTTTCTGCTCTTCAACTTTCTGCCCTGCTACCTGTGTTTTCTGAGCCTCGCACGCCAACCTCACTGCAGTCTGAGGCGTCCTTCTGAGCGTTATCCAGCCCCTTTCACGACTTACATTCAGACATATCAGCACACGCTGGGCTCTCGCATTTGCCTTCGAGATTAAGTCATGTTGCTCTTGGTAACTGAAGTTAAGGTCTCCCCTTCTCCTAATATTTTTTCTGAGAACCTCTAGTCTCAGGCGGGAATGGTACCCTCTTTCTCTCCTTTTCTGTCCCTCCTGATTTCTTCACAGAAGGAGAATTTCTCTGTTTGACAAATCTGGGAAGGAGAACTGAGCTTTCTCAGCTCTGCCCTTTAGCTTTCCTCTGCATGTCTGTGTGGAGGGGCTTCCTTTGAACTGTTTATGGAGACGCCTCTGTGATGTGTCTGAGCGTTAGGAATCCATGTACAAAACTATATTCAGAACATATGGTGAATAGCTAACTTTTTAATAATTTATTACAGTAAAAGACACATTTCATTAATCCTCCTCAGAATAGTCCCTCTTACTTTGAGCACACTTTTCTCAGCATTCTTGCCTCTATCTGAAACACTGGAAGTCTTCTTTCATGAGTGACTTTATGAGGTATGATTAAAAATAGGATGAATACTGCTCCTGAGTGCCATCCAACAGAAAGACTGACTCATAACAATATTCTGGTGTGTCCTCATCGACCTTATTCCAAAGGTCTGAGACCATGTGACTTCTGGCTCTTCCTCAAAGTCTAAGGAAACACGAAAGGTAAACCTTTTGAATTGACTTGGGACACTGAGGGAGCCATGACAAAGCAATTGAGGACGTGAAAAAGAACTTCTAAAACTACTTCAGAAAGTGACCAGAACAACAAAATAAGTGTGTTCAAAGCAAGAGGAAGTATTGGGGGGGGGATAATAGCAACATATCTTTACCATAATATTTTTTAAAATTTAAACATTTATCATGATATTTGGCCACACACTGTAGGCACCATCTTAAACTGTTCCTACCAATTCAGTTTCACCAAGTACTGAAATTTAAAGCTGTTTTGACAACTGAGATTTATTTTTCAATTGATTCAGAAACAGGTCAAATGAAAGAGGACTTTTTGGGGGGAGGGGTATCTCCAAACAGCCCCTTTATTTTGCCAAGAGATATGAGAAACAAATGACACAGTTAAAAGATGGAATTTGAGACAAAAGTCAGAGGTGTCTAAAAGTGAAAATTGCTGCCTGAGTGTGTACCTCCCCCACACACACTTCTGGAGTTGTCCAGTCATAGGGAGGGAAGAGTGAAATAAATATCTATTGTACTTTGTTCCATACTACAGGCTTCTTTATGCATTTTTCCATTCAGTCCTTATAGGTGTAAACTCTTTGAGTTGATAGTCATTAGATTATCTTTTATTCTGAACAGAACTGTGTCTCAGAAAGCTTGAGAGCCTGGCTTTATATTCCACACATGATAAGAAAAACAAGATTATATATTAGGCTACTTGGACTGCCATAACAAAATACCACTGATCAGAAGGTCAAAAAAATAGAAATTTCTTTATTCACAATCAGCAGAGAGGTGACCAAAATCATAGTTATAGCCATCCTGGTTTCTGGAGAGGGCTCTCTTTCTAGATTACAGATGGCTGCCATTTTACTGCACTCTTATGTGTCCTTTCCTTGGTGAGCACACTCGTGGTAGGTAGAGAGGAGGAAGCAGGTAAGATCCTCTCGAGTCTTCTTTTGTAAGGACATCAATTTTATAGGATCAATTCCCACTCCTAACCTCAATTACTTCCTTAGAGGCTCCATCTCCAAAATCTTCCAACATTAAGAGTTAGATTTTCAACATAAGAATCTTTGGAAAAGGACACAAAAATTCACTCCATAACAGATTAACCCCAAATTTATCAGACTCCAAAATTTATATGTCTCCTTTATGACATTGTTGCTTACCAGCAAGGGTGATGACTGATATAGAAACGCATTTCCTTTTCCCAACCCATTTTAAAATGATACAAAAATTTATTTGCATCCACATCAAAGCTCAAAACAATAAAAATTTCCAGAAACAAGAACAAAGAAAGCTACAACCTAATCCAGGAGTAGGAACTGAAGCAGTATAATATGAGATTCCAGAACAAGAGAGAAGCATTGAGATCCAGAGTTCCAAACTCATCAAGATGACAGAATTCAGAATGCAGGCCTCTTGCCCAGCAAGGACCTTGGGAAACATATGGCTGCTATCTCATAGCTGCTGGGGGAAAAAAAGAGATATTCATCAAGTGTCATAACTGGAAGCAGAAAAGTCCACCAAAATTTAAAAAAAGAAAAGCACATGGGAAGCACAAGCCTGTACCTTGTATGACTACAGAGATAAATATCCATTACCCACGAAATACTAGAGATAGTAAATCAAGGTACCAGCACAAAAATATAATATTGCAAGTCTGGCATGGTGATGCACACCTGTAGTCCCAGTACTTGGGAGGCTGAGATAGGAGGATCATAGTGAGTTCGAGGCCAGCCTGGACTACATAGAGAGTCTCTGTCTCAAAATAAAACTAAACAAAAACTGCAGTATTGCAAATACTAGAACATTTTAGAAACTTTAGCAATGTAAGAATTGTTCCACAAAGCCCTTCCACGTGCAAACTATCCCCTACCAAAAAACTATGGACAAAATTACAGGGCACAAGAATAACAAAATTGCAAGAGATTGTCATTTTGTAAAAGAAGTGGGAAAATTTACAGGCAAAGACCTAGATATAGAGTACTCTGAGAGGATCTTTAAAATAATGAATTTACCAAAAAGGAGAATCCATAAAAATATAGACAGGATAGAAGCCTCAGGAGAACAGGGAGAAAAAGGAGAGGAGATGATCTGAGAAAAACAAGGTAGAAGTTTAAAAGCACAATATAGTATGAGAGATTTTTAAGACAGAAAAGAGAAAGAGGTACAACGGTTAAGATATACTTGAAGATTCTTGGAACCTTGAGTGTCTGGCTTTCTATTTCATAATAAGACAATGCAAGGTCTGGACAACCTGTATCTCATTAAAGCTAGGTCACATACCCTGGTTTCATCAGTCTGAGAAGATTTTGTATTGAATGAACTATGAGCAATGTGTTCCTCTGCTGAAATGATCCTTCATCCATTTTTAATCCAATCTTGCATCATTCCCTTGACCAGTTCCTTTCCTTCCTCAGACAGATGCTGATCCTTTAACCATTCAGTGGCCTTAGGGTCTCATGACTTCTTTGTCTGAAAAGTTCAGTTATCTCCTGCAAGATGAGTGCGAAATTTGCCCTGGCAAGAATATTTTGCAATATTCAGCAATCGTGTAAATTAGTCTCAGAACATAAGAGGCTGAACACAGGTGCTTTCTTATTTTATTTTTTTTAACTTTTATTAATTTCATCGGTACATGTAACGTACACGATGCAATAATATTCATTGTGGGGAATTTGTACCTTTACATAATCAATCTTGGTTATTTTTTCCCATTCTCCTCCCTTCCCTTCAACCCCTCCCTCCTTCCCAATCTACAAAGACTTTGTTTCCATTATTTTTTTATTTTCCCATATCGATTCCATTCCCTTCTTTCCTTTCCACTGTCCCTCCCATTTCCCCTTCCTCTTTGTCCCTTTTCTTCCTATTTCACACTGTTTATCCTTATTTTAAAACTGAATTTGTTAATAAACACTTACCTCTCTTTCCTAGTCCTTGTGAATTTTCAGTCTAAGAATTTACTTGTTTTTTATTTACTTGTTTTATTTTTCATTTTCAAGTAAAAGCAACAAGAAAGTGAAGCTACTAAGGCAGTACACTGAAAGAACCAGTTGAAAAATTCAAAAGCTCTTCACAAATGCCTTTTTTTTTTTTTTTTTGGCCTGAGAAGGAGTCAGCTAAGTGTTGATGCAGAGATAACAGTACAGACCAAATATCCATTAGCAAAAAGCCTTCGTGAGAGTAAATAAGATGTTCAGAAACTTGGGAAGAGGGACTGTCTCACAGTCAAAACAAGCTCCTTGCCAATTCTGTCTAAACATCCTCTGCTTCTCCTGAATTGGTGTATGCATTCTTTTTCATTGTTATTAGTTTTGTTCCAACAAAGAGCACGTTTACTTTATTGTGGACCCCATTGAAAGCAAGTTTTATTTCAAATATTTTCCCTTAATTCCTCCCACTATAGGTAGTCTAGACAGGTCTTAAAATATCTAAGCAGAGTCTAAATACTCCCTTTCTCCTTGGACCAGAAGATGCCCTAGCGCTATATAAATAAAGGATCTAGGTAAACTTAGAAGATCTCAACTATCCACACCTTAAAATGATGATGCCTATGAAAATTCTAGAAAACTAATATTTTTCTGACATGTTTCTAAACGATTTAGTGTTCTTGGAAAATTCTATGTAAAAAAAATTCCCATTTAACTTGTATTCTATAAAATAAGGATTTCACTGTTTATCTTTTAGTAAGTGACTGTTACCTCTCTGGCTGAAGGGGTATCATTCATGGACTCATTCACTAAGCATATTTGATTCCAGGGGAGACAGACATTAAGTATATGATCTTTGAAATCACACAAGCCTGGATTCCAATCCCATATCACACTGGTATGGGCATTTCAGAGCTATGGGACCCAGACTTTAGTTATAGCGAAAGAATTATTTCACAACAGTATTTTTACTTTTATTTTATTATTACCTCCCCTTTTATAGATAGAAAAATAGGGCTCAAAAGAAGCTACATAGAGATGTCCTCATGGAGAGGGTTAGAATTGTTAAATCTTAACCAATGAATAGAATAGGAAGAGAAAGACTTACCAAGAGTGTATATTATAAGGAAGAATCCAAAGAGAAAATCCAAGAAAATCTATTGAGAAGCTTGAAGCATCACTTCTAACACACATAGCCATTCATTAGAAGGGATATCTGTATTTAATAAGATTGATGTAGAGAGATGAATTTCATTTAAAATTTTTATTCTTGTGTATGTGATTAAGAGCCATACTCTAAGAAAAAAATAATAATAATGAGAAATATGTTGTAGATACAGATTATGGAGGCTCTTAAATGTCAGGTTAAGAATTTTGGAATTAGTTACAATGATGAAGTGAAATCAACTAAATATTTTTAAACAAACAATGATTTAAGTATTCAATTAACACCTGTCAGGTAACTTCTAAATGAGATCTCTATGCTTCAAAGATAATATTGTTTGAGACTTAAACACAAAGACAGCATGTGAAATTAGCATTTTCTCAAGATTATAGTCGAATTTATTTTCTTTCATTATGTGGTTACCTTAAAGTTCATGTTTATGAAGTGCTTAAAACCTAATTAAAAATTATCCAAATGGGTCTCCAAACTTTGAACACTGTAGATAGGAGACATTTCAAAAGGTAAGTTTGAGAGCTGGGCATGGTGGCCCACTCCTGTAATCCTAGCACTCAGGAGGCTGAGGCAGGAGGATTGCTGTGAGTTCAAGACCAAGCTGGGCTACATAGTGAGTTCCAGGTAAGCATCAACTACATAGTGAGACCCTGTCTCAAACAAACAAACAAAAAGGTAAGTTTCAAATCATCTATCCCCAGTAGTTTTGCATTTCCTTACTTCACTTATTTTATTTGAAGAGGAAGGTCTTTATCAAGCATAGGTGGTATTTTGACCCATCTTGTGAATACAGAGATAGAAACTCAAATCTAAGATAAAAGTAAGCATGATTAGAAGTAATTATACTGTTTCCAAAAAGTATTCATGAATGCTGATCTTATGACTGACATCATATAAAATAAGAAATAATATGCTTATTGAGCACTCAAAGGAAAATAACATAATGCTATGGTGGTAGAGTGATGGTTCTTCAAATCTGACAGAAGAGCCTACTGTACATGATAACTGATTTACTCAGATCATTGAGTCATTTTAGTCCTGGTTAAATCACATAAGGTGCCTTCCGACCTCCTCTACATGATGTTCCTTATTAATCTGGACCTTACTCCACTTTTCTTAATTCCCATTCTCTCTATAATAAGTCCCAGAGAAAGGATGCTCCATCATTGCCTTGATCTTAAATTGATGATCATCATAGGTCAAAAGTCCATAGAAGAAAGAACAGCTATATTTGTTGATGAAGTCACATGACTTGATGAAATCTTGAAAGAGCAGCTGTTATGGTCAGATCAACCAAAATATACCTCACAATGACCCCCTGACCCCATTTTTTATCTTATGATATTGTTGGTAGCTTGAGTTTTATGCTTTAGTGTGTGTTTATAAAGATTTCTGTATGAACATAAGTAGTAATTTAGAGAAATGAACTCAATAGGGTATTGATTAGGTGAAATCTCTATGGTTTTGTCAGGAATTCATGACTACAAGGAAAATCTTTGTTCCTTCAGTGTTTGTTTTTATGTCCTCTTATTTGCCTTTTATTATCAAGTTAAAATATCTTTTTTTTTCTTTTTCTGGCCTTTTCACAAACCAGTAAAGACAACCATGCTGTAAAAAAATGAAAAGACTAAGAGCTAAGCCAGATGCACAAAGACTGAGTGCACATGTATGAAGTGCTCTTTGTTGTTAATACCATGGAGTACACTTTCATAAATGTTGTCAAGTTTGCATAATTCAGTCTCACACAGACACTGATGTTCTATACTTAAGGATAATGTTCCTTTGGCTGTTAGGAAAGTAATGAACAGAATCTTTGAAAGCATTTTCTCCAATCCCAAGGCGATGAAAATTGTAAAGATATTTTGGAAGAATGCCCAACTGGACTCGCGAGATTTCATTCTAATTAACTATTACATTCAACTCTTTGTACCCCCATAATTTAAAATAGGGACAGCAAAAAAGAAATTAAGGAAGACCTTTTATTCTTTAAGAAAGAAAAGACAACACTGCCCTCATCTAATTTTAGAAATGTACCATCATTTAGCCTACATGATATACAGAAGAATACAGAGATAGATCATGTGATGTTTCCTTCTCATCTTTTTTTCTGTAAAAACAATTTGAACTTGTGGATATTTGCACCTGGGAATGTTTTTCTCACTAATCAGCCCAAAAAGACTACGAAGTTGATATTACCAATTTACTGCAGACTCTGAAGTGGCATTTTGCACATAATGTAACTGTCTTTCTTTAATTCAAAACCTCCAAGCAGGGGTTGGAAACAGGCCAGCACATCTGCTCTATAGCCCTGTATATATCCTCACCATCTAAATAGAGATACATTTTGAAACTTGAACATTTTAGGGTTTTTTTTTATTTGTTTCATTTCTTTTTTAGAGAATTTTAAATTGTTTCCTTGTTATTTTATTTCCAGATAGCCAGACTGGAGCATTACACAATTTTATTTTTCTGTAATACTTATAAATAAAATTTCAGAATAAGCATCTATATTTTTGCTCTTTGTATCATGCACTATGAAACTCTGTAGATTTTATAGACATTATTTTTAAATGCCTTATCAGAATGAAAATATCTTCTAAAGTCTAAAGTCAACTATTTTGATCTTCTTCATATGACAGATTTTTTTCATGTTGTGTGAATTCCAAGGATTATCTCTTCTCCTTAGTGCTCAACAAATTAAATATTTGTAAGTTCCTCTGAAATTTGAAGATAGTCATTTAACAAAATGATTAGATGTCCTCCTACAGTTCAAAAGGACAATTCATTTAAGAAATGGACAAGAATCTTGAATAGACATTTCACAAGAGGATTTCCAAATGATCAACAACCATATACAATAAAATGTGCTGATTTTAGCCATCAGAAAAAATGTAAATTAAAACTACAATGAAGTACAGGTGTCCACCCACGAGCATGACTAAAATAGGAAATACAGACAATACAGGATTGCAATGATATGGGACAGCCTGAGTTTTCAAACTGATGATAAATAAAGCCATGTTATAAAGCAGTCTGCCAAAATGTATCTACAGAGTCTGCCAAAAATGTATACACACTTCAGGAAAAGAAAGACTTATAAAAATATTTTAACACCTAATTTATTGAGGCATCATGAGATTAATACAAGTTACCTTTGGCCTCTACAAATACAAGAGGTGATGAAAGGGTTGGCCATTAGCTTCCAAGCAGTATGGCAAACTGCTTCTTGGTTGACCTTGGTCATTGAGATTGATGCATGAGCATTTTCAATTTCTTCTCTAAGCGTTAGCGGTGTAGTTGATTTTCTGTGATATATGACATTCTCTACCCATACAAAGGTAACACTGTCAAAACAAATCATACTAGCTTTCTTTTCACAAAGTATGTATACATTTTTTGGCTGAATATATATAGTGTGTCATATATAATATATGTTAATATATATTACATATACTATATTGTAAGATCATAAAATATAGTAAATGTGCAAATTAAACAATTTACTATAGTAAAAGTCACATTTCTGTTAGTTCCCCTCAAAATCCTCCTCTTCGCTGTACACAAACTTATCCCATTTCTTGCAACTTTCTGAAGCAATTCTGGAAGTTCTCTTTCATGAATGTCTCTTTGTGACTGCCTCTATATCTTAAATTGATTCAAAACATTTGCAGCAATTTCTGTCAACTAAAAACATTATGATTTATCCTCATTAATATTATTCACTTTATTGGGTACCAAAAGACCTCTAACTCCTCTTCAAAATAAAGTTATCCATGAAAATTAAATGTTTTAAACTGATTCAAGACATCAAAGCAACCAACCAGAATAGTGTAACTAGAGACATTCCTGAAAGGGGATTTTGAGAGCTGCTTCAGAAAGTAGTAAAAAGCATGGGAAGAAATGAACACTTCACCATTGTTGGTGGGAGTGCAGACTGGTGCAACCACTGTGGAAATCAATATGGAGATATCTCAAAGAACTAGTGGTTCCATTTGACCCAGCCATTCCCTCTGCTGAGTATCTTTTCAAAAGAATTAAAAGAATCCTAGTACAGTGATATATTCACACCCATGTTTATAGCAGCACAGTTTGTAATAGCTAAAATTTGGAAATAGCCCAATTATCCATCGACTGGAGACTGGACAAAGAAAATGTGTTTTTTTACTATAAAATGGAATACTACTCAACCATAAATAATGAGAAACTAGAGTCATTCATAGGAAAATGGATGCATAGTGAGGCTATACTCTTAAGTGAAATAAATGAGACACACATGAGTAAATACCAAATATTTTCTCTGGTGTGAAAGGCTAAAAGTGTAAATAAGATCCAAATTGTATATTTGACAATGTGAAATAGGAAGAAAAGGGGCTAAAGGTGTAGGGAAGTGGGAAGGGGAGGGGAAAAGAAATAGGGAAAAAATATGAGAAAATGAAAAAATGGAAACTAATAATCCCTATGTAATTATTGTTTATTATAAATGCATTTTTTAGCAAAGAAGAGAAAGTAGTAAAAAGTATGAATTAAATGTGTTTGACAGTTTGTAATAGCTAAAATTTGGAAACAGCCCCATTTGGCCATCAAGTTGGAGACTGGATAAAGAAGATGTGGTTTTTCTATAAAATGGAATACTATTTAGCCATAAAGAAAGAGAAATTAGATTCATCCATAGGAAAATGGATACATATTGAGGATATACTCCTAAGTGAAATAAATAAGTCATACATGTGTACATGCCAAATAGTTTCTCTGGTGTGTAAAACTATAATAAAACATAAGATCCTAATGATGTAATTGACAATCTGAAATACGAAGAAAAGGGCTAAAGGCTTAGGGAAAGTGGGAAGGCTAGGGGAAAGGTAATAAGGGAAAAGAAAAAAATATGAGAAAATGAAAAAATGGAAATAAAGTGTTTGTAAATGGAGAGGGGAGGAGGGGGTGAAGGGAGGACTGGAACAAGGGGAAAAAATGACAACCAAGACCTGTCATGTAAAGGTACAAGATCCCAATGATGAATGTAACTGTACTGTATACCTAAAATGTACCAATAAACTCAATGAGAAAAAAATAAATGTGTTTGAGGTAATGAATATTTTGAGAAGGATTAATTAGAATGTGTCTTTTACTGTAAAGCATTTTTTAAAAAATAATTCAACATTCACTATAGTTTTCAATCAAAGTACATACATTCCCTATAACCTAAAAGTTTTCTAACTAGGCATATGCCTAATGAGAATATCTATACATGTTCACCAAAAGACAGTACTAGAATATTCTTAAAACTACATTTGTAAGGGAAATTATTCAAATTTTTTCAGTAGTGGAATGGATAAGTTATAGTGCAATCATACAACAGAATTCTCTCAGTGGAATGATAATGGAATCAGTGGACTGGAATAAATAATCTTTGTATGCTGCAATAATCTTTGTGAACCTCACAAAGAATGAACACCATACAATTCCATTTACATTAAGTACAAAATTTAGGACAAAAATAGTCTATGATATTAGAAGTCAGAGCAGGAGTCACCCTTGAAGGATCATGACTAAAGAGGAACACAAGAGGTTGTGAATTTCTAGTCGTGTACTGGTTTCTTGTTCTCATTGCTGCTTTACATAAGTCCTACACAAGGTATACGCTTATGATCTGTGCATCTTCTCCATGCTCCCCTTCAAAAAATGTATTAAGTGCTCAGATTATTTTTCTCCTTAAATCTTGTTGTAGGAATTTAACCTGAAAAAAAAGTTTAACAGTATATACGTCATAACATTAATTTTTAAAATAGAAAAATGTCCAACAGTAGGGGATTTATTTAAAATATGACATAGTCACAGCTATTTGTTTTGCTGCTTAAAAATATATTTGATATAAATATTTATGTAAAAATATTTGAAGAATTAAGAAATAAAAAAGGTTTGGTTACAAAATTGTATACATGATACATCCCATTTATGGTGTCAAGAACGCTACCTAACTTACTCCAGGGGGACTGTTTATACTTTATTCTGTGTAGAAAGCAATCATCTGAGCTATGAAAAACACAGCCTTCCTAGTTGTACATTACTCTCTGTCTAGAAATCTTCCATATCTTTTTGTTGTTTATTTCTGACTGGTGGGATTTATAGACATTACTTTCCTCTGTAAATTTTTAGTATTTTAAAAATTTTCTATAGCGAAAATGTTTTGTAGTTTTTTAAATAAAAAAGTTAAAATAGCTCAAATCCCAGAACACTTACTTCACTTGTTACACAAGAAAGCTATAAACTGAGGTGTTTTTACCATCAATTACATTCATGGTGTTCATCAAAAAACATGAAAGAACATTTTTGCTTCCTGGAACCTAAGATAAATCAATAGAAAAAGTTTACAATAATGTCATAGGTAAAAGCTAGCCTACAATAATGCAACAAATATGTAGAAAGTGGAAACGCATTAGGAAATGAGCATTGGACCTAGAAACTTCTCACAACAAATGCAACTTTATAAATTTCATTTCTCCTGTTGAATCTTTCCACATTCTTCAATGCCTGGCTTTTGTTCCAAAGTCTTTCATGAAGAACTTCTGGACCAGACCAGCCAAATGAGCTCTTTCCCTTCTCCAAAGTTCAGTCTCATTTCTAATCAGTACAATTTGTCCCGTTCCAAGCAAATTCTGCTTGCACTGTCTTCCCAATTTTACAGTGAGAGTTTTGAGAGCATAAAAGGCAGAGTTACCTTTGCTAAATCTCTGAGTAACTTTTCAACTGCTTTCCCACAATAAAGGAGAGCACATAAATATTTATTAGTGTGTTATAACTAAAGTATTTATTAAAATAAATATGTGTTGGTGTTTGTTGTTTGGATTACAAACAATATAAAAATCTGAGAAAAGGAAAAATTGGAAACAAAGTCTTTGTAAATAGAGAAGGGTGAAGTGGGTGAAGGGATGACAGGGGAATAGGGAAAAAATAAGAACCAAGATACACCGTTTAAAGGTACAAGATCCCAGTGATGAATGTAACTACTGTTTGCTTTAAATGTACCAATAAACTTAACAGGGAAAAAAAGAATATAAATAAAGTATTTATTAGTATTGTCTTAATAAAATACTTGTTAGTGTTCAATAAATACAGACTTGATCACAGTGAAGACTTCTATTAATTTTGGACTGCTAAAGAGGAACACTCAGTACTTCAGGGAGGGAAAGAAAATAAAGAGTGACTTAGAATTCTCCTGCAGCACTGTTTAAAAAGTTAATATTTAAACTTGGGTGCACCCAGAACGGATTTCTTTCACTGTAACGGAACCTTTTTTGGAGAGTCTGGTTCTTCCTATAAGCAGGGAAGGGACATGTACTGTGTGAAAGCCTTCTTCAGAGGTTTTTGGGAGTGTACAGGACATAAGGTGACCTTCGAGCCCTGCCACTCAGTCCACAGTAAATTAATCATGGGGTGGGGGGCAGACCAACAGAAGAGCAAAGCTGAATTACCAAGTGGTGATGTATTCAGGAATTTAAGTCTGGGTGAAATTACTAACTTACAAACTCTGCACATTATGATGATTCATGGAGGTAGGAATTTGGACTTACGAACCGGGGTCTTTTTGAAAAATTAATTTCAGGGGGAGAGGAGGAGATGGAGGAGGAGGAGATAGAGGAGGAGGAGATGGAGGAGGAGGAAGGATTCAGAAACCAACACAATAGGGTGTATACCTGTCACAAAAGAGTTTGGAAAGAGGTGCAGCATGTTAATCAACAGAATAGAGAACTCCTGTGGCTTTAAAGACGAGCATCCTCCAGCACCTTTTCTATCTGATGCAGGATGCAACTCACCCCACTCTGCCTCCCCCAAGCTTCCTACATTCTGAGAGCCATCTGTTTCCAGGGATGGCCCGAACTCAGCCACCTTGCAAAATCTAAAAGGATAAAGAGAAAAGGTTTCCAGATTTCCATGGCTAGTGATCATAATCTTTGTACTTTGCTTATGTTTAACAAAAAGAGAATGAACTAATCTCAGTATGTGTTTGCTCGTATTTTCTCACTAAGCAAGCTGATAAACAAAAGAAATTCCGCTTTTCTTTCTTTTCTGGATGTTTCATTGATCAAAGTTTAGTTCTTATTACACTAAAAATAAAGTCAGCTGTCCTTAGAATCTTTATCATTCACAGCTCTGCAAGTGACTCGCAGAGAACCAGTCAGAGTACACATGGAGAACTTCAATGGAAGCAGTGCGAGTTTATAAGCAAATGTGTCTCCTTCAGCCTCAGACTACAATTAAATGTTAATGAAAATGCATTAAGAAACATTCAAGAATAAATAATAATTAACCACATAGAGCACCAGTGATTTATTTTTAACCACCCCCTCCACCATCATTACACCTGCTCAGGGAAAACAGTATACCTGAAGGTCAATGTTACAGGCAAATTATACAGGGCAACAAATTCCAGAGCACAGGATAGAACTGGGGAAGCTAGAGGAAGCATTCTGATGGGTCTCGTCTTCAAATCTGGGTTCACATGGTTCCCCAAAGAGAAGTATTTTGAAGATGGGTAAAGAGATATAGGCCACCTGGAAGAAGTAGGGATTTACTCCTGAGTAATTGTGTGGTAGGGGGAGTACTGGAGGTTGAAGCCAGGACCTTAGAAAATTGAGACACATCATCAACTCTCTTTTTAGCCTTTATTTTGAGACAGGGTTTCACTAAGCCACTAAGTTCCACAGCCTGAACTCAAATTCAAGATTGTCCTGCCTCAGCCTCCCAGAGTTCTGGATTTACAGATATGCACCACCATGTCTACCTCACCTCAGTAATCTCAACCAAAATATGAGATGCCAACTGTCTATTATTCTATTTTCTCCATAAATATGAATTTCTCTGTGTTTATCCTCTGTCACTGTGCTGCATGCAATCTAACTTCTCATGTGTTGAGATTTTTTAAATAGTTTCATCAGGACACAAGGAATGAAACGGCATGTTTTTGTAGTGGAGATGAGAAGAGGGAGGTGCTCTCTCAGTGCCACTCCTGCCCTCATCTGTCACATTCATGGGCCTTAAAGTCCTCAGAACTCTTCAGACAATTGGGTGACGTTTGTTTCACTAACCACAGGAAAAGAATCCCAAAGATGATGAAACACTGTCTCCAGGGATGCAAAGTACTGGTAAAGCAACCTGGCAACATGCGTAATGCAAAAAACAGGTTGGATTTAGTGATGGATGAACATCAAACAATTTCCAGCTCTGTTTCAATTTAAATCCTTATTCAAAGCATGTCGAAATGATATAAACCTTGTGGGTCTACATAATTGAGCTAAAAGATTTTTGAGCATTTTTCTTCACAGCTTGTTTCCTCTCTCTCTCTCTCTCCCTCCCTCCCTCCCTCCCTCCCTCTCTATC
>NW_022900927.1:35641384-35755218 GCF_012274545.1 Fukomys damarensis
CCCCCTTACCCTCCCTTCTTTCCCCTCCTTGCTTTTTTTGTACAAAATCTGGAATATAAATTTCAAGAACTACTCAAATACAAAAACACAATACAGTACCATATATAGCAATGGTTTTAATGGCTCTATCTGTTAGACTGAACCTGATTCTCCTCATGTTGCCCAGGACAGAAAAACCACCTACCAAAGAAGTCCTCACTGCCTACACACAGTACTTTGTGGATAGTGAAGAGATATAATGCTATCATTTTTAATCTAATGATGGCTTCTTTTAAATTTATTGAAGTTAATTTATGATCCTAATATTTCAAGAATGTAGGAATATACATTTTGTCTTTTTTGAGGAGAACAGAAAGTGGAAATCTATAGACATCCCTGAAATCCAAGATTTGCCACTTTGTCTAAAATTTCCACTGAATCTCAGTAAATTTGGAAAAATATTAACCTTCAATGCCCTTCAGATTAAAATGAGAAAATAAACATGGTTGTTTCTGAAGATTCAGAAAGATATTGTTGTTCCAGATCTCTTCAAATATAAGAGGAGAGGAAAGGCAGAGAGACTCAAGATTTGCCTCTATATGAGAGTCCCTAAAAAGCTTACACAAAAGCCACAAAACCTCTAGAGATCTGATTCTGTGCTTTCATCCAATTCCTAATGCCAGTTTTCTGAAATGTGTCATACAAAATTTTGATTCAGTAACACTTCACTTACAACTCTGCCTTTAGGAACAGAATCAAAACCATAAGAAAGGAAGATGAAAGGAAAAAATAACAATCTCTAAATAATCTAAAAGAAGGACTGTAATTTTACACATTTTTTCATAAAGAAGAATTCCTTAAGCACTCCCTAAAACTATTTACTCTTACTTTTTATGAAAGTTTGACAACATGACAATAGTTTACTAATTCACAATAAGTTAGCAAAGGAGACTACTAGACACAGCTATTTTACTGTTGACTGATGTTGACATTTACTTTTGACTTCTGGGCCTCTGCTAATATTCAGAAGTCACTTTTGAGTTTAGGTAATTGTGTCTAGCAGAATCCTAATATTTTCACTGGGTAAACATATGTCATAGGAAAAATAAGGATTGTACATAATTTGAATTTGGACCTATGCCTTTATGTGAGACACAGCCAGAGAGATGTGCCCACAGAATCCAAGTTATGTAGAACCCTGGGATGAAATATTGCTATCATTTTAGAGCATTCAGAAATAAGACATTATAGGTCTGCGATCACCCGGCGGCGTGCGCACGAGCTCCCGGCCTGCGCGACAACAGACCCAGGAAGGACCCAAGGACCCCAGAGGGGGTTTTTTTCAGCTGCCTGCCTGCCTGCCTGTCTGCGATCACCCGGCGGCGTGCGCGCGAGCTCCCGGCCTGCGTGGGAGCTCCCGGCCTGCGCGACAACAGACCCAGGAAGGAAGGTAGCCGCGCGGGCGCCCTTGAAACACCCACACGACACCCCCCCCGTTCTCAAAACTCCTGATCGGGCCAGTCCTTAGACCAACTCTGCAGAGGCATAGGTTCCCATGAAGGGTAGTTTTCTGAGCTCCGAACTTTGATCATCTTTAAAGAAAGGGCAGGGGAAACCTGTAATAGAACGGAGTGGAGTTCAACCCTGAGGGTAAGGAAACTAAAGTTAGGCTTTGTAGATTGTGTTCAGTCTCAGTCGTGAGGAACAGCCATTGGCTAGCTATAACCAGGGGATTGGGTTCCGCATATGACTGTGCATGTGGTATAATATGAGATCAGAGATAGCCTGAAAGAGGACCTTCAAATTCTTTTTCTTTCCCTCTCTCTTGTCTCTTTTTTCCTCTTTCCACCCTAAAATTTCTTTCTTTTTTCTGTCCTGTCTCTCCAACTCAGTCTCTTGCTCCACCATAGTGTCCCTCATCTCCCTTTTTATTCCAGTTCCTGAAGAACTCAGACTTCTTTTTTTATTTTTTGTTTTTAGGACGGGTTTCTCTTTATGTTCTTTTCTCCAGTCATTTTACCTCACTCATGGCTCTGTACCTTCAAGGGAAGGCAAGCGCCTGTTACTGTTAAGGGGATATATTCCTGTCCTTATTCCTGCACTCTCTCTATCCCCCCTGAACTTAATAGCTTTGTAAAGATAGTAAGGTAATTCTACAACCTCTGGATTCACTTCAAACCTGCTCTAATTCTTTCACTTATCTAATCCTCTTGTTCTAAGTCGAACCCCCCATCCTAAATGGTAAAGATGCCATATTGAAAAGAATATTCACTGCAAACATACTATGAGCTGCTTCTTGAAATTAATCTAATTCACATGAGTTAAAGGTGATACATTAATGACTACCATAAGTGGTCAGTTGGCAAGCTGTGCCTGATCCTATTGGGCTGCTGAATGTATCAATTGGGACAAAGAGTGGTGATTGATTTAAAGAGTTGTTTTCTCTGATATTATGAAAACGAGAATGTCTATGAGTCATTAGAAACTCAAAAGCTAAAACGCAACTATATTAGGAAGATTTAAGTAATACCCAGAAATTAAAGAAGGACAACCCAACAATAAAAATAAAAATGAGAAAACACTTAAGCAAGACACAAAAACAAATATCCAGTTCACCAATAGCAAATAGTAGGACAAATGAGGATGAAAAGTCTGATAGTGAACCAACAGGACTCCCTGGACCCATAGCACAGGAGGTAACAAAATTGATCAATCAGGCTCTAGAAAAATTCAAATCAGAAATAATTTCCCAGCTAGCCAGAGAGATGATGAGCAAAATAGAAGTCATGATTCGAGACTCTAGAGCAGAAACTGAGAAAAAAATAGATGAGCTCAAGACTGTGATAGAAGCCATGAAGACTCAGCATAAGAAAGACATGGAAACAATGAATGCCCAACAGAGGAAAGAAATGGAATCCATAAAACAGATTCAAACAGATATCCAGGAGATTAAAAACTCTATTGAAAGTGTACGAAACAGAATAAAAGATTGCGAAGATAGAATTTCAGATATAGAAGATAGGATAGCAGTCAGTGACCGTGAAAAAAGAGGTCTATTAAAAACAGTAAGGGATCATGAGAAATCAATCCAACAACTCCTAGACGATACAAAGAAAAATAACATAAGACTGATAGGAATTCATGAAAAAACAGGAGAAAACACAAATGATATAAAAAAGCTCTTCACAGAATTAATGACAGAAAACTTCCCAAACAGAAGGGAAGAATTAGACATACAGATAAGTGAGGCATATAGAACCCCAACTAGCCACGATCAAAAAAAATCTACACCTAGACATATAATAATCAAGATTCCAGAAATCCAACAGAAAAACAAAATACTACAAGCAGTAAGAGAAAAGAAACAAATCACATGCAAAGGGAAGCCCATTAGAATCACAGCAGACTTTTCAACACAAACCCTTAGGTCAAGGAGAGCCTGGAGTGAGGTATTCCAAGTCCTAAAAGAAAAGAATCTCCAACCTAGACTTTTGTATCCTGCAAAACTCTCTTTCAAAATAGATGGGGAAATAAAATACTTCCACGACAAAGAGCACCTGAGAAATTTCATGAACACCAAACCAGCACTGCAAGGAATTCTAAACAATATCCTAGAAAAGGACAACGAAATTCACAATAACATGAGGCCCAACAGACCAAATCAAATAGGCAAGGCAAGAAACTAAAAGGAGATGGGAGAAAAAGTAAAAAGAGTCAACAAATGGACAAAAACATGACAAGAATAAGTCAAAATATATCAGTTGTAACCATCAATGTTAATGGCCTCAATTCACCAATCAAGAGAAACAGATTGGCAGAATGGATTAAGAAGCAAAATCCAACAATATGTTGTATACAAGAAACACACCTAGTGCAAAAGGAAGTCCATAGACTGAAAGTGAAAGGATGGAAAACAATTCTCCATGCGTCAGGAGTCCAGAAAAAAGCAGGGGTAGCAATCTTATTCTCAGATAAAGTAAATTTCAAACCAAAACTCATTAAGAGAGACAAAGAAGGACACTACATCCTTGTAAAGGGAACAATTCAAGAGGAAGAGCTGACAATCATAAACATATATGCACCAAATATAAATGCCCCCAACTATATAAAACAAATATTAAGTAACATGAAAAACCAAATAAGCACTAATACAATTGTAGTGGGGGATTTAAATACCCCACTATCACAAATTGACAGATCTACTAGGCAGAAAATCAACAATGAAATAATAGAACTGAACCAAGCTTTGGAACACATGGACTTAATAGATGTTTATAGAGTATTCCACCCCCAAAAACCAGAATATACATTCTTTTCGGCTGCACATGGATCATTCTCCAAAATAGACCACATACTGGCTCACAAAACAGGTCTAAATAAATGCAAAAAAATTGAAGTCATCCCCTGTTTATTATCAGATCATAGTGCAATCAAACTAGACATCAATAGCACAAGAAACTATAGAAACTTCACAAGCACATGGAAACTGAACAACACTCTCCTAAACAATCAATGGATTACAGAGGAAATTAAAGAAGAAATTAGACAGTTTTTACAAATAAATGAGAATGCCAATACAACATACAGGAATCTTTGGGACACAATGAAAGCAGTTCTACGTGGAAAATTCATAACATTGAATGCCCACACTAGGAAAACAGAGCGGGCTCAAATAAACAACTTAACGATGAAACTTAGACTCCTAGAAAAACAAGAGCAAGAAAAACCCAAAGCTCGAACAAGAGAGGAAATTATAAAGATCCGAGCAGAAATCAATGCAATTGAAATTAAGAAAACGATACAAAAAATAAATGAAACAAAGAGCTGGTTTTTTGAAAGAATAAATAAAATTGACAAACCCTTAGCTAATCTTATCAAAAAAAGGAAAGAAAAGGCTCAGATCCATGCAATTAGGAATGAAAAAGGCGAAGTCACAACAGATCCGAAAGAAATCCAGAGGATCATGAACACCTACTTTGAGAACCTGTACTCTAATAAAATGGAAAACACAGAAGAAATGGACAGATTTCTAGATACTTATGAATTACCAAAGTTGAACGAAGAAGATAAAAACATTTTAAACACCCCAATCACAATCAGTGAAATTGAAAATGTAATTAAAAACTTACCAACAAAGAAAAGCCCAGGCCCTGATGGATTCACTGCTGAATTTTACAAGACATTTAGAGAAGAACTACTACCATTACTCTTCAAACTTTTCAATGAAATTGAAAGAGAAGCTATACTTCCAAATTCATTCCTGGAAGCAAGTATCACTCTGATTCCCAAACCAGAGAAAGATACAACCAAAAAGGAGAACTACAGACCAATCTCCTTAATGAATATAGATGCAAAAATCCTTAATAAGATACTAGCAAACAGAATACAGAGGATTATTAAGAAGATCATCCATCATGACCAAGTCGGATTTATTCCAGAGATGCAAGGGTGGTTCAACATACGAAAGTCAGTGAATGTAATACATTATATTAACAAAGTCAAGGACAAAAACCATATGATCCTCTCAATAGATGCAGAAAAAGCATTTGATAAAATTCAACACCCATTCATGATAAAAACCCTGCAAAAAATTGGAATAGATGGTCTATACCTCAATTTAATAAAGGCTATTTATGAAAAACCATCAGCCAACATCATATTGAATGGCCAAAAACTGAAAACCTTCATGTTAAAATCAGGAACAAGACAAGGATGCCCACTATCGCCACTTCTCTTCAATATAGTTCTGGAAACATTAGCCACAGCAATTAGACAAGAGAAAGAAATTAAAGCAATAAAGATAGGAAAGGAAGAAGTTAAACTATCATTATTTGCTGATGATATGATACTCTACATTGAAGATCCAAAAAACTCCACCAAAAAACTTCTAGACTTAATTGACAGATTCAGTAAAGTATCTGGATACAAGGTGAATACCCAAAAATCAATAGCCTTTCTATACACAAATAACAGACAGACAGAAAGAGAAATAAGGGAAAAAATTCCTTTTACAATAGCATCCAAAAAAATGAAGTATCTAGGAATCAATCTAACAAAAGAAACAAAAGATCTCTACACTGAAAACTACAGCACTCTGAAAAAAGAAATCGAAGAGGATATAAAAAAATGGAAAGATATCCCCTGCTCCTGGGTAGGAAGAATCAACATAGTGAAAATGGCCATACTACCGAAACTGCTATATACATTCAATGCAATGCCAATTGAAATTCCAACACTATATTTCACAGAACTAGAAAAAAGAATCCAAAAATTCATTTGGAACCACAAGAGACCTAGAATAGCAAAAGCCATTATAGGCAACAGTCACATGGCACCAGGTGTAACAATTCCCAATTTGAAACTATACTACAAAGCCACTGTGATAAAATCAGCATGGTACTGGCAAAGAAATAGGCCTGAGGATCAATGGAACAGACTGGAAGACACAAAAACAAATGCAGATGTACTCAGCTACCTCATCTTCGACAAAGGAGCTCACCATCCTCAGTGGAGGAAAGATAGCCTCTTTAATAAATGGTGTTGGAAAAACTGGATATCAACCTGTCACAGATTAAAATTAGACCCTTATCTTTCGCCATGCACTAAATTAAAATCCAAATGGATTAAAGATCTAAATATTAAAACAGAAACATTAAACTTGCTGGAAAGTAAGTTAGGCAGAACTCTGGAAGACATTGGTATAGGAAAAGACTTTATGAACAAATCCTCAGTAGCACGGGAACTAGCAGAAAGAATCAACAACTGGGATCTCATCTTACTAAAAAGCTTCTGTACTTCAAAAGAAACCATTAGCAGAACTAAGAGACAATCTACAATGTGGGAAAAAATTTTTACCAGCTGTACCTCAGACAAAGGACTATTATCAAGGATATATAAAGAACTCAAAACAATCAGTCCCCCCAAATATAAAGACCCGATCCAAAAATGGGCATCCGAAATGAACAGACATTTCTCATACAAAGAAGTGAAAGCAGCAAGAAAATATATGAAAAAATGTTCCACATCACTGGTCATTCGAGAGATGCAGATGAAAACAACACTGAGATTCCACCTCACCCCACAAAGAATGGCTGCTATCAAGAAATCACACAATAACAAATGTTGGCGGGGTTGTGGGGAGAAAGGAACCCTCCTCCATTGTTGGTGGGAGTGCAGACTAGTGCAACCACTATGGAAATCAATATGGAGATACCTCAAAGAGCTTGGACTGGAGGTTCCATTTGACCCAGCCATCCCTCTGTTGGGTATCTTTCCAAGAGAACTAAAAGAATCATATCACAGAGAAGTATGTGCACCCATGTTTATAGCGGCACAGTTTGTAATAGCTAAATCTTGGAAACAACCTATTTGCCCATCCGTTGGAAACTGGATAAAGAAGTTGTGGTTTTTCTATAAAATGGAATATTACTCAGCCATAAAGAGCGAGAGAATAGATTCATTCATAGGAAAATGGATACATATTGAAGATATACTCCTAAGTGAAATAAATAAGTCCCACATGTGTAAATACCAAATAGTTTCCCTGGTGTGAATATTCTGCAACAATGCATAAGATTCTAATAAGATTACTGACATTTAGAAATGGGAGGAAAGGAGCTAAAGGTGTAGGGAAGGTGTGATACGTAGGGGAAGAACAAAAAGGGAAAAGAAAAAAATGTGAGAGAATGAAAAGATGAAAATAAAGTGTTTGTAGATGGGGAGGGGAGGAGGGGGTGAAGGGAGGGCAGAGGTAAGGGGAAAAAAATGAGAATCAAGACTTGCCATGTAAAGGTACATGATCCCAACAATGAATGTAACTGTACTGTATCCCTAAATGTACCAATAAACTCAATAAAAAAAAAGAAAAAAAAAAAAGAAATAAGACATTATATGTTGATTGAAAAGTAGTTGCTCTGAGGTAGAGGTAGACCATGAAATATGGGTTGAAATTCCCCCTATCCTATCAGCACAGTGCTACAAGGTAGGAAATATTAGCAACTTTGCTGTAGAAGTAGGTACTCAATTTACAGAAGAGATGGATGTAAGTCAAAGGGAGAAAGTTAAGACTGATACCCAGAATCCCATGTCCCTGAAGAGAACTTATAGCAGAAGTGGAAAGAGTATTCAAGAAGATTTGAGTCATGGATAAAAGGTTGTAGGATTTGAATATGTCTCCCAGAGTTTATATGTTGGCAGTTTAATATTCAATGGCACAATGTTGAGAGGTAAGACCTTGAAGATGTAATTTAGGGATAATTAAGTCATGATAATTAGTTCTTTGTCCTCATGAATGATTAATGTCATTATCCAAGACTGGGTTATAAAAAGAAGTTCATTCTCTCGCTCCCTCTCTTCCCCCTCCCTCTTCCTCCCTCTCCTTTATAGGTTGATGCGGCTAGAATGCCACTGCAGATTCAGCTCTTGAAACTTGGACATCCCAGCCTCAAGAACTATAAAAATCAGTCTCTGTTCTTTATAGATTACCACTATCGTGTATTACTTTATAGTAGCACAACACAGACTAAAACAGATAATCTTTACCACAAGGAAGTCCCTGGGGAGAATACAAGGCCATAGAAGAATTCACTCACTCTCTGATTTCATCTCCTACTAACGTCTCTGGAATCTCTGGCTTCCTTGCTGTTAAACAAGCAGCATACTCTCACCATAGAGTCTGAAATTTTAAGTCAGTTGAAATGTGGTTGTTATGGTAATACTCCTTGACAAGATGATGCTGGAGAGAAAACTTAAAGAAAGTCAGGGATCTGCCATGTGCATGTCCGAGGAAGTGCATTTACACACAAGGAAGCTAGAAGGCTGAGACACTGTGGTGAGAGCATGTTGCTTGTCCAAGGAACAGCAAGAAAAATAGCAGGGCTAAGAGCAGGTGACACTGATAGCATCAGAAGTCAGAGAGATTGTGAACTATGAGTGGTATAGCTCTTAACCCTTCGTAATAAGCAATAGGTTTATGTGTTCTGTTCATTGTTACTTTTAACACAATGATATTATTTACAATTATGTATTTCTTCCTTCCCCATAGAAAATGCTCCAGCTAAGAAAGGACTTTAATATGATTGCTGGTACAGCCTAAGGTACAGCTATAGAACATTACCTGAAAAATATTAGACATTCAATAAATATTGATGATTTTGATGGATGAATCAATAACACATCTATGGAAGAAGTACAGGCAGTGAGTAAATAAATGTACAGCAGACCAAACTGCGACAAGCCATGAGAAGAGCTGAGGCAGACAGGAGCTGAGAAGAACAACGCCTAAGGGAAAGAGTTAAGACCTTGTTGCTTGACAAGCAGGACAAGGAGAGGCTATTGATTTAGCAGACTTGAAGACAGATTCACAGAATGACCAACTCTAGAATTGCACCCTAAGTGAGACAAATCAGACACACTTAATGCTGCATTGTTTCTCTTATATGAGAAAGCCAAAATATAAATAAACAAAGAGTAAAAATAAAAAAGATAGGCAGTAGCAAGTAGGGAGATAGATTTTTGACAGATGGGAAGAGGATCAAGAGATGGAGGGGCTGTGATGGAAGGGAGGGGAACAGGGTGAAAAAAAGAATGAAAGAGTGTTATGTACATGCACCAATTCCACACAAGGAATATAAGCAACAGGTATTGCAGATATGTACTTATAAAAATTGCTAACATGTGGAATCACAGATTACAGGAGTAAATAGAATAAATAGTAATATGTACATCAAAATTGTCTGGGGCCATTGCCTCATAAAAATGGAATTTTAATGAATATCTTCCTGATCCTACCTTGAGATATATTATGCTTAGTTTGTTTTGAGAAACCGGAATTATTTACATCAAAGATATTTAAAATATTAAGATAGTGAAGCTATGTGTTTTTCTTTATGTGGAAAACCATCTTCTGGAAAATATCTCCACCCTGGATAACGCAGCTTGGGCAGTGCAGAGCCACAGGTTCAGTTCTCTGCCCAAGTCACCCCAGAAATGATGCCTCTTTATTTGAGATGATCTGAGTCAGGCATCAGGGCTGAGCATCAGCACCAAAAATGGACCCCAGAATTACACATATTAAGGTCAGGGAGACCTCAAATGAAGTTCAAGGGAAAGAAGACATGCTTAACTATCAGTCATGAGATAAGGGGGAAAATTCAATTTCAAAATAGTATCAGATAACTGTGACACTAAAGACAAAAAAAAAAAAAATCCTGCACATAAACATTTCATTCTAAGAGCTTCCCATAGCTCAAGCTGGGACACTTTGAGCAACAAAATAAATATTAGAATTGAGTAATAAACCAAAGAACAGAACCATGTCTGCCAAGTTAACACTGCTAAAACTATTGACCAAATAAATAAAAATTTACTTACAGATGTACATCAGGTAATAAATGTAGAAGGAATGAAGAAAAATAGAAAAACATCACAAGGTACCAAGCAATAATGCTGCAGACAAAATTCATGAACAAAATTTGAACTTAATAGGTAAAACTTTTAATTAAAAGAAACAGAATGCTTTGATAGCCTCAGAATACCTACCTCAAAACATATACTAGTTAACAGTTGTACTGATTTTAACACATGTCCATAAATTGTTACTCTTCCTCCCAGAGGTGAAACTTAATTTCTCACATCTGCAGAATGGGCTGAAATGACAAGCTTGCTTCCAGTACAAAGTATGGAAAGGGAATAAAATAAGAATTTAGTGATAAAGTCTAACAAACACCATCAGATAAAGTAATCAAGGTTAATGCCACCAGTAACAACTCATGTCGCTATCATGTATCCCCGTTATAAATCTGTGGCATTGTTCCCCTAAACGCATTGCCTGTCTTGGCCCATTTCCTGTTGCTATAACTGACTATAACTGTCTGCTATAACAGACTTGGTAACTTAAAAAGAAAAAATAAAGTTTAGCTCATATAACAGAAGGTTGAGAAATCATGGTGCTGGTATGTAGTTAGTCTTCTGGATACATCATTACATGGTGGAGAGCATCGTATTCAGGACAGAGTAGGCATTGCCGGCCTAAGTCTCCCTTCCTACTCTTATCAAGCCACTGAAACTATCATGGGGGCTCCCCACTCATTACCCCAATAGGTAATCCTAGTTACTTCCCCACGGCCTCACCTCAAAATACCATTAACGTGCATTTGAGGATGGTTTCCAACACGTGAAATTTTGGGGAACACATTTAAAACACATTACTGTCGTACTCTAATTATGAAAACATCTTAGTCAAGTCCAAATTGAGAGACACCTCACGGAATACTGTTCAAAACTGTCAAGGTCAAAACAAAATATTGTGGAATAACTGTCACAGAGAAGAAGAGAATAAGAGGCTTTGTGTACTAAGGGCAATGGTGTATCCTGCATTGGATCCTGAACATGAAAAGAACATTGCTAGAAAAACTGGTGAAATTCAAAGTCAGCAGTTTTGCTAATAATCTTGCGTCAACATTTTGTGGTTTTGATCAATGTACAATTATAGAAGGTGTTAACACTAGGGCAAAGCAGGGAAGTCTATGCAAACTTTGCAACTTGTAACTTTTCAGTAAATCTAATATTATTCTAAATACATATAATTATATTATAATTATTTACTATAATACAACACTTACACTGTTGTAGGTAATAATATCTAATGTAGAGGCTGTATAAGGTACATAAGAAGATCTGTATTGATCATATAAAAATATAATACTACTTTTTATAAGGGACATGAATACCCACAGATTTTGGTATTTGTGGGAGTTCTAGAAAGAATCCCCTTGAATACTGAGGGCATATATACAAATATGCATATATACAAATTTTATAAAATCTAGATCAAAAATAGATACCGGGATTTAAAAATCAAAACTATTCACATAGGGAAATAAAGGATATTTTTTCTTTTCCCTTCTTTCCTTTCCCCTACCCTTCCCATGTCCCCTACTCCTTTAGACCATTTCTCCCTATTTCACTTTATCACATCAAAAAATATGAGAAAAGGAAAAAGTGGAAGCAAAGTCTTTGTAAATAGGGAAGAGTGGAGGTGGTGAAGGGAGGGCAGGGAAATAGGGAAAAAATAAGAACCAGAATATATCAGGTAAAGGCACAAGATCCCAATGTAACTGTAACTGATGAATGTAACTGTATTGTATACTTAAAATGCATCAATAAACTTAATGGAAAGAAAGTATATGGGAAAAAACAGAATAAATGGATTCAGGACAAATAAATTTTGGCTTCTTGTGGCCAATCGGTTGACCTCTGTCTTCAACAATGGAAGAGACAGAGTGGGGAGTGGATCACTCACCTGCTGAATCCTTATATACATACAAATTTGAGAGAAGTCAACATCCTATCGATCTAAAGTGAAAATGTTTTATTACCCAGCTCATCTGCCATTCAATACTTGTCACTCAAAAAACGGAAAAGTGAAAGATCATGATTTGAAAATAGAAAACAGAAAAATTGACTTCAAATCCTAGCTCTCAGCTAACTACCTAGTTAAGTCAATTATTCTTACTGACCACAATTTTCTGACTGGAAAAAATACAAACAGCAGCAATATTATCTCATCAAATTATAAAGATTTGAAAAGCTTGAAAAGAGATTGTACAGGGCTGGGAATTTAGCTCAGTGGTACTGCTACCCACCTCATAAGCACAAGGTCCCGAGTTCGATCCCTGGTACAAAAAAAAAGAGATTGTACAAATCACAGAATTTGATAAGATGCAAGATTTTCTGCAGTCTTTAAAAAGATGAAATTATAAACTGTATGCTTTGAAAAAGGGATGTGTTCTAATAGCTGTCAAACTATGGAAAACTTTGCCTTAATAGAAATATTTTATAAACAACAAAGCCTTCTTCTTCTATGATGCTGGAAAAGAAAAAGTTTCTATAATGCATTTCAAATAGATTGAAAGAATGTAGAGTTACAAATAAATTCAGTTAATTTCCTGTGATATTATCCTCTCAATATATAACTGGCCAAATGAAAAACATTCTTTGCTTCCTTGACTGTAAAATGAAGGGATTAGTAAATGATCTCAAAGTCTCCAGTTCAAAAAATTTTATGACATCAGTATTCTTTAAGGCAATACTTTGCAAGATTGTAGTTGTGTTATAGGGAAAGAAATCTTATCACTTATAAGCTTACTGTAGTTTTCAACACATCACAGGAAAATAGTAGCACTTTTATAGTGCATCCTGAGGAGATTTCCAAGGACAATGATCTTCCCTCTAACCATAAATTTCAGTTTCCTGCTTAGATTCTTTGGTATCTTCCCATTCCACAATGGCCAATCACCAACTGTAAATTAGCCAACCAACTGATGAGACATAACAAAAAAATGCTACTGTATTTTTTACTGTCTCGGATATACAGCTGAACATGATTATATTCAAAGCTTCCATTTTTGTGTGTGTGTTTACATTTTAAGGTAAAGCCTGAATCAAGGTGACAATAAATTTCATTGTTTTCAGACATATAAATGTCCCTGATTCCAAATAGAGAAAATCAAAGTAATCAACTCATGTTTTTCCAACTTTGACATCTTCATAAGAAAGGAACTTATAAATCTAGTCCAAATAAATCTGTTATGTATCACCCCAGAATAATTACTGAAGGCCAGCTCAAACCAAGTTAATTTGACCATTTTTGGATGATTCTTTTATCTCTGTCATGTTTAAGTGAATCTTATCATACTCATCACTCAGGGTTTTACTTGAAGGCTGCCAAAGGTATAATATTCTTTTCAAAACAAGCTTTGCTAATAAGATGAGATCCCAGTTGTGATTCTTTCTGCTAGTTCCCATGCTACTGAGGATTTGTTCATAAAATATTTTCCTATGCCAATGTCTTCCAGAGATCTGCCTAACTTATCTTTCAGTAAGTTTAGTGTTTCTGTTTTAATATTTATATCTTTTATCCATTTGGATTTTAATTTAGTGCATGGTGAAAGATAAAAGTCCAATTTTAATCTTTGGCAGGTTGAAATCCAGTTTTTCCAACACCATTTATTGAAGAGGCGATCTTTCCTCCACTGAGGATGGTCAGCTCCTTTGTTAAAAATAAGGTAGCTGAGTGCATCTGGAATTGTTTTTGTGTCTTCCGATCTGTTCCATTGATCCTCACGTCTGTTTCTTTGCCAGTACCATGCTGTTTTTATCACAGTGGCTTTGTAGTATAGTTTCAAATTGGGAGTTGTTATACCCTCTGCCATGTGTCTGTTGCCTAGGATGGCTTTTGCTATTCTAGGTCTCTTATGGTTCCAAATGAATTTTTGGGTTCTTTTTTCTAGTTGTTGTGGGGAGAAAGGGACCCTTCTCCATTGTTGGTGGGAGTGCAGACTGGTGCAACCACTATGGAAATCAATATGGAGATACCTCAAAGATCTGGGACTAGAGGTTCCATTTGATCCAGCCATACCTCTGCAGGGTATCTTTCCAAAAGAATTAAAAGAATCATACAATAGTGATATATGCTATGCACACCTATGTTTATAGTGGCACAGTTTGTAATAGCTAAAACTTGGAAACAGCCCATTTGCCCATCAGTTGGAAACTGGATAAAGAAGATGTGTTTTTTCTATAAAATGGAATATTACTCAGCCATAAAGAATGAGAAATTAGATTCATCCATAGGAAAATGGATACATATTGAGGTTATACTCCTAAGTGAAATAAGTCACACATGTGTAAATACCGAATAGTTTCTCTGGTGTGAATAAACTGTAAGTTTTAAGATCCTAATGAGATAACTGACATTGTGAAATGGAAAGAAAAGGTCTAAAGGTGTAGGGAAGGTGGGATGGGTAGGGGAAGGATAATAAGGGAAAATAAAAAAATGTGAGAAAATGAAAAGATGGAAATAAAGTGGTTGTAAATGGGGAGGGGAGGATGGGTGAAGGGAGGGCAGGGACAAGGGGAAAAAATGAGAACCAAGACCTGTCATGTAGAGGTACAAGATCCCAACAATGAATGTAACTGTACTGTATACCTAAAATGTAACAATAAACTCAATTAAAAAGAAAAAAAACAAGATTTACATTAAACCTCACTTCTACTAGCCTTATCATATTAAAAAGAAACTTCTGTGTATAATTAATTAGATGTTGCTTTCTGTGAATAAAAAATAACTTAATATGAGAAAATCTTGTTAGTTTCTTTTGTTTCAAATGTGTGTTTCCATGTAAACAGCCATAGCTGCTGCCACCTTATGGCATCATACAATTAAAAATACTTGGTGTGGTAATCCTTAGGAGTGTTTTAATTCGGGCAAATTAACAAACTGGAGGAAGTACAGTTTAATCTCAGCCAGATGTATTTGGGAATTAAAGTTTTCAGATTTTTTGAGCTGTAATAAAATGCATATACTGATCACCAAGCAATATCCTCCATGAAGTGTATGGCAGTACCCAGTCACACATATGATTATGACTGCTGTGCAATATATGAATATTCATACTCTCAGTGACACACAAAATTACTAGTAGCTCTTATCAAATCAAGACAAGTTTTCTCTTTGAGTAAAGTAAGGGAAAATCACTTTCAAGAGCTTCTTGAATTTTGGACTTGAGCTTAATAGATTTTGGCTCTGTAGGAAAACAAGGAATGGATCAGGGAAAGAGGAAAGCAAATTTATTATTAAATGCCTTCCCATCTAAAGAAGAAACCGTATCTGTACTTCCAACAGAGAAAAGAAACTTTGTGGAGTTGGTTCTCTCTAATTGAGACTTCAGCATTTCACCTTCAAACGGAACCTCGTAAGTTGACCAGCACATGTATGCGCTTCCAATGCAGACTGGGCAGTAATTTATTGCTTCCAAATTCCATCTAGTTTCTTTTATAATGTTCACTAATTCAGATGACAGTCTAGCTCATGTCTGAAATAACAGCCCACCTGGCTCCATTTATCCCCCTTTCATATTAAGGACAACGTAACCCAACACCTTTATCTTCAAGCTTTAAACATTTCATACAGGCCCATTTGGAAAATTTATTGTCGTCTTATAGAGACTTGTCTTTTTCATTCAGTGTACCCCACTACAAAAAGCAGCTCAGTACCTGCTGGCCATCTGGTCTCTGAACACACTGGGCCAAAATTTCCAGATTTCCTCCTTGGGTTTCCTCTGTAGAGGACGAATACGATTAGGTGAAAAACTGTGCTGGAAGATTTACAAGCCATTATTCTGAACGCAAATGACATTTTCTTTAATAAGTGTTTCAAGTCTAAATAAGCTTTGAACTTCAGAACTGCCTGGGTGCTGGGGTTTGTTTGTACTAGCCATGCAGCCAACATGACGACACCTTTGGCCAAGACCCAGATATTTTTAATCAGTAAAGTTGTACTGTATAAAACAGATTTAAATGGCCCTTCCTTCTCCATCCCAGAAAATTCTGGGACTCTAACTTATTGATTCTAATACAGAATGAACAAAATTAAATCAGGCTTTATTGTGTATTACAATCAAGTGTCTACTGATAATTTGAAATCTATCTAGATCTTTTAACCCTATAGAGGGGAAGATTTACTTTTTGAGAATACCTAGGATCTCATGAGAGTGACAACATATGATGGCAAGAACCTAAAAATCTGTGCAAGCCAGTTTGGTAGTTTATTAACAATTGTCCTTTCTTCGGGGTCACTGTTTCATGACTCTTCCTGCACATTGAAATCACCTGAGAGCCTTTTAAAACATGCTAATGTCCTACTCCATGGAACAAATTAAATCAGACACTCTAGAAGTATGTTTGATACATCTTTATTTTAAAGGCTCTCTGGATGATCCTAATATGCAGCCAAGTTTGATATCAGGTGTTCTGAATCATTCACTTATTCAATCATATATCGATTCATTTGTTCTAAAAATAAAGAGCACCAACCAGAAAAACTAGAACCATTCAAAAGAAGTGTCCCAAGTAGTTCAAAGATAATCATCAAGAAGCATGGATAATGTACACAGTGTAGGAACTGAGTCATGCTCTGAACACTGAAACACTCTGGGCTTTATAATGTAAAACCATGGCACGGGAAGTGAGGTACAGGGCAGGAGGGGAAGAGGATTGTGGTGATCTGATTTTTCAAAAGGACATATTGATATTTTTTAGAGAATTAAATCAGTTCCAAAGATACAATAAGGCACACGTTTGGGGTAAAACAATGGAAACTATTGAGAACTTGCTTTTATGAAGTCACCATTGATTCCTCTGCTCCACGTTTAGATAAATTACTCTGGAATCAGCTCACATAGTGACCTCCAGTATTTGGAGAACACTAGGACTTCCTTTACTCTACAGAGGACTCATTTGCAGAGCATGATACACATTCCTTAGTTTAAGTATGAGTTGACTGCTTCCTAGACTAATAATTCACTGAGTAATAGGAGAATAAAAGAATTTAAGCAATTACCTGTCTCAGATGAGACATATATGCACTGTATAGAAATACTCTGCTGTGAGATATCCAACAGGTGCTAATGTTCCTGACCAGAGGAAAAACCGTGGTATCTAAGATTCTTTTTGTTTGTTTGTTTGTTTGAGACAGAGTCTCACTATGTACTCGAGACTGTCCTGGAACTGACTATGTAGGCCAGGCTGGTCTCAAACTCACAGCGATCCTCCTGCCTCAGCCTCCTGAGTGCTGGGATTACAGGCATGCACCACCACACCTAGCTGAATCTAAGACTCTATTTAGGTAATAACTAAAATAAGATCTTATGTTTTTCTCACAAAGTATAAAGAAAACATTTCCCTGCAGTATGGATTTGTTTTTGAGTCATAACACAAATAAGATGAACCATGATTGATGAAATAAGCAACTTAATTTGTGTCGTGTTGCAGACCACAATTGACAGTCAATAGTAGCATCTAGAGATCGGGGGAAAGTAGAGACTACAGAACTTAACAACATATAACCTGCTCTGTTATCATCTTTTATTTATCATTGGCCTATTGTTTCTTCAACTTAGACTATTCTGAAATGTGCTGCAAGGCAGAGAGTGAAATCCAAGTCGAACATAATGGATGACTAAGAAACGCCTCTAGAGGGCTAGGAATTTAGCTCAGTGGTTTCGCCACCTGCCTTGCAAGGGCAAGGTCCTGAGTTAGATCCGCAGTACCAAAAAAAAAAAAGAAGACATTCCTCTAGAAATCATCATATACTTTGGGTTTTCTCTATTTTGATCAACCCACCATTAATATTAGCCAATAATCATAAAACAAAGATATTTATGATATCACTGAACTATATGTGAAAAACAATTCTATTACTATGAACGAGAAACACAATAGCTACCTTTCCCATTGAAATAATTACTGTTCTGATTTATTTTCCTACTCAAAATTTCTTGTCAGCAATTTTTAGTATCATTAAAAAGTAGCTGAGAATGATGTTACTATTTGTATCATTTTGGTGAGAGGCTACCCCTATTGTATGATAGGTAAGCTGTTCCTAACTTGGGGAAATCATTATTAAAGGATCCAAGAACATTATGGGAGAATAAAATGTAAGAGTATGAGCTCTGTGGTCAGACAGGTCCATAGCACGCAAATTTTGATGGCAACTAATTTTTTTATGGCAACTAATTTTCTCTCTAACCAGAATATAAAGAAAAGTGAAAAATCATTTGAGATGGATCAAACTCAATTGTAAATTTCTATTATATTTAAGCATACTTATATTGCCATCTACTGCCATTATTGTTAGCTGACTTACTTATATTTATATTTAAAAGAATAATCCCAGTGAAGCATATAAATCAATCCATTGTTTAACAAAGATTCACTGGTCATCTGTTCTAAACACCAGGGTATATACTCACCTAAAGCTTGTCCAGCCAGTACTGCCTGCCTCCCTTTCTGCACCCTTGCCCTGCTTCTTGGCACTTGTCACTGTCTGGAATTATGCATTTATTTATTGTCGTTTTCCTCTACTAGACTCAAAGGGACTGACTTAATGCTCTTTCATTAGCTCCAAATCAGAACCTGGCTCACAACTGGCTTTCCATAAATCTGCCAAATAAGTGGTTAGATAATGCAAGATCATATAATTCATATGTGACAGAACTCTAACTCATACACAGACCTGTCTGATCATAGTGTTCACACTCTTAAATTTTATTCTCCCATAATGTTCTTGTATCCTTTAATAATGATCCCCCCAAGTTAGGAAGAATTTACCTGTCACACAATAGGGCTGATCCCTCTCCAAAATGCTGGAATGGCATTGTGGTTCATTTTCTTTTCTTTTTTCTTTTCTTTACTTCTCTTCTTATATACACACTTATATAACCATAAACAATGTTAACATCTGAACAGGAAGGGTTTGGGTAGCAAAGAAATAGAAGAAGAAATTTCCAAAAAATGAATTCAGTGGGCTCTGAGGCACAACATAAAGTGAGGGAACATAATCTAAATGCAGTTTTGGAGCTACATTATCTGAAATTTGTCATGCTGACTGAGCTCCAACTTCATTTCAAAGTAGTTGGGAGCTGAGGAGGGTGATGAAAAAGTGCTTTTGAATTCTTGGTGCTTAAGTAATTGCCAGAAAAGTGACCCAACCAGAGCACTATTAACTATAACAATTATTCCTCTTCACTAGATATCATGTTTTAGCTTTAATATTCCGTATTTATGTGTCATAGACTCATGAAGGAATATTTTACTTGCCAAAACCTGTTTTGATTTATCATTGTAAATATGGCAGCATTTCACATGGCAACATCATTTAGAAGAATCTGACCTTTAAAAAATTATAACAAACAAAAGATTTTTTAAAATTAAAAGTTCAGTTAAGTATTGGTTCTTTTCTTCTCTGATATTTCTATTTATTCATTGTTAAGTAAATTTTTCATAAGGAATTGGGATACAATGTAAGTGTTCTTATTTTTCCCTCGTGTGTGTGCGTGTGTGTGTGTGTGTGTATGTGTGTGTGTGTGTGTGTGTGTGTGTATGAAAAATTCTGTTCTGGTAGGTTTCTAGGGCAAGGAATTTTTCATTGAAATAAAATTTTTTCAAGTACTGACTGCATTTGGAAGTTAGTTAATCAGCCAAGGCTATCAAAGAGGGCAAAGGAATGAGTATGTCCTCATAATATAGACCCAAAAATTATCAGACTATTTAGTCAAAATGTATGCACATTTTTCTGCAGTGACATATGTTTAGAGGAATTTTACAAGTATATTGTGGATCTTTCTAAGAAGGAATTCAAAAGCCTTATGAAAATATTTGGTTTTTTTTTACTGAAAAGGTAATGCGTAAGTGCCAGTCTTATGTAAAATTACTTTATATCAACTCTATCATGAAAAATTTTCACTATCTATTATATATGTCAACTTTTTCTGAAGTCTACTATAGTTGAATACATTTGGTTTTAAGTGAAAGAATTCAAACTGGCATCAGGGGGAAAGCTCATATAATTCTAAGCTTTGACTTGCATTGTACAAGCTTAGTAACTGCAGGAAAAAAAAAGTACACTTTTTTTCCTAACAGTTTAATCAGAAATTCTACATTCACCCTTCACGGGACTTGCTTGGCTATGGATTCCATCCTAAGCCCATCATTTATGGAGGGGATGTAGTGTTCTAACTGGCAGACAGGATCTTCTCTTAGCAAATAATCAGCTCTAGGAAAAAAAATAATGCGAAATAAGGTGAAAGATAACATCAAAAAAGCATGGAATGTCTAAGAATTTGCAATCCATAATGTTAAGGAAATTTTTGAGAAAATGGAAAAATGTTTAACAGATGAGATTAGAGAATTGGACAAATATTAGATAATGAAGGACCAAGACTGTCATGCTTTGGAGTTACCCTGAAGTCAGAAGGTCAGCGACTAATTTTTAAAGCCAACTGAGAGATGAATTGGAAGGAAGAGCATCTGTATGTTTTGATTCATATTAGTACATTTATGCCATTAAATTCTAAGCATAATTTATACGCCTGCTTTCCCCATCGGACTGCCAGCTTCTCAGGGGTGGGAGCATTTTAAAAACTTGCCTTTTAGGGAAGGGTTAAAGGACAGGGGAATGGGGGAAAAATAAGAACCAAAACATATCATGTAAAAGTACAAGATCCCAATGATAAATGTAACTGTATTGTTTGCTTTAAATGTACCAATAAACTTAATGGGAAAAAAATAAAAAATAAATAAAAACTCGTCTTTGCAGCCCTAACATATCATTTGGTTCCTTCTTGAAGTTTAATAAAATAAAAGGGAAATTACTTTTTACAGAAATAACCAGAGGTGTCTTATGTAAATCAAATGTTATTACTGGCAATTCTATGCATATTAAAATAATCATAAATATATTAATCTTTGGTAATATTGGAAAAATCAAATTCTACTGAGTTGAAGCTTTACACAAACAGTATTTGCCGTAGTGGGAAGCCTGCCTTCACTATACAAAGAGTGTCACATATTTGGAGCGCCTGCTCCAGTTTATTTTCTTCATTTCATATCTACATCAGGAACTGGCTAGATCTTTTTACAAAGGATCAAGAAGTAATTATTTTTGTTTTTGTGGGCCAAATAGTCTATTGTAACAACTCCAAATTGCCATTATACCATGAAAGCAGCCACTGACATTCATAAAAAATGGGTGTGACTGTGTTCCAATAAAACTTTATTTATGGACACAAATTTGAATTTCATATAATCTCACATATCAAGAAACACTGTTCTTTGTTCTTTTAACAACCACTTAAAATATAGAAAACCATTTTAGCTCACAGATCAGACAAAAACAAGGTGGCTGCATTCCAGATTTGACCACAGGCTGCTGTTTGTCTACTCCAACTCCTCTGTAAATCTGGAGGAACTGGTTTTGATCACACCAATATCAATAAACATGTTGTGTACTGGTTATGTGCTCAGAACTTGACATCTTTCTTTTGCCAAATTGTTTACAGGTAATATGTTTATTATTAAATGATGTCACAATACCATCATCTTTCTATCTTCATAAAATGAAGTTAAATGTTTACTTCATTACATCATGAAAAGTACTTTAAGATTTATTCTAAAAATAAATAATAAAAATATTTGTTAATATTATCATAAAAAGAGCAAGATTCTAGCCTATCCTGATTCTATTTTATCCTAAATGCATTTCAGAATAAAAAAGATGTTCAAAACATCTAATAATAGTTGCTATCCAGTCAGTATACATGTACTGATATGTGTTTACTATGTTCAACATCAAATGGTCTAATTTATGAGTAAATAGGAAAGCCAACATGTATTTTAAGAAATCTGAGACCATCCTCTTGCTTCAATTACCACACTTTATACCACCAGGATGCCAAAAATACTAGTTATTTATTTGAGTCTCAATCAAACATTCATTCGTCTTTGTACAGCTCTCAACCTTATTTTTGAACATCTTGAAAGATAATTAATAGTAGTCAATCAAAAGAATAAATAAATAAAAACCATACACATACACACAAACAAATAACCAAAACCCAAGATTGCTTTAGCTATTCAAGAGATATCACAATCCCAAATTTCAAGTTATGCTACAAAGCTATAGTGATGAAAACGGGCATGTTACTGGTACAAAAACTGACATGTGGATCAATGAAACAGAAGAGAAAATGCTGAAACAACCCCAGGCACAATTTTTAGTCTCTGATCTTTGGCTCAGAGACCAAAAACACATGGTGGAAGAAAAACAATCTCTATTACAAATGGTACAAAGGATTGAATCTAGACCCATATGTCTCACCACGTACTGAAATAAAATCAGAATAGATCAAAGACCTAAATATTAAAGCAGAAACACAACTTGCTGGAATATAAAATAGATAAAACTCTGGAAGACAGAGTACATCTATGTGTACTATGAAGGCAAGGACGTTCTGAACAGAACCTCAGTTGCATAAGAAATAAAATAAAGAATCAGTAAATTGAATCATATAAAATTAAAAAGGTTTTACATAATAAAGAAAACAACCAACAAAATGAAGAGACAACCTATAGAATGGGGAAAATGTTTTCTCAGTTACTTCACAAAACAGAGGACTAATATCTAAAGTAGTAAAAAAACAACAAAAAAATTAGACACCCTCAAATAAAAGATCCTGTCAAAAGTGGGCAGCTGAAATGAAAGGACTTCTTAATAGAAGTACAAATGGACATAAATATGTGAAAAAATGTTCAATATTTCTGGCTATTCGAGAAATGCAATTTAAAGCAATACTGAGATTCCATCTTACTCTAGAAAGAATTTCATCAAGAAATCAAATAATAAATGCTTGTGAAACTAGGGGAAAAAGAAACCCTTCCACATTGTTAGAATATAAACTAGAACAGCCACTATGGAGGTCAGTATGGAGATTTTTAAAAAACTAAAATAGAAATTTGATTTGACCAAGCTATTTGCAAAAAGTTAAAACATGTATATTCATGTTTGTAGCAGCATAACTCAGAGTAAGCGTGTCTTTGAAGCAGCCTATATGTCTATCAACAGATAAATGGTTAAAGAAAATTTATACTCTGAGTACTACTCTGCCATAAAGAAGGATAAATATGGGTCAAGTGTAGGAAAATGGGTGCACTTTGAGACCACAGTATTAAATGAAATAAATCAGATGTGCAAGCTTAAATATCAGAGGGCTTCACTTATATGAGAAAGACAGAGTATACATAATTTAGAAAGAAAAATAAAAGATAATAGGAAATGGGATCCTTTTGCAAATGAAAAGGGGATCTAGAAATGGGTGCTTGAAGGGGAAGTGAAAAGAATTTAGATGGACTATGTACACGTCCCAGTTTCCCATAATCAATGGAATCATTTTGTAGTTCAAACATGTGGTTTTTTTAAACATTTTTTAAATATATCTAAAGTGAAACCCTACGTATTAACTCCAATTATATGGCTTCAAGGTAAGAAGAGGGGGTAGGAAGAAGCAGTGGGAACAAAGGCACTAGGAAAAGAGTTTTGAAAGGGAATATAGGACACAAAGAAAAGGCACTGCTCACGTCGCAGTTATGCCCAAGATGCTCTTCAGCGCTCTGGATTTCCTCTTGTGACTCAGAGCATAATGTTTCAATTCTTAAATTATTAGCCTTCCTTTTCATCTGACACCACCCATTGATAAGATTACTAGGAGAATAAATGGAATTATTCTTGTTTCCTGAGCCTTTTATCCCTTTTCAAAGAGTCAAGTTTCTAGACAATGGTAACAAATGAACCATGGTAGAGCAGTTTGTGGAAAATTTTACTTGACCTGTAGCTTAGCTTTATAAATAATTCTAAACAGTCATAAAATGACTATGCTTGAAGGATAATTGCTTATTGAAGTAGCAAATACACTCTCTTTATGAAATTCAGTAAGAATATAATATTCATGAAGGATTTTTTTAAATTTTGACTTCGGGGTGAAGGGAGGGCAAGGTTATGGGGAAAAAATGAGAACCAAAATCTGTCATGAAAATGTACAAGATCCCAGTGATGAATGCAATGGTACTGTATTCCTAAAATGTACCAAGAAACTCAATGAGAAAATAAATAAATAAAAATTTGACTTCACTATCATCTACATGTATAGTTTATATTTTATAATATTTATAATTTTATATTGGAATTTTTGGCATACTAATTAGATAATATTAAATTTTAAAAAATATACATTTTTTGTATTTTTTAAAAAGGAAAAATACTTTAGTATTACAGATTATTTTTTGATACTGGGGATCAAACACAGATCCTTATGCTTATGAGGGAGGTAATTAGAACCACTGAGCTAAATCCCTGGCCCCAGAAATTTTTGATTATATTTTTTGTGAGGGGTCACAGAGAAAAGGCATGGGAAGGAGGCAGGGTCAGAAAAACAAGTTATAAGGGAGAAAGAAATATGTTTCATAAAACCAAACTGGCTGGTTAATGGTTTGATATATGGTATATATGGGGTGGAATGAAAGACACAATACACCACAGTGACAGACTTTTATTTATCTTTCTCCCAATAAAATATCTTTCCTCATTTCTTATACTGCAATACATTTATTGAATGTATTGAGCAATAATTTGTTACATATTACATCATATATTTAAAATACTAAGACAAATAAAGTACAACCCCTGACCCCACAGACCTGGAAATTTCATTAGTGAAGCACATTTATATACATACAAATAATTTTTACATTATATATTAGAATGCAGTAAATACTAAAATGCATCTATATGGTGTACTGTAGGTATTAGCTACAAACATTAAAAGATGAAGAACTAGCCAGTGAAAGGTTAAGAATAGAAGCTTCTTTGAAGTTGAGTTCTTGCCATGAAACCACAGAGTGTTTTACTTGACTCAGATGATTCTCTGAAGGTGCTATTGAACTTGGACTCTTGGGTATAGGAGAGAAGATAGGGCCTTGCATCTGTGGTGTGGAGTCCTGGGACTAAAACTCCCAAAACAAGCCATGATCCTCAATGCATTGTGCCCTCAGCAGAAAGGGGAAAGGATACAATAAATAGGCATTCAAAACTTACCTCCCTAGAGATAAGGCAAGGAAGCTGGAGGTCTCCATTTGGAATCTGGGAAGCAAAAGTCTCCCTTGAAATTTTGGGGCTGAATTCATGAAATAATCAAAAATTGGAACTTTATACTACCAAAATCATTGAAAATAGCCAAGCCAAAAAATTAGTATGACAATTTTCCCCAGGCCTACTCTATCCCTGGACGGTTCCCACAACTAAGTCAAAGATCAATGCTCCCAACAAGAAAAAAAAGTGACTAAACCACTCTAAAAATGAACACAATTTAAAAATTGTAAAACTACAGATAGAAATTTCAGCAAGAATTAATAGGCAATAGAAGCTGAAGAATTTAATGAAGGGTAATATGAAAGAAAATGAAAAATTAATAAATTAAAAATAGAGGTGGCACAGCATTACAGTCAACACTGTTGACTGCTGTTCAATTACATATAGCTAGAATAGCATGTACTCTATAGATGTGACATCTTTTGTTCAATTTTATATGTGTAAAATTAATCACTTTGTTCCACTTATAATTTTTTCATTGTCATGCAATATTCCATTGTGTGAATGTAAAATAATTTGTTTACCCTATATATATTTAATGGAGACTTCTTGTTTCCAGTTTGTGCTTTCACAATAAAGTTACTGTAAACATTCTTGCATATGTCTTTTGGTGCACTTAAGCACTATATCTATTAAGTATAGACGAGTGGAATCTCTTTGTTATAGTGTATCCTTATAATTAGCTTTTCTTAGCCCATCAAGCAGTTTTTCAAAATGATCATGAACTTTTGCTCTCTCCATCAGTGTAACAGAGTTTATTATCTCACAACCTAACTAATGCTTATGAACATCAGTAATTTTAATGCATAAAGGAAACTATCTTATTGTGATTTTGATTTGAATTTCTGTGATAACTAATGATGCATGTGTTTATAGACCATTTTTATAATAGAGAATTTTTTCATATTTTCTCTGTTTTTAAATTAAACTATTCCTCCCTCCCTCCTCTCCTCCTTTTTTTTTTTCTAATACTGACGATAGAACTCAGGACCTTGCACTTGCAAGCCAGGCGCAGGCCACTGAGCTAAGTCCTTGGCCTAAACTATTCCCTTTTTATCGATTGGAGAAATTTCTTTATAAATATACAAAGCTTAACTCCTTTCAATTGGGGTCTAATCAAAGATTGCCCTGACTTCTAAGGCTAGAGACCCTGACCATGCCATCTAGTGAAATCTGTAGACCAGCCAGTGACTGCTTTTTTATCTCTCATTCTATCCTTTTTATAATTAATTGTTTTCATTCCATTATTTCTATATACTTCAAATATTTTTGCCAGACTATAACACATTTTTTCACCGTTTTAATAATGACTTTTTATAATATAAGTTTGTAATTATATCAAAGTATATTTTATCAGTCCCTTCTTTTAAAGTAATGCTTTTGTGTCTATACAAGACATCTTTGCATATCTCCAGTTTATAAAAATATCCTATTTCTTCTAGAGGTTTAATTTCCTTCACAGACAGGTCTATGGTCCATCTTGAATTAATTTTTATATATGATTTGAAATAGGAGCTAAAGGTCATTTTTTACAACATGGAAATATAGTTACTCTGACATTTATTGCTCTCAATACATGTGCCAGTTATTAGGTTATTTCAGCTCCAAAACCTCCTTTCTATCTGCTACTAGGATGCAGACATTGCAAACTACATTTGTTTTGCTAGCGTGCTTATTCTTAATTTCTACCAAAAGGTGTTGCTAGAAGGTGACTTGAGTACTGGAGGGAAGAAGGGCATCTGTGTGTGATTTTTTTTTTAGTAGCATTCCAGCAGTGTTTCACCCAAAGAAGCTTAGGACCCAGCTCCACAAGCCTTCTCCTCCCAAATCACAAGCACCAACACCAGCTGAGAATCAGCCCTGCAAGCCCTTTCTCTCACTATTATAGCTTTTCCCTTTGATCTTTGAGCCAGACTGGTGCTAACCGCTTTCTGCAGTTGTTACACCCCACAGTTCTCCATTTACCCTTTTAACAACTAATCATATTTTACTCTGTGAACATTGATTTATATTAAATTCTCTTTGTTCATTTTACTGGTGTGGTTTCTATCTTCTGATGGAATCTGACTGATACACCATCTGTTCACCCCCTGAATTACAGGAGAGTGTCACCATAAATAAGGTGACTTCATAAAATGGATATGTCATGGGCCTGTTTTTCTATTATTGTGCTGGTGCCACACTGTCTTAATTATTGTATTATTACAGGAAATTTTAATGTCTATGATTATAAATCATGTAGCTTTGTTTTCCTACAAGCATTGTCTTTTCTAGATACTGGATTTTCACCAAAATTTTAGAGTCAACTTATCAATTTTTATTTTTAAAATATGCTAAAATTTTGGTTGGGAGCACTCTTAACTTAGAGACTAATTTAGAAAGAATGCACTTCTTATAATGTTCTTCTTACAGTTTTGATAACAACAGGATATATTAATGAACACATATTACTGAACACACTGCATATCTCTAATAATTCACCTAGGGATTCTATAATTCATCTCAAGTATATTTTGTAGTTTCCACTAAATTCTTTTCCAGTCTTTTCTGAGATTTAATCTTAGGTATTTGATATATTTTATTGCTTCTGTAAAAATAAAGTATCACATCTCTTTTCTGTTGCTGACATATAAAATCTTATTTTTTATATTAGATAAATTTATTGTTAGTGATTCTAATAAACATTTATTTATTGTGTGGTTTTGATATGCTGCAATTTCCAGGGAATTTATTATTTTATACTGTTGTCAAAAAGAGTTTTATACCTTGTTATCCTTTAATTGCTAAAGAATCAGTAATATAGTCTCCTTTTTCATTCCTTAAAATGAATCTTTTCTCTTATCTACATTTGAGGTTTATCTACTGGCTTATCAATTTTATTATTTTTTAAATCCAGCCTCTGACTTTAGTCAATTACAAATCTAATTTTGTTGAAGTTATCCCATATATATTATCAGACTGCAATTAAACTGGAGATCAGTAGCAAAAGAAACTGAAACAATTTCACAAGCACATGGAAAGTGAATAACACTCTCCTGAACAATCAATGGGTCACAGAAGAAATTAAAGAAGAAATTAGACAGGTTTTACAAATAAATGATAATGGCAATGCAACATACCATAAGCTATGGGACACAACGAAAGCAGTTGTATATGGAAAATTTATAGCAGTGACTATCCACACTAGGAAAACAGAGTGAGCTCAAATAAAAAACCTAATGCTGACTCTTAAGCTTCTAGAAAAAGAAGAGCAAGACAAACCTGAAGTTAGTAAAAGGGAGGAAATGATAAAGATCAGAGGAAAAATCAATGCAATGCAAACTAAGACAATGATACAAAAAAATCAATGAATGGAAGAGTTGATTTTTCAAAAGAATAAATAAAATTGATAAGCCTTAGCCAACTTTAACAAAAAAAGGAAAGAGAAGGCTGAAATCAGGAATGAAAAAGGTGAAGTCTGATCCAGCAGAAATCCAGAGGATTTCTACCTACTTTGAAAACCTGTACTATATTAAAGTGGAAAACACAGAAGAAATGACAGATTTCTAGATACATATGAATTACCAAAGTTGGACAAAGAATATATAAAAATTCTAAATAACCCAATTACAATCAGTGAATTGAAAATGTAATTAAAAATTTACCAACAAAGAAAAGCTCAAGTCCTGATGGCTTCACTAATGAATTCTACAAAACATTTGAACAAGAAATATTGCCACTACTCTTTAAACTTTTCAATGAAATTGAAAGGGAAGCAGTGCTTCCAAATTCATTCCTGGAAGTAAGTGTTACTTTGATTCCAAAACCAGGGAAATATCCAACCAAAAAAGAGAACTACAGGTCAATTTCCCTAATGAACATAGATACAAAAATTCTCAGTAAGATACTGGCAAACAGAATACAGAGGGTCATCAAGAAGATCATTCACCCTGACCAAGCAAGGATGATTCAACATATGTAAATCAATAAATGCAATACGCTATATTAGCAGAGTCAAAGACAAAAACCATACAATCATCTCAATAGATGTAGAAAAAGCATTTGACAAAATCAAACACACATTTATGATTAAAAAAAAACCCTCCAAATAATTGGAATAGATGGTCTTTATCTCAACTTGATAGAGGCTATCTATGAAAAGCCAACAGCCAACATTGTACTAAATGGTCAAAAACTGAAAACCTTCATGCTAAAATCAGGAACAAGAAAAGGAATTGCACTATCACCACTCCTGTTCAACATTGTTTTGGAAACATTAGCCACAGCAATTAAACAAGAGAAATAAATAAAAGCAATAAAGACTAGAAAGGAAGAAATTAAACTGTTATCATTTGCTGACAACATAATTCTCTACATAGAAGACCCAAGAACATCCACCAAAGGACTTCTAGACTTAACTGACACTTTCAGCAGAGTAGCTGGATACAAGGTCAACACTCAAAAATCAATAATAGCCTTCTTGTACATAAATAACAGACTCATTGAGAGGGAAACAATCCCTTTCACAATAGCACCCAGAAAATGAAATATCTAGGAATCAATCTAACAAATTAAGCAAAAGACTTCTACATGGAGAACTACTACACTCTGAGAAAAAGGATTCAAAGAGGATATAAAAAAAAGGAAAGACATCCCTTGTTCCTGGGTAGGAATAACCAATATAGTGAAAATGGCCATACTTCCAAAACTGATACACAGACTCAATGCAATACTGGCTGAAATCCCAACAATATATTTCGTAGGACTAGAGAAAATAATCCAAAACTTCATTTGAAACCAGAAGACACCTAGAAGAGCAAAAGAAATTCTAGGCAACAGAGACATGGCAGGGGGTATCACAATCCCCGATTTGAAATGATACTATGAAGCCATTGTGTTAAAAGCAGCATGGCAAAGAAATAGACCTGAGGATCAAGGGAATAGATTAAAAGATGCAGAAACAACTTGACATACTCAGCTACCTCATCTTTGAAAAAGGAACCAACCATTCTCACTGGAGGAAAGATAACCTCTTTTTTTTTTTTTTTTTTTTTTTTTTTTTTTTTTTTTTAATCTCACTATGTAGTTGAGGCTGACCTGGTACTCACTATGTAGCCCAGGCTGGCCTTGAACTCACAACAATCCTCCTACCTCAGCCTCCCAAGTGCTGGGATTATAGGCGTGTGCCACCAAGCCCAGCCTCCTCTTTAATAAATGGTGTTGGAAAAACTGGATTTCAACTTGCTAAAGATTAAAACTAGACGTATCTTTCACCATGCACTAAACTAAAATCCAAGTGGATTAAAGATCCAAATATCAAAACAGAAACACTAAGTTTATTGAAAGATAAGCTAGGTAGAACTCTTGAAGACATTGGCATAGAAGAAGATTTTATAAACAAATACTCTGTAGCATGAGAACTAACACAAAGCATCAACAATTGGGATCTCATCTTTTTAAAAAGCTTCTGCACTGCAAGAAAAACCACCAGAGCTAAGAGACAGCCTACAATGTGGGAAAAAATGTTTACCAGCTGTTTCTCAAACAAAGGTCTACTATCTAGAATATATAAAGAACTAAAAAATATCAGGCCCCCCAAATATAAAGATCCAAGTCAAAAATAGGCATCAGAAATTTCTCAGACAAAGAAGTAAAAGCAGCAACTAAACATATGAAAAAATGTGCAACATCACTGGTCATTCGAGCCATGCAGATGAAAACAGGGAGATTCCACCTCACCCCAAAAAGAATGGCTGCTATAAAGAAATCAACCAATAACAAATGTTGGCGGGGTTGTGAGGAGAAAGGAAGACTTCTCCATTGTTGGTGGGAGTGCAGACTGGTGCAACCACCATGGACCTCAATATGGAGATGTCTTAAACAACTAGGATTGGAAGTCCCACTTGACCCAGCTCTTCCCCTGCTGGATATCTTTCCAAAATAATTAAAGGAATCGCCAGCAGACCAGTGTAGACTGGTGCAACCACTGTGGAAATCGGTATGGAGATAACTCAGGGAACTTGGATTAGAGATCTGCAGATATTATTCATAGATGATCTTACATATTTTATTTTATATCACATCACGGACACATAATATCTGGTTAGTTCATCTTAACTCATTCAGGTTGCTGTAGCAAAATACCATAAACTGGATAGCTTATAAACAACATAAATTTATTTCTCCAATCTGGAGGCTGAAAAGTTCAAGATCAAAGTGTCCAGTGAGGGTCCCATATATTGGTCATGAAAGGTACTTGCTTTCTATGTCCTCCCATGGTGGAAGGGACTAACTCCCTTGGACCTATGATAAAAGGACACTAATTGCATTCATGAGGATATTGCCCTCAGAACTGTAATCACCTACTCAAAGACGTTACCTCCTGTTATTATCACCTTGAAGGATAGGGTTTCAAAATATGAATTTGAGAGAAACTGTAGTATCCTCACTCTTAGTACTGATAGATTCGATAGCCTGTTTATGATATGTACATTTAGAAGCAAAGCATGGTGGATCCACGTGCCTCTTGGTACTGAACTTTCACTGTTTTACTACTCTTAAGTCCATACCCTGAGTAGAAACTAGGAAATCTATGTTTTATTGCAGTAAAATTTCCTACTAATATTTTAAATTCCAATTTACAATTATAGATTTTCAAATTTCTTTTGTGTGTATGTGCTTTTTGTTTTACCCTATAAATGAAGGTTTCATAAAACACTAATGTAGTTATTTGTCTACTTTATTATATTGCATGCATAATTTAATTTCCAATTGTCAATAGTGATAATACTACTAACTGCACACTGCTATTTAGTAAATTATTTCTTTAATTAAAAGTTTTTGCTGTTGTTTGTCCTGAAACTATACTGCACTATGTAGTATGCCAAAATTTATTTGAAATAAACCTTTAGTTATGTTAGCAATGTCATATAAAATTTGGTCCTTCATATGTACTTGTTTGAAATTTCAGTGTTTACTGTTTTTTCCATTTTTATTTAATTTTGCTCATGTAAGGCATTTAATTCAAAACCATATTAAAAATTCCAGACAATGTGTTTTGGTGAGAATATGTTTCAAGGTCTCTCACTCTTATTTCTAACTCTCCACCTCATTTTCATACTTCCAGTATAGGTAATTAATTAGATTAATTCTAATTTTATCCTTCCTTGGCTTTCTTTTGAACAAACAATAGTTAGGTAGACAAATAATATGGCAGACCAACAAATAGATATTCTTATTTCTCCTTGTTTCTCACACACAGAATAACATACTGTAATATTTGTTGAATTTTCCCTTAATCCTGAGAATCATTCTATAGCTCCTTTCTTGAGAGTTCAACCATTCTAAAATCTATCTTGTATTCCACGAGGCCTTTTTTCTACAGCTTTGTCAACAAAACATCTTTAAGCTTTTTGATGTTTGCCAATCTGAGAAATGAGGAACGGGGAGGGGAGGAGGGGGTGAAGGGAGGGCAGGAAAAAGGGGAAGAAAATGAGAACCAAGACCTGTCATGCAAAGGTACAAGACCCCAACAATGAATGTAATTGTACTGTATACCTAAAATGTACCAATAAACTCTATAAAAAAAATAGAAATGAGCAACAGTATCTCTGGGCAGTTTTAATTTACAGTTCTTCTATTTTGAAGGTTATTTGTCTTTCCTTTTGCACAAAGTGTTTTTATGTTCTCTGTAAGATTGATTGATTGATTGTACTGGGGATCAAACTCAGTATCTTGAGCTTACAAGGCAGGTGGTGGCACCACTGAGCTAAATCCCCAGCCTTCTATTGCGTTTTTGATGTATTTTTTTTTTTATTGTAAATAGTCCTTTATATATGAGGGAAATTAGTACACTGAGTTGCAAATATTTTCTCCTACCTTGTCTTTTATCTTTTGACTTTGCTTACAGTATTTGATCTTTAGACATACAGCAATATGGACATATCTCATGCAAGAATTTTGTATTTAATGAAGTTTGATTTAGTAATTATTAGTGCTTCTGTATCTTATGAAATAATTTTAAATACTTTTTTATCTCTAGATTATAAAAAATCCAGTGTTTCCTTTTGTCATTTGCATGATTTCTCTGATTCATCAAGATTTTATTATGATAGTGTAATGTACCAATATAATTTTATCTTTTTTCAAATGCTATCCAGTTACCCCAACATTATTAAGAACACATTTATCTCCATGACACGAGATGCACCCTTACCATAAACTAGAACACCAGGTGAAGTTGGGTTTACTTGTGTAATTCCTATCCTATTTATCCCCAATACCATATTGTATGGTATTCAATTACAGAGGCTTTACAATGTATTTTATGCCTGATAGAGCTAGTCTTCATCTTTACTTTTTATTTTCCTATTTGTGTGTATATATATATATATATACATATTTCATATATGTATATATACATATTTCATATTTGTATATATATATATACATATTTCATATTTGTTTATATATATATTTAATTTGTATAATTCCATGTATAATTCGAAGAAAATGTTTTGGGGGACTTTTATTCAAGTTACATTAAATTAACAATGTTGATGTATTATGGAATTTCAAAGTGAAAAGTGGTCTTTAATATTTGTCCAAGTCCTGTCTCAGATATTCCTCATATACACTTTGGAATATTTCATATTGTTATTCCGAAGTACTTTGTATTTATTATTCTCATCATAAATGCAGTTTTCTATTACTTCATTTGTCTACAGAGTTAGGAGTGTGGAACCCAGGGTGTCACACCTACACACTGCTTTTCCATTAACCTTACTTGTTTTAACCATCAGTTGTCTGCTAATATCAAATCTCCAGGTTTCTCATTTATATTCTTCCTCCTCACAAATTCTGTTTGCAATGACTAGTTTGATAAAACTACTTCTGATTGTATCCAAAAGGGTGTTTTCCAAAAAAGACTAACATTTAAATCAGTAGACCAAGCAAAGAAGAGCTAATCTTACTAAAGTGCACCAGCATCACCCAGTCTCTTGGAGGTTGAATAGAACTAAAAAGTGAAGGAGAGGAAAATCTCTCTCTCTCTCTCTCTCTCTCTCTCTCTCTCTCTCTCTCTCTCTCTCTCCCTTTTTCTTTGCGATGGCTGTGGGTGGTTGGTCATTCTCTTGCCCTACAATATTGAAGCTTTTCATTCTCATAGCTTTACATTTTCAGGACTTACAATGCAGCCCTAGAACTTCCCCTTTATAAAGTCTTTGAACTCAGACTACAAATTATACCTGTGGGTCTCCTAGATTAAATAGCACCATCATCTTTCCTGGTTCTCATGACAGCATATCATGAGACTTCTCAAACTTCATATGACATAAACCAATTTCCATAATAAATCTCTTCCTATCTATCTCTATACATTTCATTGATTTCGCTTTCTCTAGAAAACCTGGGCTAATACACTGTTACTAATTACATATTTTAGCATTGTTTTTCTTAGGTGTTATCATTAAGTAAGATATAATATTGGGGACCAAAAATGTAGTTCAGGCTGGCTTTGAACTCACTATGTCATCCAGTCTGCCTTCATCAGTCCTCCTGCCTCAGCCTTCCAAGTGCTGGGATTACAGGCATGTGCCACCATGCCCAGCTAGATTTTTATTTTATTAATTATTTCTGTCTTTCCAGGAATGAGTATTTAATATCAGTCAAGGTATTTTTGATAGCTATGAGGATAATTATATGAATTATCGCATATGTCTTTAGTAAATTGAGTACAAAAATGTGTGTGTTCATATGTATGAATGCATTAAGATATGTAAATAAATATATATACATATCTTTAACTTGATCACAGACATACTCAAAATAATTGACCAAATACATATCAAAGCCAGTTCTATCTGAATCTAAAGCCAAAGCGAACTTCTCCGAAGTTAGAAAAGAAAGTGGTGGTTATATGCATCTAACTGCCAAATGTTAAAAATTTTTTAGTAGATGTAAAAAATCATTAGAAATGGGAAGAAAGGAGCTAAAGGTGTAGGAAAGGTGGGATGTGTAGGGGAAGGGTGATAAGGGAAAAGAAAAAAATGTAAGATAATGAAAAGATGGAAATAAAGTGTTTGTAAATGGGGAGGTGGAGAGGGGGTAAAGGGAGGGCAGGGACAAGGGGAAAAAATGAGAACCAAGACCTGTCATGTAGAGGTACAAATTCCCAACAATGAATGTAACTGTACTGTATCCCTAAAATGTACCAATAAACTCAATTAAAGCTGAAAAAAATTAATAATATATTTTTGATAGTTACATTTTATGCACACATCATAAAGTTATACAGCAATGAATATTTTCCATATAGATATATATCATTAATATGGATGTATATTATAAATATTAATGTTAAAGAAGCCAGACTAAAGAAGCATATACTGTTCAATTACATAAAACTGCAGAAAAAGCAAAACTACCCCAAAACTGTGCCATCAGAAGTCAGCATTATGGTTACTATTCAGGAAGAGGGTAGTCACTGCGAGGAAATGTGAAGGGGATTGTGAAGCAGTGTTCTATTTCTTGATCTGCAATCTAGGTGTTCAGTTTCTGAAAATTGTATGATCAGTGTACTTGTTATATTAGCTATTGTTTTGTCCTTATAAAATTACAGAAATCTTAGATATTTAAACAACAGTAATTAATTATTGTTAATGAATTAATTATTAATAGTTAACATTTACACTTAATCATTATATTAATTTGGGGGTTGTGAATTAGAAAGAAGCTTAACTATATACTTCCAACTCAGGATCTCTCACAATCTCTTTTTGGACCAAGCTGTTGGATGGGACTGTGGTCACCTGAACCTTTCACTGGAACTGGAGGAACAGATCCAAGATGGCACATTCAGGTGGTTGTTGGTGGGAAGCCTCACTAGCCTTGGCAAGGGCTCTTTGTTCCTCATAAGATGGGCCTCAGCACAGGTCTGCTGAAGTATCCTCCCAGTAAGGTAGGTAACTCCTCCAGAGCAAGTGGGTCAAGGAAGCCACAAGGATTTTCATAACTTAGTTTGCGACTCACAAACAATCACTTCCATCATATTCTATTTTTTAAAATAAGTAAATATATACTCATGAGGAGCAAAATTTGGTTTTTCTTTTGGAGGGAGGGATAATAAAGAATTTTTTCGTGTCATCTATCATTTATTTTGCCCCTTTATTTATATTTTGTTTCTTGTATAACAGAAACTATGCAATATTTAAGCTTGCGTGTCCAATATATATCCATTGAGTATATATTACTCAAGTTTGCCCTTTTTTATGGTAGAGTAGTTAGGATACCATTGTGTGTAAAACCCACATTTTTTAATCTATTCATCTATTAATGGACATATGAAACATTTCCAAGATTTAGCAAATTTGAATTGCACTGCTATAAACATAAGTATGCATGTTTCTCTGAAATAAGATGCCTTTAACTTGGGTAAGTAACTTAGAAGGGAAACAGCTGGGTCAAATGCAGTTTCTAGTTTTAGTTTTTTGAGGACTCACCATACTGATATTAGTTTATATTCTCCTAAGAATATAGGTTTCCTTTTTCCTCACAGCCTTGCCAGCATTTGCTTTTATACAATTTCTTGATGAAAGCCATTCTTTCTGGAGTGAGAATCTCAGTTTTGTTTAATTTGAATTTCTCTACTAACTAGCATTGTCGAACATTTTTCATGTACTTACTGAATATTTGTATTTCTTCTTTTGAGAAGTGTCTCTTCATTTCAGTTGTCCAATTTTTGCTTAGGTCTTTTATTTTGGTTGTCTAATTTTTTAAATGTTTTATATATTCTAGATTTTAGTCCTCTATCCACAGAATGGCTGGCAATAATGTTTTCCCATTCTGTAGGTTTTTCCATTCTGTAGAAGCTTTTTAAGTTGATATCTTATTTGTTAATTCTTGCTATTATTTCTTATGTAATTGGATCTCTGCTCAGAAAGTCCTTGCCTACACCTATGTCTTCAGGATTGGTACCTAATTTATCTTTCAGCAAATTGTTTCTGCTTTAATATTTAGATGTTTGATCATTTTTATTTTATTTCAGTACATGGTGGTAGATATGAGTCTAGTTCTGCAATAGTCTAGAACTATTTGTTAAAGAGGTATCTTTTCCCCTGGTTTAAGTTTTGTCCTCTTTATCAGAGATCAGGTAGGTGCATGCACCTTGAATCATTTCTATATCCTCTATTTTGTTATACTGATCCACATGTCTGTTTTCTTTGCCAATACTATATCATACTATTTTATTACTGTAGCATTATAGTATAACTTGAAGTCCAGGACTATAAGACAACTGTACTGTGTGACAACAAACTGTAACTGTACAGAACTGGTTTTCACTGGATCCTCTTAAAGGCCATGGTTCTCAACCTTAACTGCACATTATAATCAACAATTAATTCAAAATTTCCCAGGGTAAGATCCAGATATTGTTATTGATGTATTTCCTTAGTATAAAGTATAAAAAGTGCCTATTCTTGAGCCTGGCAAATATCTCATACCACTAAATACATATTCATTCTTATTCCAATTTCTTCTCTTATATGACATAGTCTTTCATTTTCTTATGATAACTGGATAAGTTACATAAGAAATTTTAATTATTTTACCAACACTTTCTTCACAACAGGTAATCCAACATTGCAATTTAATCCAGGAACCTAAGGACGGTATTATTTGAGCAGCTATTTTTCTTTGGAAACAGTCTCATGAACCTCTTGCCTCTGTTTTCCTTTCCCTTGACTGAATATAATGTTTCCTAGTTCTTCAGCTAGGACTCACAAAACTAACACGCAACCATAAAGATGCAAGATAATTTAACATGAGACTGAGCTTGGTAGTGGAGAAAATAAAAGTTCTGCTTTATACTTCTCAAATATATGATATTTCCAAGACAATTTTAGATATTTTATGACTGGATGCTTCTCGGGAAAGAAAGTTGGCTCTTTCAATTTCTTCAGAGACTTGTTCGTTCTAATAATTTTTAGATTTTCAGATCTTTAAGAAGATTCTCCAAAGTTGAGAATTTTGAGCCACTAAAGGATCATTAATTAGGATGACAAAGTCACTGGAGGATTAGCCATCATTTAACTTTGTTAGGCCCAAGGCCCAATTAAAAAACCAGGGTTCCAGCTCCACGACCCATGAGACTCTCCCATTCACAATTTAACAAGAACTGGACATATTCTAATACTCATTATATACATTTAATACTTATTTTATTTCTGAGTATCTATTGGGCTTAGATTATTTGACTTTCCTGGCTCTATATTAAGTATATTTTCATTATTTTAAAAGTTTGATGCTTGCAGTTATGAACTTATTGATTTCTTGTGCTTATTTGTAACATTCCTGCCAATTTTCTTCTCCAATTTTGCCATGAAAATCCTAACCTATTTTCCAAAGTCACAACTATTACAGAGAACAGCATGTTCTGTTGGAATCACTTGAAGTATTGTCAGAAATCACTCTTGGAGATATTGTGAGCCAGGTGCAATGTCATGTTTGCCTCAGTTAGTTATTGCTTTTGGCTTTGCCACGACTGGTGCTCAGATTGTACTAAACAGACGTGACTTATTTGGGGCTCACCTTGCCAGCAAAGCTGACAGAACTGCCTGTCTGCTTCCCTTGACATATGCTGTTTAACAGCATGATGATTCCTGATTATATCCCTTTTCATTTACTGTCATGCTCTCCAGCTCAGATCCTGGCCCACTGTCCCCTCTCTGTCTTTTAAGGTCAAATCATTGACATGATAGCTGGACAGCAGCCTTGGAAGGAGATTTTGCAAAGGATTCATCATTCTGTGGAGGAGTTTTTGTCAAAACCCATTTCAAATCTCAGGGCTTTAAAGATGGAGTTGTTGATACCCTAAACTTTCTTTGAAGGGTAAAGAAGCTTCATAATTGAAAATAAAACTTGAAGGCTGGGGATTTAGCTTAGAGGTTCTGTGCCTGCCTTGCAAGCACAAAGGCCAGAGTTCGATCCCCAGTACCAAAAAAAAGAAAAGAAAACTTGATGAATGTGCCTTTAAATTTAATTTCTGGTGCAATTATTCTTATAATTATAATGTTGTGGCTAATAACTTATTAATTACTATACTGTATATTGTTTAAAAATTGTGTTTATTGTCTCAGTCTCACACAGCTCTACAGAGATTTATTTTTACCCTTGATTTTTAGATAAGGCACAGAAAAATTAAGTAATATGTCCAACATGACTTAACTAACACATAGTGAAGCCATAATTTTACTGCTAAAATGTTTGATTTCAGATTGTTTCAATCACTATTCATTATAATAGTCAAAGGAGATGAAAGTGGTAGCTAAATCAATTTTCTCTCATGGAAAAAAAAAGTAACCTGTAGATCTATCCTCATCTTTTAGAGGCCAGTTAATTGATTCTAAGTAACATGTCTTATCAGCTTTTATTTATGAATGTGGCAGTTTTAATGTCTTTAAAATTACCTCTTCTTACTCATTCTATAAATACTGTTTGCACAAACAACTAACAATTACCAAGCTACACACACGTGTGGGTAAGATACAAAGTAAAAAAGATACATTCCTTGCTTCTGTTGTTCTCAATCAGATAAAAGAGGCAGATATGAAAATATAACCTTTGAAATACTGTATGAAGTTATGATGGGGGGAATGTGCACAGTATAAAGCTTGGAGGGAAAACACTGTGCTATTTGGATTTATGGCAATATGTCAATATACTCCTGATGTTCACATAACTCTCACCAGTTCAGCTACTTTGAAAAGAATTTTAAAGTATTTCTTAATAAGATAGAGATGTCATGGTGTTTCAATAATGTAACATATGGAGCCAGGGTACCAAAGTTTGAATTAGCTGTATTAATTTTGGGAAACTTACTTAGTTATCCTGTTTTGGTTTCCTTATCTGAGAAATTAGAATAATTTTAACCATAGAATTGTTGTGAGAATTGAATGAATTAATATATGTGATTTCTTCAGAATGGTAACTGACATATAATGGATATTACATCTATTAATGTTATTGTTTTAAATAAAATAAATTTATATTCAATGGAATATCTCCATAAGGTAAGAATTGATAGCTCCCTTTAAATGGACCAGATGACAGTAATGACAATACATGCTTATTGAGCTCCTAATATATTCTGGGTATCATGTTCAGATCTGTTGTACAAATTCAGTTCAGGAAGTTTATAATTAAATGTAGACATAAAAAATGTCTAAGATATATAATGATAAGTGATACTTAAATACAATGTACCATGGAAATGCAGATTAATGGAAAACTTAATTTAGTTTTGATTGGATCCAGAACAGCATCACATAAGAGCTAGCATATGTGCTAGATCTTGAAGAAATCCAACCAAATAAATACAAAGGTCCTTAGAGATATGGGGAACCCAGGGCAAAGACAGAAAGTAGGAAGTACATAGGATGCATGTGGAAGAGTATCTGTCTGGAGATGAGGAGGAAAAAGAAGGTGGATTCTTATGAAGCACTTTGTTAGTAGAGGACAATGAGCAATTCTCTAAATTTGGGAAAGAAAAGTACAACACTATTACCTCTACATTTCAGACCAGTCACTTCAGTGGCACTCTAAGGAATAGATCTGAAGAAGTAAAAAATATAGAAAATTTCATTGAGATTATTGTAATGTTCTTATCTCAGGAGGAATTTTAACAAGTAAGATAAGGTAATAGTGACAAAGAAGGGAACTGAGAAGATTTGAGAATAATTTGCCAAACTTTAATATATAAATTTCATGTATCAAAATTAGTACAAGTACACCATGTTAATTTATATATCTTTTAATATGCTGGTTTGGTGTTGGAAGCATGAAGGTAAATAATGAACTTTTTCTTTTATCTGATTTTAAGCACTGGGGATATAGCTCAGTGATACAGCATGTTTTTATAGTTTATCTCTAGATGCCAGGTTTGGGGCAGCAAACCCCTATAGAGAGATGAATGAAGATGCAAGAGACCAAGAATATCTTTGTTAAAGGCCAGGAGACTTCACTGGAATGCAGTGAAGCCACAAACTGCCTCAAACCCCCAGAATTATTGAGCAACAACAAAGGCTTAGAGCCTTGCTGAATGCAGAAGTTTGCTTTAGGAAGCAAGGCAGCCAAGCTTGGCATAGTGATAGTTTGGCTGAATAATTAACTTTTTATCTGATTGTTCCCTAGAGAACTCCCTTGTCTTCTCCATAGGCCTATTTACTCAATTTGTTAAAACATACTGTCTTCTAGATGTTTCTGCTCATCAGAGTTAGCAGTCTTCTTTTGCCTTCTGAGTCAGTCCCAGGAGACATTGACACACTGGGTGTCACAAGGAACTCCACATCTAGATGTCTCCCAAAAGCTTCATGTGCTTATAGGCAGGGCTTTTGGAAGGTGATTGGATTATGGAAGCTCATAACTGACTGGCTATTAGGAGGTGGGGTCTAGTCAGAAGAGGTGGGTGTACTAACTGGGAGTATAGTCTAGAAGGACTGATCTCCCTCCCCAGTCCCTCCCATCACTGTCTTCTTCCTGTCTGCCATGCTGTGAATAACTCTCCTCCACCACATCCCTCTGCATACCATTATAACTTGGAGCCAGCCAAGTATGAACTGAAACATGAGCCAAAATAAACCTCTCCTTCTTTTAAATTGCTGATGTCACTTATCTTATCTCAGTGATAAGAAATTAAGTGAGAGCAACTGCCAATTGGAGTTGAGAGCAACTACCAGGTGCAGGACTCTGGGTCCAATCCCTAACACACACGCACACACACACACACCAGAATGTAGTATCTCTGAAGGAAGTAAAAAATTTTCTCCAGAATAACCATCACCAAGGAGGAGGGGATTGAAAATAAGGTGAGCTATCATAAGAAAGTAAATATTCTTATTTCTAAAATACGTACAGCAAGAAGTTAAACACACTTGATAAGTTTGTGCACAGAGGTTTTCAAGTAATGAGTAAAGACTTAGATATCATCTCCATAAAATATTGTCTCTCCTTTGAAGAGGAGGACTCAAGCGACTTGAAAATGTCACAAAGCCAGCAGGCAGGCTGCTCTATTATGACTTCTGATTCCAGTTCACTTTACTTTCCACAGTTGTGTCCATGGTACTGTCTCCAAGGAAGAGTTTTTTGGTTATTATTATTTATGAATAATTCTCTAGTCTCTCATCCACAGAATTACTGACATTTGGAGTTAAATAAATATTGATTATGTCGTATTTTCTATGCATTTTAGAAAATTTGGCAGCATTTCTGTCTTCTTGCCTACCAAATGCCAGTAACCCTTCCTGTTCTTCTTGTGATAACAGAAAAAGTACCTGCTGATGGGCAAATCGCTTACAGTCAGAACCCTGCTCTAAAGTCCTCTGTATCTCTAATATAGCATGAGATTTGGTCAAAAGAGGAAGGATCCAGAGCACCAGGAGAGACTGCTGGGCTGTGCCCTCCCCTGCCCTGCCAGTGCTGCCACCATCTTTAGCACCAGGAAGGTAGCTGGGCTCCCCTGAACCCTCCTTACACTCCCCCCGCATGCTTTCAGACCTCCTGATTGTGCTAGTTTTTAGAACTACTCTCTAGAGGCAGAGGCGGTCATAAAGGGTATTTTCTGGTGCTCCCAACTTTGAATATCTTTAAAGAAGGGGCAGGGGAAACCTGTAGTAGAACTGAGTGGAGTTTAACCCTTCAGGAAGTTGGGGAACTCAATCTGGGCCTTGCAGCCTGAGGTCAGTCTACATTGTGGGGTTCTGCCACCAGCTAGCTGAGATCAGGGCACTTGGTTCTGCACATGGCAGTGCATGTTGTATATTATGACAGCAGTGACATAGTCTGAAAGAGGCCCTTCAAACTCATCTTTTTTCTTTCTTCTTTTTCATTCCACTCTGCAAATTCTTTTTTTTTTCTGTCCTCTTTCTCCAACTCAGTCTCTTGCTCAACCATATTATCCCTCATCTTCCTTTTGTTTCTGCTCCTGTCCTAGCTTAGATTTCTTCTTTTATTATTTTTTTTCTCTTTTCTTTATGTTCTTTTCTTATGTCATTATACCTCATTCAAGGGCTATTATACTTCTATTCTGTTTATCCCTTTTGAATTTAACAGTTTCCTGATGACTGTGTGGTCATTCTACACCTTCTGGCTTCATGTGAAACCTTCTCTAATTCTTTTACTTCTCTACTCCTCTCATCCTAACTCTGTCTTAAGCCCCCTTCCTAAATGGTAAATATCCTTACTGAAAAGTTTATTCACCGCAAACATATTTTGGATTGCTTCTTGATTTTAATTTAATTCACATGGCTTGAAGGTGATAGACTGATGACTACCACAAATGGTCAATTTGAAAGTTGTGCTTTATCATATTGTGGTGCTGATTGTATTAATTAGGATAAAGGATATTGATTCATTCAATGAGCTGTTTTCTTGGGTATTATGAAAATGATAATGTCTATAAGTCATTAGAAACCCATGGGCTGAAGCCCAACTATATCAGGAAGATTTAAGTAATAGCCTAAAGGTTAAACTAAGGACAACCCAACAACAATAGTAAAAATGAAAAAACACTTAAGCAAGATACAGGGACAGATTTCCCATTCACCAATGGCAAACAGTGGGGCAAATGAGGATGAAAAGTCTGACAGTGAACCATCAGGACTCCCTGAACTCAAAGCACAGGAAGTAGCAAAACAGATCAATCAGGCTCTAGAGAAATTTAAAACAGAAGTAATTTCCTAAATAATTATAGAGATGATGAGCAAAATGAAAGTTATAATTTATGTCCCTAGAACAGAAACTGAGAGGAAAATAGATGAGCTCAGGACCACAATAGAAGCCATGAAAGTCCAGCATAAGAAAGAACTGGAAACAATAAATGTCCAGTGTAAGAAAGAAATGGAATCCATAGGTCAGATTCAAGCAGATATCCAGGAGATTAAAAACTCCATTGAGAGTGTTCGCAACAGAATAAAAGAGTCCGAAGATAGAATCTCAGATATAGAAGATAAAATTACAGTCAGTGACCATGAAAAGAGAGGTATCTTAAAAACATTAGGGGATGACGAGAAATTGATCCAACAATTCTTAGACAGTGCAAAGAAGAATAACATAAGACTGATAGGAACCCAAGAAGTACCAGGAGAAAATACAAATGACTTTAAAAAGCTGTTCACAAAATTAATTATAGAAAACTTCCCAAATAGGGGGGAAGAATTTGACATACAGATAAGTGAGGCATATAGGACTCCAACTAGCCACGATCAAAAAAAAATCTACACCTAGACATATAATAATCAAGATCCCAGAAACCCAACAGAAGAACAAAATACTACAAGCAATAAGAGAAAAGAAACAAATCACATGCAAAGGAAAGCCCATCAGGATCACAGCAGACTTTTCAACACAAACCCTTAGTTTAAGGAGAGCCTGGAATGAGACATTTCAAGTACTAAAAGAGAACAACCTCCAACCTAGACTGATGTATCCTGCAAAACTTTCTTTCTAAATGGATAGGGAAATAAGATACTTCCATGACAAAGCACACCTAAGAAACTTCATGAATACCAAACCAGCACTACAAGGAATTCTAAACAATATCCTAGAAAAAGACAACGAAGGTAACAACACAATGAGGCCCAACAGAGCAAATCAAATAGGCAAGGTAAGAAACTAAAAGGAGAAGGCAAAAAAAACATGACAATAATAAGTTAGTACATATCAGTTATAAACATCAATATTAATGGCCTCAACTCACCAATCAAGACAAATAGACTGGCAGAATGGATTAAGAAGCAAAATCCAATAATATGTTATATACAAGACACACCTAGTGCAAAAAGAAGCCCATAGACTGAAAGTGAAAGGACGGAAAACTTCTTCATGCAAGAGGAGCCCAGAAAAAAGCAGGGGTAGCAATCTTATTCACAGACAAAGCAAATTTCAAACCTAAACTGATTAAAAGAGACAAAGAAGGCCACTACATCCTTTTGAAGGGAACAATTCAAGAGGAAGAGATAGCAAATAATTCATTTTCAATCTATTGAGTATGTTAGAAAGCACATATGCTTTTTTTCTTTTTTACTTTTTTCTTTCTTTTTCTTTTTCTTTCCCTGGTGCTGGGGATTAAACTCAGCACATTGCTGTGGCTAGGCAGGTGCAGCACTACTGAGCTAAATCTCAGGCTTTACATTTCATATTTTTAAAATTTATCAACACATTAATCTTCGTCTTTATATGTTGGTCTAACAAATTGATGAGTTATTTTGGTTCTCATTTTCTTTGCTTTTTTTAATTTGAGAATTTATGAAATATGTATATATGAGTAGTATGAAAAGTATTAAGGTCCATCTGTCATTCTCCGCTCTCATCTCTGACTTCTGCAAATTTCCTTTTCTGTCACTACAGCTTGTTTGGTTGGAAATTTGTTAAGACAAATTTTGTTATGTTATCAATATATCTTTGTATCTATTTTCTACTGATGATGAACATTAATTTTTAAGTAAATTTTATCATAACTATACTTAAATAAATAGATAATAAATCATTAATATCATTCAGTATCTGGTACATATTACAAATTCTCCAACTGCCTCAAAGATGATATTTGTTTTTCTCAAATCACACAAATCACAAACATTCCACGCATCACTGCACTGTTTCATTATACCAAAGTATATATTGTATTTTAGAAAATATGCATTGTGTATATTTGGGGGGCTATTTTTTTACACATATGTGTGCACTATTAAATGAGAAACATGGTCATGAATGTAGTAGGATTTTGCACATTTGGCATATTGATAGTTTCTCTGCCAACCTTATGATTTCTCTAAATTACATGCTTGATTTAATTCATAGTCATTTGTTTGGGAAGAATATTACATATGTACTGGTGTTAAATTCTATCATTATGCTTTTTAAAAATATAATAAAAATAAGTATGGGATATAATAAAAAAGAAATAGAAAAATCTAATCTTAAAAATGTGAACTCTTAGTTGTTTTTGGATTTTAATTATATTTCTTTTCTGTGGGAAGTTTTGTTAGAAAATGTAACTGATACAATCAATGAGCATATGGTATTTATCAAATTAATAAAACCAAAGAGTTTATGAATCATAAAATTTTGAGGACAGTTTCTCAACTATAATATGTAACTTTGTTTTATTTGTAAATACAATATTTCAAAAATATTATATGAAAAGAAAATGAGAAAGAACATATGTTTGAAGATCATAATATCAAACTAATGATGTATTTTGATTATCAGTCTGTGTTGCATAAATTTTGTTTATTTCATATCCTTTTTTGCTGTCATATATATGTATATTTGAAATTTTTATTTAGTATCTTCATTTCTTATTGTCATGTATGTTTGCAATCTTTAATTTTAAAAAAAGGAAGGCTCCAAACAACTTCATGAAATTTTTCTTGAAAATTGTTAATCTTTGTAATACTTTATATAGTTTTCATAATCCTTTCTTAAGAAGCTCAGCATTGTGTGTTATCACTCTAATTATCCCTCGCTTCCCTGTCTTCTATGTCTGTTCTTAGACCATTCCTCTGATTACCAGCGTGTTTTCAGGCTCCTTTGTTTTCTGGTTTCTAGGTGGGTTCAGTCAACAGGAAGGTCTGGCAAAAGTTGGATTGCAGTAGGAAAAATGCCAGAGCACTTCTCTCTTCTGATAATACCTGTTGAGTTAACCTCCATCGCTCCTAGCTTTGTTACATAAGTCCTTCTTCCATGGTCCTTGAATGTTACTGTCTTTCACTAGGTAGACTTCAAACCTGAGCTCTGATAACATATCAGCTTTTCCAGTCCTAAGGGTAGCAGGAACTTCCTACTATTGCTTATAACTGGTAATCCTAGTAATCGCGCTGTTCTATTTGGTTTCTTTTTTCTGTAACCTGCGTTAAGTAGTTGCTATGGAGTGAGTTCTGTTCCCCAAAAATCCATGTGTTTCTCTAACCACCACTGTGGAGATATTTGGAATGAATGAGTAATTAATTTTAAATGAGGCCATAGGAGTGGAACCTTGAGCTGATAGGATGATTGTACTTAGAAGAGGACACACCTAAGAGCGCTCCTCCTCTCCCTCTTCCTCTTTCACTGTGAAGACACAGCAAGGACAACTTGTCTATAAACTAGGGGAGAAAAAACCCCTCACCAGGAAATAAATCTGCTGGTATTTTAACCTTGGAATTCTTCCTCCTCCAGAGACATTTCTGTTCAGCTTTATTCAGTCAGCCTTATTTTGTTATGGCATCTCAAGTAAACTAATATATGTTATATTATATTCTCATTGTTTGAAATAGCTGAAGGGTGTCTGCTTTCCTGCCAACCCTCACTGGCAAAATTTCTTTACATCATTAATATTGTATAATATTTATTGAAATTCTGATATGTGCCTGACATTGTATAAACGGTACTTTTACATTTGTTTTCTCTTTCTCTCAATGACATTGTAAAGTAAAATAAGTGATATGACATAAGGAGCATAGGTTTTGAGCCACTTTGAATCACAACCCATTCACTTACTACCTACAGGATTTAAGACAAGTTCATCTAAGTACTGGGGTCCTCGTCTGTAAATTGGTCTAATAATAATATTAACCTAGGAGAATCGTTCTGCATTAAATAAGTTACTTTACATAAAGCACTTAGAGTATTTTCAGGAATATAATAATAATGTTATGATATATAATATATAATAATAATAATATAATATAATATTTGAGCAAATCTTATCATTTTTAGCTACAGTTTACTAAGTATCAACTCTGTGCCAAGCATTGTGTACTAGGGTCATAAACAAGTGTACTGACAGAGAGAAACATATGAATGGCTAATTATAATAGAATATGGCAAGTTATATGTAGCTGTATTATGAGAAAGACAACATGATTAACTCTCAAGATTTGGGAGACATTTGTCAAGATCTTAATCTCAGTTTTCCAATTAGTAACCATTTAAGTCTTGGCAAGTTGACTAATTTCTCTAAACTCCAATTTTTCCCGCCTACAAAATGAGGATAATAAGAGTGAAAAGAAAAAAATGTGAGAGAATGAAAAGATGAAAATAAAGTGTTTGTAGATGGGGAGGGGAGGAGGGGGTGAAGGGAGGGCAGAGGTAAGGGGAAAAAATGAGAATCAAGACTTGTCATGTAGAGGTACAAGATCCCAACAATGAATGTAACTGTTCTGTATCCCTAAAATGTACCAATAAACTCAATTAAAGCTGAAAAAAAAAAGAGTGCCTACTTCACAAGAATTTGATGAAAGTAAATGAGATAATAAGAATACAGTTTCTAATACAATTCCTGGGATATGACATGTCTTCACAGAAGGACAGTTTTTAAAGATTTTATCATTAATAGGGGAGCACAAAACAGAGATGCCTAGTTCAGGAGGGCTCCAGCAAGTTTCCTACTCCTTGGTTGAGCCACTTAACAACAATTGACTTCCTTGTTTTTCCTTCTCCTTCATACTTTTCTACTATGTGTATAAATTATTAAAGCACGCCAGAAAGTTCTTTGACAGAATCTATTAAACACATGAATGAATACAGAAGAATTTTATTCTTCTTTATATATGTATATGGAGAATATGTATACATAAATATATCCAGAAATACACATATGTACCAAAAGACATAAAAAATGTTCATGGCAGCTTTATTGATAATGTTACACCCAAATGCCCACCAAGGGAAGAATGGATAAACACACTGTAATTTATTAATATACAATGAAATATTACATAGTAGTGAGAATAAATTTCTACAGCTACATACATTGTAGGTGAATCTCCTAGACAAAATGCTCAGCCAAAGAAGCCAGACTGCATACTTATTCAATTTAGAAAAATTTTAAGACCGAGTAAAAATGAAGAATGTGCGGTCATAGAAGTTAGAAGAGTGGTTTCTTTTAGGGAGATATTTGCTGAGAAGTGGAATATACTGGTACATATTTACCATCCAGCTCTCAGAAAAACTATAGAAACAAATTGCTCTGATTTTACAGTATTTGCCAGTTTCCATGGTGCAAATATTCCCACCATGTTGTCACACACTACCAGAGTGATGTCACTGAATAGTCTTGGGAGGACATGCACGTTTGCCTGGGCCAGCTGCAGTACATCCTTGGGAGATGGCATGGAGAAGAAATCTGGTGTGCTAGAAATGTTTTGCATTTGATCTAGATTGTGCTTATACAAGTGTATACATAATCACAGAGCTATACAGTTAAGGTTTGTTTACTGCATATAATACTGCAATAATAAGTAAAATGGTAAAATGCTTCTCAGAAGTAGAATGAAGCAGTAGAGTTGTAACTACTATGCCTCACTCACAGAGAGATCCAGAGAGGTACCAGAGACTCGATGATAGGGAGAAAAGCACCCAGATCTTGTCCCCACAATGGGAAGGCAACAAAAATGAGATAGTAGTAGCAATCAGTGACATACGATAGAAAAGAGATGGTGACCCTTTCAGCTGGACCACTCTCAATTATTTCAATCTTATCACTAATGATGGCTCTTGTTTCTGAACATTTCAGATGCCCAACCTTATCTAAGGCCCTGGCACTTTGAAGGGAAGATTAGTCCACTGGGTGGCTCCAGATGAACATTGTAAGCATAGAATCAAAGACAAAAACACCAATGTAAACAAGGTTATTTTAACTTTGAGTAAAAATATACACTTATATAATTCTTATTATATACATCAAATCTTAAATGTTCAGCATGTGAAGAAGATATTTGTTGTCTAGCAAAATGAGGCATTTTAGTAAGAAAGCTGCTTCTGACCTATATATCACTCAATTTAACTATAAAGCCAAAGCAAAATTTTAAAGGGGTTTGACTGGTGAAGGCTTCATTCACAGGTTTATTTGTTCCCAATCTGGCAATACAGGACCATGGAAAACACCAAACCAAGTATCTAGAGAGGAAAGTAATAGGATTAACGGGGAATTTAAGGCAAAACACTGGAGACATTATAAATAAACAAAAATAAAACATATATGAAAATATTCTGTTGATTCTCACTACTGAATCTTTCCTGGGTGTTTGACACAGAAGGACACTTAGAAGAGCACTTAAAGGTGTTTTTTATTTTTGTCTTGTGTGTGTGTGTGTGTGTGTGTGTGTGTGTGTGTCAGGGTTTTTTCAGTTGGCCAATCAATATTTAACAGCCCCTTTTCATTGTGCACAGAAGCTGTCACCACAGCATTCTCCCCTCCTTTCTCCAGCATGTACATCTTTTTGCAGGGTATCTCCCTGTGAGCTCTGAGGACCTCAGGATTCTAGGGGGTACATATATCTATCACGTATATAAAAAGTCTATAATCATCTGGTTTAGATCATCTGCATAAAAATCAAAGAGTCTAGAATTTCTCTTGCCATAACTTTAGTTATTGCCTAGTAGAATGAAAATATTAAGTAACTTTTTGTTCTTTTTCTAAAAATCTTCTAGGGCTGGGGATTTAGCTCAGCAGTTCAGTGGCCTGCCCTGCAAGCACAAGGACCCATGTTCAATCCCCGGTACAAAAAAAAAAAAAAAAAAAAAAAAAAAAAATACTTCTAAACTATGGGGAATAGCTTAACTAGGGAATTTTCTTTGAAGTGAAAAGCACTGCTAAAACTCTGGCACAATCTCTATCTAATTAGCTCTTCTAACACTAAGGAGCCCTAAAACTTGCTCTAATTGCCTCTGCAGTTAGTGACTTACAGGCGGTGGCTTTGATATTGAAATGTCAGGAAGAACCTGTGTGCATTACAGATTGAAAATTCCTTCCCACTATTCCCCTTTGAAGGGAGGCAGAAATTAGGGCAAGGTGTCCTTTATGTTGAATTATTTCAAACACTACTGTGGTGTTAACTTTCTGCTTACTAATCCTTCCTGGAAATGTGATGAAACTGCCACCCAATATTTCTTCCTTCATAAAAAGAAAAATAAAATAGACACCAACTCTCTAAAGTAATGATTTTAGATCATAATGTTTTAAAATTCAGGACTAATCGCTTCTCGGCCTTTTGGCTAAGATCAAGTGTAAAATTCAGGACTAAAATGCAATCTTCTTGCCTTGAGCAAAATTCTTAAGTCTGGGGGAGAAGAAAGCTGAAGGCCTAAAGAAAATGGCCAAAATAATGGAATAAGACAACTATTATCTATTACTGCTACATCTTTGAAATGGAAAAAAGATCATATGTCAACAGAAGTAATATCACACTTTCTTGTGAAATTAACATGCCTAAATGTTCAGAAAAATAGCAAATAAAAGAGACAATTTTCCTAAACTTCCTAGATGAAATGTGCAGTTGCCCATATTTTGAAGCCATTTTTAAAATGCGATCAAATGATCATTTTCAACTTCTCTTTCCCCAGGACTTCTCATCAGGTTAACTTTCATTTTATAAAGCGATGACCATCAACATCAATGACTTTATTTTTTAAATTAAAGAGAGAAGTGAAAGTGTTGATCATTTTCTGGTGCCTCTCAGTTGCTGGAGTCAAATGAAAACTATGGTAGTCTGAATAAGTCTAAATAATGAAAATTGCAAAAGTGTCTACAGATTATTTTAATACAATAAAGCATTTTGTATAAATTCTGAATATCTAATTTGAGAAGAGCCCCTTAGGTCTACACTCTCAGCAAAGCCTTGAAAATGACACTTGGTTCATCCCTTCAAAGCTTATTCCAAAGGCTTAAATGTGGGTACTCCTCTTCATAGATGGCCTGAGTATATATTTTTGCATGAAGATCAATGCTTCAGTTTTATTAAAATATTCACTGGAAGGTATTTCCTCTCCACACACTGCTGTGTTTTTCTTTTAATCTGAACTTGAGAAACATTCTATGGCCATGTGACCCTGAATGTACCTGATCGCATCTGAACTTAAGAATCGGAGAAGGGAGATGGGCCTAAGTTTTAGGCGATTAGGACTTTAAGAGAAACTATAGGGCTGGAGATTTAGCTTAGTGGTTCCACTGCCTGCCTTGCTGCCTCTCAAGCACAAGGACCTGAGTTCAATCCCCAGTACCTCCCCCAAAAAAAGAGAAACTGTAGTGTATTTGGGGATAGATTTTTTATAAATTAGATAACACAAGACAATTTTCAAAGTTGCTTTTTGAATAAAAGAATACATAATGATTTTCTTTTTTGCTTCAAACATACAATGAGGGCAGATTTTTAATTGAGGAACCCCCCCAAAAAAAGGTTTCCAATAGTTCTTTGAACTAACCACATCTACATAATTAAAACTCACATTTAACTGGTCTAACAATAAGTGGTTTAATTTTATGACAAAAAAGTATATTATACAGGGCCAGGGATTTAGCTCAGTGGTTCTACCACCTGCCTCGCAAGTGCAAGGTCCTCGCAAGAATTCGATCCCTGGAAGCGAAAAAAAAAAAAAAAAAGTATATTGTACAAAAGATTTTTTATTAAGCCATTTCCCTCATCAGGCCTATTGAAATGCACTATTCCTTTTGAAATTTTATTTCCACTAGATTTATTCAGATTTTTGGCAATGCCTTTGGCAATATTCTCTATCTTTTAATTTTTTAAAATTTTTTCAGCTTTGCTTTTCATAAGCTTCTTAAAATCATCCATGAGTTGTAACATAGCAAATTTTCTGAATTTGAGTCTAACATTAAATTTGGCATTAACACTGAATTTCTCATTTAAAGCTCACTCTCTTGATCATGTTTGTTCATTTGTTTGCTTGTTTTTATCATTGATATATTGGTGCTATGAGTTGAATGTAGGTCCTGGGACATGCTAATCAGGTGTTCTACCACTGAGCTACACTCCTAGCTCCAATCATTCATTTTAAATCTATGCTATCAAGATATATGTGTATGCGTGCTATATGTTTACATTAACATGAGTAAACCCAAAATACAGTGTAGAGAAAGGTCATTTTATAAAATTCAGAATCTAGAGTAACAGATCTAATGTACCGTGTAGTTTGATTTTGACCCTGAATATATAAAGAAAGCCATATCTAATCAATAGAGAACGCTTTACCTTTTAACCCATTCATTTGGGTTACAAAAATTCAATACTGAACAGTCAAATTTACTGCTGATAGGACCTACTGTTTCTCTAATACTTGGGTGGAAAACTCCACCAGTAGCCCGAATGACTTCTTAGAGCCTTAACTTGTTTTAATCCCAACTAAAATTCCTTTGTGGCAGTGATGAAGCACAAGAGGTAGGAAGCGGTTAGAGGGCCCAAGGGAACATTGCACAACACTCCATGACAGTGTAGCAAAAGTCTCTCAGCTAAGCTCAGCAGCCTCCAGAAGCATTAACCAGGGAAATGCTTTACATTGCATTCTTACTGGCGCAGGACTGTGGGTGAATTTTCACCCTCTTCATATCTGAATTACCTACCATCTGGGATAATTCTAAAAATACTTCTCTGAAACAGTTTTACTTCACATCCTCAACAAAGTATTTGAGCCATTGTGAAAAGCATTCTTCAGGTTCGGAGAAAAAAAAAAAAAAAAAAGCCATGCCAAAAAAACCCATCAAGTTAAAAATCCTATGCAGAATATTTTTTCAGCATCATAATTCTACTAATGAGAGTAAGATAGAAGTCTTAATCAGAACTTTCGTGAAAGCCTCCTCAAGTGAGTTTATAGTACATAAGCTTAGAATTTATTAAATTTATGTAGAATGGATAATATGGAAACAGCTTCCCACACTCTTGAGTTCAGTTTTCATTTTCTATTTCAGAATCATGAGATCTACTTCAGAGCTTATAAAGTTTAATTCTTTGCTCTTTTTTGGTGCTTTTTTTCTCACTTTAGGAAACTTTAGCCCTTGTACTGGTTTTTTGTTATTTTTTTTTTAACACTGGTTTTCAAAGGCAAAAGGATACCTACACTAAGGCCTCTGTAAAAACTGGTGCTGTTTTTTTCTCACAAAGTCATTCAGAAATAACATTCTTAGGCCTATTCAGCTAATAGGACTTTTATCTCCTCCATGTCAGATTCAAGGCTATTTAGGGAGATGCTGGGCCTTAAGCACTCGTTATCAGTTTTTTCCAAAGCAAGATTTTTTTAAAAATTGGTTTACCATAGATAGTCATTAAAGAAGGCAATGAACAAAGAGTAGAATGAAAGAAAAGTAAATCATGCAATATTTTACATACCTCAATAACTGCCAATCCAAACGCTATTCCAATAACTATGATAATGTGTTTTTCAACTGATTCTTTTATCAAAGAAAGGCATATCTGTTTAAAAAAATCACACAGAAAGTTACTTTTAAAGGCAGGCCTGGTAGCACAGGCCTGTAACACCAGCATCCTGGGAAGCTGAGGCAGGAGGATCACAAGTTTGAGCCCAATTTGAAGCACTTAGGCAGATCTTGTCTTAAAATTGAAAATGAGTTGGGAATGTAGTTCCATGCAAAGGTACTGGCACACAAAAAGGAAATCTTTAATTATGAATAATCTTTTTCACAAATACCTTCCCAAATTATAAAGCATTTAAAAAGTGAAGTTTTGCTTAAACAACCTACTTGCTAAATCTAGAGATGGAGAATTATAATTTTTTTCACCAATATCTTCTAAAATTATAATTTTTATAATTTAAAAATTATAAATAATTTTATCCTAACTTCAGATTATTCATTATGGAATTTATATCATCTTGACTAGAATTTTCAGGTTTGTAATTTATAGTAAAGTGGTCTTTGATTGAAGTTTTAGCTAATTATATTATAAATTATCATTTTTGAAGAAATTAATTTTCAAAATCTTTTAATAGCATCTATCAGGGTCATCTTAACATTAGAAAGAAAAGATCATTACGTTTATCATTATTTGAGTACTTAAAGAAAAGAATTTAGAAATATGCCCCTCTGCTAAATTTTGTGAAATTTATTCAAACCATTATGCAATTCCAACTTTATAGAAGTTTAGACCAAATCTAAAAATTCCAGCAATCATAGATTGTAACTTTTAAATAGAAAAATGCTAGCTACATAATGTAATAGTGATGTTGGTTGCATTGCCATACAATATATCATTTCTATGACAGTCCTATGTATGCAAAAGAATAACAAAACACTGTTGCTTGCTAGATATAAGTATTTCGTAAGGCTAAGTCTTTTCTCTTGCCATTCTTGAATATAAGATGTTTCTCCATTTACAACAAATTCAAAGCAGTAAGCGATTGAGGAGATTATGTCATTTAGGATTAATTTTGAGATTAAGCACATCTACAATGTCACATTCGTCATAGTTGAGAAGTTTTTCTCTTTTCATTCTCCCAAGATAATGTGGTGACCTTGGCAAAAGAGAGGAGAAAGAAAAGCAATGAAAAAGCAAGAAGAGATGACAAGACATGAGGGGGAGGGGTGAATTCCAGATTTCGTATTTTTCCAGACCTCTTGATGCATGGCAGGTGGAAGTGTGTGCTGAATTTATGACCTTCTTCTGGGGGAACTAGGGCAGCTATCAGCATATATTTAGCTGCAATACATGAACTTGTAGGGAATGTCTATGGGGGACACTTTTCAGAACCTATCTTGAGTAAAACGTCTTTGTTTTGAATCATTAACAGGAGGTAAACATCAGTCTGCAATTGAATTTAGTATTGCCCATTATCTTAAGAGAAAACTGTATTTATTTGTGCCAAATTTATTTCCCCCTCTTCCTTATGGATGCTGTATCAATAAGATTAAGTACAAAACAGGAATGCAGAAAGGACTATAAAAAGTAAGAATAAAAATTTTTACTTTGACAGTAGCACAACATGCTCACATTATATTCTGGCAATAATTTCTCCCCTATGAGATATGTCAGATACTAACGAGGGCAATTCTTCTTCAGGACAAAGCTCCTTTAATTTTTAAAAGATCAATAACAAAAACAACTGTAAAGCAAGGTACCACTTGTATTTCCTTTTATATATTAACTTCAGTTAAGTCACTAAACTAAAACAATGCTAGATTGAAAATAATCTTTAGATATTCTATAAATTACTTCATTGTGCATTAGGACAGCTTTTATGTATCCCACCCCCAATTAATTAGATCACAATCTCCAGAAGATCCTTAAGTATGTTTGTTTTTATCAAGAATCTATCTGATACAGAGTAGGAACCACAGAAAAATAGAAAATTAATGAAACACTTATATGTACTGTCATTCGTGTTCACATTCCTTCCAGACAGACAGAAGGAACAGCAAATGGTAAATTCTGTGGTGAGAGACAAATGTCATGTCCCTCATGAAGTCATACCCTGAATTTCCAAGGCCTAGGTAGATGGGGACCTCTAACACCTATCCAAGCAATACCAATAGTCCATTGGATTAAAGTTGTCTAATTATCTATCTCTTATCAGCTCATGATTACAAACATTTTACCCTATTTGAAATGGGTTTCCAGTGACTGATAAAAGGTCTGGACTATAGGAGGTGCTTCATGAATATTTGATAAATTAATCAATAAAAAGAAATATAAAACAACATATCAATGTGCACAAGTCATATAAATATGATATCTGTAACACACAAAATATAAACTCATTTTTTCAAATTGACTTTAAAATTTCATGCAACTTTTTGATGGCAACAATTACCAGGTAAATTGATAGGTACATTTAAGACTGAGAAATCAAACCACTAAATGTCAAATATTTACTTAATTCTTACACAGCTTTTCTTGAAAAAGCAAACTCTTTTGGTAGTACGGGGGATTGGACCCAAAAGCACTCTACCACAGAGCTATGTCAGCAACCATTTTTATTTTTTATTATTAAACATGAGACGTGATCTTATTAAGACTAGAACTTGCAATCCTCTTCTCTCAGCCTCCTTGTATGCTGGGATTACAGATATTCATGGGCCATTATGCTCTATTGAAAAAGAAATTATTTAAAAAACTAAACTTCTAAAGTTAAAGTGAAATACTGATTTCTAAAACTTATGTTAGAACACAAAATTATTTAGAGAAGAAGAGAATAATGATTAAATTCACCAAAAACAGAACAAAAAAAAAATAACTTCTGTATTAGTTTGTATTTTGCGTTTCATTCTAGAATGCTACTTTGATCTTTAAAGTTGGATCTAAATGATGCCAAACTCATACGAGAAATGAAATATTTCAAAATTTATATCGCTTTTACCCTTTAATGACTTTTTTAAAATTTGAGTAATTTCTGAGATTTTCACATCACAATTCCCATAAGTAGTTGATGATTTCATTCTTTTGTAAAGATTTTCATTGCACAAAGAAAACAAGAGGTTCACTTACTCTACCAAGTTTGATTTAGTACTTACCTCTTTATAAACACTTTTTCCTCTATATGTTACACAAGCACTCGATGAGTGTTCACATGCACATGACTGAGAAATTGATTCAAAATTATTTCCCCAGTCCGCAGCTCCATTGACCAAACCACAGCATTCAAACTGTTTAGTGAAAAAAGGATAAAAAGTAGTTACCAAAAAGATTAAAATATTTTAAATACATTTAATTATATTCTTCTGAATATCATTATTCAGAAATGTAAATACAATGAAAGTCACCTTACCCACTTCCCTAAATGTAGCAGAAAAATGACAGATTTGTTTTTCATTTTGGTCCTAATAGTAACAGAGAAAAAAGTTGGGCTAAGATGCTAAAGTCTGAGGAACTTGGAATAAAATTGCTTTAAAAACCTTTCCTTCTGGTTTTAATGACAGAAGAGAGAACAGAGTTAGATTCATGTATCTTACATTTTAGCAAAGAAGCTTCCAAAGAGTGCATGAAAGAGTGAAGGTCTCATTAAAGAAATCTTATTCAAAAGAAATGGAAGGTTTTAACAATGAAATTTCCATCTCGTGATAGCTGATCACTTTCGGAAGCGAGAAAGGAAAAGGATGAGAGGTGCTGCGAAGAGCAAAGAGGGTATTCCAGGGCACATCCCCTGTGGTTGAATTTTCATAGGTGAGGGTACTTTAACATAGGTAAGGGAGTACAAACAAAACATGAGTCTTTTAGACTAATGACAGGAACAGGAAGGACCAAAATAAACGGAAACATGGTGCAACGCAGGTGATGGAGTGTGGGGATACTGTGGCCATATTTGAGGAAAGAAAATAGGAAGTGATAAGCCCAATGACTCAGCACATGTGGTACATAATATTATTAAAAGTGAAAGGTATTATTTCCCATCTTGTTCCTAATGCTGTGCTGGGGGAAAGATTATTATTGAAGAAATGGCAGGAAGAAAATGCTAAAGAAAATAGAGCCAATTCTGGGTGATCTTTTCCAGGGTTTGACTCATTGAAATGTGAGAATATTGAAAGCACTTCCTCCTCCTAATGGCTAGGTAACTATGTTAGCCACATTAGTTAAACATTTCTATGCTACAGTTTCTTCATATGTCAAATACAAATAATAATAGTTGTTAGTAATGCCATCTCATTTGGAGGTTTGTTGTAAAGATAGTGAGAAAATTTATGTGATGTTAGGAACTGCTCAGCCCAGGGCCTGGCTAAACAAAACACTCAGTAATATGATTAGCTGCTATAACTTTGTTTTTGTTATCTGTTGTGGTTGTTTTTGTTGTAGTTTTTTCCTATGGTCACACATGAACATGAGTTTTTCAAAATTCTTACCACTTGTTTGCATAAAGACACAGAAGTATCTGTTCACTACAGTTGATTTAGAGTTGGGAGTAATGATTAATAAGCTACAGAACTAAATCTAGTTTCAAAGATGGTTCAACAATGAATTTAAACTAACAAGTTTAACTGAGGCAAATATAAAGTTTTTAACTTTGGCCCAAAGGTGGAATTGCAAAGAGCTGGAAATTTCAGTTAGTTCTAAGATCAATATTAGCAAAGAGGACAGTCTAGAAACAATCTCCTTTCCTGATCCCATGGTAGAACTGACTAGATATTTATGCTTTCTCATTAAATAATGTTGAATAGTATTAATACATACTCTATATAAAATAGTAATAAAGCCCCTCTATACACACACAGATCACTCTATATTAGGAATACAATATACCTCAGTTTTCTTAGGAAGGCAGGAAAGAAATACAGGAGAAGATAGCAAGACAAAAGCTTTTCTGATCTCTATATCCTCAATGGGAGAAGTTAGGGAAGAAATTGACAGAATTTTGGGGGGGGATTGGGGGTACCCGGGGATTGAACTTGGGTCCTTGTGCTTGCAAGGCAGGCCACCGAACTACTGAGGTAAATCCCTGGCCCAGAAATTGACACAATTTAATGAAAATTAAGTAGCAGTTGGATGGGAAAAAAAACATTATGCAGCACCTCTTGACAAATAGTTATTACTAAGAATCGGTAACAGGCTTATCCCATCACAAGTTAAAGCGAAATTGTGTGGGAATTTCTTGAAATCCCAAGAGAAAGCCAATCAGCATCTGCAACTGTCTATGTATACAAGTAACCCAGGTCACTCAGTCGGACGTTATGGTTTAGAGTAGGGTCTTTTATTCTCAAAGAAGTATAACTTTTTTAAAAAAGCCAAAGTAGATAAATGAACAGAAAATAAAAACAAATTCAGAAAGGATACTAAGAAAGAAATAGACTCTATAAACACAAGAGCTTCCAGCATAGAATTTCAGCCCAAAATGGGAGCGTATCAGGAGAACATGCTGCAAAAGACAGAACAGTCAGAAATTCACAGTTGGCCCCAGACCTTAAATTCCAGGAACAATGTGCATCAAAAATGACTGACGACATAGCCCAGAAGATCAGTGGTTACCGCTATTCCAATGAAAGAACAGTGATTGCCTAAACTCTTACTGCTTTAACTGTATTAGTTTGTGATCTAGAGTGGGAATAATCCAGGAGGAGAGAAAAAGGATGCAGCTACAGGGAAGCTAGGGGAAAAGCACAAAATGGAGGAAGTTAAACAAGGACTGACCCATATCAGGTTTCAGTTCTGGGAAACCATGCTTTAGGCAGAATATTTTATAAACTGGAGTAAATCCAAATAGGAACTGGTAAATGCTATGGGAAAACAATTTCATCTGATGAATAGCTCTCAGGAAACGAAGGATGTTTCAACTTGAAAGGCAAGGCTTTAGGAGTTAAGCAATAACCACTTTCAAAAACCCTGCCATGTGTAGGAGTGTGGGTAGTTTTTTGTTTTTCCTCTTAAACTCTGTAACTGAGAATAAATACTGTATATTCTAAGCAGATAGACTTTGTTTGAAAATAGGAAAGAACACATTAATCAGACTTAAATATAAGTGGGATAGGTAAAAATTGGTACTTTCAGCTTTTTGGTATCTACTGGTGGATAGGCATGGATATATAATAAATCAGTGAAAAGTCAAGATAATTGACCCGTGAAATCCAGCCCTCCATTAAGATTCTAAAAATTCCCCTGACATGCCTAAAGTGAATGCCACTAGTAGTTAACATGATGGGAATTTTAGGTAGAAAGGTATAGTTAAGGAGAGTTTCACAGAGTAGCTAATACTTTAGTCAAACCATAAAGTGCATGGATTCAGAAAGAAAGAGAAAAGTACTAAACACATTCCAAGGAAGAGGAATGGTGCAATGGCTGCATCACAAACCTGGCTGTACACAATTATTTAGGGAGGAGTGTTTAGGATAGTTAAAAGATTGGGTAGGAACCAGATAGAATAACTTCAATGCCTGCCTGAGTTTTGAATTTATCCCAAAGATAAAAATGAGGGGAGAAGAAAAAGAAAGAGAAGGGGGAGGAGGAAGAGGGGAGAAGGAAGAATAAAAAGAAAGAGGAGGAAGATGAGGACAGAGAAAAGAAAGAAGGGCTAGTGTACACATTAAAAAATAATAGACTGCTCAGATAAATGTGATTCAAATTCTAACTCCATCACCACTTGCTAGTTGTCAGACCTCTCTAAATCGCAGTTTCCTCATCTATAAAATAGATTAAAATAATATTACCATCTGCTGTGGTTTGGGCATGGTTTAAATTTCATCTGCTAAAAACCCCAGGGTAGTGGTTAAGGAACTTTTAAGAAATGGAGTCTGCTTAATTCAAGACAAGTGGATTACAGCTGGTCTGCAGAATTGGTTGAGTCCTAAAGAGTGAGTTAATTTCAAAGAGAATGGGCTATTATAAAAAGACTGAGACAGGCTCCTAGCCTCTTGCTGTCTGTCTCTCCATATGATCTCTCCCGTCCCTGCTATCACCTTTGGATGCCATCCTCCATGAGGCCCTCACCAGAGTCACATAGGTGATGCTGCCATGCTCTTGAATCTCCAGAACCATGAGTTCTGGATAAATCTCTTTTGTTTATAAACACTCAGCCTCAGGTACTTTGTTACAGTAACACAAAACAGACTATAACATCACCTCATAGGGTTGTGTATCAAATGAGCTATTGTGTGTGATACAGTCAGAAGTAAGTAGCAGTAGATGTTAGTTATATTCACTTTATGGAAGCAGAGACACAGATAGACTCCCCAAACACACTAACTCTTTTAAATGTAAATATTAAGACAATTATTGGTTGACAATTAAATCTCAATATGTCACAACATAGCTTTTAACCTGTGTCCTAAACTGCTTAAAGCCTTCATAAGAAGATGGAAAAAAATACAAATATTCTTGAGTTTATCTTACTGCACATTACCAGAATAATCAAAATCTACAAAATGGAAGCATTAAATCAGTAATGGATAAGCCACTTTAAAAATTAAACTCTGAAGAACTATGTCTAACTTCCGACATAAAAGCCTAATTACCTTTTTTTGAAATTCCGTCATGGCTTCCCGGAATACTTTTCCATTATCCCCTGTTTGACTCAAAAGCTTTACATTTTCATAGAGAGTTTCATTCAGAATGCGTTTAGTCTGAAAATTGAAAATCACTGTTAAATTATTCACACCAGAAAGTAGTATTCCGATTGTTTAGACTTTTCCAAATGATCAAACATCAGCAATGCACACACCTCAGGTTGGGAAGTAGCTCCTAGGATACCTGCAGCCACCTGCAGGAGCAGGATCACAAGCAAGCCTATGAAGAACTGAAAAAGAAAGGCCGTATTTATTATCCTCAGTACACTCAGTAATATCTGGGTTATTTTGGCATACACGTCCCTTAACATCAGGGATTTTACTGCAATTAAGAGTATGAGCCACAATCCTCACTTATTCCACCCTTTGTGCCAAGCTGCAAATTTTGATCCACTAGTTCTCAGAAACATTTTCTTTGAAAATTGATCAAGGAAAGTATTTCAAATGAAATTTTATTGACAGAAGCGTTGGCATCTGTGTAATATAAAAGGGAGAGAAGTTTTAAAACTTAGAAATTTTGTTTAAATATTATTTTTCTTTTACTTTTTCATAAAATATAAACACACACAAACTCAGAACTGCCTTCAAAATAGTATTCCTATCAGTATCAAATCCTGTGTCATCTTATTTTATATTTAGAATTCTGAGATCTCCTTCACATCTACTGAATCATAATTTTGGAGAATGTAGCTCAGTTTTTTTGTTTTGTGTTTTTTGTTTTTTTAAACAGGCCTTACAAGTTAATTCCCCGAACTGCAAATGAGATCTTGTTGCTCAAAAAACAATCACTAGGGATGTTGTTCGGGTCTTGTTAAACTGTCTCCCACAATAAGCAAAAAATATTTTTAGGAACTAACATAATCCTTATTATATTATAGAAATAGTTTATATTAGCTTTGATAAATGTGTCAGATTTATAACTGATAAACACTTGATTTTTCTACAACATACTCATTCATTATTTTCTACCATGTTAAACGTGAGTTCCTGTAGGCTATTCTAACCCAGTTGAGCCTCCCAGAAGCTTACTAAATAACAAAACTGGTTATTTCTTGCTGCCTTACAATTTACTTAGCACAACATGTAGTAAATTTTATGATTTTACCGCGGTCCACATTCAGTCTCATCCCCCAACATTTACTGAAAACAGCTTCTGCTGCTTTCCAACCACACCCACGCAGGCCAGTTCCCAGAGCTGCCAGCCATGGGCTGACCGCCAACCTCTCTTCCTGGAGACTTTCCACCTTCACCCATTAGGACACTTTTCACCTGCTCTTGGCTTGAAAGATTTCTCTTCATTCTTTGCCCTTCTTTTCTGGGTCACTCACTCCCACTACAGCCATTTGTTTACTTATTCACCGTCCCCAGAGGGTTCTAGTTTTCTTAAGGCCTTATGCATCATTTAGGCCCAGCATCTGGGCCTCAGAGGTGTGCTATTCTGTTGCATGAATGGATGAATGAATGAATGAATAAATCACATTTGCCTCCTTGCAGACTATCCTCTAGTCTGAGCCAAACTAAGATAAATCTAAACCATATTAGGTTCCACAATCAAATGCTCTAAGCAGAAGTTAGAGTTCATCAATCTTGTCAAATACTGTTGACAGATAAGAGGGACAGGAAATAATCCTCAGGAATCCAAAGGTTAAATATTGATATTTGTCTGGAGAACCCACCAAGAGAAGCATGCAGCGGCTTTCTTTCACGGCACCACAGCATCCCAGGAACCCCAAAACCATGATAATGGCACCCACAGCAATCAAGATATTCACAGCAACGAAGGGATTGATGTCAGAGTTCCCAGAACTGAGAATCTGGAAATAAAGATGACATTCATGACAAATTCATTTCTTTGATGTTTATTTTTATCAGGTAATACCAACTGAGTAGCTACTACATGTATTGGGACCTTGAAATACTTCCAAGCCAAAATCTCTCCCCTCCTGGAGCTTACATCTTGCTGAGATTGCACTTTGCTAAATAATGTTGCCAATTTTAAGTTGTTCTAAAATGACAGGTTACACATTGGATGGAAGAAATGTCATGGTTCTTTTAAAACTGTTTTTAAAAGCTTAAGGGACCTGTACTTTTCTCCTCATGTAATTTTTGCTTCACACATTTGGCATTTTATATATAAAGTACAATTATAAAGCATATTTGGTGGTCATTCAATTGTTTTAATTTTTAAAAAGCCTAAATTCATCAAAGCACTTAAAGACATCATATAAATAAACCTCAGAATCACTATGTTGAATTTGAGGAGCCATATATAGAAGAGTAAATATTGTAGGATTCCTGTTATGTGAAGTTCAAGAACAGGCAAAACTGTGGAGATAAAAATCAAAGCAGTGTTTGCCTTTGAGCAAAGTAGGAAGGAAGGCAGAAATTGACTAAAAAGAGACAGGATGGAAGTTTTATAAGTTAATAAAAATTCTTTGCGTTTTGGTTTTTTAAAAAGTCCAGTTCCTGAAATTCCATATCAGTCTATCTTCTCATTCCCAGAAGGAACAGTTCTTCCAGAAACTCATTATTTCATCAACTATTTGTGATAAGTAATAGGATATTGAGGAAATATTCTAGGACCCTTTATGGTGGGTGGGCTACTCTTCTGGCATAACTCAGTTCTTTTAGCAAAATGGGGAAAATCTTTATTGCTCTCATAACTCTCAGCCTCAACCTGCCCCTGTTGTCCATGAATGTGCAGTAATTCATCACATAAAGAACAAGAACTTGTGCCTATGTTCTATTTGCACTCTGCATCTAGCCCACCTGTCTTCTATACCCTCTACCTACTGGGCTGTCTCCAGAGAGAGTGCTGGTGTCCCCACTCCCTGAAAGACTCTGCATCCCAGAATCTTCCATACAACCTGTGGGTCACCACCCTTAACAGGCAGTACAAAAATAACTGCTGCCTTTTGTCTTGCAACCTTTTAAAATCCACTCATGACCTACAGGAAACCTTTCTGCAACAATAAGTAGGAAGGAATGTGCTAAAATTATATAAGCATTAAAACAAACATCTTCATTTTACTCAGAATCCTAGAAGAAACTAAGTTTGTAACCCGAGGATAGCTAGTGGACCTGTCAGGCCCCAGCTTTCCATTTATAAAGAGAAGTGGGTCAGCTCTGTGTTTTCTAAAACCTCTTTTGTCTCTCAGATTCTGTGCTAACAGGTAATGTTTCAATCTACATATTTCAAAAGTTTGATAAGTCTTAAAGATTTTTGTTTGTTCAGCAGATATTTGTATCCATTTTATCATTAAGATTGGAACTAAGAAATCCCTGTTGTTAATAAAAAGGCATGTCATCTGGGTTAAAATAGAGGTGTCATAAAAGGCAGCCTTGGAAAGCAGTTCTATCATCCCACTGTTAAATACAACGTTCACAAGAACATTACAGCCATTACAGGCAAACTCTATGGCCTTTGAGAAGGTAAAAGACATTCTTGCTGGCTTATCAGAACTTCAGATAAGATAGCTAGTCCAGACAGAAATAATAGATCAAGTCTACACAGGAGGCCTGAGTAGTGTAATTGACCCCTGGGCAGCAACTGATGAGATGCTTTGCTGAGGCTCACTAGGACAGCGGAACCCACTGCCTGCGACTGACTGACCAGAAAGCTGTGTGTGGACAGTCCAACAGATGGCTATTCTTAGGGAAGAGAAATTCTTCATTCAGACGTTTGCTCCAGCACAGACACAGCAGGGTTTTAAAGATTGTTTTGAGTAAATACTGAGTCTCTGTGTGTCCTAAGAGAAGGGGAGAAATTCTACAGAAGAGGGATTGTGAGGCCTGAAAGGATTTCAGAATCATCTCTGGATTGAAAGGGCTCTCCTGAGGCAAAGATGGCCTCTCATATGTTTTGCCTCCTGTCCAGAGTTTAACTTCAAGGAGAAAAAATGTCCCTCTGAGACACTTCAGCAGAAAGAGATAACTCCCTGGCATCCTTTTCTGCCTTTATGTTCATGTTTTCCCTTCTAAAGCTACTACCCGGTTTTTCCGGTAATAAAATTCAGCTCTTTCCTCAGCTTTGATTTTTCTTGTCAATAACTTCAGAAAAATATAAACCAAGTCAATTTCATGTAAGTCATGCTGGGTGATGCTGATGTGTGCATGGCAAGAGGCAAACAGCACATGATTCCAAATGTAGCTAATAAAGATGCTATCCAGCTCCATATGCTCATTCCTATCCCAGATGTGTAGTCGCACCTCTCAAGGACAACGGCTCTCCTTTGTATGTTCACTGTGTGCAATTTCTTAACAGACTAAATATCAAACTTGTTTACCAAAAATGCTGGAGAGAAAGAAAATATCCACCAGAAATAAAAGAATGAAATAAAATAAAATTCAGCCTGCACACATCTTTAAAAGCCCAAAGTACCCAGGAATTAATGGCTGATATCTCTCTGCTTAATTATGAGTCCCAAAGTCAGTCTGAGATTCTGCACACCTTCATCCCCTCTTGAGTCCAAACATCAAAGCCCCCAGCCATCAGCTATACTTATTAATGTAAGTAATAAGTGTAACTCAGAGAAACTCATAAGTTACATATTACTTGCCACACCCAGTTTCTTTATCTAGCATAAAACAAGGAAGCAGTTAACTTCCTCTAAGACTCTGGGTTCTTGTGTGGAATAGAGGGAGATTAGTTTCCAGAAAAGCCAAGCAACTTCAGGAAAAGAAACAGAACAGATGCTAATTTGTTTTTAATCTTTCTTCCCACTAGACTGTCTCTAAAGGTATTTAGGTGCCGGTGGTATGGTATAATACATTCTGAGAGAAAATTTGTTGTCTTCTTTGTTGGCTTAATACTATCTTTATAATTATCAAAAAGGAATCAAACTTCTTCCAAAGACAGGGGAACTTCATCTGAGCAGAGCCTTTGAAAAGACTGTTGTGATAAAATATATGATTCTGAATAGTGACAAGAGCCTACACAACCAACAATACAAGTAAGCCCACTTCGTATGAGGTAGAAATAATATTTAGGAGCAGAGGCACCACTGAAAAAGGGAAGAGAGAGAAAAGAATGGAAGCAAGGAAGCTGAGAGATGGTGCTACATGGCATTATACCAGGAAAGTGTCTCGGAACAAGAGGCGCACACACTCACTCCTTTCCCCTTCCGTCCATCTCTGTGACACTGTGGTGTGGAAGAGAAATTACACATGTGATGCCCAAAGGCTGGAGCCAGAACTCACTGTTTCCAGACTGTGGAAATACTGGTAAAAAGTCTTGCCTCTGGGCGTGGAATGGAGTGTGTGGGAGAAATGGGTCATGTTAATTTCACCAGCTAGTAAGAAACTGGGTCACCTCCCGCTAACTGGAGAGTTACCCTATAATGACCAGCACTTGTTGGAGGGCTTGACCTTAATGTCGATTGCTACAGGCAAATACCACCTGGATCCTTGAATTTTGCTGCCTTTAAAACTTAGAAGACTTCATTTGATTTTTAGATTCATATTCTCCTTCACCAAGAGAATTTCTTACCTTTTTTCTTTTGGATCAACCACGTTAACATCAGCTAATTTATGGTCAATACCTTATACTATAAAAATTATTTTTCTTGGAGGGAAGAGGTTGTATTTTTCCTCAAACTGGCCTTAAACAAATAATGAAAGTAGCAAATTTTCACTTTCATTGGAATCTTCCTGGATTTGAGATAATACCTCCTCCATTCTCCAGAAAGATTGTTCCTTGTCTACCACAATGTCAGGCATATAATAAATAATTATTAACTCATATCATCATTAACAATTATATGAGATGGTTTAAAAATGCTGTAGAAAGGTGTATTTTGATTATTGTCATTACTTTCATTATTATGAGAAATCAACTACCTTATCTATACATTTATATATTTACCTCGTTACCATCTTTGCTTACTCGTATCCATATTGCTATTCCCAGGATCACGGTACCACATAACTGCAGAAGAAAAACAATGTCAGAGTACAATTAAGATAAAATAAAACATTAATGTCAGATATTCCTTCTATCTGGTTGTAATAGTTTATCACGAACTATTCTGTTACAGTGTGATGGACATAAATGAGGCATATTCATGTGCAGATAATTGCTGAATTGTTGCACTGTAATTCATAAGCCTGATAAGAATACCTGTTCCTCATCCACAGTGCATTTATAGGCCTATTGACACAAAGCAGGAAAAGATTATTTCTCATGATTTAATTTATTTTTAGCTAGATTGTAGCACACATAAGGTAAATTAAAACAGTTTAAAGAGAAAATATCCTTAGTATGCCCTTTGGTCAATCTCAGAGAAGCTGTTCTGGACCAAAAGGGAAAGGAATAACTGACTAATAACCGATTAGTCCTTCAAGATTCAAGAGAGAGATTAAATTTGGATTTCACAGAAAACAGTAGGGCACTGGATAAAATGTACAACTAAGCAACAAAGGAATATAATAACTGATATTTTTAATATAAATAAACTTTTTAAACTAAGCACTTTTAGGTGGTAAAGTTTAGCTAGAGAGAAGGAACAATGGAAACCACTAGTTAAAGTCTTAAATTCCTTTAATGACTTTACCAGATTATTTAATTTGGGTCAAGGCCAAAAAGAAAAATGTGAAATACATTTTACTTTAATGTAAGGAAAACTCTTGTCTTTCATGGTTTAACAAAAAAGATATATATTGTAGGCTCAAAAAAATCAGACATATTATTAGATAGGTATGTTGAGAGCACTCTGGTAACATACCAGACACAGCAGGTCTTGGAGGACTTTTTAGATGTTTCTAATCTTTCCCTGACACAGAAATGTCTGAGTCCTCCAAAAGCCAGTGACCATGAAGTGTCACAGCTTTCAGGCATGACTGAACTGTTGTCCAGAACCCCCCTCCCAGCAGCACTTTTAGTGGTTTCTCATTAGGTATGCAGTAAAAATAAACTCAAGGGCTTTGTAAAGAATCGGGAGTGCAGTGTACAGCTGAATAGCCATAGAATCTGGACTCCCTAAAAGACCTCAAAAATCATCTGTGTCCACACTCTTCATTTTGGATTAAAAAAAATTGGAATCCTGAGAGATTATATTCAAATCTAGAAAATTCAGGGCAATTCCTGATCAATCTGCCCTTACTAAGTGCATAATTCATCTCTCTCTCTCTCTCTCTCTCTCTCTCTCTCTTTCTCTCTCTCTCTCTCTAAAACACAAACTATTAAACAAGACAGCTTTAGAGCTTGAAAACCTCTCTTAAGTCTCCACTCCTACCTCTTCCACTAAATCCCTAATTTCACTTTCAAATAGAGACAATGTTCATTTTAGCAGTTATCTGTCAATAAGTCCATAAGAATTTATGTCAAATGATATTGAAATGCTCCAGGATTTTCAGTAACTTAATGTCAATTAGATTTATTGCTATTATTTGACTTGTTTATTTATATTTTCTCTTTTTCTTCTCTTTTAATGGGTAGATTTACAGTGATTGTCTTAATAGTTGCTCTAGCCTTTAGCTTTACTGACAATAACATTAATTATCCTAGTAGGTATTGTAATTACCAATGTTTTATAGTATTTATTAAACAGAAAGATACCTTAAGACATCTCAGAAAGTATGTTAAATTTTTGAAACTTTTACTTTTTGTCTATATGTTATTATTTATTTCATGTTTTCAAAGTATTTAGAAATTAAACCATACATGGATCTTATGAAATTAGCCACATCTGTCCCTCAAATGCCTGAGCTCCTGAGCACTGTCTGTAATGTGAACATGGAAATAAAGAGCACCCATTTGTTTCAGAAGTAAAGAACATTTGTCCAGCTTCAATCTTTACAGTTAGAGAAAGTTATTTTAGGAATATTGAAATTAGCTGAACTCTGACTTCCTTTCCTATTTCTCTCCTTATTTTTCAAATTTCATATAAAAATGAAAAGATGGAAATAAAGTGTTTGTAAATGGGGAGGGGACGAGGGAGTGAAGGGAGGGCAGAGGTAAGGGGAAAAAATGAGAACCAAGACCTGTCATGTAGAGGTACAAGATCCCAATAATGAATGTAACTGTACTGTATACCTAAAATGTACCAATAAACTCAGTTTAAAAAGGGAAAAGAAACAAGTGCTTTTTCATCTTGTTGGAGAAATTCACATGTAAGATCATAGTATTAATACAAAATTAGTTTTCCTAATATTTATCTAGGCATCAACATCTTATGTTGTGGCAAAGCACGTTCATCTACATGCAAAATATAATTTTAGCACCACATATTTCCCCATATACATTTGACTTTTTTAATTCTGTGTGTTTTGTGTTGTTAAATAAAACAATTTGTTTTAGATGTTCATTCTCTATACTCTTTTCTAGCATCTTCACATTATTTTTATTTCTATATCAATGTTTCTAGTGTGCTCTCTACAGTGCATTTTAATTCTGCTGTTGAGTTTCTAGTTTACATTAAGTCTTTGCTCATCTATTTCCTTTTTCAACTCATTCTAAGACAGTCCAATTAAATTTATCATGTCTTATGTCCTCCAAACACTGTTTCATGAATGTCATGGAGGTTATTTTCAGGCATCACTTTGTGGACACCATTTTCCAGTTACATTTTTCAGGATTCCGGAGTGTTTTTCATCAGAAATACGTGCCTGTCCTATAAGTTTTCAGCTGGTATTATCTTTTATTTACTAAACAGTATTCCTTCTAGGCCTTAATCTAAATTTTTCTTTATTCATCTTTGAATAGGATGAGGCCTATTCTGAGTCATTATTTATTAAGAACAGGATAATGGCTTTGCTCCACTTTCTAATGACATGGGTTAATGTAATTCTAAGATCTTCTATGAGAGGAGAGATTGTTATGACTTCTCTTTACAGATGTGGCCTAAAGCAATTCTGATTTCCTTCAATAGTATCCATCCTTTATGCAATGTCTGATTTCCTAATTCTCTCAACCACTGATGTGAATTACAGTCTTCACACTGCTGCAATGTGGTTTTTTTTCCCCCTTAAATTCTGTTACAGCTTATGTTTAGATGCCACCCCCAAAGTCTCATGCAGTCATAGATGGGGCTTTTTTACAGGTGACTGGATCTAGAATGTGTGACACTCGGACTGATTCATGGTGCAATGCTAGGAACAAAGGCACGAGGATTAAGGGTGTGAGTGCTACCTGCCCTAAGTAGTATGAATAAGATATAAGGGATAGAAAGAGCTGCAGTCTTCCCTTGCTTGTTTTGCTACCTTCTGCCCACCATGAACTGTTTCTTCCCTGCTATGTCTGTCCGCCATGCCACCTTACCTTGGAACCAGGCAATTATGGACAGAAATGTCTACAAATTGTGAGCTAAATAAACTTTTCCTCCTTTAACTTTGGGTGGCGGGTGTTTTGTCTCAGCAATGAAAAAAGTAATTAAAACAACTACATCTCCAACTGTTTATTGCATCAATGAGTATTAAGTATGCAGGATATGTGTTTCTGTGGGTTGCATTCATATGCATTTTTCTAGATCCATTAAAAGAAATGAAGCATCCCATACAACTGAAGCAAATCCTATTTTTAATAACTTTAAATTTATAGAGAAAAATCAGTCACCCTTCTTTTTGAAATAAACGTCCTAGTAAACACTAAATAATTAAAATTCAGATAACTTCAAAATATGTGAAGAGAAATGAATGTTCAGCATTTTCTCTGCATTCTAATGTTCTGTGAATCATAACACGATGCAATTTCATTGCAGTGTTTCAAAAGCACAACTGCCATCTAAGTAACACCTGTAGGCCCCCAAATACACTTGAAAAACCAGGCGCAAGAATACAAACAACAGACCACAGACCTTAGGTCTCTGTGTTGAGAAATTAAGTGAAGATAATGAGCACAGAAAAGTGTGTTCTTTCTGCCTACCACTAAAAAAAAAAAAAAAAAAAAAATGCGCACCTGCTGAAGGACTTGGAACACAAGATTTGTTTTAGCATTCTTAGATCCCTCGAATTTGCATACCAGAAGGGAGTGGCATGTGACAGTCAACTCCAGTCCTCTTCTCACTCTTTCTTCAGTTTTGAGCTCTGTGTGGGACCTCACAGAAATGGGTGTGGGTGCCTCAGAGTAGAAACCCAAGTTCAATTTACACTCTGCTCCCATTTCTAGCAAACAGCTTGCCATGATCAGTCTTGGAAAAGAGCTCATTTAGTGCTTGCAAGCAGGTATGAAGCCATTTCGGCAGGGAATCTTGGGGTCTTGGTGCCCAAATTGAATGCCAGCTTCAGAGTGTTTATTTTCCCTCTTTCCCCCACAGATTTCTTACTCGGGGTAAAAATTATATACAGGTTTTTAAGTTCACTATGTATAAAATAGTACCATACCCTATTCAAAATTTTTAAATTAAAAAGCAATGTAATTATTAGAATCAGAAAATAATATTAATTGTCAATCCTTGGTTATAGGCTTTTATAGGGTATTTCAGTTAATCTTTATAGTTAATCCTTCCAGGCAAAATTATCTTCATTTTACAAAAGCAGAGACTAGGGCACAAGAAAAATCAATAGAAATAGTCTAGATTGGGCTGGGGATTTAGCTCAGTGGTTCCAGCACCTGCTTCACAACTGCAAACACCCAAGTTTGATCCCCGGTACCAAAAAAAAAAAAAGAAAAGAAAGAAAAAAATATTATAGATCTCAAAACAGTAAGAAGTAGACTCAGGATTCGAACCTCTAGTAGTATGAATTCATCTTTTCCATACTTTTAACTTTTAGTAGGATAATTTCCATCTTATTATAATTCTTTACATCTTATTTCCTTCTCTTCAAAATTCTTTTTTAAAGAATTCTTTGAAATTCTTTTTCAAAATCCAGCATTGAAAACTTTTCAACACTAAGTGGGGTAGTTTCATATTTCTGTCTCATAAAATGCCTATGCAATATGGATTGAAATATCTTTTTTCTTTTTCATTAGTATAATTCTCATTTTCTTATGTGTATTAACTCCTTTAATCATAACAATAGCTTCATGTGGTAGATACTATTGCTATCCTCGTTTTTATGGATAAACAATAAAGCACAGAGAACCTAACAAATTTCTTCAAGGGAGCTCAGCTAGCGATGAAGGAGGTGCTATTCAGCCTGAGCTCTCAGCAGCTTTTGTCACTGTCGCAGTTCAAAAAACGTTAATTACATAATGAGATGCAACCACTGTATTTACAATCATTCATACATTTCAATCATTGTTTTATCTTTATCTTGGCACATCTAATTAATTTTAGAATAAAATACAATTAATTATGTCCTATTACTTTTATTGCACCCCATCTCAGAGTTACACTTGCCTTCCCTCCGATTTTTAGTTGCTCTCAGCACATCCTATCTAGAGGCCCAGGAATCCCATAAAATAAATACAGTAATGAACAATGAAATACTGGTTGCTAGATTCGCACCATGTTCTATCTTCTGCTCTCTTCAAACACCTTTATGGATTAACTTTCTACATTTGCTGACACATTTGGCTTCGCAGCTTGATTCCTTCTCACCTTTCCTTATTCGGGATTGGTAATGTCTGCTCACTCTGCTTTTCCCCACTAAGAGCTCTCCTTGCCATTTCTCTATCTCTGCTCCTTATTACACAGCACATCTCCTGGCCAAAGGCCTTGTGTTTCCTGTTTATCCAGACTCCCCAGAAATTCTAAGCAACTATAATACTCCCAGGCCAGTCATGTCTGAGAAGAACATAAGGAAAACTGAGTTTTCATCTGTTTTTTTAAAGAAAATAGGAAAATAGACTTTGAATTTATAACTTATTATCTCTACACCCTCAAACTTTTTAATTTGCTACAGACGGTAGTATGAATGGTTAGAAATGATTGACACACTTACAAGTTTTTACTCAATTAGTAATTTTAACAAGTGGAAAACACTTCATACTTAGGTGATGGCAGATCTCACCCAAAAGAAAGTAGTATATTTAGATTAAATGACTATAAGAATATCTTAGAGATATCTCAACATCTGGCCCCTGCTTTGCAGAAACCTAATTTTGCAAGTTATACCAGAAAGAATGCATTTGAAAACATAAGGCCATGGATATGAACAAGAAAACCACATCAGTGGGACCCATTAAAATTTTTGCTTAAGTAAACATTAAGAATGTGACAACTGCTGATTTCCTATGAAGAGTCATAAAATCCCAGCTGTGAGCTTTGGCTTAGTGGTAGTCTAGAAAGTAGAAATAGGAGCATTCCATAACCTCTGAAATTCCTCCTGTAACACAGTTTTAATTTAAAATATTGATGTCACATAAGAAGTTACCACTGAATCTTTTTAACTGTTGTTCACACTGAAACACTTCATTCAAAGTTTCTTCTATAGAAATTGTAGGATCCAAAACACTTACTGGAAAGAACTGATGAAGGAAGTTAGAACTACCTAACTGAAATCTACAGCAGTGGAAAGACTTTGTGTTATCCGAGAAACAGTTACTAGTAACCATAAAATAATCAGAGCTCCCCAGAAAAGCCACAGTAGTGTCTGGATACAGCATGGCACAGATTTTTACAGCTGACATTAATCTTAAATATATGATCTTGAATCTATGATATACCCCTTTCTTAGGTTATCTTTATCATTTTGACTTCAAATTCATATTGATTACACTTTCATGATTAAATGAAAGATTTATTCACAATCTCTGTCAGCACCTCTCAAAAGTGACAGATCATGTGTTCCCTGATGAAAGCACCTCTGATGTATTCACAAAGGCCAGTCCAGTGGCACTTCTTGGGCAGCTTTTATATGACAAGGGTATATTTTAACTGTTTTGTAGTTTGAATATTATTTAGGTACTTCAGGAATCTTACTGAAATAGGAGCTATGCACTTATTAGCATACTAATATTTGGGTTTGTTTAAATGGACCCTATATATTCTGTATCCTAGAAAGGAGGCAGTGGCTGCAGTTCTTCAAAGGATCAGGACTTGTTGGAGAAATAGCTGATTCCAGGTCTGAGCTGGAAATAGGCAAATGAGCCTGGAACATCTTGTCATACCAAATAGTGAAGAAGTTATCAAAGTTTTTAGAATTGTGCCAAAAGCCAATTTGAATACCTATTGGCCAAAAGTGAACTAAATTGTACATCAATAAGATAAAGAACTAAAATGGAATTTAACTTTTCATAACAATAATCAAAGAAATAGCAATTTACTACTGTTGAGTGGTACTAGAAAGTGAATTCACTACCTTGTAGTCTGGCAAGTAAAATGTAAGAAGTATTTATGCTAATATATATGCTGTGTTTATGCTAATAAATGCTATAGGATATTCATCATATATAAAAATTTATGCTATATATGTATATATACTGTGTACCATTAGCAACTAGACAATAAATTAGTAAGTGATAATTTCCCCCTTGTTGAAAGGATTCCAGGTAATGTGTGAAGAAAGGTTCATAGTACTAGAAAATCACCAATTTGAATCTCTTAGTGAACTAAAAATGGATTTCCTTACTTAAAAAGTCATCACAAAAAAGTGACACACGTGGTGCTTCCTGGCCTTCGAAGAAAAAGCATAAAACCACTTATGAAATTATTGTACAAAAAAAAAGCCTAAATTTTATCAAACTACTCAAGGCAACCACGAACTTACAGATAACACAGGGGTCAGAGAAGCACATTAAATTACACCTTCAATAAATAAATGGAAATAGTAAAGCCCAGACCATAGAACATGTAATAAAACAAAAATCATGCACCACTACAGAAAATTTCAAGGGTGGGAGATGAAGTCAGAGAAAGAACCTACAGTTTAAAATTGACATAAAAGATATATCAACGCATCACAATGTGTGAACTTGCTTCAGATCTGAATTCAAGCAGGAACATTTATGAGGTGATTGAGAAATTTGAACACTGAATGGTTATTTTATAGCTGACAAAAATTCTTATTATGTTTTTAAAGTGTGATAATGGTATTGTAGTTACATTTTTTAAAGATGTATTACCTTTCAAGAACATATACTAAAATATTTACAAGTGAAATAATATATTGGAGATTTGCTTCAAAATAGTCAGGGTAGAAGAATGAATGAAAGTATGAACAGGGAAAGACTGGCTGGGTGATGGAACTGACCACCCTATTTTGTCTTCTTTTGTGAGTGTTGGAGGTTCTCTATAAGAATAAATAAAAAGCAAAATCAAGACAAAGATCCTAGCCATTTCTTTCTTATATTCTACTCCAAATGTTTCAAATACTTCAAGGGAAGAAATTTATCAACTAACATTTAAAAACTGGCATAATTTATGAGCTTCATTTAACACCTGCAAAAGCAGCCCATTTTTCTAGGGAAAAGAAAAAAACATACCAAGAACAAAACTCTTTTTTTTTTCAGCTTTAATTGAGTTTATTGGGTTTATTTTAGTTATAGCTCACTTATTTAATGTACCAGTATGTCGTCTATACTTACTAGGGTTCCTGACAATTGTGTGGAAAGTTGTTCTATACAGTAAGACTATATTTATGCAGTTAAGTTCAATTAAATCCATCACTTTAACAAGAGAATAATTTATCATCATACAGATACCTTCTATCTGCTTACCAAAGGCAATCGGGTTCAAAAGTAAAACTGGAATTCTTTCCTATATATACTGCTTAAGCTATTTTTTAATCCAGAATACAAAATGGTATTTTTCTTTAAGCTGATTTATTTTTAAATCATTTAAACTGATTTACTTTTAAAGCCTTTAACTCTACCATGTGTACTAAAAAATGAAAAGGCCTACTTCCTAACATCAGCCTGTCCTTTTTATACTTTATTTTTCCATTCTCCAATGTTAGATGCTACTTTCAATTTATTTGCTATATCTATATCTATGGACATTTAAGAAATGTAAGGTGCTATATACAAGCCTTGTTCATTAAAAGGTGGGTTGATGACACATCAAAATACTGACTTTAAATGCCAATAATTATTCACTGGCTTAGTTTAATCATATGATTATATAAATTCATTGTTTCCCTCTCAAGATTATATAAATTCATTGTTTCCTGATCCTTTTGTTTGTGTGTTTGTTTGGGTCTGGAGACTCTGAAAAGAACCCTTTTCTCTTGTCTTTATCATCCCAGGACCCCATTAGTCACCTGTTTAGACCCAGAGCTAAAGGGAAGGACTCTGGGAACAGACTGTGATGGAATCAGATTGTTTCCCAGCAGAGCTTTGAAACAGAGGAGCCCTGGTAGATATACAACTAAGAGTAATTGTCGTTTCATTAAGGGTTTTTTTTTTTTCTCCTCTGTGACTGTTTTTGCAACAATATCAAAACATTTGTGAAATGTTTATCCTCACAGATCCTGAAGTACGCTTTCTTGAGTCATTGGATTATTTTCAATTACAGAAACAACCAAAGAAAGAGCAAAGAAATCCAAACAAATAAATGGAAAATACATTTTCTTCCTCATTCTATTTCTCCAGTGTAGAATCTGTTCTTGCTTATGATATTTATATCAAGATCCCATTTCTTTCATAAAATTGATTTAAAAAAAAGCACTTACCCAGAACAAGAAGTTGAAGATAAACATAGAATATTTTAGACAGCCACTCACACCTGCCATTTCAGAAAAGGAGCAAGAATCCAGATGCTGTGAATTCAACTATTCCTTATAGGGTTGTCCTGAAATGTGCTCTGGAGTGATTTGCCTGCAGAGCCTCCTGTGCCCACAGCTTCAGAGCAGAAATAGAAAGCAAAGAAATATACAGGGGAAAAATAGTTAGAAAAATGGATGAAAAATTAACCCACACATTTAAATATCACAAAGGCTATCTGCAGGCGAGTACGTTCTTTTGCTTGTCATGGCTCCTGGGGCACTGGGCCAGGATATTTATGATCCTTCCTCAAAAACTGCCTCCTCTAAAGTAAACAGATATCAAGTTAAGGGAGTGGTGCTGGGCAGTTCAGAGAATGGCACAGCGAGATGGGAAGTGGTTAGATTTCAGAAAAAACAGCCTGGTTTTCCTGCCCTCTACTTTCCCCATAGAGAAATAAGGTTGTTTTGTTCTCAGGTAAAGGGACATTTTGTCTCAACTCATTTGTGCACTGTATTTTGTTGACAAAATTTATTCCAGTACAATAAAACAAATTTAGAAATCTGCAAAATCTCCAGGCTTAGGCACAGAAACCTTTTATCATTAAGCTTGGATAGTGAAAAAGCTATTGTCTACCTGCCTTCCAAAGCAGGTTTTCTTCTCAAAACATTTCCAGAGTTGTTTTAAATGCACCATGGTTGCCGAAAGTACAAAAGAAGAAGAAGCAGCTTTTTTCTACCTTGCTAAGACCATTCCATTTTTATCTCTGTTACTTCATGATGTGAAAAGAAAAATATTTTCTGGAGTCACTCTCTTAACTGCCCCCACTGTGTTCCCCTTATAATGTGTGGCTATGTTTGATAGTTGGGTTTGTTTTTAAGGTGGTATTTTGTGCTGTTTCTTATAAATTATGTGTAGCAACAGCTCCATTTCACCAAATTGGTTTCTGGATTCCTGGTCCTCTTGGCAAAAAAAAAAAATCTAAAATGGGGAAGTGGTCATAGATTAATAACCATAGGTAATACAATTAGTTTCTAGTGCTAAATAGAAGGCAACTATCCCCAGGTAAAAGCAACATTCTCTGACCTAACCAGGAAGGTGTGGACTGCTTTGTTTAAACAAACTGGGTCAGACTGGTTTCCACATCCTGCCTCTCAACTGGAGTTCTCCCCCACCAATAAAAGAACCCCATACTTCAAAATGTTGTTGGGAAAATAATTATTTTAAAATTTTTATTAGATTATATACAATAAGTGAGCCTAGCCTTCTTCCAAAAGAATATTTTTCTAATTTTCACTGACATATGATCCTACTCAGTAACTATAAACAGTATAATTAATGTACTGTTAGCAATCATGTTTAGCATTAAAGGCCAAATGTAGAATTAGTTCCAAAAATAATAACAATATTTAACTCATCACTAATGTTGCTGGTGTTCTATGCTGTTTCCTCCTAAAAAATGGAAATAATTTCATACATTTATACTGAGATACTAGTGTCTAAAGCATAATCTGTGGTTGAAAAGACTTTTAGATCAAATTAATTAACTAATTTATAATTCTAAAAATGATTATTTGTCATCGAGAAGTAAGATCAAAAGAAATACTGTTCTGTTGACAAATAATGTATTATATACTTATTTCCCTTCAGTTTGGAGCTGCCTTCCTGGTCGATACTGAATTCCCCCTAAAAGGAACGTAGGGACTACTTAAATCATTCTTGCACCCTGAAACACAATCACTGGGTGTGTTTGCACTGGAAAATGACTCTGTGTGATAGAACTCCCAGTCTAATTCAAAACCAATATAACAATGCTGTGCACTTCTCTGAGTTTCTATCCCAGTAAGTTAAATTTGTGCAGGACTTTCCCAAATTAAATACTCTAGTGTGGTTTATAATATGTCTCTTTCTTTCTTGCCTCACAGATATCATTCTCCAGAGTTTGTCAAGGCCCCTAATTTTTTCCATTTCATCTTTTGGCTATAACTGTCCAGTCTTTTCTCATCTCCAACTTAAGCCCTTCCAATACAAACATAGTATCCTTGTCAGTCTCTTCCCCTCTGCTGAAGCACTCCATTGTCTTTCTTTCTTTCTCTCTTTCTCCCTCCCGCCTCTTTTCTCTTAGACTCGCCTTGCACTCACTATGTAGCATAGGCTACCTCGAACTCATGGTGCTCCTTCTGCCTCAGCCTCCAAAGTATTGGGATTGCAAGCATGTGCCACAAGGCTGGGCTCAGAATTCATATTTTAAACAGTTATTAGTCTTGTAAGTTCCTTGACTTAAAGCCAGACTAAGGAGGGTTTCTTGTTATCCATAGTATAAATTTCAGACTTTTTAGGGTGGCATTCAAAATACACTGCACCCACCATGAAGGTCTCTCTCTTGCTACATTTTTCCCTTGACAGCTTCCACTCCTAGAAGAGTAACCACAGAATTTGTTCACAGGCCTAGAGCATGCCTGTAGGTCATGTTGTTCCTTCTCCTGAAATATCCTTTCCCGCCTTCTGCATTTGCTGGATTCCTGCAAACATCCCTCAGTGCCTACTCCCAATGGCGCCTCACTTTCAGAGCCTTCTCGTCCTCATTGCCTGCCCTCTCTCTGAGCAGATTGACTTGCTTCTCAGTCTTATGTCCATTGTGATCTGAGAAAACCTTTACTCTACAATTGCCACCTTATATCCATTTATATCTCTTCCAATTTGATCTTTTCTGCCCAAAGGTAGAAATCCTGACCTCCTCTCTGTATATCCAACATCTAGCTTTGGAGATAAAACTCCACCCAGCTCCCCAGAAAGTTCAAATAGTGATTCCTCATATGCTCCCTGTGGAAGTACCAACACGCTATTCTTACCTCCTAAAAAGTCAGTCCTCAGATAGAGAAGAATAATTTGTTCTTACTTCAGACAGTTTTCAAGAAGGTGACGTATAGTAAGTAATTCCTTAGTAAATATAATTCCAAAGACATATCTGGGCCCATGTTACAGAACATACATTTACATTTACAGAACACTGTTCTAGAAACACCTACATGAGATGAACGGATCCAGGGAGTTTGAGTAAATCAAGTTCATGAAACAGGATAGTGACCTCCCTTTTCTAGAAACGAGATTCCTTGATTATCAGATCTCTAGTGTGTCCGCTGGCGTCAACCATCTCCTTAGTTATAAGATGTGAGTCATTTAAACCTTGAGAAGTAGTCACAGAAAAGATAATTTAGCAGTGTGGAGTACAGTGGGGTTGGGCCGGAAGTGCTGATAATAAACTTACAACCTGTGAAAGATAAGGCCAGGAAAGGCAAGGAAGAATGGGATATCAGAACAGCAAACGACAACTGGGGGATAGACAGGAAGAAAGCCCAATATATTTAAGTAAAGTTTCCCCAATGTTACAGTCATGCCAATTATTATTACTCATAGGGGAAGCCCAGGTAAAACAAGACATGGATTCAAAACCTATTAGTCTTGAAGATTCTCTACGAGATAGTCACCATTGTACTGGGCTTTGATAACCACTTGGGAAAGCAGGCAGAGAAAAGAAAGAGAGAGATTCTTTAAGTTTACAGTGGAGGGAAGGGCATAAGCAGGAACATGAGATGCCCTATATAAAATAAGGCATTTTCTCCAGGCCATCAGGCAAACCAGACTTACATTTGGAGCTTGATCCAGTTTGTGTCCCCAAAGTCCCTATTGTTGGAAACTTAATTCCCAGTGCAGCAGTATTGAGAGATGGAACCTCAAAGAGTAAATCAGAGCGTAATAGTTTTGGCATCACTGTGGGAGTGGGTCCATTATTCTGAGAATAGGTTTGTTGTAACAAATAAATACAGCCCTCTCATGCTTTCATTTTTCCTCTTTCTCTCCTGTATCTGCACATATCCTCTCTTTCCCCACTGCCTTTGTAGGATGATGCAGCTAAAAGGCCCTCACCAGATGCAGGCCCCTGGAACTTGAATTTTCTAGTCTCCAGAACACTAAAAGAAACAAATAGATCTGTAGTCTTATAAATCACTGTTCTTTAAAACTTGCTCATTCTCCAGTATTCTGTTATAGCAGCACAAACTGTGCTAAGATAGGTCCTGATCCAGAAAGCAGGAAAAGATGGGTACTTCATATTTTCATAATGGTATTACCTTCCCCTCTATAAGGCATGTTCAAAATCTCATTCAACAAACTATATTCCAAGTGACTGTACTAGGTGCTGGTGGTACAGAAGTTTACAAACAAAATAAAAATCACTGTCTTTATGGAGCTTGTAGTGAGAAGATGATATTTACCTCTTGGTATATGTTTCTAAAATTTAGTGATCCCATGTATTTGTCAGTGGAGTATGTAATAAAAAGACAAACCTTGTGTTTTAGAGAAAAGATTCTTTACCTTCCTATTCAGTGTCACTGTGTAATACACACACACACACACACGACATTGTGAGTGATAAATTCATTTTTAGAACATGATGTTGAGATTTTTCCTTATGACCATACTTAGAGGTGGGTGTGTAAGGACAACAGGTCATGCACCCTATACAATTACAATGAGGAGGACGTTATGGCTCTCTTTAGCATTTCTCATTTACAAGCAATCTTTTTTCTTATTTTTGGAAAGTTGAAGTAGCTTGCTTGTCAGCTTTATGAAGCAGAGCCTTGGCTTTATTTTTTCTCTCTAATCCAATTCTGGTCCCCAGAAGAGGAACATTTGTTAGCTTTCATGTGAGCTCACTACTCTGCTCCCTAGACTGTGTGCTTAAACAATCTGGTTGGTAAAATCCCTTTATGTATTTCCAGTGTAGGTGGAAAGCATCTGATGTGAGGATGGTGGCTTTTCTTCTTTTGCCAGACACTTACAAACAGTAATATGTACTTATAGTATTAATTCTGGCTCAGAAATAGAGCATGGCTTAAAATTGTTGGTATCTAGTATTGAATTTTCAACACTTTTCTATAGGTGTTTTTATTGTAAAATATTCATAATTTGTACCCGATATAAATTTCTAGCCATTTAGGTCCCCTAAGGAAAAATATGAAGCTATGCATAAGAAAAGCAGATTTTGGAACACCAAATCTGTCAGTAAGGGTTTATAAATAAAAACTGAGACAAAATAGTACACAGAGTAAAAATGCAGTTTACACTCATGGTGAATGAGAGGTGCTTATGGATTCTTAGGAGGTCTCACTGCAGTGTTTATATTCTTTTCATACTTCTGGTAGTTACAGCAAGTAGGGAAAAAAGCCTGCTTGCTGCTGAGTGAAGCCTAGTTTCAGGTCCTTGGCTTGTCATCTCCTGGTTTGGCCTGGGGTAATCTGTTCTTAGGAAAGCTTTAATTTAAATGTTCTTCCAGGAGCCTGGATGGCAATTTTTCAGTTTATCACAAAAAGTGTGTCCAAAGAACCATCCAGCACAAGTCAGCAGTTGTTCAGAAAATCCTTTCCCTGATATAAAAAACAAAACAGTGCCATATAAGGGAGAGCATGCCCAGGTGGCATCTAGGGAAAGAATTCAGTAAAGGCAGTGGATGTATTGCCAAAATTTGATATGCTGATGAGTCTAGAACCACCATAGTGATCCAGCAAGCAAACCCTCCAAACAAAGCCCTTAGTGGTCATAGCACCTTCTTCCTTAGTATTTCTGTGACATATCACGAAGTCTCTCTTCTCCGAGTTTCCTTCCCTATGCTCTGTTCAGTCCCTACTCGCCCTGTCATCACAGTCTACTTCAAGACAGGGTTCATGGTAATTTATTGGTTTCCATTTACTAGAATCATAGGTCAGTTTTCCTTCTGAGATCACATTTTAATTGTATTTTAGATATTTCTAAAAGTTTTCACTTACACATAATTGATATCTTGGTCCAGTTTTATATATTTCACTAGCTAATTTTTCTCAGAAGTCAACCTTATTTTCCTTCTTTTCAAGTTGGGACTTGGGCACATACAGACTAATATTCAATAAGAAAATGAAGAACACAAAACCTGGCTTTGTAATCACCAGCCCACAATTACTGAATGATCCCTTTTTGAAGTGAATATTTACCTGGTTATTTGCTTTCCAGGTTTAAAGTTTAAATGCCAACCTACTTTTCTATGAGTTCTCTGAATTAGTCCTTTGTTTAGTTAAGTTCACAAGATACACATTAGCTGCTGAATCAATTAAGTTCTGAGTTAATAATGATTAAGAGGTAAAAAAGGGAGCAGAGGCCACAAATGAAGAATGTAAAATGGAACAATAATAATAATGAAACATGGGGTGGAGATGTTTAACATTTTTATCAGACACCAGCTTCTCAAACCCAAGAAGCACACAAAATGCTACTCTGAATTTAACAGAGCTTTGTCCTATGACCAGTCAGAAATAAACATAGACATTTTACTCATAATACAAATCAGGATCTCACAAGTGACTAAGTCCAAATTAGAAAGATTTATTCAAGCTCACATGTGAGAATACATTGCAGGACTATTCTGGTTCCCAGAGAACAATAAAATAACAAGAAGTCATTGTAAAGTTTATGAGGAAATCCCAAGCCCCCATTTTGTTCTTTTATAAGAAACAACAAAATGTGTCCCAAATAAGCTCAGGTAAAAAGTAATTCATGCTCTAATTTTGAATGATTTCTTTTTACCACAGAGAGTTCTATTTGAAGTGTTCCTTCAGCATTTGCAAGACTTGATTTTCTCTTAGTGTGAGGAGAGTAGGAAAGAAATAGACATGCCAGAACACCTGTGATTGAACACCTAAACCACTACTCTGAAGAGAAGTCAAAGGTCTGATTGTATTTTCCTCACCATCATCCCATATGAATGAACCACTGCAATTTTAATAACATAAAATAAACATGTATATCTTTAAGAATACACTATCCAAATGCAGTCTTCCCCAAACCAAAAATGCAATGTACCATTTCTCCTAGAATTTTCTTTTCTTTTTCTATTAATGCATCCTTCCCGGACCTTCTCAGGAATTCTTTTACTTATTAACACCCTGGTTGACTCAGAAAGTGCTTCCACATAAGCCAACTACGTGAGGGAGTCAGGAATTTTCTTTTAAATAAGCTACCCTTGGGAATCATTCGAGTGCCTAAAGGTAAAATAAATCTCAGGGACTGTTTTGCTTTGTGCAGAGTCTAATTTTGCCCATGCTAATCTATAACCTTCCCAAGATATTCCAAAAGACACCTTTCTGGGTTTTTGCTTTTTTTTTTTTTCTTTAACTTATTAGAAAGGATCTAAACTCTTTCTACTTGCTAATTTATTAGCACAATATTCTTAGTTGACTTTTCAGAGAGCCAGAGACTATCTGTGAGTGCTCTGCTCACCTTCCTCTTCCCTCATGTTTCCTTGAATATGGAAGTATGAAGCCAGATAGACAGGGCAGCTAAGACCCTTCAAGAGGAACATGTAGAGATGGGAACACACTCCAAGATTCCTTGCTACCAGCACAGGGCCTGATACATAAGCCAGGAGTGTCAAGTTTCTTGAGAATCATTGTTTCCTCAACGAATCCCCTGAGGAAATTCCTGAGAAAGCAATAATTCATAAAGCAAATCCCTGTGCAGTAAAAGATTATGTCACTCCTCATCTTTGAACCCTCTGCTGGAGTCCCATCACCATTAGAACACAATCCAAAACCGCACACGATGGGTCCTTGGCTCCATCCTCAACCACTTTCTTTCTCATTTTCTCCCTAGCTCATGCTGCTTCAGCCCCAGAGGGCTCCTTGCTGGTCCTTGAACTTGACAAGTATATTCCTCACTCAGAGGTTTCACATTTCTTTTTTGCTCCTCCAGAATCCTTTTCTCCAAAGCTGTTGGTTTCATCCTCTCCATTTCTTATATTATGTAATTATTGACTTTTTTTCCTCCTGTTTCCTTTCTAGAGTTTTGAACTTTAGGAGATCAAAGGTGTTTCCTCTGTTGTTCACTGCCATATTGCCAGAGCCTATTGAATAGCACATATTCAATAAATACTTCTTTAATGAATGAATTGTAAGTTATTTAAATGTACTAGTTTATTTTAATGACAATAAAAAAGCGTCTGTGTCCACCATTGTATTCCTACTCTGCAACATAATAAATGCCAGATTATAAGAAAAATAAAGCCTACACTGCTCAAATGGGCCTTATAGTCTACTGACCTCAGATAGCAAACAAAGAGTTATTCAAGGAACCACCAGAAAGAGAAAAATTGCAGTATTCTTTGTTACAAAGTAAGGGGAGGAACTCCTTCACATTAGTGGGAACTCTTGAGGAGGTGAGGTTTAAACTGGGTCTTACCTGACAATAATAAGACACAAGCCTTGCCAAGACAGAGGTTAAGAGCATTCCAGGCAGAAAGAAAATAGCACAAGAGCTCTAGGTAAGCAGGAACTTGGCATGCTAGAGCAGGTCAGTCAGTGTGGGTAGAAAAAGTTATGAGTAGCATGGTATGAGCTGACTTCAGAGAGGAGGCTGTGTAGGCCGCGTACTGCAGACAGCTGTAGGCCAGCAGGAAAAGAATGATGTCATTCCACGCACATAGCAGCACAATTTATAATAGCTAAAACTTGGAAGCAGCCCAATTGCCCATCAACAGGAGACTGGATAAAGAAAATGTGTTTTTTTATTAAATGAAATACTACTCAGCCATAAAAATGGGACATTAGAGACATTTATAACTAAACGGAGGCACATTGAGACAATACTCTTTTTTTTAATTTTTGGTACTGGGGATCAAACTCAGGACTTTGCACTTGCAAAGCAGGCACCAAAACCACTGAGCTAAATGCCCAGCAAGGTGACACTCGTAAGTGATATAAATAGGACACACAGGTGTAAATACGGAATAGTTTCTCTAGTGTGAAAAACTGAAAGTGTAAATAAGGACTAAAAGGTATAATAGATAATGTGAAATAGGAAGACAAGGGGCAAAGGGGGAAGAGAAATGGGAGGGGAAGGGAAAAGTAAAGAAGGGAATGGAATTAATATGAGAAAATGAAAAATAATAGAAACAAAGTCTCTGTAGATAGGGAGGGAGGGATTAAAGGGAGGTCATGGGGATGGGGAAAAAATAAGAACCAAGATTGATTATACAAAGGTACAAATTTCCAACAATGAATGTCATTAAATTGTATACATTAAATATACCAATAAAATTAATTTTGTACAATGCCCCCCCAAAAGAATGAAGTCATTCAAGAGTTGCTGAATGAGCAGGCAGGTTTTAAGCCATGGAATTACATGACCCTGGGGTCCAGGCAGAAGATGATGATGGCTGCTCATGGGTGACATTAGTACAGAAAGGGTAGTGGATTCAGGATATGCTTCCAAAGTGAAGCAGCACTGAGAGTGAAAGAGAAAAACATGGATATTGCCCAGATTTTGACTTGAACAACTCAGTTGATAGGAATGCTAGCAAGAGAGAAAGCTGAGGAAGAGGTGGTTCTGTCTTGAACATTTTAGATTTGAGAAACTCATCAGCTGCCCAAGTGGAGATATCAAGAAGACCACTCAATACATAAACATAAAGCTGGGCATGGTGGCGTACCTGTAATCCCAGCACTTGGAAGGCTGAGGCAGGAGGATCACTGTGAGTTCAAGGCCAGCCTGGGCTACATAGTGAGTTCCAGGTCAGTCTCAACTACATAGTAGACCCAGTCTCAAAAAAAAAACAAAAAACAAAACAAAACCATAGACATGGAATTAAAGGAAATTTTCAGGGCTGTGGATGGAGAGTTGTCGATTCAAGACATATGGGTGTTATTTAAAAGCAAAGTATTAACTCGATAAAATTGCCTAAGACAAGGCATGAGTAGATAACATCAGAACTCTGACCTTTTCCTTAGAGCTCAATATTTAAAGTTGCACAAAGGAAGTGTAAATATATAGCACTAAAAAGCTGTTAATAGTGAGTTAGCAGCATCATGTCCCTGAAGCAAAAAAAAAAAAAAAAAAAAAGTGTCTTACAGAAAAAAATGGGCAGCTGCCAGGAGCTGTAGAAAAAGAAGTGCAGTAAGATGAGAACTAATCACCACTGGTCTAGGCAGCAGGGGGATTACTGCTGTGTTTGAAAGCAGACCAGTTTTAGTCATTTAGTGGAGACAGAGCCCAAATGGAAAGGGTTTTCAAAGGTGAGAAGCATGAAGATGAAATCATTTACTCTAAGTATTTCAAGTTTTGCTGTAAAAGGAAGGTCTCAATATGTGAAGTCCGGGATACTATGGGTTTCTATTCTTACTTGGAATCTCAGAATGATGTGAGAATCTGTTCCCATATGAAATGAATAGGAAAGTTTCTTACCACATGTACAATTGATATTAGAATGTCGTATCATTTAGATTTAAACTCTTTATTGGCTCCATGAATGGCTGTAGGAAATCATAAATGCAAATCACAGCTAAATTTGTAGGTACAGGAATGCATCTTGAGAACACAAGTGAAATAAGTCAGTTACACAAGAGTAAATGTCACATGGTTTGTCTTATATGAGAAACTGAAATAAATATATATATATATATATATATACACATACACACATATACACAAAAAAAATAAAGAGCAAAATAGAAAATAAATAAATAGGAAGTGGAGAGATGTTCAAGCAATTATACAAATTACCTATTTTATTTCAAAAATATTTTAATATATGCTAATTTGTTTCACTTTTTCTACTGGTTAGTCTTAGTTCATTGAGAAGAAAGTTTTGTGTTAATGTTTGCTTATTTCTTTGTAGGAGAGAACTTTTTTGTCTGTAACTACTTTGAAGGCAATGTGTATCAACTGTTGTTATTCTCTTATTTTAGTATTAAATTTTGTTTTATTTTTCATAAAATAAAAATTTATTTTAAAATAATACAAGAATATATATAAATATAGAGTTTCTAAGATAACAATTTCCTATATAGGAATTCAGCTAAATCTCTCTCAAATGCATTAATATAAGAGAAACCATGTGATATTTAAGCTTGTTTATCTGAGTTATTTCACTTAACATTACAGTCTCAAGGTGCATCCATTTTTCTACAAATACTAGGAATTGTACCTGTTCTGAAATCACCCAGCCCCAGACCCGAGGTACTGTGAGATCAAAGAAAGAGATAAATCCAGGATTACACAGAAAATATTTTATTGAGCAACTTATAGAAGTGTGTCCTGGGAGCAATAAGACCATGTGGATCCTCACAGTTTGTATCAGAAGGACAAAAGTGACTTTATCTTAGCTGTGATGACCCTAGCCTACTTAATCTATGTAAAAAAATCAGGCACATTCCTGTGTCCACAATTGATTTGTAAAGCTCTATTTACCACTTTAATGATTTTGAATATTTATGGTTTGCTAGAAAACGATGTAGAAAAAACAACTTAGATTATATGACTACAAGTCAAGGTGGTTGAAGTTATATCTAGTTGAATGCCTAAAGTAGCTTACACAATAGTCATATAGCAGCTAAATTAAAAATGCAATCAAATATGAAAAGTATCAAATGGGAAATGAAGGAAAAACTATAGTGTGGGTTTTAATAATTATATTATGCATGTTCCAGAAAGAATATTGGGCAGCTCAGAAACTATACGTGTGAGTGAAGTACATAAAAATAAATAAGAAAATGTAAGGTAACAGAATGGATGAGGTCCATATGAGGGCAAGATGTCTCAGTGAGCATGTTTTATTTACTTTTTTATTTCAGTTTCTGAGGCTATGCAAATAAATGCATTAACTATCCATAAAATTAAAGTTTCAAAACTCCAGAGTTGCAATTCAAAGCAAAGGTGACAGATACCTGAACAGTCTCAGCTGTCAGATTGGGATGGTGCATTTCATCTGCTTTGGGTCACATCAGAGAGGAATAGCAAGGTATGAGCTCCACGTTGGCTGGATGGAAACAGAATCTAAATATAATGAAGGGCAAGTCAGTGACCAGGGGCCCAATCAAACATGTAGAAGGATTTTTAGGATCAGAGAATTGAGCACAATTATCAGGAATATAACACAACAGGCAGATACAAATATGAGAAGAGTGTTCTATAGCATCCATTCTAGTGAGAGTTTTTCTGCTCCATGTTTTCATCTTTTCTGAGTACAAAGACCAGTTTGTCACATGTTAATTAGACTCTTCCCTGGGAAAAGTAATACATGGGCTGTGCCGAAGGTAAAGCTAATGGGAATGGAAAGGCAAGAAAACTGGCTTTTCCCAAGGGTACCTGGAGTTGAAGCCTTCTCCATCTATCTCGTTTTTATTTTTTCCTACATTACATAAGCTAGGTGTAAGCAATATTTTAAAAGTGGATAGTCCTGAGTCCCACAAGGTTCAGTTACTGCTCTCAGCTTCAGTGTTGTGTATCTGGCAAGTTTTTGTGGCTTTGCTAGGGGCCCACTCTTCCCCAACTGTTAAATGTCTTTACACGTCATACTGATTTCTTTACATCTCTCAGCACATCAGACTCAAGCTTTTTAAAATTATATTTGTTTCTCTAAACAAAAAGTCATCATGCTTTACTTTTTTCAATTAACAGACAATTTTTAGAGCAGTGGGAAATTTGTAGAAAAACTGAGCTGAAATTAGAGAATTCCCACATCTCCACATTCTAATCCCCCACATTTTCCCCTATTATCAGCATCCTGCATTAGTATGTAAGTTGTTACAAGTTATAAGCCCATATTGAGATTTTGCTATTAAATAAGGGCCATAGTTTATTTTAGATTTCATTCTTTGTGCTGTACATGCTAAGGATATTGACAAACGTATGATAGCAAGCCGTCACCGCTACAGTATCATACCCAGTCGCTTCACTAACTAAAAATTCCTTTCACTCCAGCAACTCATTATCCCTTCCCCCCTCCTACCCACCAGAAACCACTCACTTTCATGTCTCATTTTTCCCAAATGCAATCAAGTTGAAATTATAACGTGTGTGCTCTTTCTAGATTGGCTACTTTCACTCTGTGATACGTGTTTAAGTTTCTTCTGTGTCTTTATGGCTTCAAAAGCTGGTTTTTTAAAATAATATTTCATCGGGTATAACCGTTTATTTTTACATTCATCCATCTAAGGTCATAATGGTTGTTTAGTAAATATGAATAAAGCCGCAATAAAAATATTCATGCTGCCGGGGATTTAGCTCAGTGGTTCTGGCACTTGCCTCGCAGGCACAAGGGTCCTAATTTGATCCCACGTACCAAAAAAATAAAATTTAAAATTTAAAAAAATACTGTCTTTTAAAAAAATCCATGCTATGATGTTGGTATAGCCAGTTTTTAACTCATTTAAGCCAATACCAAGGAACATAAGTACTAAATTGTTTGGTTAGAGCATGATTTGTTTTGTAAGAAACTGTCAAACTATCTTCCAAAGGGGCTACACCATTTTTAAATTCCTTCCGTCAATTAATAAAAGTTCTTGTTGCTCCTTACACAGTGTTATATAATGTTGGCAGTGTTTTAGATTTTAGCCTTTTTCTAATTGGTAGACACTAAGACCTCATTGTTGCTTTTATTTGTAGTTCTCTGATGACGTATGAGTGAAATGAAATATCTTTTTCGTATGGTTATTTGTCATTTGTATATGTTCTTTTGCAAGGCTTTTTAAAGGCCTTTTGCCAGGTTTTGAAGTAGTCTGTTTCTGTTTGTTTTGCTTATTGCTGTCTTAAGTGTCCTTTGCATATTTTGGAGACACATTCTTGTCATATATCTGTGGAGAGGCAAAGAAAACTTTTCCTCCCTTTCTAAATGTTTGAGTGTGCTAAAATAAATAGGTCAATAGATCAACAGGATAAAAAGGCATATCAGGTACTTTATGTGCACATGGGTATGAGACCTATACAAAATATGAAACTCAAAGGAGGGCCAAATAATTGAGGCTTAAAGATCTTCTTCATGTGGAGGCTAGAATGCAGGATGCATGCAATTGCAGAGGGTAAGTAAATGATTTTTTTAAATGTTAATCTACTTTTATTGGAGGAAATGCTGAATTGTAACTGTTTTAAATAACACATGTCCTGCTTGAAGGATCACCTTTACGTGCCAGTCATACTCAGCAACCTGTGTGATCTTTCTTTTTTTTTTTTCTTTTTTTTTTTTTTTTTTGAGACAGGGTCTCACTATGTAGTTGAGACTGAACTGGTACTCACTATATAGCCCAGGCTGGTCTCAAATTCATAGCTATCCTCCTGCCTCAGCCTCCCGAGTGCTGGGATTACAGGCGTATGCCACCATGTCAGGCTTACGTGGTATCTTCTGACTTCCACGGATATGTGTAGTAACTGCTGGGACCCAGGACCCAACTTTGCTTTTGCCATCTTTTTGGCAGTTTTGAAGAAGATCCAGTTAGCCTCAGTGAAAGCCATTTTCTCATAGGTCTTTCTCATAGGAACAATCTGCTCCATGATAAGGTCCAACAGGAAGTAGATGCACAGGTATAGCTCTCATCTGAGCTGTTGCCCTTCACCAGGCATGCACTGTTGTAGTTGTGCTTCATCGGAGATTGCTCAAGGGACACATGTGCTTGATGTAGTCATTGGTCTGGATGTCCTTGACAGGCAGGCACTCTTCCTCTGCACGGAACTCAGCCCCCAGTTTCTGGGACAGAAGGAACAGAAAGTTTAGACCCAAGGGCTGGTGTACGTAGGGTGACTGGGAAGCTGCTCCTTATAATCAGTGTAGCTGCATTTCATTTGCACCTTGAAGGCTGGAAGGAAGGAAGGTTGTTGCACAGGATATTCACTGGGCCAGGATCTCAGAATGTTACTAGTCAGAAAAAGCTGCTGTTTGGTCAATGTGGTCCCTGCATTTGGCAGAAAGTTAAGCTCCAGTAGAACTAGCTTCAAGTAGCCTAGCTGTTCCCTGCATTTGCTAAGATTTGTATTTTTAGGATTCAATTGCTCTTACACTGTTCCTGTACATCTGCAGTGTCACAGAAGATCACGTCCAAGGCCAGTTCAGGACTAGAGCTCAAGAGGCAGATAGGTCCAACAGTCACACATTCACTGTCGTGTCTGCCATCTTTCCTGTGTTCCTTTAGCAGATCCAAGTGCTCTCCGTTTAAAGCTCAAAATGACATAACTTAGGGTTACATTTTTTGAGTCCCAACATGTGTTTTACGAATATTTTCTTTCTTTTTGCAGCTTGTCCTTAAATCTCATCGTCTCATGTAAAATGAGACTTAAGATCCACTATCCTTTTTTATTTTTTTTCCAGTACCGGAAATGGGAGTCAGGACTTTGTGCTTGCCAGGCAGGCACGGCACCACTGAGCTAAATCCCCAGCCCTAAAATCTACTATTCTTGAGCAACTATTTTTCCAAATTTAGACACATTTTATTATTTCTGTAATAACTCTAGACTCAAGCCCATTAAATCAAATGGCTGTCCCCTAACCATGCCATTTTTATTGGATTTGGTTTTGTGTTGTGTTTATTGTTTTATTTGTTGTTTTTTTGTTTTGTTTCTGTGTGTGTGTGTGTGTGTGTGTGAGAGAGAGAGAGAGAGAGAGAGAGAGAGAGACAGGGTCTCACTGTGTAGTTCAGGTTGGCCTCAAACTCACTATGCAACACGATCTGGCCTCCACTGCTTTACAATTTTCCCTCCTCAGCTGCCTGAGTGCTGGGATTAAAGGTATATGCTTTTCACTGGTAGAAACCTGCTTCCTAGTGTTATACCAAATGAGAATAATTGGCATGGAGACAGAAAATCAGAGGACGAGAAGTTTATTCACATGCGTGAACCCCACTCTCAAAGGGAGTGGAGCCCCAAACTTTAGAAAAAAACCTATCTTTATAGGGCAGCAAGTGGGAATTTGGCTAAGCGGGGTGGAGCAAGGCTCAGATTCCAGAAGCAGACCGGCTGTTAAGGGATGGGGTTTTTTCAGGATACATTCTGTGGTTCTTCTCGGAACATGCTCTAGCTGAGGATAAGCTATAGACACAGATTATATAGTTAGTGTGGGGGGGGTGTTTCAGTAGATGGGCTCTAGAGTTCACTTCTGGGCCAACATGAAGGTACTTTTTTTTATCTTTCACCTAGGACTTTGAGGTTTCAGTTGCTGAGACTGTGAAGGTTCTGAGATTTTACCATTTTGCACACTGACAAGTTAGCTTCCCACCTTACTCGTTATATCAAAACACATGGAATTCATGCGTCGGATACAGAGGACTTCATAAGTCATGGTACAATAAGTCTGTGACTTTCATATTTGCATGGGTTCTCTCCATTCCCCATGTCCCATGGGGGAGATGCCCACCAGCACAGGTGGATGCTAAGAAAACAGTAAATTTATGTCACCACTGACGGACTTTGAGAAACCCCAATATTTTAAAGAGCTTCCTTCTCTTCTACCACAGGGAGCCATGATCTCTGTCTTCCAAGGGTGTGTGTGGTGCAAACATTCTTTAAAAGTTGGTCTGAAACAAAAGTTGTTGATGCCTAAGCTCAGTAGATGTGCAGACCTGTGGGGAAAACATACAGAATTTTCTCCCAACATAGTCTTTCATCTTTCACAATCTTTCATAATCTTTCAAGGTGAGATGATAAGGAAAATATTCTATATTTTAGATGCCTCATGTTTTAAAAAATCTGTAGTAATTCTCCGTTACCCAAACAAATTATAAACTCCTTTGCAGGGAATCAAGGCTGCTTAATACCAGTCACGCAAATTACTCTTTCTAAACTCAGTACCTAAAATTTCCTAATATATATCATCTATACAGCCTGTATGGCATGTCTGCCCTTTTCCTATTTAACCAGCTCTGTATTTATATTCCTTCCATTCTCCCTGTCTCAAAGGTGCTCCCCATACCAATAATTTAATTAATATAATCAGATCTATTTGCTCAAGCATTAAATCAACTGATACCTCCACACAAGATAAAGTTTTTAATCTCTTCTGTCTCCTGAACTCCGTAGCACTTTTCCCACTGTTAGTCAGCTTTCTATTCCCAGGTCAGATGCCTGAAACAATCACTTCTAAGGTGGAAAAGCTCATTTTGACTCACAGTTTCAAAGATTTCAGTCCATAGTCAGCTGGCTCTGTCACTTTTGGACCTGTGATGAGACAAAACCTCATGGCAGGAGGCACATAGTAGAACAAAGCCGCTCACTTCATTATAGTCAGAAAGCAGAAAGAAAGGAAGTGGCTGAGAATCCTCATAGACTCTTCACAGACATATTCCCAGGGACCCAACTTACTTCACCCCGGCTTGGTAGGCTACCTCCTCAATGTCCAGCACCTCCCAATAGCACTACAACCTGGTATTCAAGCTTTCCACACATGATCCATACCATGACACATCTCATAATTCAATTTAAGTCCTTTTTTTTTTTTTTTTTTTTTTTTTTTGGTACTGGGTATCAAACTCCGGACCTTGCACTTGCGAAGCAGGCGGCAGAAACACTGAGTTAAATTCCCAGCCCTTAAGCACTTTCTTTTGCAGTTATTTTACTATTTGTATATTCTCTCTTCTAGCATGCAATCAACAAGGCTCTATATTTCTTCAGTTCTGTGTCTTTCATTCCAAGAACTACATCTAGCAAATTTTTGAGTGCACAAAAGTAAAAATAAATGCTGTGGTTTTGGATTTTCTTAGGTATCCTGGAGAAATAAGCATATAATTTTGAAAAACAATAACCTTTTAACAAAATCACTATTTGCCAACTAATCAACTTTTCTCCCTATTACCATAATTAGACATTCTTTTCAGACTTCTTAAGTATTTTAACACAAAACCCAGTGCTTCCTTTTATTTAATCTGTTATATTTGTAACCTAATGTGAAAGTAGCAAAGCAAAACCAAAGGCTGCATTCTAGCTTGTCAACATCCTTCATTTTTTCCCCTTTTATCTCAACTAAAATCCATCTCCAGCTTTCCTGTTTGACATCCTTTGAATGCTTTCATGTTAGCCTGGCTAGTCATGAAGTTACCTTGCACAATCCAGCCCTCCCAAGAGGAGGGCAGGTTCCAATTAATCTAACAGGGTGCAAACAGTGTCCACCAAGGTCAGAATAACACGATGTTTTCAGAAATGAAAAGTTCACAGCTTTTTTTTCCCCTGAAACAGTGACATACAAGGCAGCTCAGCTTACAAGGAAGACAACTGAGCTTAATCAGAAAGACTTATAAGGAAAAGGGACAAAACAGAGAAGACAATGAGCTACCTAGACAAGTACAAAGGAAAGGCTCCTGGCAAAATCATGGGCTTTGTGTCACAAAGTTTTGGGTTTGAAACATGAAAATCTGTTTATTACCAACTCAGAGAATGTTCCTGTTTATTCAACGAACATTTTGTAAGCACCTATGAAGTACTGATTATACAATAATTAACAGGGCGAATGCAATCTCAAGCTTGATAGATTTTACAGCTAACAAGGAATAAACAGAAAACAAATAAATGAACAAAATTTTGATGAGCACCAATCAATTGTGATAAATGCTATGAAGGAAAAACACAAAATGTGAAGTTATTTGTTGTAAGAACCTATTCTGATAGCCTGGTCTAGAAAGTTTCCTATTAGAAGGTAATGTTTTACTTGATGGAAAAAAATAAGGAGCAGCCGGTGATTTAACTCAGTGGTGCTGCTACCTGCCTCACAAGCTCAAGGTCCCAAGTTTGATCCCTGATACCAAAAAAGAAAAAAATAAGAAGCCTGCCAGGTGTGGTGGTGCATGCTTGTAATCCTAGCATTCAGGAGGCTGAAGAAGGAGGATCACCACATAGTGAGTTCAAGCCCAGCCTGAATTACATAGTGAGACTCTGTTTCAAAACAAACAAACAAAACCAGCCATACAAGGAGCGTGGAGGAAATAACTAAGAATGGAGAATAAAAAGAACAAATATATACTTTAAAGAAAGTTTACATATATACTATTTGGTATAGGACTGACACTTTGTAAATGGTTAGCAAGTGATTGCTCTTGTTATTGTTGTGGCTACTGACCTCATATACATTGTGGCCAGACTTTGAAAGTGTAGGATCACTGAACACTCTTTTAAACTCTAGCAAACACTAAAATAAGCATCAGATACATTTTTAAAAGAAGAAAGAAGTATAAAGGACATTCTACTAAATGGGAAAAAAATCATAAGAAATTCAGCCACTTTTTTCCCTTCTTTCCTTGATTAATCCCTCATCTGAATTTTTGTATAATGGCAAAACCTCACTAATTCATGCTGATAATTAGGGATTTCACATTTGCTCTGTGAAGCAAATGAATAATCAAAATATAAGGAACCAGGATATTTAATTTAGGTAAGCAAACCTTTTATTTCTGAAAGCTTTAACTGTACCATTTGCATATAAATAATGTGTTGGCTACGAAGGACTTGAATTTTCTCCTTAAGGAAAGGCAAATGATTTTACTTACTTTGTAACCTGACCTTTGTAAACGTGTATTTATTGACAAAGTTTGCTATAAGTGAGTTATGCAGCTAATTTAGATTATTATTTTATTCATTTAATCCTAATTAGACCTCTCTGTATGATCTTTTCCCTTTAGAAACTTTGATAGTTTATTCTTTGTCATTTCCCAGAAGGTAGTGGATTCAGTTAAAATAGACTCTTTTATGGTTAAATTATCTTTTTATATTTATAATTTGATAAGGCTTGAATGGGTATTCAAGATGAAACATTTCTTTCTTTATCATTCTGCCAAATCTTCCTTTCTGTAATCCTCAAAACTATTCTCGCATCTCTGATCCCATATGCCCAGAGCCCCATAAGGGCCCCATATGATTCTCTACCTACTTAAATGCACATATATGTTTTTGTTCTCTGTCTCATGGGAAGACATGAGTTGTTAGAAGAGTTGTGTAAGTTACAGCAGACACCCAGAAGTCAGGCCTCCCATTAGACAAAAGGTCCCAAACTTGACCTCAAATGACTGATGTGCTTTAATAACCTTGAATGACAATCTTAAGGTCCCACAGTAAATATAGTTTCAGACCATCTCTAATGTGAGTACTTTTCATATTATCTTACAAAATATTTTTTTGATGATAAAAACAGTTATTTCTTTTTTTAAGATTTCTTTCCTCATTGAGTTTATTGGTACTTTTTAGGTATACAGTACAGTTAACATTCATCGTTGGGATCTTGTACCTTTACATGACAGGTCTTGGTTCTCATTTTTTCCCCTTACCCCTGCACAAAATACTTTCAATTGTAGAGATTTAAATTGTATGAATTTCGGGCAATGTGAAAGGTAAATAATTTTTAAATAGAACATAATCTCTCAGCTATCAAGTGAACATGTGTTACAGATTTTAATCAACTTATCATTAATGAAGGAATTGGAAAGAGGTTATAGAAAGATGCCAGGAGAATTAAAAGATACTTTGAAGGTCAAGAATATTGAAACAGAGATGCAAATTGTGGTGAAACTCTTCCTCTTGCCCTAGCAGAGAAAACCTCTATGGGCTGCGTCTATTTACATGTTCACAATAGTAATCGTTATTCATTGCTCTCAGTTATCTATAATTTTCAGAATTGTAAAATAGCTCAAAGACAGTGATAGACCAGAGGCCCTATAAAATCAAAATCAAACAATCCAGGAGGGATTTCTCTAATAATGCAGGATTTCTCACTGAAACACGAGCTTTTCCCTACAGCATAAGTTGCTCTTATACTTTGGCTGTTCTAAATCTCATCCAGCCATGATGTATACGAAAATAGGCATGCGTCCTACGAGACTAGCTCCAGGGATCCAAGAGTGAATCACAGATAGTTCCTGTCCTCAAAAAGCCCAAAATACCTCAAGAAGAGACATAAGTGCTAACAAAGATAACCGTGTCAGCAAGGTTACAATAAATGTTTACACAGGAAGCAATGGGGTCAGAAATAAGAACTGATGTTTAGTAAGTGTTCTTGTGCATGATTCTTTTTGCATGATTTTTCCTTTAAACTTCTTAGATCCATGTGGTAGTTACAATTACTAAACCCATTTTAGATGAGGAAACTGAGGTGTAAGGAATTAAGGAAATGTCCGTGAGAAGCCAGGTTCTGTGCGACAAACCTATAGTCCCAGCTTCTTAAGAAGCTGAGCATTCAAGATCAGTCTGAGCAACATATTCAGATCCTCCTCTCAAAAAATGGAAAAAAAAGAAGGGAAGGAAGGAATATGTTCAGGAGTAGGTTTTGTTCTAGAGTCTATACTCCAAACCATATGCTATACAGCCCTGCCACAAAAGGTAGAGGACTTAATACTATCTTGGTAGGATGAGGGGTGAAAGTGAGAAGCTAGAGGAAACTGGGCTGAATTCTTCAAGGTAATTTTATGCATTCTTAGCTCAGAGAAGAGGTTTCCAGAAAGAAAGAGAACCCCATGCGCAAATGTACCAAGATCTGTGTCAACCGAATCTTGGAGCACCTCTTAGGCCAAATGTTAAATGTTTACATTATGAGGAATTGAGAACTATAAGAGTTATATTATTTCATAGGTTGCCTTCTACTCTATCGATTGTTTTATTTTATGTGAAGAAGCTTTTTGTCTTGATATAAATCTATTTGTCTATTTTTACCTTTTTTCCTCATAATTTACACATACACATGCATATACACACACACACACACACACACACACACACACACACAAAATCATTTCCTAGACCAAAGTCAATAAGCTTTTCCCTTATGTTTCCTTCTAGGAGCTTTACAGTTTTGTGTCTTACATTTAAATTGTTAATCTACTTTGAGTTGGTTTTTGTATATGGTAAAAAGATTCACTTTCATTCTTTTCCATGTCGATATGCAATTTTTCAAACATTATTGAAGAGACTATCCTTTCTCTATTATGTAATTTTAGCATCCTTGTCAAAGAGATTGAATCTTTTTTTTTTTTTGGTACCAGGGTTCGAACTTGGCAGCGGAACCACTGAGCTAAATCTCTGGCCCTCCTACCACTTCTAATATCACATATTAATACCATTTCTTTTTAAATTCTTCCAAAATAAAATAAAAGAAGAGCACTTCCCAATTCAGTGTTTAAGGATAATATTACCTTAAAATCAAGGCCAGAAAAAGATGACACAAGAAAAAAGTATAGGCCAATATCTGTGACTATAAGTACAGATATCCCCCCCAAATATTAGGTAAATGAGTTCAACAGCATATTTAAAAAGAATGTATAGCATAACTAAATGGATTAATCTCTGGAACTCAAGTATGGTTCAAAATATGCAAATCCACCACTGTGATATGACACATGTAGAAAATGAAAGGAATTCCCCCAGATGATCACCTCCATAGACACAGAAAATAGTTTACAATGTTCAACATCTGCTCATAATCAAAACTATCAATAAAATAGATATAGACTGAAGTTATCTAAACCTAATATCATATATAAAAAGCTAGCATCATAACCAGTGGAGCAAAGCTTTCAATTTTCCCTCTAAGTTCTCGTACAAGGCAAGGCTTTCCACTTTGACCATACCTCTTTATATAGTGACCAGAGCAAGTAGATACAACAGAAAATAGATAAAAATCATCCAAACTGGAAAAGAACAAATAAAATTATCTCCGAAGATGACACTATTATATACATAGAATATATAATGTACAATTTTATAAATATATGGGCTAGGTACAGCAGGAGCCCAGACCATAAAGGTATGAGGTTGCTTTTGGTCTTCACTGAGCTGCTACCAGGGCATAGGTCTATATTCTCTAAGTGGCTCATCTTGGATTTCACTAAGGTTTTTACAACCCTCCACGGGGATCTCAAAACTCCCACAAAGGCACTTTAGTCCACCTAGTACCACCTCGCTATTTGTGTGAGGGGACATGAATTGAAATGCTCTTGCGATTTTCCTGACCCAAATTTCTTAACACTGTAGCAATAGCAAACTGGCTTGAGAATTTTGAAGAAAAGTGATTTCTAACTCAAAATTCTCTACACAGCCATGGTACTCATTTAGTGTGATGATAGTCTCACACGTGGTGTTATAGATGCACATAATGACAAGCATTCAAGGAGTCAAAATATTTACATTCTCATACACCCCATGCAGCCTTTCTCTGGAAATTATAAAAAGCATATTCTACCAAAATGAGGTTGTACAAAGTATCCATGGAATCAAGGGTGAAGAAAAGGAAATTCTGAATAATAAACAGAGATCCCAGGAAAACAAGTGTGGGTAACAACCAATCTATACTGGCACAGGTCATAAGGGTCAAGGAAAGAGGTCTATGAAAGATGAAATTGGTATGATCCCTGATGTGTTTGAACACAATGAGAGCAGATTTAGACAACTGAGAGGGATTAAGTCAGTATATATAAAAATTAAATAGATGAGAGAAAGAAAAATTATTAACTCCAAGGAATGAAAAGAGATATGGCAGAAAGGAGATATCAGTATGTGATTCACCCATGAATGTGTTTAAAAGCCATAGTCATGTAACATGAAAATTAATAGTTAATTATCTTAGAAAGTTCTAGGAAATGTGTGTGTGTGAATAGGTATACTACTAAAAGACAAAACCCCATCTTTCATGGAAGTGGTCAACAGATACTGCCTAAATTGGAAAAAAAAAAACAGTAAGTAGTGAGTTATGTGACAATATGAACTATACAAATGTGGAGGAAATAAGTGAGTCATCTGTGGGCTGCAAAAGAGGTGAAGCTTGAGAGACTTCTGGTATTTATTATAAGCTTTGAGAAATATTTTGAACCCTTGAAATGAGATTTTTAAATCAAATATCACATTTTGACAAAGAAATTAAATTTGTAAAAAGGTGAATGGTAGTTAAGAAGGAAAAGATGAACACTTATACGACTTTTCAATACACCTGGTAGAGAAAGAAAGGCCACTGACAGGAGGTAGGTAAAGAAAGAAGCAGGAGGTTATTTTTTAAAAGTGTGCATAAGATGCTGGCTCACTCATGTGTACAATTTGTAAACAAGATTTGGAAAATCAGGAGAGGTTGAAAATGCACATCAAAGTGGACATGATGAAGGCAAAGTTTCCTGGCCTTTATGCGGGGCAGGAAGACCTGGCTGAAGATGTAGAGCGTACGTTCGGGGAAGAGAGGGCATCCTTCTGAAGTGTGACAAGAGGAAGGGCAAATACATGCAGATACCGAGCGAATGAGTGATGTAGGCAGAAAGGAAAAGAGAATACTCAAACTTCTGAGGCTGAACTCTCAAACCCAAAGATTTACGGAATGTGGACCATCAGTAGACATTCAAAATACTCTTTCTACTTTCTAAATTCCATCACTGATCATGGATTATTTTCTAACTCCTGTTCAAGTCACTATTGTTGTAGCAAACACTGACACACATGCACACACACAAATATACACACATTTCTCACTCACTGGTAGTTATCTCATTCCTCAAAGTATTCCTTCTGGAGAAACTATGTTGTTGGCATGGTAAACAGAATGTTGGTATTCTCTTAAAACATTTTTTCATATGTGCATCTCTCAAGAAGACTGAGGCAATTAGCCTTCGGGGGTAGCTACTAGTTTAGATCTTGAAGATAGTACACCTAAATGCTATAATATTGTGTCATTGTATCATCAAACAGTATGTTAACCAAATTTTTTGTCCATATGTTTCTATGTTCTCCTGTGACCTGAGATACCACCAACACTGTTATGTAAGGTCACATCTTCCAATAATAAATTTTAGCACCAGAGCAATATGAAATCAATTACATCAGCTCTTTGCAATGGTGTTTAATTTTCAACTCAGATGGTTTCATGTTAATGTACCTATTATTATATCATTTATTGCCATGTTTCAAATTAACTATTATGAATAGAGACCATACAATGTATCAGGCCCTGTGCTAAGCCTTTTAATTCATTGATTTATTCCAGTCTTCTAATAGGCACCCTTGAACAAAAGTATGGTATTAGCCCAGTTTTAAAGAATTTGAAGTGAACAGGCCAGTATTCAAACCCAGATCACTTTCTAATCAAAGTCCTACATAGAGTAGTTGGTGATTTTGTTTCACCAGCTGCAATATTGAGGAATTAAACCTGGGTAATGGCCTTGGAAAAGATGGCATAGACACTGTCTCCTTTTCACTCCATAAATTAACTAATACAAGTCTATAATACTGACACACCTGTTACAAAATTTTATATAAACCCTCCTTCCTATTGTAAATATCCTTCCTGGATTATTTAAAGTTTGTATATAAGCTTGTGTATGTACATACCAGAAACTATGGATATGTTATCTCATCAAATTAAGCAATTGCCCTATGAGTTATATATTACTCTCCTTCTGTTATGGGAAGGAAATTGAAAATCACATGACTAAGTGGCAGTCCCTTCTTGAACAGCTTGAGATTGCCAGGCCAGAGATTCTGAACGTAACTACCACAACAGAAGCAGCTTTTGAACCAAACCTTGAATTCTGTAGCTGGGAATAACAATGTATAGCTTTTTTCTCCCACTCTGTTGTTCTTTTGAGCATAACCCATTAATAGATGTATGTAAATATGTATTATTAATTCTAAATAAGCATTCTTTGGTAGTATCCATATAGGAATATGGTTAATTTTTATATGATATGGATGAATAATATTATTGCATGTGATACAATTGTATTAAAATTATATTAGGAAATTATATATATGCATATATAATATTATATAAAGACACTCAAAAAGTGCATCCTAATTACTGTGTGGTTTAGATGCAACACTGATAGGTTTTTAAACCCATCGCTATTTTTTATGACACAAGAACAGACTAAAAATATTCTTTGCACATAGGTATAAAAGCATATAATGACTCTTCTTTCATAGAGCTTATGTTATACGACTAGAGGTTTAACAATCCCTAGTGGATACTACAAGCAGGTGTGTCTTGTCTTTTTAAAAAATAAAAGCACTTCCCTGAAAGATTATATGTTTTTCCTATCATAGCAGTCATGCTAATCATGAGTTTTCTTGTTTTAAAATATTCAAAGGACAGCCTTTTTTATGATAAACTAGGAAACAATATCATGTTTTTTTTATGGGAGATTTGCCTCGCACACACAAAAATTATCCCGAACTTGACCCATCTTTAAAGTACAGTCAGTGTGAAAACTGTCCCTGGAATACCCACAACAAGCTTCCCTGGGAAATTTCCACTACCTGAGCTATTTAATCGTGACTTTTACTTTCCTCATATCTTATTGATTATTGGAAAATCCTTGTTTATTTCAGTTGGAGTTGACAGAAAGATTAGCGTAACACAAGACCATTTCAAAAATAAATTGCATTCTCAGGAGTTAGAAAAGGATAATTCATTCTTTAAAAATGAAAAGACAACTTTATAGCAGTTTTGGGTTTAATCATGTATTACTGGTCTCCATGCATACATTATCTCCTCTTTATCAGCATCCCCACCAGAGTATTTTGTATATTTGTGACAGGCTATGAACCTACAGTGACATTGTCACTCAAAGACCCTAGCTCAGGCTAGCTTTGAATACTGGTGGTAGACATCCCTTCGGTTTGGATAAATGTGTAATGTATATGGTAGTATGATACAAAGTATTCTCACTGCCCAAAAATCCTATTCATTCTTATTTATTTCTTTTAAAAACTGATATAAAGTGAAATTTTCCTCTGAGGGACATGGATATATTAACATAACCAAAAATAGACAAAAATGTACAGCATTACATACTATATATACTATACACACTATATATTACATACTATATATACAATTTTTAGAAAGCTTTGCCTACTTCAATAGATTTTGTTCTTTCCATAAGGAAGACTGTAGAAGCTAAGTTTATTTAACTGGAAAAGGAATAAGAATGAATTTGCACACAGCTGCCAACTATACCCACAACAAACTATAAAATACAAAACAGTTCCACATTCCTAATTATGCAAAATATTCCAAATATGAAGCTGTCACACCCAAGGGACATACACAAATTTAAAAATCTCATCACTTGTGTGACTTTCTGAGACTAGTGCTTTTCTCCCATTTCATGCTACATCATGTATTACTGTTTCATCAAAGAAAACAGTTTGTTTCATTTAAAATCTCTTCAATGAGCTTAGTGAGAACAGCTGCAGTGCAGGTCTCTCCCTCCACACTGATACTATGGAGTGTTCTTTTTTGGTCTGTTTCTGCTCTAAACTTGATTAACTACATTTGCAAAAAGCTGCTCAGCCGCTTGCCTGCAGGTCCATAGCTAATTATTGCTTCCCCCAGGTGAGTAGAAGACTAAGTGAAGAACTTTACTGTACTTTCTCATAGAGAGAACAAATAAGCTATTTATCAAAACAAGGAAAACATAAAGGGAGGGAGGGATAGAGGAAGGGCAAGAGGGAAGGTACAAAGAGAGGGAAGGAGAGGGAGAAAGAAAAGGAAAGAAAAGCTGCTGAGGTAGAAGCGAGGGGAGAACTTCCTTATAAGGGTTTGTCCTAAACATTTTTGTTTTCTGTTTTAGCATGATTCATCATGCTAAACTCTCATGTTGATAGTTGTATTCTCATTAGCATAAACCAGTTACACACTGGGACAGAAAAAGTTGGACACAAAAAAGGAAGAATCCTCTTGTGACCACCAACCACCTTGTCACTAACTTTAATATATAAAATATAGTGATGAATAGTACACATTATCTGTCATGGTCACAGTTGGCCAGTGGATATATACTCTCCAAGATGGAAAGGGTAAACCACTCTTCCGCATTGCTGCCATTGTTTTAATAACCTGGCCTCACTGTCCTGTTTCCAGCTGGTTACAATTCAGCAAATTTTTCTGAAAAAATCAAAGTGTGAAGAAAAAAGAAAGAATCAAAGTGTGATTAAAAGTCCAAGATCAATTAAATAAAACATTTAAGCCATTAAAATGAACACAGCTATACTCTGCTTTAATAAAACAATTGGATAGCCATCGTACATTTTACATATAAGCACCATTAATAAAGCACAACTGCTAAGATTGAATCCTGGGATTCAGTTAAAGGAAATTCTGGCACTAAGTTGTATACATTTTTTAATGTATAGTATAGTATTAATTCTATTAATTTCACATATCTGGTGATCTTTGTGCTATAAAGTTCCATATATAAAGAAATATTAATGACATAAGCTTTGCATTGTTCTCTAAAGCAATATGGTTCCTTTAGAGCGGTCTAACAAGAAACTTTGAAAACACATGCTTCTTTGTTAAGGCAACATATTCAGGAAACTGTTCATCACCAGGAGGGGAAGTGGATGGAAAAGAATTAAGATGTGTTATATACACAAACCAACTTAAAATGAAAAATGTAATCATTATGTACTGCAAACACGTACCAACATAAATTAAAATTTAATTTTAAAAAAACCTAACCAAGCAAAACTTCAGTATCAAAACTCATTAATGCTAATTTATAGTACAACTACTTACAGTGGTGAATTCACACATGACAACCTGGACTACAGGTACATTACCATATAACAAAATTTTATGTTGTAGAAGATTCTTTACTCTGAAAAAAATCTGTCTAAAACATAATGTATAACTCTGGGATCTACTGATTGCAGCTGGGAATCTAGAGTCAACAGATGCATTCAATATTCATTTCAAACTCCATCTAAAGAAATCCTATCTTCTCAAATGAAAGAAATGGAAGAAATGCCCCCAAGATATAGTTAATTTCATTGTCCATTAATGAAGAAAATGAATCAATCAGAACAAATTAGCTAAATACCTTTATATAACTTTTTCAGGGAGATGGGTAAAAAGAAGAGCCCAAGTCTGAAATCTATGAGACTATCCTTCAAAACATCATATACATGGCATTTTTCATTATCAAGAAGGCAAATTACAACGTGAGGCATTGGATCTCTAGACCTAGATTTTTCATTCCATAGCTTTATGATGTTAGAAAGTTTATTTAATTTTGTTGGCCTTCATTTGTTTACATTTTGATAATGGATAGGGACTATGTCTGTTTGTCTTGCTTTAATCTATCTTGCATTACTCATAATGGTTTTTAGACTCAGTTGCCAAAATACAAAAGGGTAGGAAAATTATATTATACAACTAATAATGTTATCAACTCCCCGTTATATCTACTATTTCTATTTCATTATTTCCATAAGGGCACTGGGAACATACAACCATTACTAGGCAGCATAGACAGTTTGGCAGGAAAACAGGCAAATTTGAGCTTGATTGTCCAGTATTATATCTCCTGATGCAATTAATCAAATAAATGCCAACGAGGGGAAAATGGCATGGATCTGCTTAACAATGATTTCCAGGCAGCTCTTCTAGCTGATGCCAGATGACTGGCTAAATCGGGTTCAGGAAACATTTTTTATAAAAGACTAGATTATAAATATTTCAGGCTTTACAGGTCTTTGAAGAAGCTGCCATCCTAGTACAAAAGTAGCAAAAGGCCATGTGAAAATGAATAAGCATGGCTGTGCTTCAATAAAGCTTTATTTCTGGTCAGTGATATTTGAATTTCATATACTATTCATATGTCATATGATATTTTTCTTTTGTTTTGGGGGGGTTGTTTGTTTTTTTATTTTCGCACTAGGGATCAAACCCAGAGCTTGGCACTGAGCTACACCCCCAGCCCATCTTTACTTTGATACAAGTCTTGCTAAATTGTTAAATTGCCAAGCTGTGCTCAAGCTGCTTCAGCCTCCCAGGGTGCTGGGATTATAGGTGTGCGCCACCATGCTCAGCATAGATTTTTTTTTAATTATTAAAAAAATGTTTTTAAAATACTCTTAGTTCTTGTGAATACAGAAGTAAGCCTTAGCTAAGACTTAGCCCAAGGGCCTTAGTATACCTACCGCTAGATGAATGTTAAGGAATTATAGAGGGTATTCATTTTGGCTCTGTTGAAGTTTCCATTTTGGTTATATAGTATGATTATTAATTGCTCTCAACACCAACAACCTTTTATAACATACGATTTTTACATCTGTGGATCAGAGACACTCAATAAAGTAAACACTCTGAAGAAAAAGAAAGCCTCCCTTGTGTCATCAAAACAAAGAGAAGTAGCAGAGTTCCTGGAGTCCTAAATGTGGTTGGCAGAGAACCTCCATGACACTGGAGGGTGAAGACAGGATTCAAGACAAAATAAAACAATGCCACCCTACCTGCAAATCAAGTGCAGCATTCTCCCATCTTTCTAGTATATTAAAGATATCAACAGTCACCACTTCCAAAATTTGTTTGACAGGGCTAAGAGGCGTCCTGCCTACTGGATACCAACAGAGCACTCAGTATGAGCACTCAGTATGGGCTGTCATTACCTGTGAATTTTCCAGCACTTCTCAAAGAAATCAGGCTATAAATCAGCTCATTTTCTCAATTCTTGGCGGAAACAGAATCAGCAAGTAGGAGTTAAGGGTGGCCAGGCACTCAAGCAGGAAAATAAAGGGAACAACAAAAAGGGAAAACTCAAACTGCCAGAGTTCAAGTTATATGGATCTCCGTCATTCATTCCCCAACACGTATTGGGCTCCTGATGAATTCAGTGTTTGACAACTAAAGTTTTACCTTCGTGATACTTGAAAATGCAGAAATGAGATTGAGGCATTTCTTTCTTGATTACTGATAGCTAAGATTAAATAAAAAGATCAATTATTCTCTGGTAGAAAAGCCAAAGTTAACTGAGAACTTCCATTCTCATTCAGAATAACCCATAATGAATTCTATAGTATAATGTTGTCTGAGTTGAATGGTTCTTTTGCTTGTATTTTTCCATATCTGTGGCCAGAATACCTTGGTTATTCAATACTACTGTAATGGTTAACCAACCATGTGCAAGGAAAATACATAAGAGGAATAGCACCAATTTGAGTTTGGCAAAAATTTCTACTATTTGCTTCACTAGCATTTTGTGGTAAGAACAAAGCTTAAGAAAATATTTGTGGAATTTTTAGTTTATTAAAACACACATCATTTGCCATGTAGCCACTAACAATGTTGGAAAGACAAATCAATCAGAAAAGCCTAAAATGCTGAGGTGGCACAGGGATGAAATAAACTAGAGTCAGATGGGCCCAGATTTGAGTCCCAGCTCAGTTGTCTAACAACAACGTGAGCTCAGCAAACCATCTTCACTCTTCAGACCTCACCTGTCAAACAAGGATAGAAATTCTTCCCCACTAGCCTCTATGCATTCAGACATGTTGTCTGCAGGAGGGCTCAGGACAGTGTTTGGCACAGAGGCGCCTTCAGTCTAGTGAACCATGTTAATCCATTTCCTGCATGAAAATTTAAGAAGTAGGATTAGAACTCATAGTGATTGGTTTTCTAGCTGAGGTTATACAACTCCATTCCCCTCCTTTAAGTAAGCAAGCTAAGAAGGACAGACTTAAAGATGTTTTTGTTACCTGAGGACTTAGCAGAGGATCCCATCACTAATAAACTATACAACCTTGCAATTAACCCTTTCTATACCTCAGTCCAGTATTTAGAATCAAAATAACAGCAGTACACCTTAGGCTCTGAGGGTTATTTTATGGTAATATCTATGTATCTGCATGCTAATATTTTAATAATATTATTATAATAATTATAATGTCATAACAAGAATCCTATATATTAACTGTTATGGTTAGCATCAACATTCTGGACATTAATGACAAGTACATCTAAAAATACAGAAAACAAAAGGATTAAGAAAGTATAGGGAGGTCAATCAAGTGTATTAAGAGAACAAGATTTATTTGGTTAAGAAATCATTAACAAAAAGCATAATGCACAAGACATGATGCTCTGCTTTGTTTTGTTTTGTTTACCCTCATAGGTGAAAGAAAACACATGTGACATATGCTTTTAGAATTATTTGCTTGATTTTTAAATTTTAGATAAATCTCTGTGGTAATACCATACTATAGTATAGTATTACTATACTATAGTATAGTAATACTATACTCTACCCATTTGCCTCTTTCTCTTAAAATCTGAAGGCTGAGGAAAAACAATATAATACACTAGGATTTTCTCTTCGGTTTAGTCTATTGTAGAGTGGTGCCTTTGGCTAGTTATATAGGTGTCCTCTCATCTGCCTTCTCTCAACTATAGTTCTAGGTGGAGGTTATACCATCCTTGCTACCTAGGAGATGTACCTCATTTAAAAATCCCATGAATTTTGAGACTACATTCAAATGTACCTTCTGTAAAGGATCTATAGTTCTATTTGAGGCATATTGGGCTAAAAGGAAGCTGGATGAGTTAGTAAAATTTCAAATCTAACTTACATGGCAGACTCAGAATGACGGAAGTTCATACTAAGCAGCAGCAGCAGCAGCAGACTGCCTCTAAAAAAACTCTCTTTGGTTAGTATTTTTCAGGCCGGGAAGAGTAGAGGATGATTGGGGCTTGTAATGTGTTTGATTTAAATCAGTAATAAAGACTAAACATATCTTTTTTGCCACACATGTCTAATAAAAAGTGAAATATGAAACAAAGTGCTCTAGAATCAAAATAGCTCTTAATATTCTAATAATAGAACTCTCTGGGTTTAGACTTCTTTGGCTGTGAGGGCCTGGGAACTTGAGAGCCATCTCCTCTACACTCCACTGCTGAAGACGCCTCAATCCTAACCTGTCATGTGGTAGCAGCTGAAACAGAAGGTCCTGGCTCTCCTAGATCACAAATGCTTGCACATTTTAGTGATCTTCACTAGCCACTCTCCAGAGGGCTGATTCTTCCTTTTACCACTGAAAGCACCCAACATATTGCTTAGCACCATTTTGTCCTTAGGATACAGTATATTTTCCTGGACAATGGTTTGAATCTGTCAGAAAATGAAAGAGATAATTACTCCCTTCCATCAGGACAATGATTCCTACTTTCTCACACTTATACAACTAAAGTAAACTAATTAAATGCTTTCAATAGAATGGAGAAGTTTTATTTCTTTCTGAAAATAACTACCGAACTATCTGAGATTAGCAGGGGAAATGGTGCTTTCTGAAGGAGTCCCTTCCTGGTTAGATGTTAAATCACAACAATTAAAGGGCTTCTAAGTGACCTGGAAGACATCAACTTGGGAAAACTATGAGCTACATACTAAATACAATGCTCTCACATTGTATTTTAACATCCTTCTTTCAGAAACAAAATCAGTCTTTTGTTTTTTACTTCCCTTTGAGAGGCTTCCATTAAGTCAATAGGAGAATTTAATGCCCGTAATATTCTAATATTAAGAAAATAAAGTATAGAATTTTTCTGTAAAGTCTTAATTGTGGATATCTAGTTGCATTTAAGGGACTTTACCTGGGTTGCAATGAGAGGTAGCACAAGTATTTTAAACAAGTAAGTCAGTTGAAGTAGATTGGATTCATCATGGTACCTACTGTGGTCAAAACCAGTACAGAAAGGGACTAGAGTGAGTAACAGAAGGCAACAGGGCAAGGTCAGAACAGAAAAAGTTGGAACAGATCCAAGAGTTGTTTCAGAACACAACATACAATGTGCAGTACTTACATGGGCCAAGATTGAGAGTAAAGGAACAGACACGTGATGAAAACTACAATGATTCCATTATTCAGTCTTAGAACTAGGAGAGAGAAGAATGATTAGGCTTTTTACTATGTTACCCAAAATCATCTTACATTGAGAGGTAGAGGAACTATGACAAAATGAAAGAAAAGAAAGAAATGTAACCAAAACCTTCTGAAATTGTTGCAGAATCCAAGAAACAGGAGAGACCAATGGGAAACAGGAAGACTTTAGGTGAATACTGGATGACGTCCTTTAACAGCACCTTGGTCACCTCTTGTGTCTGATCTGTTCAGATGGGAAAAGCCTCAACCCATCCTGAGAAGGTGTAGACAGCACTAACACATATTAATAGCCACTTGCTCAAAGCAATTCAGTAAAATCCCCAAGCAAGTTTTTACATGGGGCAACTTATGTTTCTCGGACACTCAGGAGATGAGTGAGCCCTTGTCTTGGGTTGTTTTGGGCACAGGTTGAGCATTATTCAGAAACAGCTCAGGTGATGGCAGTGAGCCATGGAACACATAAATAGCAGCCTGGTAATGTTTCTAATGATGTCTTTTCTGTGTGAGATCCTTAGTGGAACTATTATATAAACTTGAGGCCCAGTACTTTGGGGATGGTTAGCTTCCCATCACTAATTACACTTTTCAGCTTCTAGGACAAAGCAGACTTTTTCATTTGGAGAATAATTGGGGTCTCTGGAAGAGAAGGTTCCAGGATGAGGGTCATGGCTAGGATCCCTCTTTGAGGTTGGGGTCAGTCATAATAGCCTTTTTTGTTGTGTTTCTTTTTGTTTGTTTGTTTACTCTGGCTTCTAATATTCCAGTCCATTGGTACCCCCTGCAGTGTACAACAGCCATTTTTCTGGTTGTCCATACTATGTCTAGCAGGTGTTAAAAAAAAATTATACTTTTTTCTCCAGCAGTCAAGGGGCTCCAATAGCCCCATGTACTGGTAATATAGCAAAACCATATTTAGAGTCTGTATAGATATTAGGTTTTCTACTTTTTTGTTTTTGTTTTGTTTTGTTTGTCTTTTGCTAGAAAAAGAGCCCTTGTCTGTCAAAGCTATTAAATCTGTTTTGGGCTGAGGTTCTGGTGGGCAGAGGCTGGGCCTCTGCCACAGAGTCTAATGTTACAAATGTATATCCTGCCTGTTGGTCTCCTTCTAGCATAAAATCACTTTTCATCTGTGAAATATTTAACATCTCTCTGAAGAGTGCATCTCTGAGATCAACCCTGCTTGAGAATACTTTACAATTTCCACATAATCATGAAGGCTCTCAGTTTGACTGGGAGCAAGGTAGCTGGATTAAGAATATTCATTGTCGGTAGAGATATGTGAGAATTTTTATATAGGAGCCTTTGATATCAGGTTTCTCTTAAGTTTGATAAACAATGAAGTCCTCTCCAATCAAATGAGTTATGACAGAGTGTGGTACTTAAGTAGTTGTTATCCCAAGGTCAGCTTCCTGTGTCATCAGGGCAATGACATGCAGGCCATCCTACAGCCGTAGAGTCTAGATGTAGTGACAAGCAAACCACTGAATGATGCCAGGATCACGTGACTTGGATTAAGACTCCTATGACTATTCCCTTTCATTCATGGACATATAGGAAGAAAAGTTTGATTATATCTGGCAATCCTAAAGCTGGGGCCTGAGTCAAAGCTTTTTCAGTTCATTTAAATGTTCTGTCTCTTAGTCAGTTTCTCAGAGGAAGGAACTCTTTTTCCCTTATTTTGTAGCTTAATGTAGAGGCATAGCCATAAGTGAGAAATTTTGGATCCAGATACAGCACAATCCCATTGCTCCCCAAAACTCTCTTATTTGTTGCTGAGTGGTTGGGGTTGTGAGGGCACAGACAGCTTGTTTACTCGCTATGCCCACTTAGTGTTTTCTCTGAGTCATTTTGAGGACTAGATATTGACCACTTGTCAACAAATTTGTCTTTTTCTTGGGTAGTTTATATCCAGCCCTCTAAAGAAAATAAAGGAGGTCCTTGGTTTACTGACAATAGTTCCCTTGGGTTGGGGCTTCCAAAAGGAGGTCATCTACATAATGCATCAGGGTACAATTGTCCCCTGGTGTGATGAAAGCTTTGAGGTAGGTAGCCAGTGCCTCTCTAAAGATTTTTTTCTTAAGTTCTTTTATTGACACAATTTAGGTATATAATACATTTACATTTATCATTAGGAACTTATACCTTTACATAATGTAATTTGGTTCTTATTTTTTTCCCATTCCCCTGCCCTCCCTTCAAATCCTCCATCCCTCCCTATTTTTTTTCAGCTTTAATTGAGTTTATTGGTACATTTTAGGGATACAGTACAGTTACATTCATTGTTGGGATCTTGTACCTCTACATGACAAGTCTTGATTCTCATTTTTTCCCCTTACCTCTGCCCTTCCTTCACCCCCTCCTCCCCTCCCCATCTACAAACACTTTATTTCCATCTTTTCATTATCTCACACTTTTTTCTTTTCCCTTATTACCCTTCCCCTACTCATCCCACCTTCCATACACCTTTAGCTCCTTTCTTCCCTTTTCAAAATGTCAGTAATCTTATTAGGATTTTATGTATTATTGCAGATTATTCACACCAGAGAAACTATTCTGTATTTACACATGTGTGACTTATTTATTTCACTTAGGAG